>NC_090940.1:369526413-370151413 GCF_040938575.1 Ambystoma mexicanum | reverse complement strand
AGTAGGTTATGATCACTGTTGGGCATCTCTACCACCCTAAATTGAGATATATCTGCAAGCACATTCTGAGAAACGTAACAGTAGTCAATGCACGCCCTTTGATTGCCCCTTGACCAGGTGATGGATGCAGGGATGTCTCCCTAAGTTTGGCCATTTAACAGCACCAAGTTTCGAAGCTGTATTTCCCTCAGCCATAGTTTAGCCCTATTTTCTAGTAATGCCTCTTGCCTAAGCACCCCCCCAATCCACAATCTGCATATTAAAGTCCCCAAATAATATCAGGTGAGGGTCGTCTACTGTAATTGTGCCTCATCCATTATTTTGGTTATGGAATTCAGGAGGGACAAGTCATTCTCATGCTTCATTCGCCAGTACACGTTGATTAGAATTAGTGTCTTCATTTGTTTGAATGCTAGACACATACTGGATCTGCAGAGAATGCACAAAGGGGTTTGATTAAACACTTTATCACCTCAAAAGTTCTTGCTGCCTTAATCTGTGTCAGTAATCCCAAGAAAGGTCTGCCAAAAGGACGCTTTTGTGCTTGATTTAGATATACTTTGAAGCCCTGGGCTCCTCAGCCAAGTTTCCTGTAGGCAGATAATGTCCACATTTTCTAACCTCAAATTTCCAATAGCAAAAAACTCCACAAAACCCGTTGTATTCCAAAAGCTAATGTTCACGGGTTTAATGTGTTCCTCTATCTGGCTATAGGGTCGCTGGGGCTCTACCAAGGTGGCTGCCAACCATAACCACGATTGCGTTTTTTGTATATCAGGTCTCAGATTGTTATTCATTGCAGTTACTTTGTTTTTTAGCACCACATTCGAGATGGTGATTTTGAACGAGGGCATGTCTGCTAAAGGTTTTGTCTGGCCATCCGATTTTGTTTGGTTCACCTGCTTTGAACCAGCACTATGCCTTCTTATTTTGGCCAGCATTCTAGGGGCCTGCTGAGAGGGTTTCATTGGAATTTCCCTTCCATCTCTTGTAATCTAATTAGACTGTTTTGTTGTAATTTTCATTCCATCTTTGTGTCAGAGAAATCATAACCTAATGGGTGTAGGAGTTCTCGCAATTCCAGTATCTCCTCTTTTATCAGCTGGGACCGTAGATCCCAGTCCATGCAAGATTCCTTTAGAAACTGGACTATACGGATGTCCTCTGTTGTTATAATCCTGAATTTGGTATGTGATGGAATAGGTGCATTACATTTGCTCGATTCAGAATGGGATTATCTTCATTTGGCAGGAGGTTTTCTAGGCAGACTTTAGCCACTTCTTTATCCAAATGATCCTTGTGTTTGTGTTTAAAATCCCTTTTCTCTGATCTCCTTTGGGTATTGACTTCAGTTTTATTCCCCTTCTCTGAGGATTCAGATTGATTTCTAGTGGCCCCTAGAGTATTTCCTTTTTCCTCCAATGTTCTAAATAGAGCTTTAGACCTTGCTGCTTTCATAGGTGGTCTCTCCGTGGGTTCCATCTTGGGGGGGTTGAGAATTTAGGCTGGGTAGTTAGACAGGAGACCTGTTTGTCAATTTCTACTAGTTCCGATCTACTCAGGTTTGCCCAGTCATCCTCTTCCTTATCTCTTGTTATGATGTCTATGAGATCGCTTAGACATGAATCAGATATTGTATCCATTTCCTCCGTCCTCCGATTAGGTTCACTTTCATTTTGCAAGGAGGGCTTTGCCATTTCCAGAGCACCTTTCTGTTCCAACATTAGTTCTCTTCTAGAACGTTTGATGGACTCATCAGAAGAGTTTGGAGCAGGAGAGCATTGTTGCCTCAGGAATGCCCTCAATCCATTAGATTTCCATTTGAGCCCGATTTCATGTTTTTTTTTATTTCTTTCCGAGAGGCTCTTGATGGTTTCACCTCTTGTTGCTATTGTTTACTGTTTTATGATCTTGTGTTTTTACAAAGATTGAAAACATGTTGTTGGTTCCCCCTGTTGTTAAATAAACCGTCACTTCTCTGCATGCTCAAAGGCGGGGCATGGATCTTGCACCTGGCTATGTCCCATATTTGCTGGTCTTTAAAATGTGCCTGCATCCATTTACAGTCCTCTAGCACAGCTTCCATTAAGGTTGTTTTATTCAGTTGTTCCCGCATTGCTAGATCTCTGAGGCAATGCTGCAAATGCATCGGAGGGACAGGGCCTCCGTATCCTTGTCCTTTACTGCTTTTTATCGTGTGTTCTGTTGAGTTTTCCGCACAGGAGTTCATGTGGGACTCCTGGCGGTGCAGCTCTCTTTTGGTTTGGTGAACGGACCTGTGGGATACCCTTATGGCACCCATGGGTGGGGTTACAACCCTGTGCCCCTAGTGTATGTTTTTGGGCACCTGTGGGTGGCCCGCAGGGTGTGGGCTGGTGGCAGCTCTATGCTGAAGTTGACAGGTGCGCGGAGTATCCTCCATTTTGGGATACCCTGGCCCTGCCATTGGGATCAGTTGATTCCTGGTGGAAAACAAGATGGCCCCTGTGGCCTCTTGCTTTCTATTACCCATTACCTTGTTTTCCCAAAGTCCTGGGAAGCCCTGACTCTGTCCCTTCCCCCTGACTGACTGTTGGGTGGAAATGCCATATATGGTGTTGTTGTGAAGGCCCGGCCAGACTAGCTGGAGCCTTCCCGGTGATGTATGTTGTGGGTACCTCCTGTGGGTGGGACCTGGGTGAATAGAGTGTGTGACGAATATGCATTCTGTGTTGTGGATGTCTAGTATCTGGTGGTTAACAAAATGACTGAGACAGCCCTGCCCGAAACCGGTGTGAATGCAGCTCGGAGTGATGAATGGCTCGGTACTTGTCCCAATACAGATAACTTGTTGTGAGTGTCTGTAGAGAAGTGAATGGCCTGAATACCTTGTGTGCCTGATTGACTGCCTGCCTGCATGAATGCCTGTAGTCGTGATTGGATGCTTGAGTGTGACCCAGCGGAATGAATGGGAGATCAACAGTATATCTGCTAGGAATCGTGTTCAGAAGCTGAAGTCCACTACGACGAGAAACTGGAGTAAGTGACGCTTGACCTTGAAACCCCGCTGAACGAGAAGGAGTGCTGTGGCTCTCCCTCGCAATTTTACGGCTGCTGTGTTTCCAAGGACTGACCCAGAGAGGACCTGGTAAGGCGCCCTCTTCCCGAGCTACGAGGGACCACCGTGCAGAGCTGATCTTTGCCAACACTCCCTGGTAGACAGACCTTCGACAGGCTGCCAACCCGATACGGGGACTGCTGCGGAACTTCAAGGAGAAGCACTCGGACTGTTGTCCGCCACTGTCGACGACCGCCGTCGCCGACCGGAGCTGCCGTGCTCCCGTTTGCCTAAGAACTTCCATTGATCATCGGACGCTCTCGTCTGCATCATCAACCACTTGTCTCCCGCTGGAGAAGGCCCGACCGTCGACGCGCCGATGAGCATCCACTGGTGGATTTCCCGCCACCTAAGGACCACAGAGACGCCGACGACTCGACGCCCTTGCGGGGCCACAGTTCTTCATCATCTCTTTGCGGTCCGGAACTATCGTCACCGAGGTGCCCCACGCGCCTCTTCCTTGCAGGACGCCAACGCTCTGTCGTCGACGAGCACCGCTAGGAACGAAGCTGCCACTTCCCTGCCGTAGTTCACCCTGTTCACCGTCGGACGTTCGACGCCCCGTGACTCCCGCCTTAAAGGGAGGGCACTCAAGAAGGGCCGTCGATTTCCCAACACTGAACGCCAAGTTCCCCGACACCTCTCGACGATCCGTGGCTCCCGCCTGAAAGGAAGGCACTCAAGAAGGATCGGTCGGCGCATCGTCGGAGAACTCTACTCCACCAGGTACATTGGGGGGGTAAAACCTTAATAGGAAGAAGTGAGACTATTGAACATATGGACTGGGCTTGTGCGATATATCTTTATTTTACAGGTTGCCCAGGTGGGGGGATCTCCACACAGAACTGTGTCTAGGTAACGGGGCCAGCATTCTGCCTATTGTTTCAACCATCTTACGTTCCTGCCTATCTCTATTGCTGGTTCCTCGTTATTAATCTGTGTGACATTTTAACCGTACAGTTGATGCACTTTAATGACATTCGATAACATTAGTGGTACCACTTTAGAATTGTATATATTTATCATTATTGACTTCCGAGTACAAAGTGCGTTATTGTGATCATGTACATACCTTTGAATATTAATTATATAAAGACTGTGTTTTCATTAATACACAGTGTGAACATTCCTTTGTGGGGGTTCGGGGAATACACTGTACTTAAGAACCAGCCCGCATCACCTCCTGAGAAGCTAGGCCTTGATTGCTCGTCCATTGCTACCTTATAGAGAATCTTGGCTGGGGTCTTCTGTGCCTCTCTTCTACCATATAGAGAGCAGAAGTACAGACACCCTCTACCAGTCTTTACACTGGTGGCAGCGGTGGGATGCTTATGGTTTTAAGAATCAGTATATAACCGTGCCACTTACAAAATATCTGCACTTTATTAGATTAAGGTTTGGGTGTGTACAAAATAACTGCATTACAAGCAATGGGGTCTATTGCGAATGGTAAATTGACTCGGATGAGCTTAGAGGCTCTCCAGAGTGCTTGTGAAGCCAGGGAGTTAGACTTTGTGGATAAGTCTAGGGCTGAGCTGATAGCTGCCCTGGTGGACTACCAGACCGATGGTGAAACTCTTGATGAAGGGGGGAATGCAACCAATGAGGACTCTGCCCCTGGGGTTTCTACTGAATCTGTTTCTGGGAATGCCGCCATTCCTGCTGCCTCTGTTCCGAACCCCAGCAATTCCTTGGAACTTGAGTTATTAAGGATGAAATTGGCCTTTGAATATCGCAAGTTGGAAATAGACGCTGAGCTTAAGAAAGAGGAGCTGCCACAACAAGTTGAACTCAAGAATAGGAATCTTGAACTCAAAGACAAGGACACTGAATGTCCGAGAATCCAGATAGAGAAAGCTTGAGTGGAGACTTCAGCGAAACCCAGTGAGAGTGTCAGGTCCCCAGCAACTAAATTTATGAAGGATTTGGTTGGTGTGTTTTCAGAGGGTTCTGATATCCTCCAATGGATTGAAGCATTTGAAATGGCTTGTGCAATTCATGATGTTGACAAAAGAGATTGGGCTAAGTGTTTGCTAAGCAGAGTGCCTCAAACGGGATATGACTGTATTCTGAAGCTGAGTGTGGAAGAAAGGGGTCAGTATGAGTGTATGAAATCTGCTTGATTGCCAAGTTTGGCAAGACGCCTACCCAATACCTTAAAAGGTTCAGGGATTTTAAGAAAACAGAGAATGTGTCTTGGGTCGACTGGGTGAGTGCTGCGCACATGAATATGATGGGGTTGATTGATGGTTACAAGGTGAAAACTTTTGTTGAATTGTCCCACTTGTTGTTTTTTGAGCATTTTTCTGAAGCCTGTTCACCAGAGCTGCGTCAGTATGTTGCTGACCAGAACATTTTGGATCCCTTTAAGATGGCTAGGTTGGCTGACAAGTGGGTCTCCCACCGGGTGTCCCCTAAGGACTCCAGTGGGAAGGACAACGACAAATAAAAGGCGGCCTCTCAGAAAGCTGAGGAGTCCCAAAAGCAGTCACATTCGAATAAACCTAAACCCTCCTCTCCTAAAACCCAAAAATCTAGTGGGGATAAGTCATCTGTGGGTGGGAATAAGAGTAGTGGTCCACCTGCTGCAAAGCAGGCTTCCGGTGGTTCCAGTACCGTACCCCGCACTCCCGGCACTTGTTGGGACTGTGGGGCTCTGGATCACAAAAGGGGTGACTACAAGTGTAAAGGTAAGGCACTCGGAGTACAGGCTGTCAGCCTGACCTACCCTTACGCCATGTCTGAGGTGGAGGCCACTGTCCTCCCCTCCTCTACAGGAATCACTTTTGGTGCTCCCGTAGAGATTTCCTTAGAGTCCCTTGGGGCCTGGGACCAGTACGCGGAAGTACTGGCGACCATCCCACAGAACACCCGTAGATTTTTGAAAAGTGTCCTCCTGAATGGCCAGCCTTCTACTGGTTTGAGAGACACTGGGGAAAGCATGACAGTGGTGGACAGGACCCTGCTCAAGCCAGAGGACTATGTAGATGCTCCTCTGCGAACCACCAGGTTAGCTGGGGGGCCTCCCTAATTATCGCCTGTAGCCCGAGTCACACTCGTAATTGGAGACAAGACAGCAAAGCTTCCTGTCCTGGTTCAGGACAACGTCCCTGCTAACATTCTGTTAGGTAATGATCTAGTCGAGTTGGGATTGATCGCGGATGGTCTTCCCATGACTGCTGCTGCGGTCACTAGATCACAGGTGACACCGGCTCTGGCTGTGAGTCAGGTACCCGAGCCGAAGGCGCGACCTAAGGCAAGACGAAGGAAGAGCAAGAAGGCCACCTCTGTGGAGGGAGCTCCTTCTCTTCCTGCTGTTCCTACAGCACCCATTGGGATCCATGCTCCGGACGGACTGGGACCAGTGGTAAATCCCGTCTCAACTCCTGTGGGAGAAGAGCCAGAAGACTCTCCTGTGGGAGAGGTTCTCAACCCGGAGGATCATCCCGATCTTCAATGCTTGTTAGCCGAAGGGGGACCCTCCCGGGCAGACTTCTGTAAAGGACAGAGAGAGTGTCCCTCTCTCGAGGATCTAAGGAAGCAGGCCCTGTCCCAGGCACAAGGAGAAGTGCCTAGGACATTCCGGGTTTATTGGGAGGGTGAGCTCCTTGTTAGTGAGCCCACTAAGCCTGAACCTGGTGCCCTCAAGAGGTTGTTGGTACCCCAGGTTTACAGGCCCTTCCTACTGCAGTTGGCACATGAGGTGCCATTGGCTGGTCATCTTGGTACCAAGAAGACCAAGCAGAGGCTCTTTGCCCATTTCTACTGGCCTCGGATGGAAGTAGAAGTGGAGTCCCACTGCAGGACCTGCCCAACTTGTCAGTTGTCTGGCAAGACTAGAGGCAGTGTCATAGCCCCACTGCAGCCATTGCCAGTGGTTGGCACACCGTTTGAGAGGGTGGGCATCGACATCGTCGGTCCCCTTGACCCTCCCACGTCAGGTGGACATCGGTTCATCCTGGTTTTGGTAGATCATGACACCAGGTACCCTGAGGCTATACCCCTTTGGACTGTTACTGCCAAGGTGGTTGCCTGGGCCCTCCTGGGCATTTTCACCCGTGTTGGATTCCCCAAGGAGGTTGTCTCTGACCGAGGATCCAACTTCATGTCTAGTTACATGAAAACCATGTGGAAAGAGTGTGGGGTAACCTACAAGTTCTCCACCTCTTACCACCCCCAGACCAATGGTCTGGTTGAGAGATTTAATAAAACTCTCAAGGGCATGCTAGGTGCTTTGGAAATGGGATCTCCTCCTGCTGTGCCTGCTGTTTGCTTACAGAGAGGTACCTTAAGAAGGCATTGGTTTCAGCCCCTTTGAGTTACTCTTTGGACATCCCGTGAGGGGGCCCCTCGCCTTGATCAGAGAAGGTTTGGAAGCCACCCCTCCCGGTCCCGCCAAGCAAGTGGGGGACTATGTGTTAGGCCTCAGATGGAGGATGACACAGATGATGGGTCAAGCAACGCCGAATCTCGAGGCCAGCCAGGAATTGAACAAATACTGGCATGACCTTAAAGCGTTGCAAGTGGATTGGACTCTGGGACAGGAGGTCCTTGTGATGGAGCCTACCAAGCCCTTAGCATTGGCAAATAAATGGACTGGACCCTCCAGGATAATCTTCAAGATGGGTGAGGTCAATTATCTGGTTGACATGGGAATCCCAGGGGTGGCCCCTCAGGTATTCCATGTTAATAGGCTCAAGCCTTTCCACAGGCGAGCAGAAGTCTGATGTCTCTTGCTAGCTTCAGAGCAAGAAGAGGATGAGAGTGAGCCCCTTCCTGATTTGCTGCATAGCAACCCTCAGGATGGCTCAGTGGAGGGAGTGCAGCTCTCTCCAGATTTGACAACCGAGCAGCAGAGGGCCTCCAGGACTTTACCACAGCAGTATGCCTCTCTGTTTTCGCTGACGCCAGGCCTTACACCGTGGTGTAAGCACGAGATTGACACTGGTGACAGCGTGCCTGTCAAGAGCAGGAGCTACCGAATGTCAGATACGGTTAAGAACCACATCCAGGCTGAGGTCGCCAAGATGTTGGATCTGGGTGTTATTGAACCCTCAACCAGTCCCTGGTCCAGTCCCGTGGTCCTTGTCCCCAAGGCAAGTTCCCAGGCAGGTACCAAGGATTGGATGTTCTGTGTGGACTACAGAGGAGTCAATGCCGTCACCAAAACTGATGCGCACCCATTGCCCAGGGCTGATGAGCTCGTGGACACCATAGGTGCTGCCAAATTTGTGAGCACCTTTGACCTCACCTCAGGCTATTGGCAAATAGCTCTGACGGACCATGCCAAGGAAAAGACAATGTTCTCAACACCAGAGGGACTCTACCAGTTTAGGGTCATGCCTTTTGGGTTGAAGAATGCCCCTGCCACCTTCCAGAGATTGGTCAATCATGCTCTCAATGGGCTGGAAGCATTTGGTGTGGCTTATTTAGATGACATTGCCGTCTACAGTTCCACTTGGGAAGAGCACTTGACACATCTGGGTAGAGTGTTGCAGGCCTTAAAGAGGGCTAACCTCACTATCAAGGCCACCAAGTGCCAGATAGCTCAGGGGAAAGTCACGTATCTTGGTCATGAGGTAGGAGGGGGTCAAATCCAACCTCTCCCCAGTAAGGTACAGGATGTACAGGACTGGGAGACTCCCACTACTCAAACCCAGGTGAGAGCCTTTTTGGGCCTCACCGGGTATTATCGCAATTTCATGGTGGACTATGGAACCATACCTGCACCACTGACAGCTCTGACTTCACCCAAGCAGCCTAGGAAGGTTAATTGGACTGAAGACTGTCAGAGGGCCTTTGATGGCTTGACAGAAAGTCTGTGTCGGGCACCCGTGTTGTGTGTGCCTGACTACAGCCTACCCTTTATCGTCCAGACGGATGCCTGCGACACCGGAATTGGAGCTGTCTTGTCCCAGTTAGATGACAAAGGGAGAGAACATCCTATCATATTCATCAGTTGACAACTCAAGGGTAGAGAACGTAGGTGGGCTACTGTTGAAAAGGAATGTTTTAGTATAGTTTGGAGCCTTAGGTGTTTTAGGCCCCACCTTACGGGGTCTACCTTCAAGGTCCAAACAGATCATAAGCCCCTGAAGTGGCTTATGCAGATGAAGGGTGAAACCCCAAAACTGCTCAGGTGGTCCATTAGCCTGCAAGGGGTAGACTTCACCATAGAGCACAGACCAGAGAAGAGACACGATAATACAGATGGCCTTTCCAGAAGGTATGTTGACCGTCTGGATGAGGGTGTCTATCCTGTGGGAGATTAGGCACCCTCCACCTCAGTCTGGGGGGGGCGACTGTGATGCTGGAAATGCATTGGAGGGACAGGGCCTCGGTATCCTTGTCCTTTACTGCTTTTTATCGTGTGTTCTGTCGAGTTTTCCGCGCAGGAGTTCATGTGGGACTCCTGGCGGTGCAGCTCCCTCTCTTTTGATTTGGTGAACGGACCCGTGGGATACCCTTATGGCACCCATGGGTGGGAGTATAACCCTGTGCCCCTAGTGTATGTTTCTGGGCACCTGGGGTGGCCCGCAGAGCAGGATATGGGCTGGTGGCAGCTCCATGCTGAAGTTGACAGGTGCGCGGAGTATCCTCCATTTTGGGATACCCCGGCCCTGCCATTGGGATCAGTTGATTCCTGATGGAAAACAAGATGGCCCCTGTGGCCTCTTGCTTTCTATTACCCATTACCTTTCTTTTTCCATAGTCCTGGGAAGCCCTGACTCTGTCCCTTCGCCCTGACTGACTGTTGGGTGGAAATGCCATATATGGTGTTGTTGTGAAGGCCCGGCCAGACTAGCTGGAGCCTTCCCGGTGATGTATGTTGTGGGTACCTCCTGTGGGGGGGACCTGGGTGAATAGAGTGTGTGACGAATATGCATTCTGTGTTGTGGATGTCTAGTATCTGGTGGTTAACACAATGACTGAGAGAGCCCTGCAGCTCGGAGTGATGAATGGCTCGGTACTTGTCCCAATACACATAACTTGTTGTGAGTGTCTGTAGAGAAGTGAAGGGCCTGAATAACTCGTGTGCCTGATTGACTGCCTGCATGAATGCCCGTAGTCGTGATTGGATGCTTGAGTGTGACCCAGCGGAATGAATGGGAGATCAACAGTATATCTGGGGACCTCTTACTGCTAGGAATCATGTTCAGAAGCTGAAGTCCACTACGACGTGAAACTGGAGTAAGTGACGCTTGACCTTGAAACCCTGCTGGACGAGAAAGAGTGCTGTGGCTCTCCCTCACAATCTGACGGCTGCTGTGTTTCCAAGGACTGACCCAGAGAGGACCTGGTAAGGCGCCCTCCTCCCGAGCTACGAGGGACCATCGTGCACAGCTGATCTTTGCCAACGCTCCCTGGTAGACAGACCTTCGACAGGCTGCCGACCCGATACGGGGACTGATGCGGAACTCCAAGGAAAAGCACTCAGACTGTTGTCCGCCACTGTCGACGACCGCCATCGCCGACCGGAGCCACCGTGCTCCATTTTGCCTAAGAACTTCCATTGATCATGGGACGCTCTCGTCTGCATCATCACCCGCTTGTCTCCCGCTGGAGAAGGCCCGACCGTCGACGCGCTGAGGAGCATCCACCGGTGGGTTTCCCGCCACCTAAGGACCACAGAGACGCCGACGACTCGACGCCCTTGCGGGGCCACAGTTCTTCATCATCTCTTTGCGGTCCAGAACTATCGTAACGGAGGTGCCCCGCATGCCTCTTCCTTGCAGGACGCCAACGCTCTGTCGTCGACGAGCACCGCTAGGAACAAAGCTGCCACTTCCCTGCCGTAAATCACCCTGTTCACCGTCGGGCGCTCGACGACCCGTGAATCCTGCCTTAAAGGGAGGGCACTCAAGAAGGGCCGTCGATTCCCCGACACCGAACGCCAAGTTCCCCGACCCCTCTCGACAATCCGTGGCTCCCGCCTGAAAGGGAGGCACTCAAGAAGGATCGGTCGGCGCATCGTCAGAGAACTCTACTCCAACAGGTATATTGGGAGGGTAAAACCTTAATAGGAAGAAGTGAGACTATTGAACATATGGACTGGGCTTGTGCGATATATCTTTATTTTCGAGGTTGCCCAGGTGGGGGGATCTCCACACAGAACTGTGTCTAGGTAACGGGGCCAGCATTCTGCCTATTGTTTCAACCATCTTACGTTCCTGCCCATCTCTATTGCTGGTTCCTCGTTATTCATCTTTGTGACATTTTAACCGTACAGTTGATGCACTTTAATGAGATTCGATAACATTAGTGGTACCACTTCAGAATTGTATATATTTATCATTATTGACTTCCGAGTACAAAGTGCGTTATTGTGATCGTGTACATACCTTTGAATATTAATTATATAAAGACTGTGTTTTCAGTAATACAGTGTGTGGACATTCCTTTGTGGGGGTTCGGGGACTACACTGTACTTAAGAACCAGCCCGCATCACCTTCTGAGAAGCTAGGCCTTGATTGTTCGTCCATTGCTACCTTATAGAGAATCTTGGCTGGGGTCTTCTGTGCCTCTCCTCTACCATATAGAGAGCAGAAGTACAGACACCCCATACCAGTCTTTACACCAGTTGATCGAGGCCTCATCCTCCCCATTGAGTTTGTCCTGCACCTTTCCTACAAAAGTTTTCAGGAAGGACAACTTGGAGTGTACCATGTCTATAAGTATAGCTTGATCTTTCAAGGAATCATTTATAGTTTCATAAAGCTTTGTGAAGTGGGCTATTGAAATGGCTACAGAGGCCATAACCGTATTTTGCAGTTGTGCCATCATCTCTCTCATCCTCCTGCCACCTTTCAGGATATTCTCCCCACCAGTTTGCAGATTCCCTCTTAGATCTCTTCTGGGGATTGAGTATTGGCCACTCTCAGAGAAGACGGAATCCAGATCCGACTTCGAGGAGGACCGATGTACGAGTCATTCTATAAATGTCACCTTATGGGGCTTTCAGAAACTTGGCTTCCCTCAGATTCTTGATTAGAGGGACATCTTTTTGGGCTCTCCCCATCAATATTCCACCTATCCTGGGCCGACATGTTCTGTTCCATTGTCCCTGGCCATTGCGCATTTATACTATTCATTTCAACACTGGGGCTGCCTGTCTACTCATCGAGCCTGATCTTGCCAGCTGGCAGGCTCCATCGTCTTTGTGCTGAGATTTTAGAAGTTAGAGCCAGAATATCATTCAGCAGTCGGGCTACCAAGATCGAGTTCTTTTGCTCCCCAACTTTTGGAGATTTACTGTATTATATTATCCTGAGAGGTTTCTTCCTCAGCGTCGGTATACGTTTTGGGGTGCTTGAATTCTCCCTGCCTCCTGAGTAATCTCAATCCGTGACTGAAAGGGGTCGTACCTGACTGTTGGTACAAACGGGAGCCCGTTTTGTAAGATTTCTATCTCTGCAACATTTAGAACATGAGAGGACAGATTCCTAAATAAGGAAAGTTCAGTTGAGGGCATCATTGGCCCCGACTGCGTATTATCTGCGGTAAGAAGGTCTTCCATCTGGGTCACCCTCTTTGGTTCCCTCGTTGGGCTAAAAAAAGGTTGTTACCATTGCCGGTGCCTTGATTCCCAGGGTGTGGTAAGGAGGTGTTGAAACGTACTTGTTGGCTCTGATGTTTTGTTTGTTTGTTTATTTATTTGGTAAGGCGCACCAAACCCTTAGGTAACTTGGCACAAAAAACAGTACAGGTATACTTAAGCTTAGTTACAGGCAAAGGAAAGGGTACAGGCACACAATGATATAATAAACTGTTACTTGAAGGTTACAGTAAGGACAAGGTACAAAAGGTCACATCTTACATACTGGTGTAGATGTGAGGTAGACTGTCAAGGCTGACTAAAAGTGCCCAGCTGGCAGTGAGGCAGAGAATAGGGTGATAGGTATCTGGTACCATACTAGGCAGGTAGGGTGCGTATTAGCAGTCGTTTGTATGTAACCAGTTCAGCATGTTACGTCTGAATTTAATATAAGGTTGTTCAGTTCTAATGTCAAGAGACAGTGCATTCCATGCAAGGGCTGCTTTGACTCGGAAGCTAGAGCCACCAACTGTGGTTCGTTTAAATCTAGGAATCTCTAGGAGGTGCGCATTGGTAGATCTCGTTGGTCGTATTGACATTCTCCTATTTATTCTTTCTGATAGATAAGGTGGAGCTATGTTGTTCAGGCACTTGGAAGTGAGTGAAACTGTTTTGAGAAGGATCCTATCCTTTATGTTTAACCAGTGGACATCTCTTCTATATTTGGAGATGTGCTCTCAGTTGGGGATATTTAGTGCTGCTCTTAGGGCGTTATTTTGCAACATTTGGATTTTGTCGGTGATGTATTTGTTAGCACCAGAATACAAGGCGTTACAGTAGTCCAGTTTCGACATGATAAGTGCATTGGCCAGGGTGATACAGCTGGTTTTGGAGAGAAAGGGTCAGCTTACGCGAATCAGTTTACAGGTGTGGGCAGTTGTGGATGCAAGTGAGTTGACTTGTTTCTTCAAAGTTAATGTGGAATCAAGGTAGTAACCTAATGTTTTCACCACCGGCATTACCTTGATAGAGTTACTATCAATATTGAAAGAGGCATAACTAGGGCTGAATTATTTTAGGTTGGTCTCTGATCCTAGGATCAGTATCTCAGTTTTGTCATCATTCAGGAAGAGGCCATGGGATGCCATCCATGCCTGAATGAGGAGGTATATCCTGTTTACCAAGGCAGTGTCCTCGAGAAAGTTGCCCGAAAGGGGAATGAGGATCTGAGTGTCATCTGCATAATTTGTGTAGGTGACACCCAGTCTCTCCAACTTGTCGAATAGGGGCTTAGTAAAGATGTTATACATAGTCGGTGAGACACAGGATCCCTGTGGTACGCCGCATGACGTTTGTATGGGGTCAGCTGAGGCAGAAGGGGAGAAGACTTTCTTTGTGCGGTTTGCTGGAAGGACTGAACCCAGATTATGGCATCACTTGAGAAATGGGCAGCCGACCTGAGGTGATTGCATATGACTGCGTGATCCACCAGATCAAAGGCTGCAGATAAGTCACGGAGGGGTAGCATGTTTTATTTTCCATTGTCCTTCAACTCATCGATTTGGGTCTTAAGATCTATTATGGCTTTTTCCGTGCCATGTAGAGGGCAGAAGCCAGATTGAGGTGATCCTAATAGGATAGTCCTGGATTTGCAGGTAAGCTACTCTGTCAATTATTTTTAGTAGGAAGGGGACTGTAGTAATGGGTCTGTAATTAGTTGGGATAGAGGGGTTCAAGGTTTCTTTTTTTAGCAGGGGGAGCACCCAGGATTCTTTAAGGTTGTTTGGCACTGCATTGGTCTTGAAGGAGGCATTGATGAGCTTTGAGATAAAGGGGGCTAGGTCTTTAGCTGCGTCCTTTATGATATATGCTGGGCAGCTATCTCCCTTGCAATTAGTCGGTTTTAATGAGAGGATAATTTTCTCCATCTCAAGGATGGAGATTTTACTGAAACTGAAGGGTGTGGTAGTTCTATCCGGCATGGATTGGTCGGTTGGTTGCTGTTCAGCAGTGAGCAGGGAGGCTTTTTTAATCGCTATTTTAGATTGGAGGGACTCAATTTTATTAGCAAAGGCATTTTGTATGTCAGTACACCATTGCTTGTCTTTGGGGGCGTTGTCAATGGGCAGGATTGGAGCTTCCATTTCCCGGGCGATAGTGAATAATGCCTTAGTGTTAGACTTAGCTTAGGAAATTCTATCACTAAAGGTATTTTTTTTGTACTAATTATTTCTCTTTTATAGAGCTTAGAATGGTCAGTTAGCTTAGTTTTGTTCTCATCGGTAGGGGAGTGACGCCAAGTGGATTGAAGCTTTCTTTTTGTGTTCTGGCATTATCATCTGAACAATAGCTGGATTTCTTGGATGAACTGGAATGGTTATTTCGATATGGTCTCAGTCCTGCTTTGATACTTTGCTGGCAGGCATTTTTTTTCTGACTTGCTTGGCTTCTTCATTGTAGTAGTCTTTGGTCGTGTAAGGGTATACCTTATTATGTGTAAAGGCAGCCAAGTCTTCCTATAGTTGAGCTTCTTAGTCATGTTCATTTCATTAAATTCTTTCATTGTCGCCTCCAGTGCTGCTAGTTTTGCATTGTAGTTGTGCAAGCTGATTTTGTCTTTGGTGGAGTCCAGTTTGTCTTGTATGTCTCGCATTAGTTTTTCTGAGACAGTTTTCACAGTATTGATGATAAGAATTAACCAATCGGGAGTACACTTGTTGGTGATAAAGGACCAGTCCTTTTTAAACTGTAAATTGTCCAGAATAATTCTTGGTTCTATATGATTAATCAGTCCATTCGGCGCGGCATGTGCTCCTAGGTACTTGATCATGAGTGCCCCATGAAGTTCTGTGCATATCAGCTTCTTTCTGAGGACCTCTCTCTCATTTAATCATTGCTGTTGGTAATGGCTTGCGCCGCAGCATTTGTCCCCAAAAGGGAGGGATTTGCCAGGATGCCCTCGACAAGTTCTTCGGCGAATGCCAGGTAGTTCTGATCAGCCATGTTAATCTCGCAACAACATTTGTCAGATAGGGTAAATATAAATGTTGATAGTTACCTGTGTGTATTGTATCGTGGTTGTTACAAAGACGACAGCCCTGGTGGGTGTAGGTATGGTTTCTTATGTGTAAGAGACAGAGGGGGTTGGGGGACCCCAGGAGGGGCAGGAAACAGATGCTTCTCAATTTAGCTCTAGGGCTACCCGATCACACGTGATGTAGCCCGTAGGTAACTATCATAAATCACGCTGGTGAATGTAGCGGCTCAACGGAGCGACATGGGGCATGTTGATACCGACATGAAAGCAGAACATCCCTGTGCATACATGAGTAAGCAACCTGTGAACACGCACTTTGGTTTGATACAGGAGCACTCGGATATTAATATGAAAGAGGAGTATCACTCCACACACCGCAGAATAGCACTGTGCATATACATGCAAGCAACCCTTGGACACGCACTCTTGTTTGTAAGAAACTGGAGGATATAGCCTGCCAATCCATGTGTTGGCCAGAACATGAATAGATTGGGAAATTACACTGCCTTGACAAAACACTTCCTTCCTAAATTATACATTGGAGTTCATATATAATTGTATAACTAGCCAGGAGAACGGCTTATACAAGATGACCAGGGAGAAACATATGATACAGGTTCTCCCTCCTTCCATAGGGGATCCAGAAATGAATCATTGCTCCTGAGACCTTGACTGAATGATGCAAGTCATAAGCACATCAGACAAAAAAGAGTGAAAGCGGCCCAGATTGAACTCCACATAATCTGGGAGTAAGGTAAATAATTCATAAGAAACCATCGAAGCAGTATGCCACCAATTGCTTCGGTAAACTGAACCTGATAACATTGTGTGTGTAGAATATGAAGGAGAATGTAGAGAGTATGCTCAACATAGATTGAAGGACAGGGACCCCACTGGGGCAGTGGACAGAATAAAACAGACCCCTGTGGTCTATAAATAATAATTTATTGCAAAGTGCTTGTAATACAAAGTATAGATGCCAAACACAACCAGGCCAAACAAGTTGTTTGAAATTCTTATCCCTAGGTCAGAATATGAATGCACCACCATCCCTGATGGATGAGACGATCTGAATAAGACATATCCGAACTTGAGGTCCCGAAGAAGATGACGAGAACCAGCAGTTCATTGAAACCGGTCGACCACCACGATGCATGATGGCCCTTAAGGAAACACGGGATAAAGCAATTCAATGAATACCATTTAGTGGAGACATAGTCTCAATTTCTAAATAATTTTATGTCTTGAATTGAACCACACAAAATCATCTGATCCACATCTCATGCACACACTCCTGTTATTGGTGAATAAAGTAAATTTATGGGTATTGTGCCATAAAAAAGAATACATTCCTCCAGGGAATGTACATGGAGGTATAGTAGATTTGGATCAACCATTTTATTGTTTTATTAGAACTAGAACTACATACATTGTAGATGCAGGGACAGTACCTCTTCCTTTCCTATTGGATAGGCGGTGCACCACCTCCTACCTAGGGATAGCGACACCCTATAGGGAAAGGGTGTACTTCCACTTAGGGACGTTTGAGGTTTGAGGCATACATACTGCACGAATGAAAAAGAAACCATTATCACTAGAAGCCAATTGTGCTCCTGAAAAGTGTTCTTATGTGATATAATCCTTAACTACTAGGCAGCCTGTGAGATAGGTCCAGGACTGTGCATTGCAATCCCCCTTTCCTTCTCCTCCCTTCTCGTATCTATATCTGCCACTGAGATGGCTCTCTCCATCTCTTCAATCTTTTCTAACTGCTACACTATCAGCTATCCTCCCTCTCTCACAAAATCTGGACGATAAAAGCACAAAAAAGACATCATGGGTGTAAATCCTAGCCTTCCCATCTCAGACACCTATGTCAGTGCAACCTCCAGAGAAATGTACATTGATATCCTCTTCTCTGTCCCCTCTCCAGACCTAGGGACTTCTCATCTAATCTGTACTCTCCCCACTTTCTCATCCTCTCCCATTAACGGTGGGACCAAGTGGGAAGTCCTTTTGGCAGGCTTCTTCTCATCATGCTACATCATTAATGTCTACCACACTGGCATTATCCTGGTTCAGGGTCCTCAGGCCAACCTCCTTCTCTTTGACCGGATCCCGCCATCCCTCCTTAACTTTCTTCCTTCTTTTCCTTCTCCCCCACTTGACCCTCTGTCCCCCTACCTCTGACTGAAGTACCATGCCACTGTACTCCATATCAGAAAACCTTCAAAGGCAGAGATCATCTCCACCTGGCGACTCTTAACGCTCACTTAGCCAACAAACATTCTGCTGACATCTGCCTCCTTTTTGAAAACACTGACCTTGACATTCTCACTCTTACTGAGACATGGTTCAATGTCAGCTCAGTCACTGTTTTTGACTCCATCCTACTAGGTGGCTTTAAGATATTTTCCAAGCCTCGACCTCACTGTGCTGGTGGTGGGGTTGCCTTAATCTTCCCTGAGTGGGTTCCTTCTTCCATTTTACCCACTCAGCTCTTCTCTTCCTTTGAGAGTCTGGTTTGCATATTGGTTATCTCTCCCTCTTCCACCCTGACCATTGCTACCATTTACTGGCCTCCAAGCGCTACCTTCCTGTTCCTCTCTGAATGGGCTGATATCTGTCCCTCCTTACATTCAACCTCTTCCAACATGCTGCTCCTGGGTGGCTCTAACATCCAATTTGACTCCCCTGGCACAGCATCCACTCTTTTCATTGGCCTCTGCTCCTCTCTATCCCTCTGCATTCTCCTTTCTGGTACAACCCTCTCTGCTGGACACACCCTGGATGCACTCCTCCACTCTGACCTCCCTCTCTCATCTCGCCTGGTCATCCCTCTCCCTTGCTCTGACCACTCCCTTCTCTCCTCTCACCTGAGTCCCTATGGCCTATGTGACCACTCCTCCAAAAGCCCTGCCAACCTTGTTCACGAAGATCCACCCAATGAAACAAGTGTCAGCTACTGCCTTCACTTCCACATTTATCCCCCTTCCCTCCAACTCATACTCTGACACTGCTCTCAGCAACTTCCACCTGTCCATCACCAACACCCTTGACATTATTGCCTCAGTCATGAGGATCCGCTTGAAACCTGCCTCTAAGCACAACACTTGGTATGACTCCAAACTTGCAGACCTGAAACGAAAGTGCAAAGCTGCAGAACGGAAGTGGTAAACCTCAGGCTCATCCTCTGACAAACTGGCCTGCCGCCTGCTCCAAAGGCAATACAGACTCTCAATCCATGCCAGGAAAAGGGCCCACATTCAGACACGGGTATCTGGTGCAGTCAACAACTCGGCTGAACTTTTAAAAATCTGTGGGGAACATGCCAACCCTTCAGCAGTATCCTCCTACCCTATTCCTTCTCAGGCCCTCTGCAACACACTTGCCACTCACTTCATCATCTAAACTCAGGACATCCTGAACAGCCTTGTCACTCACTCTCCCAACCCATCTGTCTCCCCCTTTCCTCCCTTGAACACTCACCCTCCTCCTTCCTCCTTTTCCTACTTCATCCTTGTCTCACCAGAAGAAGTCATCAGAATTGTCTGCTCCATGAAGGTCTCTTCCTAACAGGTTTCCCTTTGCTCATTCAGAACCATCAAGGACAACATTAGCTCTCTCACCCCTGCACTTTCTGATCTCTGTAACCACTCCTTTGCTACAGGTTCTTTCCCCTCCTCCCTCAAGCACGCCCTTATCCGCCCCTTCTTAGAAAAATGTCAGCAGACCCTTCCTGTCCAGCCAGCTACTGCCCTATCTCCATCACCTGCTTCCTGGAGAAGCTGCTGGAGAACTTGGCCCTGTCCCATCTCAACTCTCCCACTAACTTGTTGGCAGTCTCCACGACAATCAATCTGTATTCCGAGCATCCAGAGGCACAGAAACTGCTCTTCTGAACACCCACGAAGAACTGCTTGCATGCCTGGATTCCAACTCCTCTACTGTCCTCATCCTTCTTGATCTCTCCTCTGCATTTGACATGGTCAACCACTCCATCCTCATACAAAGGCTCCATGACACCCTTGGTATCTCGGAGTGGGCACTGGACTGGCTGACCTCCTTCCTAACTGACTGCTCCTTCCAAGTCATTCTGGGAACCTTCTCGCTCCGACTTCCTTCTCCACCTGTGGTGTCCCCCAGAGCTCTATTCTCTCGACGAGACTCTTTAACATCTACCTTAATCAGCTGGCACTCCCCCTCTTCTCCTTCTGTCCCAATTTACAGTGTTATGCTGAAGACACACAACTTCCTGCTGACCCTCTTGCACCTTCCATCATCCCTGACTGCCTTCCTGCCATCCAGGCCTGGTGCACTTCCAATGATCTCTTCCTCAATGCCAGCAAAACAGAGATCCTTCCGATTGGGACACATGCACCTGACTTCTTCCCTTCACTCTGGCCTTCTTCCATGGGTGCTCCACCTGCTCCCTCTTCTGAAGCTAGAAACCTCTGAGGCATTTTCGACTCCTCTCTCTTCTTCCTCACTCACACTCAGGACATTGACAAGAAGTCCCACTTTCAGCTCTTCCTTCTCAAAGGAATCCTACCTATTCTCACCTTCCCCTAGAAGCTCAATGTTACCTGAGCCCTGATTCTTTCTAGGCTTAACTGTTGCAATAGCCTCCTCTTGAATCTACGCTGTGACCCCTGCAGCTAATCCAGAATAGGCAGCAAGACGTATCCTTGGCCTCAAGCCCAGGGACTGCATCTCTCCTACCCTAAAAAGTCTTCACTGGCTCCCAGTTGGTTCACTGATTAAATTAAAATCCCTGGGGCCGGGCACCACACTATCTGCAACTCTCTCTTGCTAGAAATTCCCCCTCTTGACCTCTGAGCTCCTCTGGCACCAACTCCTTATGTGTAAAGCATTTCGCTTATCACAGGACAGGAGGTCAATCACTCTCCTCAGCTGGCTTCCTTCTGCAGCCCAAGACAGCCAAATTGCCTCCTTCAGAATACCCAAATGCATTTGTGACAAGGTAGTATGCTTACCATTAGACCTGAATGAACATTTGGAAACACTAGGAGTAGGATAACCAGAAAAGCAATCTTTGTACTAGTTAATGGTGTACCAACAAAAGACAAAAAAAATCAGCAACAACTAGTTGACTTAAAGAAGGCTAAAGAAGCCCTAGATTATCTTAAACAAAACAATGAATACTACAAATATATACGCATAGAAGACATGTTAAAAGAAAGAACACAAATACATGAAGATACTACAAACTTGTCAATTTGAACATGTTGATCCTATCACTATGGAAAACATTCTCGACCAGTGTACAATGTACCCACTACATCGCGAATGCACCATGGAAGATGCGTTAGAAACATAGCAAATGCATCAGTCAAAGGGTCCCCAATGACTATATGGGAAAAAAGTTTAGAAGCATGTTGTTTTCCACTACTCTTCGCTACAGGAATAGGAGGAAGACACAATGAAAGCCCCATGAAAACCAGTACATCAGAATATCGTTCTCTAGGAATGTATTCTGAAGACCCAAGAAACTGGCAAAATGTTGAATTCATTTTTTTTTAAAAGCAAATTAGCAACTCTACGTACAGAGTTGCACAGACACTAAAAACAGGCACCCAATTTCTAAACAATCTTCAAAAGATAGAAGACAAAGATGAAGTGTTGGAGTTAAGTATTACAAATATCTTGGAAAAGTTGAGTGGTACGAAAGAATACTGGTTCCGACACCATGCTGTTGAACTGAACATTGTATGTTAAGGAACCTAGGCCCACCCACATGGTTTGTTACTCTGAGTTTTGCAGAATATGCATGGGATGACTTACATGACTTCATATGCACTGCAAACGAAAATAAAGAAGGAGTAGACATACAAGAGGGATAGTGTTGATGCTCTGTGTGGTTTGGTAATGTTTGAATTATGTGTTTTGTAGTTTCTGTGTATGTTGGAATGTGTCTGCAGTGTGGGTGGGTGCTTATGTTGTGTTTGTGTGTTGTGTGAGAATTCAGTATTTCTTGTTTGAGGGTATGCTGGACTCTGTACGCAGTGTGGGTGTGTGTGTATGTTGCGAGTACTGTTTCATACACTCTGTGTACAGTCCGTATGAAATATGCACACTCATTCTGCGCATGCAGCATACATTTGAATCAAAAATTGGCTGAGTCAATTTTCTAAATTCTTTTTCAGTTCACCAATTCCAGTTAAAATGTAGGTGCCTGCAAAGAATTAGGAAAATTGACACAGCCAATTTAAAGATATTTGGTCCAAAAAAACATTTTTTTCCTGTGGGAAAAACCCATGTTTAAAGCTATTAAAAACGCAGAGTAAACATTTTTTAAATTATGAAGCTGTTCAGGTAGAAATATGAAATTCTCCATGCACAGGCGGCCCCCTCAAAATATTACTCTGGAATATATTTTTATGCAAGTGTTCAGAAGTTAAGAAGTCATTTTCTGAAATGACAGACCTCATGTTAACCTTAACTATGCCTGCGCAATTGTAAAGGCATAATATGTATAATATTTGTACATTTATACAGATATGCAATCCAGTGGTGATTATGGTTGGTTATCAGTGACAGGGTCATTAAGGGTTGTTATTGACAGGGCGATTATTGCACTTTCCTAATCCAGGGTTTGTGATGAGGGGAAATCATTTTTGTTCCATATCGAGAAACACTTCCAAAGAACATATGTGAAAAAAAAACAGTAAGGCCACCAAATACCTTCAGACATGTTGTATTGCTTACACTTTTCTTCAGTGTCTCACACAAGCAACCTTTAGGGTCAATGTATTCTTTTCCATTTCCTCCTCAGCATCATTTACCCAGAGCTCGCATGACTGATCTTTCTGGAGTCCACCCTAGACATGTTCATTGAGCGTATGTGATTGCCGGGGTCCACGCGCCATTTATTCTCCTTCTTTTCGACAAGTTTTCACACAGCACTATAAATGATTACCTATTGACAGCGGCTATGCTACTAAATCCTCGCATCCCTTTTTTTTCCAGCTGCAGAAACGTTTTTCTTTATTGATTTTTCTATATGCTAGACATCAAAGTGGCACGTGATTTGCTACACGCCTGTCTGTAGCGATGAGCCCCGCATCAAGATGGCAGAGTGACAGATCTTGCCTGCACTGGAGGAAGGCATATTTTACCTTGGCTTCTGACGAGCCAGACTGATTGTGTACATGCTTTTTGTGCCCTATCACTGTAAATACCTTTGGTGAATCGCTCTCTGTTGGATCACAGCTCGGTTCACACTATATAAAACCCGGTTCTACCTCATTACAATGACGTAAATTACTTTGTGGTAATTCACTTCATTGGAATAACTTCAAATGTTTTCTTAATTCGGGGGTCCCCCATGCCCACCCTTCCTCTCCACTCCCAGCCATGCCCCAAACCCCTGTTCTACCACTAAACCCTTAACATGTACTCATTTCAAAGTAATCCGAAGTGTTTGCAACAAAGTAAATTACCATGAAGTAATTTACTTTGTTGAAACAACGCGAATCCATAAAACCCAGCACATACATATACACTACCACACACATACAACGACCCTCGTAAAAAAAACATTGTTTTGTTACATTTCAAACTCCTAAGAGTACATAGAGCACATTCATTTTGGACATCACTGGAAAAGGACATTTTGTTTATTGAAATTTCAAATGGCACATTCCACTTTTCCTGATTATGTTCACTATGAATAGATGCAAACAGTTCCTTGGTTTTAATAAAATAAGATGTTTATGTGATGAACTCCACACCAGCGAGTAGAGAGGGCGATGGGATGCGGTAACACAATAAAGAATACACTGCAATACACTGCATGCACTTAATAGGTTACATGAAGCTACATTTTTCAAAATAGTCTAGAACATGGCAAATGGGCACTGGTGCTTATTTGTCTATTTGATTGATATGTTGAGCACTTTCTTGCCAGCTCGCTGCCACTTCACAGTTCCACTCCATATTGGTTTAATTGGTGCTGCCAGACTTGTCTTTCCATGGTCTCCATGGTGATCCATCTCTGCTTTTTTAAATAATAGGGCTTCATTTCCCAGTACTGAAACCAGTCTCGAATTACCCACAGAAAACCATCCAGCGTAAATGGTCCACGGTGGTCCCAGTGGATCTTGTGCAACTTATGTGCAAAAATAAAGAAGAGATATAAAGACGGTTCTCTCCCCTGCCACAAATTTGGGAGGGACTTGTGCTGTTGGTTGGGTGTCGGTTGCTTGTCACCTGAACAGAAAAAAACTTCTTCACTAGAGATACCACAATCCTTAGAGTCTAATTAGTTACACCTGCAATAGAAAACACAGCCTCCCTGATGATTATTTGAGATAAGAAAGCGCTTGGAGGAGAACAACTACAGACCACAGAACTGCAGCTGATGGGATCTAATCCTGTGAACACTGAGTACCGTTTTGCAGCAGAAGGGATCTAACCCGGTGAATACTTGTCCATTTTGGGATTTGATCCAGCTATTTATTTAATTTTTGCAACAGGTTTAATTGACCAGGATCGGGAGTGCACACCTAACCCTTCTTTATTCTTGTGCAACTTACACAATCGTGTGAGAAAAGTCAAGAAAGTGTGACCAGGGACAAAGTCCTGTCCAGACAGTATATGACCTTCAGAGTCTTCATGGAGGTAAGGCCATTTGTTGTGATCTCAGGGTTGGGTGAAGTGCTTTACAGAGTTGAAGGCCTTGGCTGCAGAGAGACCTGGCTCTGTGTTTGTGTGATTTTTACCTGGTTTGTATGTATGCTCCTGTCTTTGCTTACAAAGCTCAGAAAAGGTGGTGTTCAAAGTTTAGGAAGGCGCACAGCATAGTATGCACTTCTATTATTTCAGGCACAACCTGAAGCAACGTTGAAAATGAGATTACTTTAAACCAAGATTTATTTGGGAGCTCACCCTCGCTCTTATAGTGAAAATCATATATATTTCAATATGAAAACAACATAGGTTTTTCGATGAAACACACACATAATGAGCGATACTACAGGAAATGTACACTGGTGCAAGCGCCATTAGCATTGGGGCAAACACTGCCCTTGTGCAGAAAACATTCTTTCAGTGCTATTTTTCCACCAGAGTAATGTTTGTTTTTGTCTTAGCACTAAAGTGAGATTTGCCCTGGTGAAAACGTGCATTGAAAGAATAGGTTGTTTGCACTAGGGCACTTTTTCCCTAGTACTAATTGCACTTGCACTGATTCACAGTTTCGTAAATATGATCAAAAAGGTTCATGGTTTTGAGTATGAACTCTAATTTATCCACCACCCTCCATGCTTGTACTGAATTTTAGGATTACATCGAGCTATACTACAGATATGTGTCAGCACTAAATCAAACATTTCTCTAATGCAAATAAATGGTCTTCCAATGTGTTGCTGCACAGAGCAAAGTTTGCTGCAGCCCTCTCTGGTTCGATAAAACAGCTCAATGTCCATTTAACATCGTTGGAAACTGCATAATTCACTCGTTGGGGACACTCCTTGAAACACATTTTGGAAATTTCAAGCACATCGAAATAAAAAGCATCCATGGGCCAATAGCAACATCACGCAAATTTCGGAAGCATGTCCTACCAAATTCATGTCTATAAAATTGGGATTAGGATCCCATTTAAAACTATTCCATCATTAATAATTAAAATTAAATGTTACAAAAAAAGATAGGCTTGTCGGGGATTTCAAATCACAACCCAGCTGAAGGTATGGATATGGCACTTCACCTTGAAAACACAGACTGCCACCATTCATCAGAGACACACTGCACAGATCACGAGAAGAGGCAGGCTGTGCACTAGGTCCCCGTGCATTTTATTCCTGTCCCCGCTGATACAGTCCGTGACCAGTACATCCCCACGTGATGTCAACCTAGTGACGGGTGGCAAAGCGGCAGCTGAAGAGGCAGTTTGACACTAGGACCCCAGGAATGGTATCCCTGACTGTGCTATACCTTCACTTCACCACTTCAGAAATGTCATCCTAGCAAAGAGGGGTAAATTAGCAGGTAACAAGGTAGCCTGTACAGTCTGGGAAGATTGGAGGCAGGAGCCTACGTTCCCAGCCCTTCACATTGGTGATGTAGCCAAACTGCAAAGTGATGGAGATGCGGCAAAGGTCAGCTGTGAGTGCAGCATATTGAGTATTTTGCTTGCCTTTTTTTCCTCACCGAGTACTGTTTTGGACCTGGTGAATTTATTCTGCATCGCACCCGTGGGAGGGTGCTCAGCTAATTAGGTGGCTGGACAGTGGGTGAGAAGGCACAATCCCCGGCCACCCGATGCCCTTCACCAGGTGTCGCCTTTTTATTTTTCTTTCAGTACAGGGAGGCAAAAGGGAGCCTCTCCCTGTTGCCGCCGTCCCCAAAATTACCTGATTTCCCCCCCCTCCTGTTACCTGCAGGACTGGAGCATTGCAGTCCGGTCATGGTGCTCCTGCTACCTGGCCACCATAGACATGGAAAAGGGAACTTATATGGCCCATATGGCAGCGGGCATCTTTTTTCTCTCCATATTTCTTCGGTAGATCGGCTGCTCAGGCAGTGCTGATCTCCCAATGAAAAATTGTGAAAGCCATTTGCACCCCCCCCCATGAACCCTGGGGTGCGAATGGCTTTCACGATTTTTCATCACATTTTCAGGAGGGCGGACATGGACTTTAACGGCCCACAGACTGATCTGAGGTGGGCCGTTAAAGGCCATGTTCGGCCTCATGGCAGGGTATGAAAGCCAATCGTAATGCGCTTCCATGGCTTTTTGGATCTAGCTTTGTTCCTACCTCGTAGTTTGCTACTTGTCCTCATCATGGTGGGATGTATAATATTTTTCCCTGTGGTGTGTTGGTGGCATGCAGGATGGCTTAGTTGGATTGTGCTGCTTGCATGGTTCAGTAAACAGCATTGATGATGATGTTTACAATGTAGCTGGTAACTCAGACCGCTCCTTTCTTTCCTGTGTTCACTTCCCCATATTATTGTTATCTCTGCTGGACTGCTCCTGTCTCACCTGTATGTCATCTTTGTTTGCAGGCTAAGCTACTCAATTATTGCTTTCAAGATTCACTTCTCGTGGCTTGCATGTCTTTAATTTTGGGAGCTTTCTGGTTTATCAATGCATTTGATATTTTATATGGTAAGTTCTCCATCCTTCTGCTTTAGCTCTTTTCTGTTCTGCTAAATTCTCATAATTTCATGTATTGATTTATTTATTCAATGTGATTTAGTTTACTAAGAAACTTTGCACATAATAAATCATATTCACAACATATAAAACCAATCTCTCTTACAAAATATTTAAAATATATTAAATATATTAAAGTATATAGATTAAGATCATGTCAAATCATAACTCGAGTAAAGAGTAAAAATCAATGAATAATCAAAAAGTAATCAAAGAATCAAGGAAAAATCAAAGTATGATCACAATATATAAAACCTAATACAATTGACACTATTAATCCCAAATTGATCATAAACAGTCAATTCATCTGTCAATTTGTTATTCTTGTTTCTGCTGGAAATTTCGTAATGTATTTTGACTTTTGTAAAGGTTTTTCTAAACCAAAACAAATAAATAAAAAAAAAATAGGAGCTCCAGCCCTTCTTACCATGTTATGTTGATTAGTTCACAGATATAATCCAAATGACACATTCATATTTTACAAATTGAGGTTGTAGCACCATATGCTTATAGCCATATGTTTAAGGATTTTCCAATTGCCGACCAGACATTAAATAGTGACAGAAGCAAACTGAGATTTCTTGTGTTAATACATTGCAGCCAAAACATAAGGTCACTTATTGATTCAAAGTGATATATAAACCTACTGTAGTGTTAAGTGTAGATCTCACCCATTTCAGGGCATTCAGTGAGCACATGCTAAGTGGTCTCGTCCAGCCTGTTATTTTTACATATGCGTCAGAACCGCTCGTTCTTATTGACCTTCCTTTCACTACCCACCACCGCCAAAACCGGAAGACGATCGAATATTAGTAATAATATGAATCTCCTTAGCTTAGGTGAAGGGCATAGGGTCAAGTATAGCTGAGGACGCTTAAATGTATATAGCACTTGGTGATTGAACTGGTATCTCTTAAGCCTTTCCAAATATACATAATTCTCTATCCAATCCCATTTGTCAATATGTTTGACCAAGGATTCCTTCATTGCAGTAGTATCACACCCCCCTGACCCCCATCTGGGAGTCCAGCTAATTTCTATGTATAAAGTCTCCATACTCTTCTTAAATCATACATTCCCATTCACCTTTAAGACTTCCACATTCATACTAGCCAACAGTTGGTTTTCCGGGACATTGCGTATTTTAAGATATAATTCGGCACGCTTTTTCAGGACAATAGATTTCATTGACAATAGGTCCATTTCTAATCTTATAATGGCCATAGGAATGCAACTGGGCAAACCCAAAATGTTCCTCCAGAAATTACCTTCAATTTTCTGGTCGATAGTAATAAGTGATTCTAGACCATAAATAACCATCGGTATTAGAACCTGAATATAAAGTTGCCATGCTCCACAAATTGAGTAGCCACTCTGTTTACAGATAAATGGATGTACTAGTGCCGTAATCTGTGCTGCCCTGGCCATACGTGACTGAATACACAGCAAGTACTCCCTTCTGGCTTCTATCTCTACTCCAAGATATTTATAATGGTATGTGTAATCGATCTCAAGTTCTCAAATCCATAATCGTGGACATGCAATCTTTTTGCCCGAGAAGACCATCAGCCGCATTTTCTCACGATTGATCTGAAGGCCATTACAATCAGCGTACTCCCACAATGCCTCGGCTGATTTCATAAATCCACTGAAAATATGGTCCAAGATAACCAAATCATTTGCTTACGCTAATACTAAACAATGGGTAGTACCAATTTTTGGGGGTCAATTATGCACTTCAGCAATCGCTGCAGGTAAATCATACACAAAAATATTATAAAGTAATGGTGCCGTCACGCAACCCTGTTTTACCCCCTATTTTGTTCTATGGGTTTAGTCACGGTGCCCTGGATGTCAAGTTTGAGTGAGACAGACGTATTCTGATGCAATAACTTCAAATAATAAAGTATTCCATCAGGGCAGCTAAGATTTCCCAGCTTTTGCCATAGCTTTTACCTGCAGACCATATCGAAAGCTGCCTTAAAGTCAATATAGAGATCATAAAGTGGGTTGTTTAGCTCTTGCCCGAAGAGTATTTTTATTAAGAGATTATGGGCAGTGGAATATCCACGTCTAAAGCCGCTTTGGAAAGGGTGAAGCAGACCTGTCTTATTAACCCATTCTTGCAACTCTTGTAACAAAAACATGGCAAAAAGTTTCCCCATGCAATCTAACATTGATAATAGTCTGTAATTGCATGTCTCAGTCTTAATGCCTTTTTTGAAAACCGGAATGAGTATGGCTGTTTGCCATGAGCAAGTTATTCTGCCTTCGGACATTACTTTGTGAATGAGGACCTTAAGGAGCCTAGCCCAGAAAACAGGATTACATTTAATTACAATGCTTGCCAATCCATTCGGGCCAGGTGCTTGTGAGGATTATAATTTTTTAATTTTTTTAATCACTTTGTTCAAAGACACTTTAAACGGAGGAACAGGAGGTTTGACAATGGTCTCCTCTTGGACCATTCGACTGATGGCAATATTACGATTGGTCAAGAAACATTCTGATACCTGGGCGCTAATGGGGTTAATCATTGGGTCTCTCCTGTTAACCTTGGCATCGCCCAAGAGTGGCCATATATTCCCAGTATTTCTAGACCATAATACCCTCAAAGTATGTTGCCATTGTGTCAACCTATCAGTCCACCTTTTATGTTTTAACCAAGCTCTATACATATTTTTCAGAACCCTACAGGATGTTAATAGGCAATTAATGAGCCGCCGCTTGCGAATCTGCCTTCTTAATTTACTCTTGGCCTCTCTTATACTATTATCATAATGGGTACGCTTGTCTGGGTCTTTTACCATCACATTAGCTATAGATGTTGCATGAAGGCTTGAAAAGAGGAGATCCAGCTCTCAATGTCCTCCACCGACCTTCTCTCAAACAATCTACTGGTAGTATCTAAGCTAGTTATTACCATAACCGCCTTTAATATATTCCTTTCTGACCAGCAAATGCGAGTTCTGGCATGATTTACCCTCATATTACCTAATTGTTTGATGCTGGGTCTTCCTTCATCTGCCTCAAACGATAGAATTAAAGCATCATGATCACTTCACTGATTCGAATTAACACTCATATCCTTGACAAGAGCTGCAATATCACAACTGGCAAAGATGTAATCCAATGTGCTCTGCGTCCTCCCACTTTTCTATGTGTGACTACCCAGACAATCACTGTGAGTGCGACCATTCACCATCTCCAACTCCCAGCTATTAAAGAAGTTAACCCAGTACAAACCGTCTGGGTATTCCTACATTATGTTCCATTGTGCACCACAATTTTAGTCGGAATTAGTGGAAGTACCGTAGCCTCCCTTATTGCGACAATTAAAATCGCCAGCCACTAGAATGAGTTTCTCTTTGATACCAAGGACCATTGAATCAGTAAATCATGGAGCGCTTCTCTCAGATTAGACCCCGAATACAAAGTCACCAACATTATCTTTTCAGGTAAGCCACTAATCATTACTTCAACCGCAACAATATTATCCTCCAATTCAGTGTTAATTCTGTGTGACTTCAATGTGTGCAGTACCCCAATTATCAGTCCCCCATATGGTCTGCCACGCTTTCCTTTCTTGACTAAGGATTGGTAAATAGTGTATCCATTCATTACAATAGGTGAAACTAGCCAAGTTTACTGTAACCAGATAAATGAAAGATTGGCAATATAAGATAATGACCCTGACCCAGAGAGAAGATGGCTAAAGCTATGTGAGTTCCATGAAAACAATGAACAGACTCAATGCTTTTGTATCACAACCGGCAGCGATTCTACCAGCCACTTAAGCATGTTTTGGATGTCCGCCATCTGTACATCCTTTCCTCTTGGTAGTGTAGGAGGACGCACCGCTTTCTTTCCCCCCAGTGAGACCTTGTTGGACCAATTTTGGTTTTCTTGTTCCAAGTCTACATCAAGTTTGACTCCAACTTGCATGCAGGCTTTTTCTAAAACTGCGGATCATTTGAACTGTAGAAAGATATCTACAGTGGATTGCCGTAACATTAGAGTTGGCACTTTTTTGTGGTTCAATGAACTCGAAATCCTCAGATAGTAACACTGGTAGCTGAGGAATCAAGTGTAGCAGAGAAATTAATTCCGTTCTTGTAAGCCACTTACGTTGACCTTTTTATCTCAAATTCTTGATGACACAGATGTTATTCTCAGGTTTCTTAGAGTTGGTTGCTCGCCTCCCGTACTTGATTTGTGGGCTTCTTGTGTGGCGTAAATTAATTCTTTGCCACCACCTCCCTCTGCGGTGGTGAGACGCTCGCATCTACTTCTTCACTGTCCTCAATGGACTCATTTGCTTTATCAGGTATTAGCCAACTTGTCAGGCTGCCTGCTCCGTTAGAGTGCTGCTCTCTTCCTGGCATTTTTAGATTGTTTTTCCCAAGGGAGCACAGTTAGGCAGGGGGAGGCCACTACACACGGTAGTTTACGGGCGGCTTTCCTCCTGGCAAGACAACGTTGTTTCCTGGAATAAAATATCTCAGAATTGTATGCTAAAATTTGTTCCGACTCCGTATTAATAACTGAATCAAGCATGTCCTGTATTTCTTCAGGTGCACTGTTTTCAGTTTCACCTGTCCTATTATTCGATAAGGAAGTATTCGGAATCGTATGAGGTAAGGTGTTTTCAAGTATTCACCCACACATTTTCAGTAGAATTTTCATTGCAAAATGCAATGCCGCCATGGACGATTGCAGTTCTACCAATGCTGTGGTACTTTATTCTTCCGTATCTTCAAGTTCGCCATCATGGGTTGAGCTTTCCAAAACAATTGCTAGGTTGGGGGAAGCAGACAGTCTGCCAAGCCTGCCGTTACCAGATTGATTTTCTGCTGCATGTAACACTTGAGCTTTATGTTCGTGAGGTTTCAGAACCGCCAGGGTCATAGATCTCTGCATAGAAAGGCAAAGTTCAAGAAGGGAATTGTTATCGATATCTCTAAAGTTAGTCGAATCATGAGGATTGTTGACAGTCTGGAGATTCAGTTTGTTATCTTCCATTGTTGAGGCATTCATTTCCTTTACCGTGGTTGCCTGAAAAAGTGCTGGAATTGTGTCTTTGGTCTGTGGCTCCTTCGCTATCTTTCCACCTTTAGTTCCCTACCTCTCACCGGCCTTGGATGCTTCTTTCAGTGCGGCTTTCCTAAGAGTATAGCAAGATTGATGGCTTTTCTTGGATGGCAGCATGTTATTACCAAGTGCACTATTGACACTGAAAACCATGCAGTCGTGAGGTGAGGACCGTTAAGGGATACTTTATTTATGTCCAGGATCACCACAAAGGGCAGATCTAGCTGACCAGTCAGTGCTATCACAGTAGCCCCAGTGGGACCCAGTGAGTACCGGCAAGCGGGATCAAAGGATTTCTCCAGCAGTCTCCCGCCTTTGCGCACGATAGCAAAATGTACAAAGCACTTACCCTTTCCTAGAGATAAGCAGCAGATCTGTTCACCCGTGAAAAAAATTAAACAGTAGTGCAGCTGTTCCGAGTGTCGGCCTCCATCATAGCCAAACACTCTGCCAAACACTCCGCAAGACGCTCTGCTACTTTTGGGCTCTTTGTGGATAATGACTCCTCCTCCATAATGCTCTGCAGCAAAGACAGACTGTTGCCAACACGTAACTGTTTGGTAACATTTCTATGAAAGGCCACACACTCTGCAAAACACTCCACAAGACGCTCAGCTACTGCTGGGCTCTTTGTGGATAATGGCTCCTCCTCCAAAATGCTCTGCAGCAAAGATAGACTGTAGCCAACATGGACATGCTCGTTAATGTTTCTATGAAAGGCCACACACTCTGCCAAACAGTCCACAAGACGCACTGCTACTCCTGGGCTCTTTGTGGATACTGGCTCCTCCAAAATGCTCTTCAGCAAAGACAGACTGTAGCTAACACGGAACTGCTCAGTAACGTTTCTATGAAAGGCCTCACACTCTCCCAAACACTCTGCAAGATGCTCTGCTACTGCTGGGCTCTTTGTGAATAATGGCTCCTCCACCAAAATGCTCTGCAGCAAAGACAGACTGTAGCCAATACAGAACTGCTCGGTAACATTTCTATGAAATGCCACACACTCTCCCATACACTCTGCATTAATGTATTGCTTAGAGAGGTTTTGGGCCAAGTAGATCCCCACATTCATCTAGGTCAGATATTCACTAATATTGTATTGTTATAGCCTCGCCAGGCTGATGCTCAGAAAAAAAGACAGGCTTATTAAGAGGTCTCGGTCATGTCAGTAACTGAGTTGAGTTGTGGAGGTTCCATGCAGCAGTTGCTGTGGTCTATGAAGTAAGGGTTTGCTAATGGTTTTACATGGGACCAAATTCTGGGACACAGGTGATTTAGCTACCTGGAAAAATGGGGAAGGTAGTTTGTGGTGACAGCTACAGGGCTGCAGTAGAGCTCTTCAGCTGCTGCGTTACATATGGGGTTAGGTTGAGTTGACCGACATGTAAACTGGCTTCTTGTGAATTTGAAATGAAGTTGACCTCTAATGGTAATGATTTGGTGGCTGGGCCATTCTGAATGGAAAATAAGGATCTATATAAAAGGTCGAATTCAATCAACACATTGAAATATTTGGTGCTTTCGTGGGAGTATTCTTTTTGGCTTTAAACCCCTCAACGTCAAATGCTTCCTTAGAAACCCTTTTGTTAATACCTTCATGAGAGGAGCATCTTGGCAAAATTAGTGGACTAAAGTCCTTGGACATTATCAATCGCTTCCCAGCTATAGGCGCATATATAGAATTACAGCTAGAGAGCTACCCGCTTTGTGGATATAATTAACCAAGGAGCTTTGTGCGAAAATCTGTTTGATGAGAACAAGGCTTAAGTTGTCTGCGATGTCACTTAGAAACCAGAGGAGGAATACCCATCCATAATTGTATGTTGTCTATGAACCCCTGCTTCCATTTCCAGATCCCGGCCTCTTCCCACGAACTAGCATTGCAGGGATGGCAAAGGGAGGCCAGAGGGAAGTATATAAATCATGAGAAAATACAAGGTTCCCACTGCACCCATCAAAGGGAAAAGAAATCCTCAAAAGAGAAAGTGCCATATCACCCTGCTGTGATGTCATGGTAGTTGATTGTGAATTGCATAATAATCTGCCATGATGTTACAGTGGGAGGATACAGCATTTAGAAAGGCAAATAGTTGCAAATGGCTTCCTATGACAGTGACACACCCATATGGAATCACTCTAAAGCATTCAGATGGCGCTCCTTAAAGTTATGCTGGGTTTCTTTGGACTCTATGTGGCAAGATGGGGGAGAAAGGTTTCCTAAAATGGAAAGGGCATGCCAGTGTGTTTTCCAGTTCTTGGACACACCTGTTTATTTGCAAGGAAAATTGACTACGTATATGTAATGCCAGTGTTGCTTAAGGCAGGTATCCTTTTGACAAACAGGGCCTTCTCTTTGAAGAGCAACCTCGTGTGTGTAAGGTTTTGGAATACTGTTTACTTGCATTTCAGCCCAAGAAGAGAGCATTCTTGAACATCTATGTGCATAGTTTCTCACTATTGTAGATGCCTGTTTTAAGATGTTGACAAATTTATCAGATGACTAATATGTTTTCATATTTTGTATTCGGGAGAATCAATTTGAAATAGTTTGTGCATAAGCGTAGTGGTACTAGCAGGACATAGCTAGAGAGTTCAGTACTACTCTCTGACTAGAAAACACTTGGCACGACATGGGCATAGAGAAAGGGTGCAGTGCTAGTTAATGTGACAAGAAGGCATTTGGCAGCACATGGGCATATGGTGCATACTGGCCTCTCGGTCTATAAAGACCTTGGTAGGGCATGGGCAGAGGTTGAGGTATTAGTCTCTCTGAGAAGAAGGCATTTAGCTGGAGATGGACATAGAATGCAGTTCTAGCGTCTCTGACTTGGAGGCATTTAGTAGGACATGGACAGATGGTGCAGTAGTAGCATCTATGATAACAAGCCACTTGGTTGGACATGGACAGAGGGTGAAGAACTAGTCTCTCTCTCACCAGCAGGCATTTGACAGGACATGGAATGAGGGTGCAATATCCTCTGTAACTAGATAATGATGGACAGGACATGGGCACTCACAGCACATTTGACATAGGAGAACATCCCATCAATAAACCAATAAATGCCCTCCTGTGCTTGGCTATCAGCATACTGCCTTGTGTTTTTTTATTTCTTTTATTTTGCAACTACTTTATTCCATTTTTCCATTAGAGCCTTATGAGTGGCATGCCATCGGGAGAACTAGGCAGAGGCTGACTTATTCAGTGATCTAGAGCACCGAAGTGTGCTTACCCCACACAGAGCTGCTCCACAGTACACACCCAGCCTTCCGGGCATGGAATCTTAAAGCTGATCACAGACCCCCTTTGGGTTTATGAACTGGGCTCAGAAAAACTCCACTGTGAGCTAACAAGTCTCGGATCTATTGATTTTTTATTTCTTGTGACTGAGCCTGATGTTTTTCTAGGTGTCTAGTCAAAGGATCGAATCAAAAGGGTTGACAGGACTAAGGATCGACACCAAAGGGTCGACAGGACAAAGGATCGATTTTCTTTTTTATTATATATATTTTTTTAGGTTTTCGTTTTGGTTTTTAGCAAAAAAAAGGGGGTTGGGGGACCCCCCAAAAAAAAAAAAAATGTGAAAAAATAAAAATTCGATCCTTTGTCGTGTCGATCCTTTGACCTGTCGACCATTTCACTGTCGATCCTTTGACTGGCAACCGTTTTTCTGCTGATGGACTAGTCATATTCCTTCAACACTTGTAGCATTAACCCGGGCAAATGGTCGGTCGAGCACGGAACAGGAGTGTGAGTTGAGAAAGGTCTGTGGGTGTGCAGATATCACTGAGCAGTGCTTCTGCATACTAACACTGCTTTGCAAAGCCACCCTCATATTCTCGGACAATTTACAGGAGCACTTGCTATGTTTATGGGATGGGAGTTAATTGAGAAAAATGTATCTTCTAGAAAAATGCGTTGGTCTTCTGCAAGGAAGGTTTTATAATACAAGCAGAGCTGTTGTTCGGGGACAGAGAATTATTTCTATTGTTATTATTATGGTATTTATTGAGCGCGGGCCTAGCTTCGAGAAGCAACGGATCACTTTGCAGAGATATACACCAATACTGCTACATAACAGAATGCTTTACAGAGGTATACACCAATACAGAGACATAACGGAGCACTTTACAGAGGTATACACCAATACTGCTACATAACGGAGCGCTTTACAGAGGTATAAATCAATACAGATACGCAACAGAGTCCTTTACAGAGGTATACACCAATACAGATACGCAAAATTGCGCTTTACAGAGGTATACACCAATACAGATACGCAACAGAGCGCTTTACAGAGCTATACACCAATACAGATACGCAAAAGAGCGCTTTACAGAGGTATACACCAATACAGATACATAACGGAGTGCTTTACAGTGGTATACACCAATACAGATACGCAACAGAGCGCTTTACAGAGGTATCACTACAGATACATAACAAAGTGCTTTACCGAGGTATACACCAATACAGATACACAACAGAGTGCTTTACAGAGGTATACCCCAACACAGATATGCAACAGAATGCTTTACAGAGTTGTACACCAATACAGATACACAACAGAGCTCTTTACAGAGGTATACGCCAATACAGATACATAAAGGAGCACTTTACAGAGGTACACACCTATACAGATACATAACAGAGTGCTTTACAGAGGTATACACCAATACAGATACGCAACGGAATGCTTTACAGATGTATACACCAATACAGATACGCAACAGAGCTATCTATTCTAGAGCATGCTTTTAGCTTTTGATTACGTCTATAGTTCCCTGTGTGAAACGTTGAAACGGAGGGTTGGTGGCACTGAGCAGGTACATAACTGAAGTCTGGTGAGCAGGCACCCCCTTTATTTTTTATTAATCTAGTATGATTTAATAAAATAGTTCAGGAATGTATTTCGACCGACTCAGCAGACCTCAATCGCAGACAGGGGCTGAATACACATCTAAGAAAGGGGACTAGGGGAGATTGACCTATCATGCTAAGTGGTCCTTTGGGAAAGATTGCATCTATTTAATATCACTTGCTAGTCCGTTAGTAATTTATCACTCTTAGTGCAAATGCAAAAACATATATATATATATATATTAACATATATATTCAAGTCGTTTGTCAATAATGACAAATTAACACAGAGACAACACTAGAAATACAGATCTGCAATGCATTTCGGGCTAATCCAAGTCTTTCCTCAGGGACTAACTCTGGTATAACACAACGAAAAGAAATAAGTAAAAACAAACAATGCAAAAATAAAAGACCTTCCAATTTTACGTGTTTCAGCAGCAAAGGCAACACAGTCTAGGTACAACATTACCCATGTTCTTCCTATTATTAACATGCTCATTTAGCAACTTCCCGATAATGACCACAAATGAAATTTAAGAATTGTACAATTGAGATATTTTTTATACATTTTTCTAATACAATAACCATTTTTTTGTTTTCTCCACTGTCTTTTACAGACATAAACTGAATGATGTACATAAGTGAACAATGTATTGAGGGAACATGAGCAAGGATGTTTTTGTTGAAGAATTTAAATGTAACAGGACATAGATATCAGCCTAGATAAAGCCAAAGGGTTTGGTGAAACAATAGGCACATGCACCAAGAAGTTGGCAATTGATAACCTAATAAAGTGTGGCAAACTGAAAATCATGTATGTATTATACAACTGTATGTGTTGCAATATAACACAACATGGATACAATTAAGTCTTAAACCATACGCTTATGGAAAAAGAGTTTTTGAATGAATGAGTTTATTGAATGATTAGTTTAGGAAACTGAGCACACAGTGTGGTATGACATTTTCAGAGTAGCATTAATGGTCAAACTGTGAGCTGTTACAGTCAGTCTTCCGCCCGATGCAGGCATTTTCCGCGGATACATGACACATAACATACTTAAGATCGGGGTTGGCGCAGCAAACTCAGATACAAACACCATCACACTTTTTGGACACACTAGATGCTGAACACACTGGATCCATAAGTCAGTGATGAATAAACTCATATAAACAGAATGAGTGAGTCACACCCAGGAAGACAATATAACATGCACTGTCCTGTCAGGGTAGAAAATAACCTGTAATGTTATATTCTCTTATAGATCTACACACCTCCACCAGAAACGTGTGTAAAAAATGAGAAGCAACCACCCGAAGCGGGCATCACCCATGTGATGTGATTTCCATATGGATGGCATGGTCATAAAAAGCTGATAGGTAACTAACACCCCTGTGTAACACACAGATGCGCTCAATAAGTGAGGAGAAGCCGTACTTACAAAGTAGGTGAGGTATCTAATTGATCGCTGATTACAAGGAACCTGGGCTTATGTGGCTCGGACCGTCGGGAGTCGGTGTAAAAAGTCCCACAATGCAACCACAAAGGTGGCCACCATTCAGGGGCTACTGGGTGGCTTCTTTCACTGCTCTTAATAGCACAGGAAGAGGCAGTTTCTTCAGGGGCTAGGTACAGTATCTGACCCAAGCAAAGCAGACACGGAATGGGAAAAGGGGCAGCAAAGAGTTTAGAGGTGTGCTAAGGCTTACAGGTAGAATGTTTCTGAGGGAACAGTGTGCTTACAAACATGATGTGGAGTGCTATGGACAGTGGTTATAAAACAGTCAATGAGATGTTAGTTGAAGAGAGTAATAATAATAATGTATTTCTTATATAGCGCTACACACCCATAGGTGTTGGAGCGCTGAAATAACAGAAGAGATTACTATCCCACAGAGTGGTACTCAATTTATTGACTTCGGCAGGATGAAAGGCTGATTTGACCCTGCCAAGATTCAAACCTGCCACAGCAGGCTGCTCACAGATACCAGGGGCGAGCGCTTAGCTCAGTGTGCTATCTGATCCACCAACCTTGCAACGTTTTAAATGTTATTAATGGGCTTTAGGGAAGCATACGTTATTTTATGAAAATACATGAATCCAATTCACTCATAATAATTACAACACTGATAGGCCATAATAGGTATTACCACAGAAAGAAGAAGATTGCTACTAGTTAGAATAGATCCAAAACTGAGTGAACTAGCTTCATAAGATTCAATGACGCCACACAGGGGAAACTCTTTGGAGATCAAGGAATTAACAAAGTTCAAAAACTCTTATGCAGAGCTGGATAAGACACAAGCATCGCTCAAGAGAGTATTTGGAAGACACAGTTTAGGAGGGCAGCAGAGGTAGGGGTCGCTCTGCCGGAACGTTCTCATTAAATAGATCCTGCAATGATAGGACACATTGGCGAGACCAAGAGGATCAGAAACAGACCCCTTTCTTCCCCTCAAGGGGCAGAGGAAGGGGAAGAAGCTGGCGGCATGGGGATCATCAACAGAACTCCACAGGTGAGAGCGAGCAAACTGCATTTAGTTACCCCGGCAGTAGGGGTGAGGCTAACAGAATCTATAAAAAAGTGGAACGCTATATCTGGAGATACATGGGTACTAGAGAGGGTGAGGGTTTTCACATAGATTTTCACATGATAGCACAACAGAGGAACCCTCCAAGAGGTTTAGAGCTAAATAAAGAAGACAGACAATTACCGTAGGAAGAACTGAGGGCTAGAAAGCAAAAACGCCATAAGACAGTTAAGAGACTCCCCAAGAGGCTTCATAAGCAACATGTTCCTTGTGAGGGGAAAATACAAAGTGAGGCCAATCACAAATCTGAAAGGCTTGAATGAATGTGTCTTTTACAGACACTTTAAAATGGAAGGCATACTTAACTATACCCATAGTGACAGAGCACAGCAAATTCCTAAGATTTATCTGGGGGAAGTCGACATGGACATTTCAATGGCTTGCCTTTGGGCTGGCATCCGCACCACAGTGTTTCACCAAAGTAATAAAACCAGTGGTGACCCACCTCAGGAGCCAGGGGATAAGACTCATAGTATATTGTGGGATGTTTTTACCCATGCATCCAAGCCCTACCATAAAACTGCGCAGTACTGGCATGGAAAACATCATGATGGCCAGAACTCCCCAGAGCGTGCACAGTGAAAACATGAAGAATAGGCTGCCACCCATTTTTGCCTATGTTGTGAGCACAGGAGGGCACTGCCTAAAACCACCATTGGGCTACACACACAGTAGCCTGAAACCATTGGGAATGGCAATGCTGATTGCCAAAAGCAACCCAGAACTGTGGGGAATTCATTTTCTTAATGTCAAAAATGGATGCAGTACCGGTGCTCACCACTATCAGAAAGCCTGCGTTTTAAAACCACCAGACTTTTGTGTAAAACTGAACAAATGAACCGAAACCAGGCCAAGGAAAGACTTGCTAAGAGGTTTAGAGGTCGTTATTTGGATGAAAGGGGGAGAATTCTGTCATCAGTGGACACGACATCGTACAAAGACAGGGATCGGATGGTTTGGTGCTACAGACAATATGTTAACTGGACCTATAATATTAGAAAAATGGTACATAGATAAATATGTGTTTGGGTCAGAAATAGATTTGTGTGCAATCTGACAAGGGGAGGTTCCTCTGACCATAAAACCTACAGCATCACTCTGACTCACATTTCCTTCCCCCAATCAAGGGAGAGAGGAGGAATTGGCCAATGATAAGTGAGAGGGGCAGGTTTAGTTATGACCAACGCACACACCCACTTTCCAAAACACATAAAAAGAGACTGCTAGGAAAAGTAGACACATTCATTTTCCATTTCTGCGGAGCATTTTGATGGCCGACATCCCATCCAGACAGAGACCAGAACCAGGGACCCATAGACTACAGAACCTTGAACCTAGAAGGCCCACTGCAAGCAAAAGTATTCTCAGCAGGCCTTCAGAATCCAGCAAACCTAACCAAACTATTCAACAGCCGGGCGAGCTGTTTGAAATCTTTGCCAATAACTTTTGCCGGAACCGCAGACCAGACCCAGACCGCTGTGAGCAGAACCAGAGGTCCGGATCGCTGTGAGCAGAACCGGTGCCTGATTGACCCGCCGAGCAGAGAGAACCGCCACTGGACGTGTTGACCAGATCCGTGACAAGGCCTATTTCAAATTTATATTGTGAGTACCTAGCAGAACTGTGCAGAACTCAATCTCTTAGTTAAAATAATCTAATTCAAACTATTTTAACCTAAGTAGAACTGCCTCCTAGAAATCGTGTCATCTGTCATTTTAAAGCTGCGAGCTGTCATCTGTCATTCTAAAGCTGCAAGCTGTCACCTGTCATTTTGAGTTTTACTTAAATCCGAAAATCTACCTTTATTAAATCATCCGTATCTCTTGAACCGTTTGGGCTAGAAACGAAATGTAACTTTCATGTTAAAGCTGGGATTCTAGGCTTTCCAACTTGCTACTCTCTATAGTGCCTACGTAATTGCGAGACACGCACTCGCGAAATTTACTGCGATTTGCGATTTGGCCCGATTTCTTCATCTGTAAAAATCAGCAGCTTTTTGCTTCTCTTTGCTAAAATTCGTTTGCAATCTGCTAATCATTCATAGAGTATTGTTAAAGTGAGCCTGAACTAATATAAAGTAGCCATCACCTACCCTGAACCTCTAGAGGGAATTAAAAGCAATTTCAGCACCTTTTCACTTCCTTGCAAACCACATTAAAGTAATTTGCCTGTGTTTCAAACTTCTACCTGTTTTCCTCTAAGCTTGCTGGGGGGGAACTGAATTTCGTATTGTATTTGATTGCATTCCTGAGAACTGTGTGCTCCTCCTTCCATTTCTTACATTGCATAGGGGGGGGGGGGTGAATTGCCAGAGAAAAAGTGATTATATTATCTTTTGCTAAAATCAAATCAAGTTATTTCTGTACTGCATTTCATTCCTCATTGTTTTTCCCTTGAAACCATAAAAGTATTTTCAGCTACCTCATCCTCTATACTACTCCTAAGTAACCAAATAAGTGTACCCCTGTAACATTATCCTTTGTTGATCAACATTATATTCAAAAGTGTGATATCAATTATTAATTTATTATAAAAGTGTGATATATATATTGTTCAATTTTTCAAATAAACCTTTTAAATTTGCAAAACAAATCTACTTCTTGGCTCAGTGGGGTCAGGGGGATTCTAAGAGAGGGGTGTTATACAAGGGTTCATCATCCAGATTATAACTTGCCATAAAAATATATAAATAAGGGCTTCCCTTGGGCATCCCAGACAAGGCACTGATTTAGTGGGATTGCTTGATTGGAGTCACTTACAGAGTGGGGGCTCGTCCGGGATCTTCTGAGTTAGATTTAGCACTTGTGCAGCTTAATACAGTGTGCTAACTGACGGGATACATATATCCAGTTGGATCACCACGCTGTGTTACGCTGTAAAGCACTCCTCAAAGGAACGCTCTAAGGAAACTGTCTGTTTTGCAAAAATAAAATACAAACTTCTGTAAGTCAGGAAGGAACTCAAATTCCAGAATAACGACACTGGTAGACATCAAAATAGCCAGAGAGCACTTCTTACATAAGCTATTTCTGAGAGGATTAGTGGACTCATCAGGACCAAATGGTCTGGTTGCAGGCAATCGCGCAACAGGTCACTGAAACAGGGTCAGATATATGGAGAGATCAGGGTCCCCTACATGTGGCCCTGAGTGAACTATATATGGCCCCTAAAGCCAAAGATGAACATAATAATATTGACAGGATAGAGGCATATTTGTACCTATATATGGGAGCCATACAGAATAAATGTGCTGAAGGCCAAGATCTGGCAAATAGGCAACAGATGGCGTTAGAGAAGGCCCAATCTGATCTGGACTCTTCTGAGCAGAGGCTGCTCAGGAGCCAGGAGTCAGAAAATGACAGCAGACAGTACATCACTAAAATAAAGGAGGATATGGATGTGCTGCAACAGGAAAAGGCTCACCAGGATACCAGATTTCTGGCCTTACAGAGGGAGTACCAAGAAGGTTTGGACTCCCTACTGCAGAGCCAGAAAAAGCAACAATTAGATTTCAATAGGGCATGTGCTGAGCAGGTAGTCACCCTGCAAAGCCACCTAGATAGGCAAAAAGAGGAAAGCAATAAACTGATTTTGAAAGACCTGGATACCCAGTCAGAGTTTGACCAGGAGCGCCAGAAAGCTGGTGCCTTCCAAAGGCAAAGGGACGACCTGGTGGCACAGATGCAGGCTCTTAGTCAGGAAAGGGATACCTTAGGCCAGGAAGTCAGCCACTTAAAAAGGAAAATGGAAGAAAATCACCTGGCCCTCCAGGGACTGGGTGACCTCCAAAAAGAACACCAGAACTTGTTAGAGCACACCAGGAGGGTGGAGGAGGCTCTGGCAAGAAAGGAGCAGGCCAGTAGGGATGAGACTCAGGAGGTAACCCTCCTGCAGCAGCGACTGGCCCAGTACTCCAGGACCAATCAGGAGGCACAGAGAGAGAATGAGGCTCTCTGCCAGCACAATGATAGGCTCCAGCAACAGGTAGTGATGCAGGAGAGACTGATAGAGTCTAGTAAGGCCTTAACTGAGGAACTGAAAGCCCAGGCACTTGCATTGCAACAGGGAGCAGGGGCGGATAGAGATGAGGTTCGCTGGGAAAGAGAAACTCCTGAGCATAACCTCAGGAGCCCTAGTACCAGAGGCCTTCATCTCTCCCAGTCCCTGGACTCTGCCACCCCCATGTCTCCTCGCGCACATGAGCCCAGGGCCACGGGGATGGCAGATTACTATCCAGCTAGAAGTATGGGGCTCATAGGCCAGTACCTCCCAGGAATTGATGGGCGGGCATCCGGGTATGGGCACCCAAGCACAGTGCAATTTAGTGGGGAACCCCAGGAGAGTAGGCCCATTAAGGGCATCCTGAAAGCCTCTGCCCAGTTAGGTCAGTGGGGGGTACCCATCAAATCCTGGCAGCAAGGAGGGATCTGAAGACTCCTCTGAGCATTACAGGACACAGGAGACCAGGTCCCCACATTCTGCCAGCCATTCCCAGGCTCGCAGAATCCGGGAAAACCTGGAAGATCAGACGGGCACCTCTGGGAGCAGTGCTTCTGTGTCAGAGGATGAATGGACCAGGGTTACCCGAACCAAAAAGGCCAATAAGGCAAAAAGGGCCTTGCTTAAGGACCCATTGAAACAAATAAAGGCAATAAGGAGTGTCATCACGCCTTATCATAAGAACGCCAAGTATTCTGTTTGGGAACACTTGGAGCTCTAAGAGCAAATGATGGAGACTTTCCATTTGAAGGACAGCAGTAGCTGCATCCAGTACGTCAAATGGACCTTCGCACCAGAATACTCCAGTTTCTTTGCAGGGCTGGAGGATCAAAACCATTCAAGGTGGTCCACATACAGGGCGGCCATCTTGAAACATTTTTCTGTGCACAGAAATCCTCAAGAGGCTTGCAAGGCAGTCTACAATTTACAATGTGCAGGCCCCACAAGAGCTTGTGCAAGAATTAAAGCGTGCCTTTGCGCAGACCCCCAGAAGGGTGCGCACGGACAGCAGAGAATTTGTCAATACTTTTTTCCATGCCTTGCCCAAATACATAATGACCCAGCTCGTGAGAGATTTTCATGAGAAAAGATCTTTAGACTGGGTCATTGAACAGGCTACCCGGATCTATGAGGTGCAGAAGCGTATCGAAAATAAAAATAATGCGCAGAAAAACCCCAAAACCAACAGCACCCCTGCTGCTGCCAAGGTGGCAGAGGTAAAGGTCACCCCCGTTTTGGATTTGGAGATGGGGGGCCTAAAAACCTACCTGCACCTAATAATGCCAAGCCCAGAAGGCCCTTGGGCCAGTCACAGACAGGGAGTCGAGGTGGTAGTCCCACCAATGGGGTCCCCCGCTCCCCTGACTATGTAAGTCCCTGTTACAAGGGAAACCGACCAATCCTGGGTTATGTGTGGACTCCTCTAGCCCAAGGGGGGGGATCCAGCCAAGCACCTGACCCGGGGAACTTCCCTTCCAACTTCCCACAGGAGGGCAGAAATTCCCCAAACACTGGGCAGAACTTTTTTCCCAGGTATCTACCCAATTTCCAACCCCAAAACCATCCATCCTTCTTTCCCCAATTCCCTGAGCCCAGACAACCTAATCCGGTAGAGGGGAGGCCAAGGGTGGAGGGGTACCCAAATCTTCCCAACCCAGGGTATTACCAGAGAAGGGATAGTTACCCTTCCCGGGATCAGCCCAGGGGAGAAAACAGGACCCTGTATCAGCCTGAGCGGGTTTCACAGAGCGCCAGGTCCAAAATATGGCACGGGATCTGGGTCATATATTGAGGGCTCAACAGAACCTTCCGATGAGCATGCCACCGCAGAATGCCCCAAGCTCTGGACCTGGTGCTCCAGAACAATGACGGGGGCAGCACCCTGATAACCCACCGGTTCCCAGGGAGGAGGCACAAGGGGAAGAGGGGTGTAAAGCCTTGGAGGAAGCTTCCTTCCTCACTTGTAAACAGCCCCTGGAAACCCAGGAACCGGAAACGAAATCTCCTGCCCTTGAAAGTCTGTCTCCAAAGGAGCAGAGGGGGGGTAGGAGAAACAAAGTACCCAAACAGGCCCAGTTTGTGGAGGAGGTACAGATCTTCCAATTTGAGGGAGAGGAATCCTCAGAGCATCCTGGGAAAAGTATCTTCTCCTTTAGAGATGGGGGAACTCCTCCCAAAGAAAAATGGGTCCCACAGGATGCCAATTCAAACTGGGGAGATGTGGAGACTGAGCTACCGCCGCCCATCATCTCATCCCAGAACTGACAATACCAAAATCCCATGGGTCAAACCCATCCTGATGACTGCCTCCAAAAAGGTGGGGGCGGCCCAGAACCCGAAACCATTTCCAGTTGCCAACTTTTTCTTTCAGATTCCCCAGGCTCTCCACAGAATTCTGCCCAAATCTCTCCGCTAGCAATGTCCAAAACCAGAAAGTTAGCCCACCAGTTGTCCAAAAATGTGCATTGTCTGTGCCCCCTTGAGGAGAAGGAGGGAAGATATTATGCCCCGGTACAAGTACAGGGGCAGGGTACAATTTCGGCACTGGTGGACACTGGATCCCAAGCTACCCTTCTGTCCAAAAGGGCCTTTGATGAACTAAATGCAGGAAGGGGGGAGAATTACCGTATTCCTCTCACCTCTCTTCCGGGACAACTGCAGGACTTTGACGGGAAGGAAATTCCTGTCGAGGGGACTGCAGATTTGGACATCAAAATTGGGCGACACAAGGTGTATGCTCAAAATCTCCATTGGCAACAAGAGCATAGTCCATAATTGTTGGGTCGTGCATGATGTCACTGCCGCTTTTTACTTAGGCAGTGACGTTCTCAATCGCTTCGCCATTAGTTTGGACCTAACAAACTTCAAAGCTTGGTCCCGATTAGCGGATAATCCCATGAGCTTTGATGATCCAGAAAAAGCATTTAGGTCAGCTCAATTGCTACCTTATGCAGTTGAAATTCAGATTAAAGAGGAAGTCACCATCCCAGAAAGGACCCGACAATTCTCCCTGGAAGTGAAAGTTAAAAGAGGACAAAAATTGAAAAACCCTGATGCTTACATACATCTAAATGCTTCTCTCCAACAGCAAGGGTTGTGGGTAAACCCAACTCCATTAGTCAACATAGAACATGACACCATTCCAATAGAGGTGGATAACAGTGACTTAAAGAGTATTACTCTAGCCGCAGGCACCATTATTGGAATGGCGGTTGATGACCGACATTTCTCCATTAATTTAGGAAATTAACTGTTAGGACCGATCCACAAGGACTGTTTTGACAGTGACAGTGAGGACAATACAACACCAGACAGGATTTTCACCCGGCATGGGGGGAACTTCCTGGTGTACACTTCTTGCCCTTATGGTAAGGAAGATGTGACTTGTGACTTCAGGAAGGATGAGGTGATTTTCCAGGTCCATGAGGGCTGCCTTTCCCACCTGAAGCCTCCAGTCCAAATCAGCACTCTGACCAGGGACTTCTCCACCCAGCTGGAGGAGGCCGCTGAGATAGCCAAACCAGAAGTCTTTCCAGGCTGTCAGGCAGATGGTGGAACAGAGAGTCAACCTAGCTGATGCCTGTGTGACTCTGGAACAGAAGCAAAAGTTTAAACAAGTTTTCTTGGATTTCCAAGATCTCTTTGCGGTAGACTCATATGACTGTGGTCGCACCGACATCCACACCACAACAATTCCCACAGACCCTGGAATGACTCCAGTGTTTGTGAAGCAATATTGTTTGCCTCTTGCATCCATGGAGTCCCTTACTGAAATAATTAAGAACCTTGATTCCTGGGGAATAATCCGTCCAGTCCACAGCACTTTCAATAATCCGGTGCTGGGAATATTGAAGCCAAACGGCCAGTGGAGACTCTGCGCCGACCTTAGGGAGCTCAACAAATGGTTCCATACTTCCCGATGGCCTCTGCCCTACATTGACCAAGGGCTGGCCCAGATCCAGGAGTCACAGGTATTCACTGCAATAGTCCTGACCAATGGATACTGGACCGTGCCTGTCAGTAGGGAGGACCAATACAAACTGGCTTTTACCTTTGGGGGCCAGCAGTACACATGGACCTGGACTCCCTTCAGATACCTCAACTCCGGCAATTAATTCAACGTTTTCCTACATAAGGCCATGCCCGACCTGGGTGCGAGGGGTAACCTGGTTTATGTAGATGATGTCCTCATCAAAAGTTCATCTGTGGAGGAACACATAGCGGAGATCCGTTATGTTCTGACACAGTTGAGGGCCGCCGGAGCAAAACTTTCCTTCCAAAAAGCACAGTGGTGTAGAACCCGGGTTAATTTCTTGGGGCATGAGATTACTCCTCAGGGTCTCTGTCCCCAAGAAAAGAAAGTGGAAGCACTTCAGAAGCTGAAAGACCCCACAACTCTGTGGGAACTAAGGAGCCTCCTTGGACTGACTAATTACAGCAGAAAGTTAATTGAAGGCTACGCAGAGATCACTAGACCCCTGATTCATCTCTTGAAGGGGGGGTCAAGTGGGAATGGGGTCCAGAACAATCCGAGGCAGTAAGACAACTCAAAAGAAGCCTCTCACAAGCGCCTTGCCTAGCTTACCCTGTCAGAAACAAGGAGTTCTTCCTGGAGACAGGGTTCTCTAATACGTGCTTGACGGCAGTATTATACCAAAAGCATGACAAGGTCAATAAAGTAATCTCCTATGCGAGCAAAACTTTATCCTCTGTGGAGGAAAAATTCAACGATTGTGAGAAGGCACTCCTGGCAACGGTGTGGGCATTGAAGAATTACCACCCGTTCATCCAGGAGGAACACATCATAGTGGATATCCACACCAGCCTCTGCTATATCTCCAAAGTGACAGGATCTGGGCCGGAAATGTGAGTAATTCCCGAATTAATTCCTGGATTCTGTCAATGCAAGGCTTTCCTGTGGAGGTCAGATATGTCCAAAACAAGAAGAGTCTCCTCACGCAAGGTCTGGCTGACTTGCATGATTGTGCCAGAGAAAACTGTCTCGAGGACGAAAGTCTAAAAATCAAGGACAACATGGAGGCATACCTTAATTCCCCCCACTAAGTCTTTGAAGAAGACAAGTGTGAGGGAATGCCCACTGTCTATGTGGATGGATGCTCTTACCATGTTGACAACAATGGGGAGAAAGAACTGGCGGCCGGCGTAGGGAATGCATGGGTGAATGAGTCCCCAGGACCCTCCGCTGGATACAAAATTGGTCCCCGAAGTAGTCAGGTTGCAGAATTGATGGCTGTGCATCAGGCCATCCTCACTGCTGTCCAACATCAACTCCACGAACTGGTCATAATCACAGATTCGGATTATGTACGGAATGGGTTTGTGGAGCACCTGGTTAATTGGAAAACCAGAGGCATGTTATGTGCTACTAACAAACCCCTGAAGCATGGGAAGTTAATCCAAAATATTGATGATCTGGTCACATCGAATGGGATGACCATCTACTGGAAAAAGATCAAGGGTCATTCCAAAGTAGAGGGACCAGACAAAACTGGAAATGATTTAGCTGATCAGCTGGCCAAAACCGGGGCCATCCAAGGGGACCTAATCGAAATAGAGTCCCTGTTGGGGGAAATCCAGGTCACTGCTATCACTAGGTCCCAGACAAATGCTCACAATGATCTTTCAACTGCACAATGGAGTAAGGAGACCCCTGATGCTGATTTGATTACAGCTCAGAAGGGGGATCCAATAATTGGTAAGTTTTACCAACACATTGAGGACCCTGAGAACTTTCCCCTGACGGATACCGATTACATTGGGAAGGAGGACCTTAGAGTCTTGATGAAATGTCCAAAGATGTTCCGAATCCAAGACGGTTTGTTGTTAAGGAAATCCCAAGCTGGCCATGATCAGTGGGTGGTTCCTACCTCATTCCGAAGCCTGATGTTAAGTCACACCCATGATGCGGCCACCGCCGGTCATAGGGGGTTTCACACAACACTGGAAATCTTAAGAGAGGTTGCATACTTTCCACACATGGGGCAAGACCTCGACCAATACTTGAAGGGGTGTCTTGTGTGTGCACAATTTCAGCCATCATCCCTCACGCACCGTGCGCCTCTCCAAAAAAGGGGATGACACTGCCATGGTCAGATTTGCAAATCGACTTTGTGGGCCCTGTAATTTGCTCGTCTAGAGGAAACAAGTACATGTTGACCGTCACATTCTTGTTTACAAAGTGGGTGGAATGTCTCCCAGCCCCAAACTGCAAGGCAGAAACAGCAGCTGTCCTGATGATTAATCACATCTTTTCCCATTTTGGTCTACCTCAAAGGATTGAGTCAGACAGGGGTAGCCACTTCACCAGTGAAGTAATGACAAAGATGTGGGAGATACTGGGGATCAAAAGGAAGTTACATATTGCTTACCGGCCAGCTTCCTCTGGGGCAGTAGAACGCTACAACCGAACCATTGTGAGCATCTTAAAAAAGTTTGTGGCAGATTCTGGGCCAAGTTGGGATATCCGATTACCTCTGGTCCTAATGGCCATCAGATCTACCCCTTCATCTGCAACTAAAATGTCACCATTTGAGTTGATGACCCGACACAAGATGGTGCTTCCTCAGCATTTGCTCTACAGGACCCAAGAGCAGACACTGATTAATGCCTCCACAACTCATGAGTATGTGGAGAATTTAAGGAAACACCTCCAACATGCTTTTGCCTATGCTCAGCGGAATCTAGAAAGATCAGCTGAGAGTATGAAAACGGACTATGATTTGAAAACCACCAGGAAGGAATATGATGTGGGAGACCGATTCTAGCTATACAATTTCCAAAGGAACCAGGCCAAACAGCGAAAATGTTTGCCTACATGGAAGGGACCCTTTGAAATTATAGACAAGATCTCCCCTGTAGCGTATAAGATCAGCATCCCCAAAGGTAGTCTGGCAGAAGGGGAAGACAAGTGGGTACATATAAATCAGCTAAAGTGTTGCCATCCCAGGCACACGCTGCAGCAACTGGAGGAGTCCTCTGCAATACCAGAGGGGACCGCTCCAGATTAATTCAGTTGCAACCCTAAAATATTCCACATAAAGCATATAAAATTCTGTGATTCTTGTATATATATATGGTCTTGTCTCCTAATTTAAAAAAGAAAATGTATTTGTTCATATCTTCTGATTTATAAAATGTATATGCTCGCCACACCATTAATAGTGGTGGAAAAATGTCTAGGAATGTGTATTGCCGCTTTGTTTTATCATCCTAGGAGAGATGAAACCATGGAGACTGACCACGGAAGGCGACCTGGGGACCGGGAGAGAAGATCCGAGGGGCCCGGGGTACCGCCCAATCCTCCCATCAGGACCAGCAAGGAGAACTGATTGATCGACTGGAGGGAGGAAAAGATGCTGAACTGTGCCATCTACGGAATTGGAAGAAGAGGAGGCGAACATCCCAGATCTTGCGATTTCCATCAGTGAGAGGACAGAATGACCATCGCAAGAGGGGGGGCTTGTGGGATGTTTTTACCCATGCATCCAAGCCCTACCATAAAACTGTGCAGTACTAGCATGGAAAACATCATGATGGCCAGAACTCCCCAGAGAGTGCACAGGGAAAACATGAAGAATAGGCTGCCACCCATTTTCGCCTATGTTGTGAGCACAGGACGGCACTGCCTAAAACCACCATTGGGCTACACACACAGTAGCCTGAAACCATTGGGAATGGCAATGCTGATTGCCAAAAGCAACCCAGAACTGTGGGGAATTCATTTTCTTAATGTCAAAAATGGATGCAGTACCGGTGCTCACCACTATCAGAAAGCCGGCGTTTTAAAACCACCAGACTTTTGTGTAAAACTGAACAAATGAACCGAAACCAGGACAAGGAAAGACTTGCTAAGAGGTTTAGAGGTCGTTATCTGGATGAAAAGGGGAGAATTCTGTCATCAGTGGACACAACATCGTACAAAGACAGGGATCGGATGGTTTGGTGCTACAGAAAATATGTTAACTGGAACTATAATATTAGAAAAATGGTACATAGATAAATATGTGTTTGGGTCAGAAATAGATTTGTGTGCAATCTGACAAGGGGAGGTTCCTCTGACCATAAAACCTACAGCATCACTCTGACTCACATTTCCTTCCCCCAATCAAGGGAGAGAGGAGGAATTGGCCAATGATAAGTGAGAGGGGCAGGTTTAGTTATGACCAACGCACACACCCACTTTCCAAAACACATAAAAAGAGACTGCTAGGACAGGTAGACACATTCATTTTCCATTTCTGCGGAGCATTTTGACGGCCGACATCCCATCCAGACAGAGACCAGAACCAGGGACCCATAGACTACAGAACTTTGAACCTAGAAGGCCCACTGCAAGCAAAAGTATTCTCAGCAGGCCTTCAGAATCCAGCAAACCTAACCAAACTATTCAACAGCCGGGCGAGCTGTTTGAAATCTTTGCCAAGAACTTTTGCCGGAACCGCAGACCAGACCCAGACCGCTGTGAGCAGAACCAGAGATATGGATCGCTGTGAGCAGAACCGGTGCCTGATTGACCCACCGAGCAGAGAGAACCGCCGCTGGACGTGTTGACCAGATCCGTGACGAGGCCTATTTCAAATTTATATTGTGAGTACCTAGCGGAACTGTGCAGAACCCAATCTCTTAGTTAAAATAATCTAATTCACACTATTTTAACCTAAGTAGAACTGCCTCCTATAAATCGTGTCATCTGTCATTTTAAAGCTGCGAGCTGTCATCTGTCATTCTAAAGCTGCAAGCTGTCACCTGTCATTTTGAGTTTTACTTAAATCCGAAAATCTACCTTTATTATATCGTCCGTATCTCTTGAACCGTTTGTGCTAGGAACAAAATTTAACTTTCATTTTAAAGCTGGGATTCTAGGCTTTCCAATTCGCTACTCTTTATAGTGCCTCTGTAATCGCGAGACACGCACTCGCGAAATTTACCGCGATTTGCGATTTTGCCCGATTTCTTCATCTGTAAAAATCAGCAGCTTTTTGCTTCTCTTTGCTAAAATTTGTTTGTAATCTGCTAATTATTCATAGAGTATTGTTAAAGTGAGTCTGAACTAATATAAAGTAGCCATCACCTACCCTGAACCTCTAGAGGGAATTAAAAGCAATTTTAGCACCTTTTCACTTCCTTGCAAACCACATTAAAGTAATTCGCCTGTGTTTCAAACTTCTACCTGTTTTCCTCTAAGCTTGCTGGGGGGGAACTGAATTTCGTATTGTATTTGATTGCATTCCTGAGAACTGTGTGCTCCTCCTTCCATTTCTTACATTGCATAGGGGGTGGGGGGTGAATTGCCAGAGAAAAAGTGATGATATTATATTTTGCTAAAATCATATCAAGTTATTTCTGTACTGCATTTCATTCCTCATTGCTTTTCCCTTGAAACCATAAAAGTATTTTCAGCTACCTCATCCTCTATACTACTCCTAAGTAACCAAATCAGTGTACCCCTGTAACATTATCCTTGGTTGATCAACATTATATTCATAAGTGTGATATCAATTATTAATTTATTATAAAAGTGTGATATAAATATATTGTTTAATTTTTCAAATAAACCCTTTAAATTTCAGAGGAAAGTGTCAGTGACAGCAGGGTACTTACCGGGCCATCAGAACGAAAGGCCGACTGGAACTCCAGATACCTCAAGGACGCCACTGATTGGAAGCTGGAAGAGGAGGTATTCCAAGAACTGATGACTCGATGGGGGCGATGTCAGGTCGATCTATTTGCATCGAGATTGAACAACCAACTACCTCGGTTCTTATGCAGGAGACCGGACCCAGAGACGGAAGCAACTGATGCCTTCCTCCAACCATGGGGTCAGCAAACAAATTATGTGTTTGCTCCTTTCTCCATGATAGCGAGTACGCTAGAACAGGTGAGGAGGCAGAAAGCATCACTAGTTCTGGTTACGCTAGACTGGAGGGAACAAGTTTGGTTCCCCAATCTACAGGAATTATCATATCACAACCCGGTGGCTCTACCGAGGTACGAGTTCATTGTACGGGACCCCAGAAGTCTCAGCCACCCATTAGCGAGGATAGGCAAACTAAATCTAATCGCATGGGCGATTTCTGGAGATCTTGGGTTAGGCCCGGATTATCGAATGAGGCTGAAATCATCATTAATGAATCTTGGGCCCCAGGAACACACAGAGCTTACATATCTGCATGGGCTAACTGGAGTACCTGGTATATGGAGAGGGACATTTATTCCGATGGAACAGATGAATCTCATGTTGCCAACTTCCTAGCACAGATGGCAGTTTAGGGGAAAGCATATAGGACATATCAATACGGCCAGATCTGCAATATCAGCAGGGCACCTCAGGATTGAGGGGGTCGCAATAGAAGAACACCCCATGATTTACAAACTGTTAAGGGGAGTAAAGATGTCTAGGCCGCCTAGAGAGAAATATACTCAATTATGGGATCTGGACACAGTACTGAAACTTTTTCTATCATGGCCGGACCACCAGGATTTATCCAGGAAGGCCATTTCAGCCAAACTATCCATGCTCCTATGTTTACTATCTTGTAAAAGATCATCGGACATTAGAGTACTGGAGATCCATAGGAAGAGTTTATCTCCGATGGGGTGACCTTCCTCATAACGAGGAGGACTAAGACAAGATTGAAATCCATATTATAGGATTCTTTTAAGGGTTAACCTAAATTATGCCTGATCAGATGTTTGACAGCACATGAGGATATGACGAGGGAAGTGAGACCACCAGGAGTATCACAGTTATTAATAGTGATCTGTAAACCATTCAGGGCAATGACACAGGCTACCATAGCCAGATGGCTCAGATGGGTAATGGATAAGGCAGGCATTGACATAGTAAGGTACGGTGCTCACTCAGCAAGGGGAACCAGGGTTACCAAGGCATTCGACATAGGAGCCAGTGTAGAAGACATTATGAGATCAGCAGATTGGTTGAATGAATTGACTTTTAAAACATGGGCCTCATTACGATCGTGGCGGTCCGGAAATAACGGTGGCGGTAAACCCGCCGCCACCGTTGTTTCCGAACCGCCTGATCCCGACCCCTGCAGGCGGGAGGTGATGTTCCCGCCAGGTCTGACCTGGCGGGTTTAACACCGCCCGCCTGCAGGCGGACGAGGAAACACCGGCAGCATTACAAGATGCTGCCGGTGTTTCCATGATCCCGATTCCCATTGAGTCCCATAGGACTCAATGGGAATGGGGATTTACACCATTCCGCCTCCGTGATTCCCGGAAAACCGGGGTTGTGATGCCCCGGTAATTCCGGGAGTCACGGAGGCGGAATGGTAATACGAGTCCGGCGTTAACCAGGCGGTTTTACCGCCTCGGTTAACGCCGGACTCGTAATGAGGCCCATTCTATTTTAAACCAATGGAGAGTGTGACATCAGTAGTGGTGAGTACGTTTTTTTTAATTTTTTTATTAAGCATTTAGTATATAAAAATGAAAACTTTTTGCTTGTCCTTGAGAAAGTTATTTTCGTCATTCTTCATGAGCCAAGCAAGAGGTTCCCCTCCTTGTATTATGTCCTTAATGTTTTTAGTCTTTAGTATATCCTGTGCGTGAAGTTGCTTGGCTATGAGACGGCATAAAATCAGGTTTCCAGTGTCGGTCATTGCTACCAATTTGGTCAGCATCATTTCTAGGAAAACTCCCAGGGCCCTGGTTATTCTTTGGTTGGGATTTTCATATAGAGCTTTCCACCATAGATCGGAGTTGAGACCACAAGATGCCGATAAGGTTTTGCTTGGAATGTTCGTTATTTCCGCTTCTAGTTTTTTGCTGAACATCAGTAAGTGTTGTAATGATTCCTCTTGTTGGTGACACAATCGACAGATATTATCATTCGTCAAGCCGTATTTCTTTAGGTTTTGCTTTATTCTCAAGATGTTTAGTCTAAAGCACAGAATCAGAGCTCTATGTTTGCAGTGAGTGCTTTTTCATAAGTATTTGGACAGTATCTTGGGATTATTAGTTAATGTTTGCATTAGTGTGTGCCAGCGTGAGGCTGCCCGCGTGACTTCTAATTGCTACCAGTCTATTGATAAAAGTAGTGTTTTGACCCCCTGTGGATGAGTTCGGAGAGTCTCTTGGCTTACACTCATTTGGTTTAGGAGTTAATTACACTTTTGTTTCCACGCTGTTGGCGTCCACAAGGGTAATTTTTCATTCCTTTTTTTAGAACTTCATATTGCTGTGGACAGTCGATGAGCTCTTTTTTTCTGAACGCGGTTAGTGTTTTCCAAATGATATGCACGTGAAGGGAGTACAATCCAAGTTCGTAACGTATTACTCCAATCGGTACACTATTTGGCAAATTAGAATTCTACACCAGAATCTTCCCTTGAGCTTGTCCCAAGTTTTCCAAGGGATCCTTAGGCCAATGTCACCTGCGTATCTCATTGCTGTACGATCTTCAGATTGTAGAAGTTCACAAGCGGTTTGATGGAAACACATAGATTTTTTGTTAATGTTTTGTTAATGTTTTGGCAATAAATGTTTTCAAAGTGAGCGGACCATTTAGATTCGGTGGTAGGATTCAATTGGTTAAGGCTTTGTGCATTTTGTTCTTTATTTATCAGGGTCCAAAGTTTGTATTTTTGGTTTCCAGTGCCATTAGCATTTGCTCTGAGTCCGTTTGGTATGAGGTCGCTCTGTATGTTTTTACCTAATGACGGTATGTTGCCTTGAGTTTTCACTCCAGGTCATTTTTATCGGTTTTTGACTTGTTTTATATTTTTTACTATTCGTAGATCCTTTGCTAGCTGTTTTTTCCTTGCGTTCAAGTTAGGATCAAAGAAGTGTAGCCTTGTGATTTTGGCTTTATTTATTTGTTGGCTCTTGACTTCTCGAAACATTGTTAAGCACGTTTCATGCTCCACGTAGTTGTTCGTGTCATCTTGCCATTTTTTTATTTCTTTGGTTAGATGTGGAATATTCTTGGCTGTTAGTCTCAATCGATACAATCCTTGGTTTACGTTGATTTTGTGTGGCCATACTTCCAGGTCGTTTTTTCGAAGTTTGTTGATATCGTTTTTGAGACACGTTAGAATTAAAGGTTTGTGATCACTTTTGGTTGTTTCTAGGATCTTTAAAGATGTAATTTTGGTATATGTTGTTTCATCCACAAAGAAATAGTCTAGAGTTGCTTTGGCATTAAATGATGTCCAGGTAGTTGCTCCTTGTCGGTCGCCTTTCACGTTGCCATTTACCATGTGTAGATTTCTCATTTTCATTTCTTGTAACCACGACTGGGTCCTGGATTTTTTGGAGATGTTTTGTGGTGGCAGATCTTTGGTGCTCAATATTTTATGGCAGTCTATGTTCAGATCCCCACAAATAATGAGAGATGGATTGTCATATTCTGCTCTTAGGTCATCGATGTGTTTCATGACAGTGGTTACAAAGTTTACACTGGCTTTTGCTTTGCTGTTCCAGTACAAATTAAATACTATTTGTATCGAAGTTTATTCCGACAGCTCATGCTGTAACACTGTTATTTAGATAAGTGGTGACGGATGGATGCTTTTCACCAACTTTCCATGTTGCGTGTTTTTGATAATAGTGAGAAGCCCAGCCGAGGGTCTCCCTGCTGTTCCTTTGACAGCTTTATTCAGGCTGCTGGTATATCCGTCAAGTAATGGAGTTTCCTGTAGCCAGCATTGTTGGATGCAAATGATTTCAGCTGTTATTAGATATCAGTCAATATTTGCGAACAAATGTTTGAAACCTCTAGAGTTCCATGCAGCTATTCGGAACTTGTCTTGAGTTTTCTGGCATTTGATCTAATCTTGGTCTGCCGATGACAAGGTGTTTGCAAGCCAGTTTCAGGACGTTTGTTTTTCAGCTCTTCTTTCCAAGCAGGGTAACACATCTTCAGATGATTTTTCGTCTGTATTACCCTTTATCATGATCTTTAGGGCATGCAGGCCCCTCAGGACAGTCGGCGAGAATCTGATTGGCCTGTGATCTGGTTCATCCTCATTGTTGTTTTGTGCTTCATATTCTTTACGCATCTGCTTGTTTTGTTAGGTTGTGCCTTGTGCTTATTATTGTTTTCCAACCAGGGATGGGTTTCAAGTCAAAACCCAAAACACGCAGCTCGTCGATGGATGATAAGAGTACATTTGAAGTTGATTTGGTTGTTAAGTGTAGATGGATCAGGTCTGTTTCAGCTTCATTTGGGAAAGACACAATTTTTATGTCTCTCGGTTCCGCCACATGAAGTTGCGGAATATTGTGCATCAATATCATTATGTTGGACCGGATCATGATGAGTCTGTCTTTAGCCTTTAGGACTCGTTCAAGAGATAGTTTGTAAATGTTAGACTCTTCACTTTTTGTATTTTGTTCCAGATGAGATGTTTTTTTTTTATTTATGCGCAGGGGCAAAGCAATTGCTTGTCTCTGACTCGAGTTCCGTGTCACTGGTTGTTTTGGTTGAAATAGACGTTGTTGCTTTGAGTGGTCGATCAATAAATCAAGCACCTTGACTTGCTTGTTTGCGGTGTTGCTTTTAGCAGCTCATTGCTCTTGTTTTTGTTGCAAAGTGGCAAAACCGCGAGTCTACTTTGCTGGGCTTGCTGTTTCCTCAATTTGTTTAGTCGGACTTGTCACCTTCAATATCTGTGAAGCTTTCATCATCATATACTGATAGTGTGGACAGCCTTTCATGCTCATTTTGTGTGGACTCCTAGTCCCTCTTTTCGAATTCAATGTTTTTTCGTGCAAATTGCCTTTGGGATCTTGGATATGTTGGGGCTTAAGTTGTGTTTTGGTTATTTGTGAGTTGTTTCGGTTGCTGTTGGTTTGGTACAGAAACCTGCAAAGGCTTTAGGTTTCGAGTGAAGTTTCTTGTGCCCGAGTTCGTTAATTTTGTTTTCAGTAGATTTTTGAGTTTTTTTCGTTAGTCCTTCCGGAGTTTTTTTCCTTGCTCCTAGTTCTTTTCCGGGCATTCCATTTTGCGCTTCTTGATCGATAATGGAAAACGTGTCTTTGTTTTGTTTTGGAGGCTAGATATGAGTGTCCTCTGGATTTATAACCGTTGCTTCAGTGTCCGTGATAAAAATTATTTCGGGCATTTTTTGTCCTATTTTCATTAGTTGATTTTGTAGTACCGGTAAGGTGTTCAAGACAACTTCTTGTGGGTTTTTAGTTATGGTAACTTTATCTCCGACAGGACTTGCTTCCTTTGGTTTGTTTCCAATATGGATTGAATCTTGAGTTAGCCGCGCGTCCACTGTGCAGGACGTGCATCCTGTTTGGGTTTTCAGCAAATCGACTGTGTCACTGAAACAGTTTAGGAATTAACGCTTGTCATCACGGACCTCTTCAATCAGGGCAACGAGCGTATTGACGATGACGTTTTCTGGTTCTTTTTTTCTGGCTCTTCTTTCCTTTGTAGTTTCTATGTAGGATTCAATAAATGCCAATTTTATTTGCATTCGAGCCAATAGGGTAGTTTGGTCTTTGTAGTTCTCCTGCAATGTTTCATACATCTTAAGGTAGGGAGCCAGTGTTATGGTCATCATTGAGCCAATAGCAGCTTGTAGATTGGCGTTTTGTTCTTTTTGCATTTGGATGAGGTCTGCCATTGTAGTTGTTTGTGAGCATTTATCTTATTTGTATAATTTGTGAGATCTTGGAGCAGGTGCATCTTCCTGTTGGTTTGTTCTGTTGAAGACTTCCTCAAAGGACGATTCTGCAGCGCTAATTGTTGAAGTATTGCTGCATATTGATTCATGATGCCTGTCAGTCCTTGAACGCTCTAGAAATTGAATTCTTTGGTTTGCATGTGTTTTGCTTTGGGGATGCTCATGTTCTATGATCTGCTTTTCAGTCGATCTTAATGATTTGACATTCTTTCCTGGAGCCATGTTCAGTGACGATTTGCTTAAGTCCACTTCAGTTATCATTCTTTTGGTTCTTCTTTGATGTGGGGTTGACGTGTTGATTGGTTTGTTAGTTTTAGCTGCAAAGCCCTTTGATTTTGCCTTTGTAATGTCTGACTGTATGTCTTTGTCTTTATGTCTTTTGGTATCCTTGGCGTGTATATTGTTTTCATTATCTGGTTCAGGTCATGTAGGTTCACATGATTTTCTACTTGAGGAGGTTTTGTCTTGTTCCAAACTTTTGCCTTTGATGGTGCTTTGTGGGCTGGCCGTATACAGAAGGGTATTTGCAACATGTTGACCTGAAGCCATTAGTAAGTTGTTGTCCGTAATTTCTTTCCAGGCACATGCGCATTCTTGTGTGTTTTTAGTCGAGTCCTGTTTTTTGGTTGTTGAATTTAGCTGATTGGTTGTGGTTTCTTTAACTTTAAAGTGCAATCGTATTGATTTTGAATCAGAGGTGGAGAAGGAGTTGGCTCTGCTTTTTGTTTTGTTATGTTATGTTAGCGGTACTTGTATAGCGCACCGTCACCAATGGAATTGGTCCCTAGGCGCTCTGGCCGATCTGTAAACAGGAAGGGTTTGTAAGAGCGCCCTGTATTTTTTTTCTTTGTTGTTGCTGTAGTTTGTTTAGTTCTAGGTCAGGCACTGCTAAAGGAGTGCCTAGCATCGTTTTTCCACTATTTTGTTGGACAGCTACTTGGCTTTTGTTATTTTCTTTATTCTGTTTTTCTAGTGTTTTTGTTTTGCAACCATCATCTTGTTTTCAATTTGAGCTCTTGCATGTTTTGTGAAGGTTTCAAACAATGCAGTAGTTACGCTGGGCTGTGCAATTTTAATTATTCCACTTTGTGCATCCATGTAAACTGGTGAGTCACAGCTATTTTCATTTTTGTCGTGTTGTTTGTTTTTTTGTCGGTCATTGAGAGTGGAAAGACGCCTTCCATGTAAGGTGCACAGTATGGCTCCTGTGCTGGGCTCTCTGTGTACTCCACACTCGCTTCCTCGAGCTCTCCCTCCCTCTCCCCCTGTCGCTGCGACCTATGTCCATGCCCGCCCGCTCTGGAGCTCTGCGCACATGCGCGAGTTCCTCTGCGAGCGAACGCCCGGCTAAAAGGATGGTGCCAGCAGATGGGGGCCCCTCTAAGACTCTGTCGGAGCTTCCAAGGCCCTCGCGGGCATCAGGTAAGTCATTGTATATGTTCGAGGGGGACACTAGGGACAGAGAAGAGTGGGGAAATGCAGGCAGGTTTATGTTGTAACGTAAACAGTGCAAAGTTGACGTACCTTGAGACCTTTCCGATTCAGTGGGATGTCCATGTCATGGCTCCGTACTTTCTTTCATTTTGTCTGCTGTGGCCACAGAGATGTTGGCATTGCCAGGAGACAGCACGCCAATTGTTCATGTGGCGCATCCATTGGAAGCGAGATGTTCTCATTAATTGAGGTGTCGCTGCAGGGCTGGATTTTTTCTCCCCCAGCGAGGCCATCGGCAAGGTGTAGATTTTCTGAGTCCATACGTGTGTTTCATCTGGCTGCATGTTCTCGGGGGCAGAGGGTTGACACCCTTCGACATCCCCTCGGCAAACACTCTGCCAACACTCTGCGCACGCTCCGCGTGGAAGTGAAGGCTTTATGGGAAATAGTGGAAATGGAAAAAAGTGGAAGCATCAGCAGCACGGTAGTCTCTCCTCTCTCCTCAGTATTCTGCCATACTCTGCCAACACTCCGTGCACCATCCGCGTGGAAGTGAAGGCTTTATGGGAAATAATGGAAATGGAAAAAAGTGGAAGCAGCAGGGTAGTCTCTCCTCTCTCCTCAGTATTCTGCCATACTCTGCCAACTTTCCGTGCACGCTCCGCGTGGAAGTGAAGGCTTTATGGGAAATAGTGGAAATGGAAAAAAGTGGAAGCAGCAGGGAAGTCTCTCCTCTCTCCTCAGTATCCTGCCATACTCTGCCAACTTTCTGTGCACGCTCCGGGTGGAAGTGAAGGCTTTATGGGAAATAGTGGAAATGGAAAAAAGTGGAAGCAGCAGCAGCACAGTAGTCTCTCCTCTCTCCTCAGTATTCTGCCAAACTCTGCCAGCACTCCGAACAAGCATAATCTGAGCCTCCGGTCTTGCCATAGAATTCAGATTGTTAACACATTCCTCCAGAAAGTCATCATTCTATTAAAGACACGGAGGCGAAGGATTATCCCAGCCTGTCAATCGTAATATCAATGAAGGTTGTTGAACATGTATTGGACTGGTTTTAAAGTTACATAAATGCATAAGTGGATTAGAAGAGGAATCTGATAAAGGTGTTAAATGTTCTATATGCGTAAAGCTATAACAAATTGAACATGTGGATGTTTACAATTGTCCCACCCTCTTTTGACGTACAGTCACCGAATATATTTTGTTTTTGTGTTAGGTTTGGTAGTGAATTCCAAACAAACAGGGAATTGAAGAAGGTTTTTCGCTTACACAACGAGATTGTGATCAACAGTGGATGCAATGTTTGATTGAGCAAAGAAAGAGGAAGTAGAGGAAGAAGAGGAAGAGGTTCATTGTGGTCATGGCTAAGGACTTTACTGATCGGTCAAGTTTTGTCACGTGGTCAGTTTTGAGGCCAATAATATCATGACTACCAAAGACTCTGGGCCTCATTACGAGTTTGGAGGTAGCAGGGCATGGCTAACCCCAAACTCAGGTCTGGGTCCGGGTCCTGCAAAAGGGGACTTACCGGGCCATTCTGACCTTGGAGAGCCCAGTAATTCCTTTTCGTGGGACCCGGACCCGGTACGTCCCCATTCCCCTTTGAGCCCCGATAGAGCACAATGGGATAGGAGAGGACGGTAACACAGTCCCAATAATAACAGAGCCGTTGCTACCATCCGGTACTGCTCACGGGTGCTGCACTACATGCCTGGACTCACCAGGCATCCAGAGTGGCACCCGCGGCCATACTCGTAATGTTGCAGCGAGGTAACAACAGCACCGGTAGCACTACTGGTGCTGTTGTTGCCTTACCGCAACACTCCTAATGAGGCTCTCTGTTTCCAATGGATATTGTAGTTCTTTGAGCTTTGGTATCAGTGACACTATTGGTTCTCATTTTGCTTCTGGAGTAGTACAATTAAAAGAGAAGCATAAGCCTTCGCCTCTGTGGGCCTCATTACGAGGTGGGCGGTAAGGGATTACCGGCACCGGTAAAGGCACCGGTTCTGGTAATCCCTTACCGCCCTACTACGAGTTCCCTTTGCGGTTCCTCCCTTAATGCCTGATTTTTCCAGGCGTTAAGGACGTGACCCGCAAAGGGACTCTGGAGCTAATTGCGGTACCGTTATTAGCGCCTTTCCCATTCCCATTGAGCCCTATGGGGGCACAAATGGGAATGGGGAAGGGCCCTGGTGAATGGGGAATTACCGGTCCCGCCAACCTTGGAATGGACCGGTAATTGCTCCATTCACCAGGGCGCCATGGCTACCTCCAACCTCGTAATGGCCCTGTGTCTTTAATAGAATTAGAACTTTTTGGAACGAATGTGTTGAAAATCTGAATTTGCTACTAATCATCAGTCATTACTTTCCAACTTAGAAATAAAATTCACATTTAAGTCAACAAACTCAACCTACTCTGTAGTTCATAAACAACATCTTCCTCCCTCTCAATGTGCACATCCTGCACACATTGGTAGTGTAATAAATGTTCAAACTCAAGCACTGCTATTATGAAAGTAATTCCCACCCTACAATGCAGACGAGTATAATCCCTCAAAAGGCAGCATTCATGAAGTAAATAGAGACAAAATAGCTTTAATTAAATGTACAATCAATGAAAACTTGATACGTCACACTCATTGGTCATTCCCCTGGGATACATACAGTCAAGCAATCTGATCCAAAAGACCTTTCTAGGAGCTTTGTACTCAAATCTCCTCTTCTTGAAACAGTCACTTGCTCAAGAATAGCAAACTTAACTGAGCAATTGTGTGTCTCATCTCATTGGAATGTACAGCCACTGGTGAGTTCCAATACCTAAACCTAATGTTCGACTTTTGGGGTGGGACAAAGCGTGATCTGCAAATGGTATTTCCTCTTTTGTAATGGCTTGGCAGGTGAAGGACGATGGTCTGGGGGGTTACCCAGAGAAATGCCAGAGGTTAAGATTAATTCCAAACCTTCAGGCCATCAGCTCCTTTGTTTTACCTTTGATAGCAATGCCACAATGTTGAAAATTACAACAGGATTGTGTGCCCATGTGTACAACTCCGGTCCTATCTCTAGGGACCTGATACACTCTCACTAAGTCATTTCTCAATGATTGAACAATTTGATGAACTGCAGTGCACCACTATACCCCTTGTTCCTTTGTTTGAAGAGAGTAGAAGGCATGAGGAATTAGGGTGGGTATGAATTAAAAGATTTGAATGGCATGCTAAGGGCTACCAAATACGTTGTTCAACAAAGGGTGGATGCAAGGCAAGACAGAAGGACATCAAGGGGTCAAAGATGAATGGAGGGGCATGGTAGCCTGATCCAATTTACAAATCTGAAGCAGGTTCTGCATCACAGAGCACCTGGATGACACCATGATCCCTCGTAGATATACTGTCATGATGCCTACCCCCGGGCATCCGGATCAAGCCCATCAGCCCCGGGAGCAGGCATCCAGATATTTAATAAAACCCCAGCAGCCCCGGTTGAGGGTGTCTGGGTTCAGTCCTGGCGCCTTAGGCGCCAGGCTCATAATAGAAATCAGTCCTGGCGCCATAGGCGCAAGGCTCATAGACTTTACTTACCTCATGCAGACCATGCTGAAAATGAATCCAAGCCAACGTGAGGCCTGGATGGGACTATTTTACTACAGGGACTATTTTTTACTCGGGTGTGGTTCTAGGGACTTCTTACCTGGAACTACTTTGGAGGCTATTTAAACTACGCCCGAACTGCAGCACATTCTTCACGTTATTCTGCATCCAGCAGTGTAACGCTCACCGTGCCTGCAGTCAGCATCCAGTCTTCAGCCACGCCTGTCTCGAATCCAGAGCTCCTAGCAATAGAAGAAAGAAGAAGGAAAGGTTAGAAAACAGATATTATTTCAATCCTTACCTGAATTCCGGATCCATCACATCTTCGAACTTGAAAAGGACATTATTCTACACACGTCGCATCGCCAGCTGCAGCGCAGCGCCATGCTCACCAGTCCTCACAGCATTTTTCGATCCGGCGCAGCGTCCATCATTTTCTTCGCCGAATTCCACCATCTAGGGGACAAAAGAAACATAAGGTGAGCCGAGAGAGCCAACAAATACAACCTCTCCACCATAGACTTACCTGATTAACAACAGGAGGCATTATTCTGTAACAAACCGCAACTTCTTACGCCACACCTGTAAGGAGAGAGAAACCAGCAATTTAAATACACGCATCTTTTACCGGACAGTGTTGGGTAATACAGAGTCTTACCTGAACACCATCAGCTGCCACAAGACAATCTTCCCTTGGATCCAGCTGCAACACAAGAAAGGAATGTACAAGAGTGAACATCGGACATATTGAACGCTTTGAACTTTATACTTACAGGTTCTCGCCTGGAACCTCGGAGTCAATATTCATCCGGAACTCTTCCAACGCCTTCAAACCAGTGAAGTAACTGGTATCTACGCGCCCCTGCATTCCACGCAAGATGGAGAGCTCATCATTTAAAAACATAAGGTGAGCTTACTGAAAGTGAATATCGGTGGTGATTAGTGGGGAGAACAGTGGGGTGCCATTACTAGAATCCACGGGTGTCTAAATCCCTTTCTCCACTTGCAGGAGAATACTTCTATGGGTCAAGCAGACGAGATTAGGTGGTCCAGTCCAGTCTGTCATCTCTGCACTACGCTTCACTTTGGAGGAGGTCGCAGCTGTCCGGGTCCGATCGTCGCCCCTGTAGGAGCCAGGCGAGTGTAACAGAACGCAAAGCATATCTACAAATCCCCACCCGGGCGTTATGGAAACCTCCGAAACAGACCATCTAGCCCAATTATTAGGGGAACCTAGGGCGGAAGTGCACTCTGCGCGCCAAGAGACTAATGCCCTCAGGAGAGAACTGATTGTGTCAAAGGAACGCACAGATGATCTTGCTAGACAACTGCTGCAAAATCAAGCTGGGCAAACACCCCTACCTGGACTCGGGGGAAACTCAGCTCCTGTTTCATCGAGCAATCCTGTGCAAGTAATCCTACCAGGGGCTATTCCTTTAGCTCCACCTGAACGCTTTTCTGGGGACCCAAAAAGGTTTGCAGTGTTTATGAATCAATGCCGCTTGCACTTTTTATGCAGACCTGGAGCTTTTCCAAATGACCAAGCCAAATTAGCCTTTGTACTATCATATCTTAGTGGCAGCGCAGCTGACTGGTCAATTCCACTAGTCAACCAGGATGAACCTCTTCTTTGGGATTTTCAGGGTTTTCAAAGAAGCATGGAAAGACTTTTCGCCAGACATACACAGGGACAGGCCTTGGACAACGAACGTTTATCCCTACGACAGGGTAATCAGGATCTGCTAACATATATCGCAACCTTCAATAGGTTGGTGGTGGAAACCGGATGGCCTGAGGAGAAATGAATTACATGATTTCATCGTGGGCTTCGGGGAGAACTCAAAGATGATGTTTTGGCTCAAGTTATGAACCCACCTCAGGATTGCGCAGAATATATAGACTTAGTGGTCCGGTTAGACCACCGACTTCAGAATAGAAAGGCTGATCAAGCTAAATTCGAGAGTCGGGTATGGGTTAAACCCAATGTTACCCCCAAAGGAACAGATGCATCAGAACCTATGCAGATCGGGGGTGTTAAACGACCTTTAACTCAAAAGGAAAGAGAAAAGAGACAGCAGATGCAATTGTGTCGGTACTGTGGAACCGCAGGACATTTTCTACGGGATTGCCCTATGAAACCACCCAAGAAAGTAGTAGGAGTTGCTGACAAAAGTCAAATAGAGCCTGATTCGGGAAACGACCACGCCCGACAAGCGTAGAAGTCCGCTTGCCGAGCTTAAAGAAGGACACTCAGACCTCCCACCTAATTACACCAATGGTCCTAATTGATCCAAAGCAGCCATCACGTATGCACGCAGTAAGGGCATACATTGATAGCGGGGCCGTAGGAAACTACATGGACCATGAATTGGCCTCAAGGATGAATCTACCCCTTTGCAAAAAGACCACTTCGGATGTCATCATCACAGTCGATGGAACTGAAATTGCCTCTGGGCCTGTAACTCATTCCACTACTGAGCTGACACTGTTGGGTCAAGATGGGCATCGAGAAACTATTGTGTTTGATTTAATCAAGGCCCCTCAATTCCAAATAATTCTGGGAATGGTTGGAAACACATAATCCTTGTATTGATTGGCGAGAGAAGAGAGTGACCTTCCCAGATTGTGCACACATCTGTTACCCGGAAAAAAACCTTGAACAAAAGCCTGGCCACCGTCACTAATCCAGTTGTGCAGTTACCTCAGGAATATCAAGAATTTCAGGATGTTTTTCAAAAAGAACAGGCAAATACCTTACCACCTCACAGATCATACAAATCAACCTAGTACCCGGTGCACAACCTCCATGCAGTAGAATCTACGCACTTACGGAACCCGAAAATCTTCACCTACGACAATATCTGGACCAATACCTTGCTAATGGCTTCATTCGTCCATCCAAATCTCCTGCATCCTCAGCTCTATTCTTCGTGCCTAAAAAGGAAGGTGACCTTAGAACGTGCAGAGACTACCGCGCATTAAATCAGATTACGGTAAAAAAACGATACCCATTGCCTCTGATCCCCGAATTACTAGACAAAGTAATGGATGCTTGTATCTACACTAAGTTAGACCTTCGAGGGGCATACCATCTGGTACGTGTAAAGAAAGGCGATGAATGGAAGACTGCCTTTTGCACCAAGTACGGGTTATTCGAATACCAGGTGATGCCCTTCGGGTTGTGCAATGCACCAGCAGCCTTCCAGTATTTTATGCATGATATCCTTCGAGAACTCATTGACATCTGTGTTATCGTATACATAGACGATATTCTAGTGTACTCCTCCTCAGAATCAGACCATGTGAAGCACGTTTGTGCAGTCTTTGAGAAACTACGCCAGCACAAGTTATACGCAAAATTGGAGAAATGTGTTTTTCATTCTACAGAAGTTGAATTCCTGGGATTTATCCTGACTCCAAAAGGAGTTCGAATGGACTCTCGAAAGGTGGACGCAATCCTCAAGTGGCCATCACCCAGTTCAGTTAAAGGGGTACAAAGCATGCTTGGATTTACTAATTTCTATTGCAGATTTATTCCTGAATTCTCACATATTGCACACCCATCACAGCACTTCTGCGAAAAAACAAACGTTTTTTGTGGACTGAAGAGGCTGAAAGAGCCTTCCAAGAGCTAAAATCAAAATTCACGTCTGCACCTGTTTTAAAGCATCCACGCCCTGAGCTTCCATAAATAGTTGAAACCGGTGCATCCCGTTTAGCCATGGGAGCTGTCCTGTCCCAGAAGGATCCCGAAACCGGTCAACTTCATCCAGTAGCATTCTGGTCAAGAAAGTTCTCAGCACCCGAATTAAACTATGTGGTTACTGATAAGGAGTTATTAGCCATCAAGTCCGCCTTCAGGGCTTGGCGGCATTATCTTCTCGGTGCCAGGCATACCATCACTGTAATCACTGATCACAGGAATCTGCAGTATTTGAAAACAGCCAAGGCCCAATCATCGCGTCAACTTCGGTGGGCATTATTCTTTGCCGAATTCGATTTCGTGATCACTTATCGACCAGGTTGTAAAAACGGCAAGGCAGATGCCTTAACCCGAATAGGGATGGGAGAAGTATATTCAAACCCGGAACCGGTGCCTATAATTTTAGAACAAAGAATTCTTAGCATAACTACTCTACAGACTCTAGAAGACATTCATTTAAAAATCCAACAACTTTTTCGATCCAGCAGCCCTGCAGGACTGGGTAAAGAAAGGCCCAGATTATTCAGTCATCAATGACCTACCTTACTATCAAGGACGTCTATTTCTACCACACAAGGAACTACAAGAACTAGTCATCTCCAATTATCATGACGCCCTTATGGAAGGACACCGAGGTATTGCAAAAACTGAAGCTAAAATTAAAAGACAATTCTGGTGGCCCACCTGGCGAAAGGATGTAAAGTCATTTGTGATGTCTTGTGGTATCTGCGCCCAAAACAAAAGTCAGAAGAAAAAACCAGCTGGCCTTTTACAACCTTTGGATATTCCACCTACCCCATGGCACACCATGTCTTTAGACTTCATTACAGATCTACCTCTGTGTAATGGATTTAACACTATTCTAGTTATTGTAGATCTTTTTTTCCAAAATGGCCCACCTTATTCCTTTAAAAGGATTACCTTCCGCTTCGATTTTGGCCAAGGAATTTCTCGAAAACATTGTTCAAATCCATGGATTTCCTTCCGTATTGGTCTCTGACCGAGGTAGTCAATGCATTTTGCAATTTTGGAAGAAATGCTGTCAATTGGCACAAATCGACGTAAGGCTATTAACCAGTCACCACCCCCATACTGATGGTCAGACGGAGAGGAGCAACCAGACTCCTGAACAATACCTACTTTGTATGCTACACCAAACCGAAAGCAATTGGAAAGATATTTTATGGATTTCCGAATACGCATACAATAACTCTGTACATTCAGGAACCAGACAAAGCCCCTTTTATACCATATATGGACATCATCCTTGAACCTCAGAACTCGATTCGCCTCAACACTTAGAAATATCTGCAGTGACTCATCTGCACTCTACTATTACACAAGCCTTTAAGGAAGCAATAGAACACTTGAAACAAGCAAAGGAGAAATACAAGAAAAATGCTGATCGACATAGAAGTGAAACTCCACAATACCAGATTGGAGATCAAGTTTGGCTGGCTACAAAACATATACCTCTAAAGGGAACTCGAACTTTCAATCCTAGATATTTGGGACCTTACACCATTAAGGCCATTATCAACCCAGTGGCCGTCAAATTGGAATTACCCTCTAATATGCAGGTTCATCCTGTCTTTCATGTTTCACTTCTAAAACCGGTTCATCCTGGGACAAGGTTAACCAAACCACCTGACCCCATCCTAATAGATGGAGAACCTGAATTCGAGGTAAAAAATATCCTGGACTCTAAGATGGTTAAATCAAGACTTTTTTATTTAATCGACTGGAAGGGTTATGGACCACAAGAAAGGTCATGGGAGCCCAGTGACCACGTTCATGCACCTCGGTTGGTGAAGAAATTCCATCAGAACTTCCCAGACAAACCAGGACCAAGGGGAAGAGCAACTTTAGGAGGGGCCTTTGGGGGGAGTGCTGTCATGATGTCTACCCCGGGCATCCGGACCAAGCCCATCAGCCCCGGGAGCAGGCATCCAGATATTAAATAAAACCCCAGCAGCCCCGGTTGGGGGCTGTCTGGGTTCAGTCCGGGCGCCTTAGGCGCCAGGCTCATAATAGAAATCAGTCCTGGCGCCATAGGCGCCAGGCTCAGAGACATTACTTACCTCATGCAGACCATGCTGCAAATGAATCCAAGCCAACGTGAGGCCTGGATGGGACTATTTTACTACAGGGACTATTTTTTACTCAGGTGTGGTTCTAGGGACTTCTTCCCTGGAACTACTTTGGAGGCTATTTAAACCACGCCTGAACAGCAGCACATGCTTCGCGTTATTCTGCATCCAGCAGCGTAAAGCTCACCGTGCCTGCAGTCAGCATCCAGTCTTCAGCCACGCCCGTCTCGAATCCAGAGCTCCTAGCAACAGAAGAAAGAAGGAATGGTTAGAATACAGATATTATTTCAATCCTTACCTGAATTCCGGATCCATCACGTCTTTGAACTTGAAAAGGACATTATTCTTCGGCGTCGCATCGCCAGCTGCAGCGCCGCGCCATACTCACCAGTCCTCACAGCATTTTTCGATCCGGCGCAGCCTCCGTCATTTTCTTTGCCAAATTCCACCATCTAGGGGACAAAAGAAACATAAGGTGAGCCGAGAGAGCCAACAAATACAACCTCTCCACCATAGACTTACCTGATTAACAACAGGAGGCATTATTCTGTAACAAACCGCAACTTCTTACGCCACACCTGTAAGGAGGGAGAAACCAGCAATTTAAATACACGCATCTTTTACCTGACAGTGTTGGGTAATACAGACTCTTACCTGAACACCATCAGCTGCCACAAGACAATCTTCCCTTGGATCCAGCTGCAACACAAGAAAGGAATGTACACGAGTGACATCGGACATATTGAACTCTTTGAACTTTATACTTACGGGTTCTCGCCTGGAACCTCGGAGTCAATATTCATCCGGAACTCTTCCAACGCCTTCAAACCAGTGAAGTAACTGGTATCTACGCGCCCCTGCATTCCACGCAGGATGGAGAGCTCATCATTTAAAAACGTAAGGTGAGCTTACTGAAAGTGAATATCGGTGGTGATTAGTGGGGAGAACAGTGGGGTGCCATTACTAGAATCCACGGGTGTCTAAATCCCTTTCTCCACTTGCAGGAGAATACTTCTATGGGTCAAGCAGACGAGATTAGGTGGTCCAGTCCAGTCTGTCATCTCTGCACTACGCTTCACGTTGGAGGAGGTCGCAGCTGTCCGGGTCCGATTGACGCCCCTGTGGAAGCCAGGTGAGCGTAACATATACATCCAAGTACCCTGGAATTAGAGATCTGAAGCTTTTTGTGGCCAGACCTACATGCAGTCAAGGAAATCATAGCCTTAGTATGTTCCTAAAGAATGATGTCTTTAGGCCTGTGTCTTGCCAGGAAACTAGAAGCAGGCTAACTATCCTTTACTCAATCCGCTTGGGCATGATCAAAGTAAACACCTGCAAAAATCCATAATCTTCTGCCATTGGAGGAGCCTTCAGCGGCATCACTCCCTAATTATCAGCAATATGCAGCTACAAGTATTGCATTAGGTGCTGCAGTATGGTATTGAGACCATGGCCCTCATTCCAAGGTTGGTGCTAGTCATGGCGCTATTAGCGCCATGACTGGCACCAATACCGGTACCGCCACTGACTTGGTGGTATGGGGAATTACCGGTCTATTCCGACCTTTGCGAGACCGGTAAGTCCCCATTTGAAAAGCCATTCCCCATTCCCATTTGAGCCCCCACAGGGCTCAATTGGAAGGGGGAAGGCGTCAATAACGGTACTGCAAATTGCGGTACCGTTATTGACCCCGGTATCCCTTTGCGGGTCCCGTCCATAACGCCTGGTAAAACCAGGCGTTAAGGGAGGGACCCGCAAAGGGACCTCGGAATAGGGCACAAAGGGATTACCGGCACCGGTGTCATTACCGGTGCCCGCTATCCCTTTGCACCCGGGTCGTAATGACCCCCCATATGTGCAAACATGTGTTGGCTTCTTTTTTTACACACGGTTTGTTTTAGTATGCTGAGATTGGTTCACCATTAGAGCTCCCTGGCAAATGAAAGATGCAGATCCCTATTTCTCTTTTCTTAGTTTTCTGGATGGAAGGCTGACAGCTCAATCAGCCCTTGAAATACCTTCTGCAGGTGCTGTGCCCATGAGCGCTCCTGAATCCTTGCTGTCAGGCAATGCTTATCGGGTAACAAACAGTGGTCGAAGTCAGCGGGAACGGTCAGGAGCCTTCTTCCACTACTTTCATTTTTTACTGTTAACAGCTCCACTAATTTTTGGCAACCATTTTCACCATTTCGGAACCGTTCTTAAAGCACACTTTTACTTTTTACCCCGGATTTCAGTTACAGCTGAACCTGAAATCAGTTTCAACTCATTCGGCTGTAAACCAGCATGACTGCAACCCTTGAAAAATGTGTTGCACGCTGCTACCTCCCTTCCTACTCTGTCCCCCGCCACAGTTCAGCACTTTTCTGGTGCACTTCTATCACTGGTAACGAATAGTGTTTGTGAGGCAGTGCTGGGGCCAGAATAACTTGTCATTTGCTCCTGAAATCCACCCTAGTGCCACCAACCAGAGGAGTAACTTTGCTGAAAATGTTGGGGGGGGGACATGACATCTGAAGGAAAGGTGCCCCAGCCAAATGAATGGGGACAAAATGGTGTACCATGAAAGTTGGGGGGACAAACACCCCTGTCCCCCCCTAAAATTGCGCCCCTGCCACCAACTATTCATGACATGCACATAATGCCCCATGTGCTAATACAAGCTGCTGTCATGCAGTGCGTGCACACACACACGCCCATACACCCACACTCACAGCCCCTAACTAACAGACGTTTCCTCTGTCAAAGGTGCTGCATCAACGTGTGTGTAGGGATTGCTCTTTAATCTTAAATACGCCATAGATTTTCATTCCGTTTTTGTGAGACGGCTGTCGATTCAAGAAAGTCAAGGAAGCGTAGAGGGATTTCTAGACAGGGGCTGGGTTTTTGAAAGGCGCCGGAGAGAAGTTGTTGAAGTGGGCAGGCCACTGCTGAAATGGCTGCGAGTTTGTGATATGCCGGTGAATGGACCTGGCGGGTTGTGAATGGGGGGGCTTAACATACCAGTAGGAAGATCCAGGGCGTTAAGTGTGCCGGGGCTAGCCAGGACCAGGCCCCAGCAGACTCAGAAATCTCATTCTGAGGCGTGGCCCTGCTGTAGTCTCTAATCTCCCCTGGCAGCCCCTGCCACTAGAGGACAAGGGTTTTTTTCTAAAGCCTAAAGCTCTCACTCATGTGCGAGAGCTTCAGGTTTCCGAAAAAAATGCCTCTAATCTATAACGGTGGCGTCGCACCTGCAAGGCATTCCGTAAAGCAAGAGATGCCCATGGCCCTGCGCCACCATTATGGAACAAAGTTCCTAAAGCCTGAAGCTCATGCTCATTCGCTGGAGTTTCAGGCTTTAGGAACAAAAGGCCTCAGCTTCCAGCAGCCTCACCTTTTCAGCCTTAATGCTGATACTGCCTCTCCCCAGGCATGAAGCCTGATGCGGGGGAAGCTGCAAAAATAAGGCTAAAAAGGCGAGGTGCTGTCCCCTGCCAGGCAAGTATTTAGCAAATGAATGCAGAGGCCAGCACCCTCTCCCCTACTCGGGGAGAGGGTGCTGATCTCTACAAAAGGCTGCCTGGCAGAGATGTCTGTAGCCCATTGAGCCGGCAGATGAGCCCCTGCCATTAGGCCACGCCGCCTTGATGAGCCCCTGCTCATTTTTCAGTGCCACTTAAGGCGCTGCTGAGATCACGCTGGTTTGTGCATTACTTGCAGGATTGCTGATTACTGATCCTTGATCAATGTTTGGATGATCTAAACTGAATCCAGGAGACAGCAACCTGCGGCTCACTGGATGTTTTGAACTACAACTCCCATGAACCCTCACCCTTGGCTAAGCTCGGGAGTTGTAGTTCAAAGCACCTAGAGCACCAAATGTTGCAGACCCCTGATCAATTCATGGAGATGTCCCCATATGACTCTGGGTGCTGGTCTGTATTCCAGTCAATAAGCTGGTGGTTTGCACAGGTAGCATTTGCATTTTTACCATTTGCAACTTTAGGCATTTGTTTGTTTTGCTTCCTGCTTTCATTTGTAGTACAATAAGCTGCAGGCATGAATCAAAGTGTTCTTCACCATAACCTTGAATATTAGTATTAATAATGAATGTACATACAATGGGAACCATTTCTTGTGTATCTGAGAATTAAACAGCATTGACCTTGCAAACACTCTGAACAATTGCAGCTTTTAAGTGGCAAAGTAAAGACATGCGCCTCATTGCTTTCAACTTGAGTAACCATATGAAAGGACATGCTTCCTGATCAAGCAACAATAGCGTGTACCTTTTTGACCTTTTAATTGTCGCCTTCTAGCCTGAGCTAAGCACATGTATCCGTTCTTGCATTGTAAGTCCTTTTGACAATGCGCGTAACTGCTTTGGCTGCAGAATGTTTTGTCCAATTAATTATTAAAGCACGATATATTTAAACACCATTGTGTTTCTGCTTCAGACAATTACCCAGGGTAAAACATTTAATTCCGGAGAAACTGTGTAAACATGTACTTTCAGAACCAGGCGTCGAGCAGCAGAAAAACAACCTTGATAAACACAATGACATTGATTTCAGTCTGATGTTATTTTTTAAAAAATACATTTAGTTTACGGTTGTGTTCGATGGAGGTCTTACCACATTGAAATATTGCATTTTCACCACGTGATTCAGTGTGTTCGGTGTCTTGGAGCTTGGGAGAGAGTCGCCCCCGAAAACCCTTGGCACTTTTTCCTACTGCAGGAGAACGAGAAACAAGGGGGCAGCAGAGGGGTGTGCATGTTAGGTCACATTGATGGCCAGGTGCTGCAGGAGGGGGTGAGGGTGCTGATGGAGAGTGGCGTGCTACCCAAAGGGGGCAAGGCAGAATCAGAAAGGAATCTGAGGAGGGAATCTGAGGGTGCAGGAGGAGAGAGGGGGTTCCAGGCTTCAGAATGAACAAAGTAAGCAGCAGTCACCAAAATGCGATGGTAGCGGACGTTAAGAAACCTGATGACATGACAGGAAGTGACATCATATATTGTATACCTCAGTGGCAGTGCACTGTGATTCTTCACGACCTTCAACGCTGGTGAACTCATGGTACATGAGCTCGCTCCTTTTAAATATCTCCAATAAGCAGACATTTAAAAAAATGTAAATAGTTACTAAAGCTTATATTAAGGTTGCCAACCATTTAGTGAACCGTGTAAATATGGTTGGTGACTAAAGTAACATTCTTCAATTATATGCCATGAGTGCAGTCATGATATGCCAGGGCTATACCCAGCAGACTCATCATACACCAGCAGCACTGCCTTAGTATGCTACTGCAGCATCATATTACCAGCTACTCACACTTGATGCCACTTATAGCTTCTCATATGAAGTATGGTATTCACATGCAAGGTAAGAGCTCACGTTTCCAGGTGCTGCCAACATATGCCAAGTGCATCCCAACGGCCAACGGACTGGCATCTTAAGCCAGGTCATTATACAAAAGGTGCAGCCACATGTGCCCAGGTGCTGCCATGTTATACCAGGTTCATCCTCAGGGGGCCGTAGCAGTGGCATCTTATTCTAGATAAGGCCTCCTACATTAGCTATGTTCATCATATTTATTATTGTTTTTTAGATAGCGCGTGCACTCCATGAGGCAATTTCAAAGCACACAGATTTTCATAGGGAAAAGGAAAGTCAGGAATGGGTTATATGTCATTCCATCCTCAGGGTTTTTTTTCACAGAGTTGTTTGCCGATGGTTTTCTACAGATAAAACTAATTGAAATAAAAAAATTGTAAATTAGAATTTGGGGGTATCCCCCCTAACCCTCTTTCTAGTTTTTACTACATCCCCTACCCATTATATCCCTTTCGCCCCCTGCCCCCCATATTTTTTGATTCGTTTTTATCGGCCAAAAATCAGTGGCAAAAAACTCCACAAAAACAATACCTGGCCAGGAATGAATGTCATACCCAGGAATGTCTAGGATCTGGATTTAGCGAGGACATAGTAGATGTCAGGCCTTTAGAGCTTCTTGCATCTAAAATGCAATGTTTCTCATCAGAAGCTAATAACGTTTTCTAACCAGACTGTATCCTTTAAGCCACAATGAAGTGGGCAACAGGGTTTTCAGATTTCTGATACATTTGGATTTGTTTTAGGAGGCTGGCTGGCAGATATCCCAACACAACAATCAAGACGGGACATTACTCGGAGAAGGACCATGAGAATTGCACACACCCAAAGGAAGGGAGGATTCCTCTCAAATGTTTCAGCTGGGAGAAGGATGTTCTGTTATGGTAAAGGTTCTTATGCCGTGCACTGTTGCCACCTGCGCATCCTTTTGACGCTCTGGTGGATCTGTAATCTAAGGAGGGTGGCGGGTATGTTAGTAGGATTGAGCAGGAAACAGAGCAAGAGAGGTGTGATGTGCTGTTGGCAGCTTCAGTTCGTTTACACCGGTCACTGACCTTGGGTGTGTTTTTCATTTGGTGGCCGTCATGTGGTGCTGGCTGAGATTATGTGCGGTTTCTTTCCTTGTTGTGGTGTTGTGATTTAGGTACGGTTTGTGGATATGGTTGTGTTGAGTTCAGAGTTTGAGAGGTGTATGCAGAAGGGTGAGTTTTTGGTATGGTTTGTTAGTTCAGTACATTTCCTACCCCCGCTGTTCTGACTAAATGTGATCCATATCCCTTCCCCTGTCGATCACTCTAGAGTGTAGCAATAAGGCCCTCATGAGTTCCTCCACGGGTGATGGGTTCACTGTGCCCCGTAGTCTGGCCATGGCTTTTAGACTGGCTTTGCTTGTTAGAGATAAGTCTTTGACGTTGCTCTCATATTGCAAAGTATGGTCATGACAATAGAATTTGTTTTTGTGCTTACACCTTCGTTATTTTTCTTTTGTTCTTCCTTCTTAAAGTCATTCCACTGTGGTCAGTTGATTTTTTCTTATTCCAGATGTTTTTTACTTATTACATTGGGAACTAAACTCTTGCAACATTGCATGATATAAACATGCAGCCCCATTCCAGTCAACACATTTAGAGTAGGTATCACAAATCTAAACCAGTGAGTCAATCAGAGCATCGTTAGTCAAGGGGAACTGGCTGGCCAATAGCAACTTATGTATTTAGCTACTACCCAGTTTGGTCCATCTTAGACAGCCAATCCTGGCTGCAGAGCCGGAAACGTCTGTCAATATAATCTCCGCAGCTATCAAAGTGGCACACCTCTAGATGAACAGTGTCTTTTTCTTTGCTTTTGTGCAGCCCTACCTCTCCCTCCATAATAACATAATTATAATTCGTTTGGTAGCCATGCTGTTTTACTGGGTTCAGTGGAGGAAGGTCTCCCCTGTCAGGCTACCCTTCACAGTGAATCTGCTCCTCCCACAGCTGTCACTGGATGGACCAGAGCATTAGAGTCTGTAGAACCCCTGCTCACCCTGGGTTGCACTCCCCCTGTCTCAGAGCTAAAGTAACCACACAGTGAAGGGTGCTTACAATGCATTACATTGATAATAATGTGTTGATTAAGAATGCTAATTAGTTGATCCAATACAAAGGGAAAGACAATAAGTTGAAAACAGAAATCGAGCAAACCTGAATTTAGTTTAATTAAAATGGTTTCCCTAAAATGTAAAGATCATAGAATTTCAATAACTGTAATTGTCCAACCAATGACTAAGTTTTAGTGGTGTTGTGTATGCATGCAAAAGTGAGCATAGACATAAGAATTTTTAGAAAGCATGCAGTGTTTATTATAGGATTTTAGGATTTAATGTGTACAATTGCATGTAATTATATGTAATTAATTGTCATTTGTAATCTCTTGTAATTTTATGTTATTTTAACAAAAATATGTAAAGTTTCTTAAAACGAAACAAAATAAATTCAAATGCATTACATCTGAAGTAGACAGGAATACCTTCCCCGCCGTGTGTGAATCAACACCCTCATGGTGACCCTCTCCTGCAGCATGCCACCCCTTCGAATAGAAAAGAGAAACAGTATGTGGGAAGAACCAATCTGTTAACAGCACTGATTCACACATGGAGACATCAACTCCTACTAGAGATGAACTATGACGGAGCTGAAGTTCATCACTAGACCAGAATTGGGACATGAGGCGAGTGCCATGAAAAAGGAGAATACCTTCATCGCTGAGGATATGTAACAGTGCTGTACAATATGGTTCTTTCCTGTCTCTTCTCCTATTGAAAACTACAGCATGGTATTGAATATCCATATTTACATTTTACATTGATAAGAAAGAGTTTGATATGGAGGTACAGAACTGTGTGGTGTGCACACTTTTACAAGGGTTCATTCATTTTCTATTGGCATTGGAAGAGTTTAATATGAGTGTAGCATACTGTGTGATGTTTGCTTTCCATTTGCAAGGGTCCATACATTGACATGCTGTATGTTTGTTTCCTTTGGCGCCAACACACCTGTTGCTCAACCAGTCCCGATCCTCATCTTGGAGGTGGCATTGCCTCTGCATGACACCATGGGCCTCATTACAACCCTGGCGTTGGACCATGGTGCTATTAGCACCATGGTCCATGCCGGATTCCGCCATGGTGGATGGCGGATTTACCGCCCCATTCCAAGGTTGGCGGGGCGGTAAATCCCCATTCACCACGGCCCCTTCCCCATTCCCATTTTTGGCCCATAGGGCTCAATGGGAATGGGGAAGGTGCTAATTACGGCACCGTAAATTATGGTGCCATAATTAGCACCAAGGTACAATAAAATCCATGAAAACCGAGTTGCTGTAGCAGCATGCCTGGCCACCATTGTGCATCCTCTCGCCTGCAGCAGTTCCCCTCCCCTCATAGTCAGGCAAGTCCCAGCCTCATCCCCTTCTACTGTGACACGCAAATTTGTGAAGCAATCCATATTTTTCTGGAACAACCTCCCTGCCTCTCTAAAACTTGAGGAAAATCCTCATAAGTTCCAGAAGCACCTCCAGACCTTCCTCTTTGCTTCTGCCTTGCTGATCTGTTCTCTCTTGGCACTGTGCACCTGGACACCCTATGTCCTACGGGTCCAGGTTCCTGCTCACCCTGCCACCCTACCGCACTGCCTCAGGGCCACCCCTTGCACTGGGGTCTATATCTGTAACGATACAGTCCCCCTTTTTTTCCTCCTGCACTTATCAGACCTACCCTGTCTGCTACCTTAAACTCAGCACTTGCCACATGCTGGCTGCACTACCAGTTTTGTTGATTTTATTTATTTATTTATTTATTTATTTATTTATTTATTCTGTTTCTCCTTTGCTGTGCACTTTCCACTTCTCCCCCTTCCATGCACTTTACCCCTCCTCCTCCCCCATGCACTTGTGTGTTCTCAATGTCACTGGGCCCAGTAAGATCATTGTTCTGTTCTCCCGTTCCCCTCCCTTGCCTTGTCTCACTCTGAAACACCTGTGTATGAGCACGATATAAATAAAATATCAATATCAATTCTAGGCAACACATAACGTGCACCAAACCTATAATGATCCTCCTGGAAACACCACAAAAATGCACCTCCTCCTGAATAAACACCCCACAATTAATGTGTACTCTTTTATTCATTGATGATGTATTTCTTTATTTAGAATGAAGTTTGTGTTGAGTCAATATTTTCCATCAGCCACAACTTGTATTACCGTTATTTGTGAGGTATGATTGGAGTTGTAGGCTAAAACATCTGGAGAGCTGCAAGATGAGTAGAGCACCTGTTTCCTATGGCAGAATGACTACACATGAAAAGATACAGTGCACAGTAGTCGGAGCCCCACATTCTGCTTCATGACCCCTGAAATCCTTACAACACGCAAACTCTGGTTGACAGTATCAAAGGCAGAAGAGAAATCAAGAAGAATAGAAATAGCTGAAAGGTTTGTATGATGATTTTGGAATAGTGTGGTAGGGCGAAAGGTGGCAGAACAGTTAGGATCTACAGCAGGTTTCATAAGGAGAAGGATGAGAGAAGCTGTCTTATAGGATGAGGGAAACAATGGAATTATCAAGAGAGGAGTTGAAGAGGGAAGCAAGATATGGAGCAACACTCAGAGCAATGTTCTTCACAATGAGCAGGGACAGTGGGTCAGTCGGGGCACAGGAAGGGTTGGCCTTGAGGAGTAGAGCAAGAATCTCATTGGGTTTGGTGGGGGCAATGGAAGAATAGTAGCAGGAGAGGAGGGTAGGAGTGGTGGAGAAAAGTGATCAGGAGGAGTAGGCAAGTAGTGCAGGCATTGTGAATGGTAATTTTAGAGGCAAAGTAGAGAGCAAGAACAATTGCGGAAAGATAGGGGAGGTGGCAGTGGGTTTAGGAGGTGAGAGAATTGAGAGATTTTTGGAGGTGGCTAGGTTAGGGGGATTGAGACAAAATGAGAGAGAGAGATAGAAGTCAAGAGTTGAGGAATAGTCTGTGAAGAGCTGTAAAGAGCTGTGAGATAGAGTTGGAGATCAGAGGAGTGTCTTGACCTTTGCCAAGTGCAAAACTTTTCCCGCATTGTTGTTTCCAGGGTGTGAATAAGAACTGCAATCCCGGGCCAAAGAGAAGAAAATTTTGGAGTGAGTGTATTAAGAGAATAGTTAGAGGAGAAGGGGGCATGAACAACAGTGTTAAAGTTAATGAAGGCTTCTTCAGTGGATGGAAATGTGAGTTCAGAATATGAGGAGGGAGGGTGGTGTAGGTCTGAGAGGTAACCAGGGAGGTTGGAGGAGAGAAACCTGTGCTTAGTAATAGTTGTAGTAGGTAGAGTGAGAAAGAGAAAGAGAGTGAGAAAGAGGCAGGAGTGTAGATGCAGGCAAAGACGATACAGTGATCAGACAGAGGAGGAGCAGTGGAGATATTAGAGGCAGAGTGTTGAGAGGAGATGAGCCTAAGGTCAAGGGAGTTTCTATTTGAATGGGTGGACAGAGACTGGACAAAAGAGAGTGAGTGGTTAAGTAGAATACAGTTGAAGTCAATGGATATAGCAGCAGAAAGAGAGGGGGTTGAAGTCAGCAATGGAAATGAGGTGGTGATTGAGAGGGAGAGAGTCAATTTGGGAAATGTGGTCAAGAAATTGGCCTAGTGGACCAGGTGGCTGGTAGAGAGAGATAATATGTATGCCAAATGGGTCAGCGATTATGGATATAGTTTATTTGAATGAGGAATAATTTGTGGGAGACAGGGGAATAGGAGAGATAGGAAAGTTGGAGGATGAAAACAGTTCTACACCACTACCCCTTGCATTAGGGCAGGGAGAGTGAGTGAAGGTGCAGGCAGGGTCATGAAGGACAGCAAGGGTTACAGAGTGAGAGAGAGATCCAGGTTTCAGTAAGGGCAATGTTAGGGGTGGACCTCCAGGTCCGGCCGAACCGCTTTGGGGGCCCACTGTAGCGAGTCAGTGGAAGGCCTAACTCCTTCCCTCACTCCTAATCAGGAACTCCAGGTCCACACAAGAGGCAAGGATTACTGAGGTTTTATTATACAAAACACTCCACAGGGATAACATACATGGAAGGGCATCCACGAAGACCTCAACGGGCACCGGCTCGCAAGCCAGTTTTGTGACAATGTGACATCATGATTGGCGTCATCTCTGGGAACTGTCTCAAAAACCTATCCTAACTTGGGATAGACTGTCGAGTAGTAGGTCCCCTATAGAGACATATGATAAAATTTGGTTATTGGCCTGGACAGTGCCTGGTGGTATGCTTAGTCGTTCCCCTAAAATTGTTACTTCAAATTAGTTACAGTGACTGGACCCTATGATTGGTTGGTGACCCTCACCATCCATGCCGAAGGTTCTTTGCCCTGATTGGGTAAGCCCAGATCCTTGGATTAACTGTGTTCTCAGGCCGCAAACAATTTTGAGCAATACTTTGTATACTTGTGTATCAGTAAGGTGCAACTATGTGTCGGCATCATGCGGTGTGTAGCCCATAGCCGTGCTGAGCGCAATCCAGTTCCCAATGCAGTTTTACGCAGTAGCTGTAACTATATTGTTGCAGTTACTGTCTGGGTGGTGGAACAGGTGGCTCTTCTCAGGCCATACTCTTGGCAGCTCCTCACCATGGTCTGAACACGTGCATGGAGACCGTTTCTGTGAGCCTAGGATATTCAATTTATTCTATATTTTATCATAGAGCTCACCTCTCCTGCGTCCGGTGTTACTACACTTCAGAAGACGGAATGCCAATTGCAACATTACGACCTTGGCAGTGGCTTCACTGCTGTCGCCCAAGTCCCGCTGTACATGATTCTGTGAGGCTTTGGGTCCCGTGTCTAAACCGATTGTGGCCTACTCGAGTTAGTGAGCCATAGCTTGGCTTCTGCTGTACACATATTCTAATTTGTCTATACATTAGTTTGTTACGGCTGTCAGGTCCCTTGAGAGCCACTGCCATACCATGGGGTTATTTTCATATGGGCATCAGCAAGCGTATACACAAACTCTTCTTGCTTCTTGCGTTACTGCAGTGCTGAAGCAGGCCTAATGGCAAAAATAATAAACATGCAGACAGTATGTATATTTCACAGTCCTCCAACATTAGGGTTGCATATCCATATTCTTTGTGTAGTTGGGTGTGTGTGAATGTCTGCGGTATGCGGATGGCACGTATGCTTCATGTCTAACGTGGCTAAAATGTCATGAGGTCTCTAATGACAAGTGACATGGCTTCTCAGCGTTTAGTCAATTCAGTCCATGTAGTCACCTCCAGCTCTGTCTTGAGTCTCTTCATTCATTCTGGGTATGATCCGCACCACCGCAGGGTTATAGGGTCTGCTGGGTGAGTATCTTTCATGGTTGTTTTCCATCGTGGGAGCAGAAGGAATGGGTGTAAGTTCATATGATCGGAGGCCATATTGTTTCAAATGTCTCTTCTTGCTGGAGGGTCTTCTGGGGCTGAGGGCATGTTCTGCTTTCCCCTCTTCAGTACCCCCTTTGGTCAGATTGTCGACCACATCACCATTATCTTCCCCTTCATCCACCAGGCACAATACTTTCGTTAATCCAGTCAGATGTCAATAGTAGTTGACATGGTCTTCAAATGACCAGGACATGTAGACAAATCCCCCCTCAAGCTTAGAGTATACCCATTTTCCGACATACTTCTTCAGATTTCGGGGGATTTCCACCTTCATTCCATGCAGAAAGATATCTGATGCGGCAATTTGCTTCCTCAGCCTCTCTCTTTCCCTGATGATGTCTTCAGTTTGTTCTCTGTTTTCTAGTTCCATCAGTAGTTGTATCCAAACTACTTCTGCCACCATGTTCTTGCATCTTGCAATACACATCTTTACCCGCAGCAGTGATGCCACTCTGAGTATCAGTGCTCCAGCCAGTACCTTCATACTATCTAGCAAAAACAAAGAGGTGATGGCTGGAAGGTTTAGAATTAATCTTAACCACTCGCAACGCTCTGGGCAACCCTCCAGACCACCATTCTTCGCCTGCCAAGCCATTACAGAAGGGAAAGACCATATGCAAATCAGGCTTGGCCCCACCCCAAAAGGGGCAGTCCAGCCCGAACTGCTAGGCCACATCCCTTCTGCACGAGACCACAAGCATCCCCAAACATGTTTCGCCCTTGTTGGGGCTCATCAGTGAGGAGTAGCTTGGGTCTCTAGGCCCAGCAGGCACGGGACCCACGTCTGGGCATACCCGTCCCACTCGGGGTGACATAGCAAAAACAAAGAGGTGATGGCTGGAAGGTTTAGAATTAATCTTAACCACTGGCAACGCTCTGGGCAACCCTCCAGACCACCATTCTTCGCCTGCCAAGCCATTACAGAAGGGAAAGACCATATGCAAATCAGGCTTGGCCTCACCCCAAAAGGGGCAGTCCAGCCCGAACTGCTAGGCCACATCCCTTCTGCACGAGACCACAAGCATCCCCAAACATGTTTCGCCCTTGTTGGGGCTCATCAGTGAGGAGTAGCTTGGGTCTCTAGGCCCAGCAGGCACGGGACCCACGTCTGGGCATACCCGTCCCACTCGGGGTGACATAGCAAAAACAAAGAGGTGATGGCTGGAAGGTTTAGAATTAATCTTAACCACTGGCAACGCTCTGGGCAACCCTCCAGACCACCATTCTTCGCCTGCCAAGCCATTACAGAAGGGAAAGACCATATGCAAATCAGGCTTGGCCCCACCCCAAAAGGGGCAGTCCAGCCCGAACTGCTAGGCCACATCCCTTCTGCACGAGACCACAAGCATCCCCAAACATGTTTCGCCCTTGTTGGGGCTCATCAGTGAGGAGTAGCTTGGGTCTCTAGGCCCAGCAGGCACGGGACCCACGTCTGGGCATACCCGTCCCACTCGGGGTGACATAGCAAAAACAAAGAGGTGATGGCTGGAAGGTTTAGAATTAATCTTAACCACTGGCAACGCTCTGGGCAACCCTCCAGACCACCATTCTTCGCCTGCCAAGCCATTACAGAAGGGAAAGACCATATGCAAATCAGGCTTGGCCCCACCCCAAAAGGGGCAGTCCAGCCCGAACTGCTAGGCCACATCCGTTCTGCACGAGACCACAAGCATCCCCAAACATGTTTCGCCCTTGTTGGGGCTCATCAGTGAGGAGTAGCTTGGGTCTCTAGGCCCAGCAGGCACGGGACCCACGTCTGGGCATACCCGTCCCACTCGGGGTGACATAGCAAAAACAAAGAGGTGATGGCTGGAAGGTTTAGAATTAATCTTAACCACTGGCAACGCTCTGGGCAACCCTCCAGACCACCATTCTTCGCCTGCCAAGCCATTACAGAAGGGAAAGACCATATGCAAATCAGGCTTGGCCCCACCCCAGCCATCACCTCTTTGTTTTTGCTATGTCACCCCGAGTGGGACGGGTATGCCCAGACGTGGGTCCCGTGCCTGCTGGGCCTAGAGACCCAAGCTACTCCTCACTGATGAGCCCCAACAAGGGCGAAACATGTTTGGGGATGCTTGTGGTCTCGTGCAGAGGGGATGTGGCCTAGCAGTTCGGGCTGGACTGCCCCTTTTGGGGTGGGGCCAAGCCTGATTTGCATATGGTCTTTCCCTTCTGTAATGGCTTGGCAGGCGAAGAACGGTGGTCTGGAGGGTTGCCCAGAGCGTTGCCAGTGGTTAAGATTGATTCTAAACCTTCCAGCCATCACCTCTTTGTTTTTGCTATGTCACCCCGAGTGGGACGGGTATGCCCAGACGTGGGTCCCGTGCCTGCTGGGCCTATAGACCCAAGCTACTCCTCACTGATGAGCCCCAACAAGGGCGAAACATGTTTGGGGATGCTTGTGGTCTCGTGCAGAGGGGATGTGGCCTAGCAGTTCGGGCTGGACTGCCCCTTTTGGGGTGGGGCCAAGCCTGATTTGCATATGGTCTTTCCCTTCTGTAATGGCTTGGCAGGCGAAGAACGGTGGTCTGGAGGGTTGCCCAGAGCGTTGCCAGTGGTTAAGATTAATTCTAAACCTTCCAGCCATCACCTCTTTGTTTTTGCCTTCATACTATCTGCCAGCCAGGAGGGCATCCAGGACCAGAGATATGCAAACCAGCTTTTGTCTTTCCCTGTTCCTTGTGCTTCTGCTTCTATCTTTGCATGCAGGTGGGTCAATTGGGCCACCGCGTCTTATAGTTTTCCGTTATCTTCATCTTTGGCAGGAATGAACGTGCAAGAGGAACTTCCTATCTTTGCGCAAACCCAATCCAAGACATATCTGTTCTGCAGTACCACTAACGTTGTTGCTCTGAGCTCTTCTTTTATTGCATTGAATCCCTTCACTGTTACCAACCTGAATACAGCACATGACGGGGCATCATTCATAAACTGTAGGGCAGCACTATGACAGGCATTGCGGACGCAGTTCCCAGACACTTCAGACATAGAGGCTATAACGTCACACAAAATGCAAGACTTTGATGATCCAGTTGAATACATTGAGGAGATTCAACAGCTCTGGCGCATCGAAACTCGAGAGCCGTGGGACAAAACTATAACAATATTTTATCACATTTTGGTGCAAGGGTTTCCAGACCCAGTACAGAAAAACTTAAAAAAATTGGTGGGAATGGAAGCAAAGGCCTGGCCAGAAATACAACTCAGTATAGTACACTATTGCAGATTATGGCAACAAAAACAGAAGCAGAAGGCAGAAGAGAGAAAGACAGATAAAGCAAAGTTAGTACAGAAGAAATTGTCCAAATACACATTGGAAAGGAGCACTAATAACGAGCCCTGGTCCACACATGCAAACAACGACTTCACAACCTCAACCTAAATCACAACAGTCACACAACCCAGTACTAATGTATGCACCACCCACGGGAGGAGGGTACATGGGCAGAGGAGGATACTCACCAAGTTTCAGAAGGAGGGGAGGACCCCAAAGAGGATGGAGGTTTGGACCCCTATCACACCAATATGTCGGAGGGTTCCGGGGCTATACACAGCAAATACAAAACGGACTAGGAGGAGGGGATGGGGGATTTCCCTGGCGGACAAGGGAGCCCCCACAATGCTGGATGTGCAGGCAACTAGGACACATCTCCCGAGTGTGTAGGAACAGGGGAATCCACCAAGGATGGGGGGAGCCAGGGTACCATCAAGGACAGGGCAATTACCACATACCAGAGACAGAGACGCCACAGCACGGGCAACCGCAAAACATACAGCAGCAAACACAGACCCAACATGCGGCCAGACAACAGCGCCACCCCAGATGATGGTGCCCCAAGGAATAGCACCAAAACAGCAGTTAGTACAAGCACATACTCATTCCCCAGAACCCATGGATACAACAACAACGGTACCAGTTCAAAAGATGGGAGGGGTTACTATAATTGGGAACCACCCCTACACAGGAGGCAGACTATCCTTATTTACCCAATAGGACAGCCCCCAGGTGAACTTGTTGTGTCCCATCCTATCGGTCACACCTAATCCTCCGGAGGAACCTTGCATAAGGGTGACGATAGGTGACAAAATCCTTTCCTTTCTTGTTGATGCTGGGGCAACCAGATCATGCATAAGGGAATGGACTTTTGCAATGTCAAGCAATGCCATGAAAACACATTCTCTGGGGCTCGAGAGGTGGTTCAATTTACTGATAGTGTCTCCTTATCTATCGGGGAACATGATCTCTCATTACCTTTACTCTACTCCAAACATGCACCTGTTAATATATTAGGCTGAGACATAATGAGTAGATTGAATATGACCATTTCATTCACGGACAAAGGCATAATATGCTCAATACCAGGGATACACATGCTCAAAGTGAGGCAACTTGTCCAGGCATATTGCAGCAAAAAAGTACAGTGGGGGGAACCAGTACACCCCAAATTATTTCACTAAAGCACAGACATGACCCTCGCATGGCTGCCAGGGATTGCAGGTAAAGTATGGAGGAGACTAGGTGAGTACCTATTCAGACGAGAAACACCATCAGATGAAGAAGAAGGGCTGACAGTACCGGTAGACATTGAAGGCATTGTAGTGCGACAGGATTGGATTGCAGTGCATGCAGTAGATGACCAAGGGAGAGCATGGGGGGCAATAATTGCAGCGGAAGAAGGATGCAGGATAACTCAGGTAACATATGAAGAACTATTCACGGAAGATAAAAGCGAGACAGAAACAATATTAGAAATGAGCATTAGGTTTTGGCTACGCATCACATACCGGGAGGTGACCCAGAGAATGGCGATGGTGCTCGAGGCACTGCCTACATTCATGGAGAAGGACCTGGCCAAAATACCTAAAGACTTGTGGACTACAAGTTCCTATAATATGGGATATATACGAAGTATAGGAGGAGTGAAAATAAAGCTGAGACCTGGATCAATACTACCCGGAGCTAAGCAATACCCCCTAACAAAGGAAGCAGATGAGGGCATCTATGAGACAATCAATGCACTCATTGAAAGAGGCATCCTAGTACCATCAGTCTCCATGCAACACAGCAGTGTACCCCGTGCGCAAGGTGGATGGGGGGACATGGTGTTTCATTCAAGATCTCCGTCCACTTAATGAGATTGTGGAGGCAGAATATCCTGTGGCAGCAAACCCTGCAACAATATTATGCAGGATACTGGCAGAAGCCACCTGCTTCACTGTAATAGATCACAAGAATGCATTTTTCTCAATACCATTGCACCCAGACTCGAAAGATCTGACCAGCTTTATGTACCATAACCGGAAATGGAAACAAACCCGACTGCCACAAGGTTACTTTGAGTCACCTTCAATTTTCAACAGAGTTATACAGATGGACCATGCAAATATCCAAACAGCCAGTACCATTCTACAGTATGTAGACGACATCCTGATTTGTAGTGAAACAGAAAGAGAGTCTAGGGAGGACTCAGTACATGTACTCACAGTGCTAGCAGACAAAGGGTACAAGATAGACAAACCCAAGCTCCAGTACTGCCAGAAGGAAATCCTGTACATTGGGCAGATAATATCTGAAGACGGGAGACATATTGCACCAAAAACTTCACAGACAACCAAAAACACTCCCCAGCCTAAAACAATACGCGAACTGCAGCAGTTCCTTGGATTGTGTAACTATTGTCGAGTATGGGTCTTTGACTACAGCTCCAATGAATGCCCAATCTTAACAGCCCTCAAAGAAGCGGCGATAGATGCAAAAACACTGGTTTGCACCAGAGAAATGACTGATGCTTTCAATGAACTGAAAGAGGCTATAAGCACAGCACCAGTGTTAGCGAAACCAGATTATGAAAAATAATTCTTCCTGTTTTCTCACGCCGACAGCGTAGTGATGAAGGCTGTTCTGACCCCAAAAACAAGCCTAGGCCACAAGCCAATTGCCTATTACAGTACTCAACTAGACCCAGTAATGTAGGGACACTTCCCAATGCGAACAACATTTCACTGTTGCAGCATTTGCGGTAGAAAATGCTTCATCAATCACCATGGGATGTGCAACAACACTTTGAGCATGCCCTCTTTGCGATAATGCACAAACCAAAAAGCACCTTACCAACCCAAAGAGCAACAGGGTATGAAATACTATTATCAAGACGAGAATTGAAAATAGTGAGATGCAAAAATGTTAATCCTGCAAAATTCATAGCAGAGGTCCACAGCAAGGTGACTGATCTCATGACTGCATACAAAATATTGAGTTCTTCACTGAGACGCCCAAGGTAGAGGAGGATGCACTTGAGGGGGCAGAGGTGTTATACATTGATGGGTCCTTGACAATTGATCTGACAGATGGAGTAAGGAGGCCTGGAGAAGCAGCAGTAAAGCTCAGAGAAGACTGGACAAGTGAGGTAGTGTAGAGTGTCCGCTTACCACCACATTATTAGGCACAAGCAGCAAATTAGTGGCGTTAATATTAGCACTATAGAACAGTGTGGGGAAAAGAGTAACAATATACTCAGCTAGTGCCCATTTCACTTGAACAGTACATTCTGACAAGAGAGTATCCCAGTCACACCGCGCCAAGAATGTTGCAGAGTAGAATTTCAAGTCTGGAGTTTATTTGAAAAAGAACAGCCTGACACGTGTTTCGAGCTTTAACTAGCTCTTCATGTGAGGCTGTGGTCACACAACAGAATATAAACCATTAGTTTACATTTGATTTAAATTGAATGACAAACAAAATTGGGGTAACATGGTAGGTTAGCAAAGGGGAGACATTGCATAGTGGAACATAATACGAAAATGTCATTTAGACAAAAAACAATATTGTATGTGTTAATGATCAAGCACATTTTTGAAAGCACATTCATAGAAAAAAATGTCTGTACCACAAATGATTGGAGTCCAACAATATAAAGATGACAGGTTGAGAGAAAAGGAAAGAAAAACAGGAAAAAGAAATATAAGGTAACAATAGTGTCAGTGTGGCTGAACCAGTGCGAACATGAACAATCTTGTCATAAAAAATTTGAAGGTGAGACGGTAAGGTAGAATTATTACCTTGACTTGAGAGTTGAAGTGCCAGTTCGGCTAAAATCATATGTCAGGGTATTAGTATTAAGGCAAAAACAAAGGGACCCTTTTGGTCGCCTACCATTGCACCTGTGACCTATCCGAGACCCTTTTGGTCACCTACCTTTGCACCCTGTGACCTATCCAAGACCCTTTGGTAGCTTGCCACTGCATCCTGTTACCTATTTAAGACCCTTTGGTCGCTTGCCTTGCACTTTGCTAACTACTCTAAGTCATGCATTTTACTTCATATTGTGATTCTTGAATCTAGGTGAACCCATCTGCACTCTGCACACTTAGATTCTACTACTACTAGGCACCAGACTACTACAGGCCAACCTACCAACAAACACTGTTATGACATCTCCCATGTCTGACACACCTATAGGCTACTTAGCTATACTCTCTACACTTTCTGCCTTAGCCATTATGGTAGCCCCCCACCACAATCTGCCTACAGAAAGGGAACCAACCAGATGTACACACAGCTACCACCCCAACAGCCTGCTCCCTTTACCCAGACCCAACCAAATCAGGCTTGTCCTACCGGACTAAGGAACCTTAGACTTGGCACTAGACTTCCCAAACCACCATGTGCACACCCACCTCACAGCCACCCTAAGAAGGAGCTAATACATGCCAGGCGAAACACGCACAAAAGGAAACCTAGCTGCAATCAAATAACCGGTACCAAATCTTCTGAAACCTTGCCCAACAAGGTCCACATTAGCAATAACACTAAAATAACTCAAAACCTCAAGGGAGGTCTCATCAACGCTAGATCTCTAATAGCCCACGCTTCGGAAATTGCTGACATCATCACCTGTAACCAACTCGACTGCCTAGCAGTTACTGAAACATGGCTACACAAACCTCTGGCCCTGCCCTTATGATAGCCATACCCCCAAACTTTACCATCTTCAGAAAATTTAGGGAAACTTCCAAAGGAGGAGGCATAGCTCTTATCTGCAGGGCCAACCTCACCATCAAAGAAATAGACAGCATTACTATGCCGTCAGCTGAACTACTCTCCCTAAAACTAGAAATCTCGGCCTCACGTACTATCACGGTACACCTTATCTACAGACCCCCTGGTCCACTAGGCACCTTTGAAGAAGACTTAACCACCCTCTTAAACACTAATGCCAAACTGGGAACACAAATCATTCTACTAGGCGATTTTAACTTAGGCTATAAGGACCTAAAAGACTCCAATGCCTCCACCATAGCCAACACTATTGTGGAAGCAGGCATCACTATACGGAATAACGGCCCCACGCACTCTAAAGGCCGCACATTGGACTGGGTCGCAGACATCAACTGCGTTTCCCTCATAAGGGCAATTGAACCTTGCATATGGACTGATCACTATCTGATTTCATTGACCATTTCAGACCTCCCCCAACCTAAATCTACTAAACCTCATGCTCCTCCTGCCCTCACCCGCTGCAAAAAAAATATGACACTCTCGAATCTTCTCCCCCTGATCCAACCTATCACTAATCATTCTAGCCTGATCTCTAACCCTAATGATCTAGCTGACCTGTACAATAACACATCAACTCGGCGATTAACGCCATTGCGCCGCTGAAACTCACCAAATCTAAACCTATTGCACACCTTTTTTTTTTTACTTTTATTTTTGTTGACAGAGGCAGATAGCGTACACACATACATCGGAGCAATAAGAACAAATTTGGTACACATATACATGAAAACGATGGGCTTACAAGCAAGAGTAAGGCAACAGTGGTCGACATATCATGGAGCACCAACATCTCAAACAGTTAACGGAGAGGGCTGGGAGGACTCGTCCAGAGAGGAAGTATCATTTAGGCTATTCAGATAGCTGTTGAAAGCAGACCAAATATTATGGGGACGGGAACGGGTCGGGAGCATACCCAGGAATTCTTCCTCACAGTTTCGAGACCATGTGAGCAGATTCAACCATTTCTGGTATGTAGGGGGGGTCGGGCTCTTCCAACTTTGAAGAACACACTTCTTGGCCACCACACAGCTCAGGTTCAAGAACTTAAGCATGTCCCTAGGCCCCCCACGTCCCCACACCCCAAACAGGACCCCCATCGGGTCGGGCTTGACAACAGAATCAGTGATTGCAGACAGTGTCTCTATGATCTTACTCCAGAAAGTGGCCAGCACAGGACAGTTCCAAAACATGTGAAGATAGTCCGCACCCTCCGCACTGCAGCGGGGGCAGAGCCGTGGATCAGAGTGTGCAAACCTTGAAATTTTACATGGAGTGTAATACAGTCTGTTGAGCAGTTTATATTGTATGGTGCGGTAACGAAAGTTCAGGGACACCCTGTTAGTATGAGAGCACATCTTTTCCCACATTTGGTCAGTGAGTTCCACCTCCAGCTCGGAGGCCCAGTCCTCCTGGGCCCTGGACGGTTGGGGAGAGGCAGTAGTCAGTAACAGTTTATACAATGAAGAAACCACCCCTCGGGCGCCACCCAAGTTGGCAAAATAAGCAATTGCAGGGGAGTCCTGGGGCTCATCGGGAAAGTCAGGCCACGCACTGCGGAAAGCAGCGCGGAGCCTGTAGAATTGCAGAAGCTCCATAACGGAGCCCGAGTGTCCCGGCCTCCATGTCTGTGGTGTTATAAACTGCCCTTCTGGATACAAATCAGTGAGGGCACGGTATCCCAGGGCCTCCCAGTGTCGTGCCACGGCGATGTCATGTGTGAGTTCCAGCCCGGGAAGGTTCCAGGCGGGGAGCCACTTGTAATACGGGTACTGTTCGTCACAAGTTTTAAACATCTGGGCCCAGGCCTGCACCGTGGTCTGGACCGGATCAATTGGCGAGTCTGGTTCATACCTTCTGTCTAGAATCAAAGACATTACATTAGTGCCTGCAGCTGCCAGGACCTCCAGCTTGACATGGGGACGGGGTGGGGGCCCAGGATACCATTATGATGCAAACTGTGCCTGTGATGCCGTCCAGTATCGTAGCAGATCCGGGCTGTGAAGCCCCCTCTGTCATATGGCAGAGCCATATCTGACCACAACCTATTGCCCATCTTAACACCTGGTTCACTGCCATGCTAAAAGCCCTACGCAAAGAGAAACGACACGCAGAAGCCTGCTGGAGAAAAAACTCTTCTCCCCATAACAAAAACCTCCTCACTGCCCTTACTAACAGCTACAAAAAACAAATCATTCAGGCAAAAAAAGAGACCTTTAATGACAGAATCAAAAAAGCCAATTCGAATACCAGGGAAATCTTCTCCATCCTGAGAGAATTAGAATCCCCAATTGCACCCGTAGACTCTTGTACCAAAGACAAAGCCTGGTCACAAACATTCAAAAGGCCTTATGCAACAAAATCCCAATGTTACAAGACAAAATATTAGCCAAAAAATCCGCCCTCCACAACATTGCCCTCTCACGCAAGAAACCATCCTTCAGGAACTTGCCGCCAACCAAAGTAAACCCCCTAACCAATTTAGTTTTAGAGCCATTTCTATTGCGGAAACTAAGAACATCATCATGTCTCTTAAACCGTCTCGATGCCTTGGTGACACCTGTCCAGCCCCAATTATTAAAGAAGTTGCACATGAACTAGCACCCTTTGTCACATCATTTATCAACTCATCATTCAAATCATGCTCCGTGCCAACCAACCTTAAAGATGCCTGGATATAACCTCTCCTAAAAAAAGCAAACCTGGACCCCAATGTCCCAACAAACTATAGGCCCATAACAACTGTCCCGTTCCTCCTCAAAATCTTAGATAAAGCTGCATATCTACAGATCCAATCTTATCTGGAAATCAACAATCTACTAGCGACAAGACAATCAGGATTTAGACCGAGACATGGAACCGAAACGGCTCTCCTTGATCTTAAAAACCAACTAGAAGAGCGCAAAGATAGAGGAAACATCTCTATTCTCCTACTCCTAGACCTATCAGCTGCCTTTGACCTGGTAGATCACAAGGTACTCTGTAATCACCTCAAATCGGCGGCCAACCTCTCCACACAAGCCACGGCGTGGATGAACTCATTCTTAGACCAGAGAACCATAAGAGTCTTCTCACCTACAGAAACAGCGGATCCAGTCCCCATCACCTATCGAGTCCCTCAAAGGTCATGTGTTTCCCCCACTTTGTACAATATTTTTACAAAGCCTCTCTTTGATATATTGGACAAACTAGGGGTCTCATATACCAACTACGCTGATGATAGACAGATTCTTATCCCAATCCAGGGTGACTATGAAAAGGACACCAGCCTCATAAACAGAATCTACCAAATCATCCAACCCTGGATGGCCACACATGGCCTATGTCTTAACGACGACAAGACCGAGCTCTTCATCAGCGGGTCTACCAGTAAACTTAACAAATTACCCCATCTGTACAATTCCATCACAATTGATGGCATCAAAATCAAGGTAGCCAAGGAAGTTAAAACCTTAGGATTCTACTTAGACTCAGCTCTCACCCTCGACAAGCAAGTAAATGCGACAGCTTCAGCAACCAGTTACACCTGCAAACTTATTCACGCCTGTAAACCATACCTATCCACAGACAGCTGTACCACCATAGTGCGAGCCCTCATCCTCTCCAAATTAGATTACTGCAATGCACTGTACCTAGGCACGAGTAAACATAACATCAACAAACTCCAAACCCTGCAGAACAATGCCCTTAGAACAGCCCTAGGTATTCCCAAAGAGCAACACATATCGGTCCATAGAAGAGCCGTCAACTGGCTGGCCATCAATGACTGTATCAAATTTAAAACTCTGAACATCACACACAATTGTCTGTACAACAAAGCACCTGCATACCTCACAGAACAATTCACAAGGTACACTTCTGAATGACCAATCAGAAAGGCCCTCTCAAACAGCATCAAAATCCCCAACTTTAAACTGAAAAGAACTGGTGGGTCCAGCTTCCCAGTTCTAGCAGCTCATCTCTGGAACTCCATCTCAGACGCACTCAGAGCCACCCCTTCCTTCCATGTGTTCAAAGCTAACGTCAAACTCTGGCTTCACACCAACGACTGCTAAATGCCTCAACTGTACCTAATACTCTGTACATTTATTGTAAAGTACCTGAAACTGTAACATATCCTACATGTAAGTCATCTGACATTGTAACATAAGAAATGCTTGATATATGATCCTGTAACATAAGAAATGTAACATATTTATGTACCTGTAATTTAAGATTTTATTTTTTGCAAGCACCCAGTTGCTTAACGGCCAGGTGCGCTCTATAAATAAATAAACAATACAATACAATATGTAGAATTATGGAACATAGAGTAGTATTTTATGCATACCTCTGGAGCTTCGCAATTGCGGTAATATCTAAATTCAAAGAGTAAAGGAAATTGCTAAACATGCTAATATTAGAGAGCGTACTTCCTAATAAAGTGCCAATAAAGATGCTGGTAAAAAAGAAAGGGCATGATCACGACTTTGGTGGTAATGCCGGCGGTATTACCGCTGGCGGTATTAGCCCTACCACCGAACTCCCCGGCGCTAATAGCGCCGGATCACAAGTTCTGCGGTAATGTAATTCCCTGTTCCCCATTGAGCCCATTCGGGAATGCCCCATTCCCCATTGGGCTCAATGGGGAAAATTTGCGCTCTTACCGCCGGCGGATTTCCCGCCGGCGGTAATAGTGCACATTTTTGGCGAATTTCCCCCCAGCCAAGAGCTGGGGCAAAATCTGCCGAAGCCCTGATTCGGTGGACCCTTAAATCTGGCGGTAATAGCGCGACCACCGGATTTAAGGGTTACCGCAAAAGTCGTGATGAGGCCCAAAATCTAATCTCTGTGACTACCCATATTCTAAGAGGTCCTTTATACATATATGGGTGACAAAAGTAATAGTGGAGGTCCCATTGGGGAAGAATGTGCGCAATCCATCGCATGCTAATGTTAAGATCGAATGTCTAATAAAACCAATCTTAATTATTGAAATAGATAGACTATAATAAGAATAAGTGAATGTAATTCAAACCATACAGATGAATGTAAACAACCCGCTGACTGCGTGTTAGTGAATGCATGGAAAAATAATAAGAGTGTAAGAATCGCTTTAAAAACCCTGCACGAAAGCCGAAAAGCGGCAGAAGTCATTGTATTGCTGCGGACATCAGACGAGGGGTCATAGAAAAATGTCTTACCTTGCCAAGAACAGATTAACAACTTGATTTCAGCGTGCAGATGTGCGCTGCTTCCGGGAGACATTAAAAGATAGCCAGACGCTGCTAGTGCAGTATTGTATGAACCGTTAGTGTGCAAGGAGTTTAATGGCACAGAAAGGACCCCCATGTTGGACGAGGGGAATTTAACTAAGGTAAATGAGCAGTTGATGTTGAGCCAGCCCAGAATGAGCAACCCCATGTTAAAAGGTCGATGTGAACTAATATTAATGCAAATTTGATATGAAAGTAGTTCTAATAATAATGAAACAAAACCTAAATCCATTGAACTGGATGAGAATTGCTTCTTATAAAAGACACAAAATTAAAGCGAGTGTTCAGACCCGCAGGGTAATTATAGTTGCGGACGTGGGTCGACCAGACCTCACTAAGGTAGGAGGGAGAGACAATTTGACAATGCGAAAAATCCAAGGGGGGCATGAAGATTTACTGTCCCGTGTGGCTGAGATAAAAGTTTAAAATTAATTGTGAGTCACCCACATGAGTTTGGCACAGAATTGTACAAGGGCGCGCTGTTTACTGACAACAACAAAAGGTTATTCTTTCAACAAAGAAAACGGAAATATGTGAAGAAAATCCAAAAGAAATACATGGAAAATTAATTCAATTCAAGGTAATGAGGTTGCATTGGCAGTTCATATATTTACAGTAAATGGGCTAGCACTTATGCCTGGAGAATGACTTATAGAAATATTGCAAATTCATAGTTGGAATTCAAGCCATTATATACTAGACGATATTTACAAATCAGTCTGGCCTCCAATTGACGTCATTTCAAAGTTTGATTGCCACCTCTTGGTGGCAATGAGACTTTGGCCAGACCTACAAATCGAATGGTATCCTTGCAATCCAGTTGGTGAGTCTTTTGCCAATGATTGGCAAGTGGGTATTTAGCATCCTGGCTACCAATAGTTGCCAGATGTTCTTGGATGCGAATTTTAAGAGGTTTAGGATCTAGCCAGTTTGGGACATCTGAGTCTAAATGCAGTAAGTGTCAATGATTTCTCAAAACATTTTGTATTTTGTGACTGTCAGTGTTAAATCTGGTAATCAGCCTGATTTTCTGAGAAGCTGGAGTTTTGCTGTGAGGTTTAAGAACTAGCAAATCCGCTCTCTTAAGAGGACATACTTCTTCTGCAGTTTTATCAAGGCGAGTAATATCGTACCCTCTCGCAAGAAATCTTGATTTGATGAGATCACTTTCTAAATCAAAGTCATGCAAATGTGAACAAATTCTCCTGGTGCGAATAAATTTCCCCTTTGGGATATTAGTAATCACATGTTTTCTGTGGCAACTTTCGGTATGCAAAGTCGCATTGACAGAGGTTTTTTTGCAAAAGATTTTTGGTTAGCAGTCCATTTTCAGTAAGTTGGATGGTGAGATCCAGAAAATCAATCTGAGTTTGACTACAAGTAGAGGTAAATTGAATCCCCCAATCATTACTATTAAAAAAAGAGACAAATTGTAGAAGCACATTTTCAGTGCCCGTCCAAATCAAAATAACATCATCAATATATAGTCACCATAAATGTATAAATGGTTGAAACACAGAATTAGAAAAAACAAATGTCTGCTCGAAATGATGCATAAAGGTATTCGCAAGTGCTGGAGCAAAACTAGCCCCTGTTGCGATGCCGATCAGTTGTTTAAAGTATACATTGTTAAATAAGAAAACATTATTTTGCAAGGTAAATAGTAGGAGTTCTTTCACCATTTATATATGTTCGAAAAAAGAAGCAAATGATTCACATAAAAGAAAATTGACACTTTTTAATGCTTTCAAATGGTCTTTTGAGGTATACAATGCTTTCACATCAAAAGTCACCAACCAACACTGATTCTGAAGATTAAGGTGGTCCAATATTTCTAGTAAATTTATTGTATCTCTGATAAACATTGGGGTCAACAGAACAACTGGTAAAAGACACTCATTGATATAAATAGAAATGTGTTCTAAAACGCCACCTCCTCCACTTACAATAGGACTCCCTTCAAGGATATCCACATACTCTTTATGGATTTTCATTAAGAAATAGGCCGTAGGCATGGTGGGACCATCGACCATAAGGAGATGTTTTTCCATATCAGCGAGCACACTCTGTTTGTGCCATTTCAACATCAGTTGATTGGCCAAGATTTGGATTTCATGCAATGGGTTATTTTTGAATGCTAGATAGCAACCTCCTGAATTAAGGTGTCGTAAACCCATAGTAATATAGTCTAATTTATCCATGACAACAACATTCCCACCCTTATCGGCCTCTTTGATGATTAGATCAGGATTGCTTGCCAATTGTTGTAGTGCCTGAAATTCAGATTTGCTTAAATTGTTGATAGAATGAGATGTGCGTTGCAATCCACTGTCTTCCAATTTGTGTATGTCCTTAATTACTGCCTGATAGAAAGTGTCAATGATGTTGTCAGGAGGAAACGGTGGCATAAATTTAGATTTCTTAGTAAGTTCCTTAATTTGTACATTTTGTTGGAAAATATCCAGATCACTAAGCACTTGTGTAATACTTGTTTGAGACTGAAGATCAATATCTTCTAGGTTCATTAAGACATGAGTGCTAAGAAGTGTCTGAAGTGAAATTTGCGATGGGGTGGGTATTGGAGGTAGAAATTTATAATTTTGTACTTGCGTTGTGAAGAATCTTTTCAGTTTAAGTTTACAAACAAATTTAAAAAGATCAATTTGGATATCCACATAATTATTGGTGGCTGAGGATACAAATGAAAGACCCCTGTTAAGGACAGTCGTTTCAGCTGGGGAGAGCGAATATGTGCTTACATTAGTAATCAAATTCACTGGTTTTGATTGGTAAATTGTTGCTGATACATTGCTCTGGCGAGTCTTCAAGATGGCGGTGCGTTTCCGCTGCCTGGGCCTACCGCCCCTTGTGTGCCTATTTGTATGCCTGGGATTGCGATATTTGTAGATACTGGGGTTTGGAAACTGACTTTTTTTTGCTGAAATTCAGTTGCCCTTTTTGTAGCGCCTCAGTTCCTCTAAAAATGGGGAAGGGCCTGTGGGTATTGATGAAATACATTCTGAATCTTCTAAGTCTTCTTGAAAATCATCATGTGGGGTGGCGAAATCTCCAGTTACTGGGTTTGATGGACCAGGGATATGTTTCTCCGAGTCACTGTCTACATCTGAGCTGTCGGGTGTTGAGGCAATACTACTGGCTCGTGATCTAGAGACCTCATCCTACTTGGCCTGATAGGTCTATATTCTATTGTCTCTGTAGTCTCTATCATCTCTCGAAAATTTGCGAGATTTACGCAACTTTACCTCATCTTGGTTTTTACGAAGTATATCATATAGTGTCTTGAAATTTCTATCTATGGTGGCACTTGGTGCATCAAATAGGTTAATTTCTTCTTTTAATTTATCTATTTCTATCACAATACGTGCATGTTTTCGCGTAGCATATTCCACTAATAATTTCAACATATTGGCCAAGTACGTGCATGTTCTCGCGTATCATGTTGGTAGTGAGATTTGTTTCCCATTCTGATATGCAGTCCGTATCTAAGGGATCCTCAAAATCTGGTAGGATTAATATTCTGAGGCCTCTGGGAATTTTTTGTTCATGGAGGTAGTTGCTCAGGGTAGTTTTCTCCCAGAATGTGTTAATTTCTTTAATACTCAGTTTTTCAAGTTTGAAGAACAGCGATCTTAAATCAGTTTACCCACTACTAAGTCTTTTGAAAGGATTGAGTGTGGAGCCCCGTGGGGCGAAGAGTGCTTTTATATCATCTTCTCTGGTGAACAAGTATTAGGCTGCTTCAGCCATAGTACAGCTGCTGGCAAGTGTTGACTTGAGAAACTTGGAAATATCTGTTGGCAGAAAGAGTCAATAGTCCACAATGCTTGTACAGAACAGAGATAAGGTAGCACAGGGCTGTGGGTGTCTGAGGGGCATGGGTATTCTGCCAGTATACTACCACTGGAAAGGTTCAATTAAAGCAAGAGAGTGTCCCAGTCACACCGCGCCAAGAATGTTGCAGAGTAGAAATTCAAGTCTGTTTGTTTATTTAGTACACAGAGCTTTAATTTTACTTACAAATACTAACACTAAAGTATTTCTATGCAACTTTATCATCTCATTTGCTACAGCTACGGTGTATGTATAAGGACCAAACATGACAGTAATAAAAACAGCATTGATTATTGTGTCATTATTATTATTCTCTATTGGACTATTTGTAACTGCCCTTTGGCAGTTCTTTTCTGCTTTGCATGTCTCCGCTGTACCCTCTACTAATTCCCCAATCAAGCGCAGTGTTGCTATTGACATAAAAGGGGTAGAGGCATAGCTTACAGACACCACACACATAACCAATAACATCTGGTACAAACAGGTGTCTAAAATTGCCCTGGTCATCTGTTACCTGAATTAACCTGCATCCTTCTGCCGCTGCAATTATTGCCCTCCATGCTCTCCCTTGCTCATCTACTGCATGCACTGCAATCCTATCCTGTCGCACTACAATGCCTTTAATGTCTACCGGTCCTGCCAGTCCTTCTTCTTCGTCCGATGGAGTTTCTCTTCTGAATAGGTACTCACCTGGTCTCCTCCATACCTTCCCTGCAATCCCTGGCAGCCATGCAAGGGCTATGTCTGTGCTTTAGTGAAATAATTTGGGGTGTGCTGGCTCCCCCCACTGTACTTTGTTGCCACAATATGCCTGGACAAGTTGCCTCACTTTGAGCATGTGTATCCCTGGTGTTTAGAATATCATGCCTTTGTCCGTGAATGAAATGGTCATATTCAGTCTACTCATTATGTCTCAACCTAATATATTAACAGGTGCATGTTTGGAATAGAGTAAAGGTAATGACAGATCATGTTCCCCGATAGATAAGGAGATATTATCAGTAAATGGAACCACCTCTTGAGCCCCAGAGAATGTGTTTTCATGGCATTGGTTGACATTGCAAAAGTCCCTTCCTGTATGCATGATCTGGTTGCCCCAGTGTCAACAAGAAAGGAAAGGATTTTGTCACCTATCATCAACCTTACGCGAGTATCCTCCGCAGGATTAGGTGTAGCCGACGGGATGGGACACAACAAGTTCATTTGTGGGCTGTCCAGGCTGTCAGATTGGGGAGATAAGGATAGTCTGCCTCCTGTGTAGGGGTTTTTCCCTATTACAGTAACCCCTCCCATCTTTTGAACTGGTACCGTTGTTGTTGTATCCATGGGTTCTGGGGATTAAGCATGTGCTTGTACTAACTGTTGTGTCTGTGCTGTTCCTTGGGGCACCATCATCTGGGGTGGCACTGTTGTCGGGCCGCATGTTGGGTCTGTGTTTGCTGCTGTAAATTTTGTGGTTGCCCATGTTGTAGCGTCTCTGGTATGTAGTAATTGCCATGTCCCTCATGGTACCCTGGCTCCCCCCGTCCTTGATGGATTCCCCTGTTCCTACACACTCGGGAGATGTGTCCTAGTTGCCCACACAACCAGCTTTGTGGGGATCCCTTGTCCGCCAGGGAAATCCCCCTTTCCTTCCTTCTAGTCTGTTTTGTATTTGCTGTGTATAGCCCGGGACGGAACCCTCCTACACATTGGTGTGATAGCGGTCCAAACCCCTGTCCTCTTTGGGGTCCTCCCCTCCCTCTGAATTTTGGTGGGTATCCTCCTCTACCCATGTACCCTCCTCCCATGGGCAGTGCATACATTGGTACTGTGTTGTGTGACTGCTGTGATTGAGGTTGAGGTTGTGAAGTCGTTGTTTGCGTGTGTGGACCAGGGCTCGTTATTAGTACTCCTTCTAATGTGTACTTGGACAATTTCTTCTATACTAACTTTGCTTTATCTGCCTTTCTCTCTTCTGCCTTCTGCTTCTGTTTTTGTTGCCATAATCTGCAATAGTTTACTATAGTGAGTTGTATTTCTGGCAAGGCCCCACCAATTTTTTAAAGTTTTTCTGTACTGGCTCTGGAAACCCTTGCACCAAAATGTGATAAAATATTGCTATAGTTTTGTCCCACGGCTCTCGAGTTTTGAGGTGCCGGAGCTGTTGAATCTCCTCAATGTATTCAACTGGATCTTCATCGTCTCGCATTTTGCGTGACGTTATAGCCCCATGTCTGAAGTGTCTGGGAATTGCATCCGCAATACCTGCCATAGTGCTGCCCTACAGTTTACGAATGATGCCCCGTCATGTGCTGTATTAGGGATGGTCACCCCGGGGAACCCCGCCCTCTTCCAAATGTCATCAGCAGCGTAACCCAGTATAGAAACCAGTAATCCCTTGGAATCCCCTACCTCTAGCCGGTGCCCTACCGTTAACTTCTCCATCTCATATATCCTTTTCCCTGCCTCTCCACTCAAGAAGGGTAACCTGCATTTTATATTTTGCTTGTCCGTGGTGTGCTTCCAGTGCACATACTGTGGGCGCGTTCCTCCCCTTTCTAGTAGCGGCATTAGTGAGCATGCAGCCCTTTCTTCTGGCGTTCGCCTATATTGCGTTATTTAAAATTGGTCCCTTTTCATTTTCTACCTCTGTTCTTATGTCTATGGGTTCTATTGCACTCACCTGCAGTGGGGCTGTAAGCAATCCTGTCCCTTGCCCTCTGGAACATGAGTGTCCCAGTGACTGCGCTATTGCTGCCCCATTCCTCTTGTGCCCAGAAAGATCTCTAAGCCTATAGATGTACGGTGTTTGCGAGGTCCCCTCCTGTGCTGTGTCTTCTGCCGATCAATCTTGTGAGTTGCTCCTCTGCCCATATGTTTTGCACTCCCAGGAAGTCCCCCATTTGTCCTTGTGAGGTAGAGTTTGCTATGCCCTTACTTTTCTTTGTCCCTGTGATCGTCATATGTACTATATTCGTCATCCATGTAGCTACAAAAGCTAGTTGAGAAATTACATTTTCATGTTACTAGGGCAGGGTCATGTGGTACATTGAGGTCGCTCTCTGTTAATTTACATATATCCTCCTCCACCCTCACTCCTAAACATGCTGCACCGGGTGTGCTCGGTTCCCCCTCACACTCACCTGTGCTTTCCCTTTCCCTTTGTTGTTCTGCTCCTCCTCTCCTTTCCCTGGCTAATTCCATCTTAACCTGATCACTCACCTTTTCCATCGCCCGTGCTTTGTCATCCTTTCTACCTTGCTCTCTAGCCCACCGCTGCAATCTCAATTGATTCAACTGCTTCTCCTCTTACTTACGTGATTCCTGCAATAAAATGTTCTTCATCCATAGTGCCATTTCTATCTCCTTCTCCTCCTCCAAAATCCTTTCTAGTTCTTCTCTTTTGCTGTCTACTCCTTCTCGCCGTTCCTTTTCTGCATCTTCCCTCCCTGGTACACTAACTCGCCCCCCTTGTAATGGTATCAGATGATCTCTCTTGCCCTGTCCTTGTGACTGAGGTTCCTTTGCTATACCCTGATGCACTCCCATGGGTGCGCTGTCTTGGAGCTGCTCCTCCTTGTTCTCCTCTCTCCTTGTTGCACCTCCGGTACACCCATGGTATCAGTCTAGAAAAATGGATACCTCTCATGATTGACGGCAAACGTATTTTGGTGGCCGTGGGCCAACCGTCTCATGCACGATACGATAGAAATACAGGTTTCCGAGTTTACCAATGAACGGCCATTTTGATGTAACAAGGATCGCCATTTTGTTTTCTAACAATTGCTCATTGCTCTCTGTTCAAATTGCTTCACGGCACATTTTTTGCTTACACTGCTCGACTGTCAATATTGTTGTCTGAACGTGAAAGGACAAGGCCGCAGGGACGCAAGGCTAATAAGAGTTCATTGAAACACAACGTATGCAGCGCTGGGAAGGAATGCCCGGCTCCCTCCCAAATGCAGCCTTGAAGCAGAGCCGCAGGGCATGTAATCATTTCACAGCTGCCAGTCAGTCTCGTTATATGGTAGAATATGTTAGAATAAAGCAGCTAAAGGCTTGAATTATGCTCTTCTTACGGCCCCCCTTTACCGAGCCCTGTTGGGCATGTCGGCTCCCAGGACACGAATAGCACCTCATAGATAGCAAGGTCTGGAATGTGACTCTTCCCCCGTATGTAGCTCGCTTCCAAGAACAGAAGCACTGTGTTCTGTTCAACAACTAAAAGATGCCTCCGCACTTGCAAAATTGCATATTGTTACTAGAATAGATATTTGAAGGTGTCATAATTGTCGAAAGTGTCCATCATCACACCGAGTTCAAAGAAACCCAATAAAGGGGGGGTGTTAAACATGTCACAGATGATTGTATGATATGCATTTTGTATATATGTAACTGATGTACGTAATTCACTCTCTTGCGTCCCTCGAGGTCTAGAGATACACGTCACTGGGCGTGAGACCGAGTTGGCCAACTGAGACCATTTGCTTTGCAATATACCCTTGTGTCTGCCGTATCTATCGTGTGTGGTAACTTGCCTTGTTTCCATAGATGTGAGGGACCCCTAGGGGCCCCTTTCAAGATGGTGCCCGGATAGGGACCCTCCCCCACTTGTTCCATAGTATACGTTGTAATTGAGTAAAGGCGGAGAATGGCGAGGACGGGACGATCAAGCCGGGATCAAGAGGGGTTCGGGGCACCCTGTAGAAGTGATGAGAGATTCCTTTGCAGATCTGCACACATCTGATCCCTGATCGACGTACCCGGCTAAAGAACAAGGAGGCGAGGGTCCCGAAACGAGGCGGAAGCCAAGAAACGCAGACACAAAGTCATTGGTTGCGTCAGTATACAGACGACTTGTGTCCTGAAGGACAAATAGATTTATCAGGTGAGTCATTCCCCGATTCAAAGTAATCCTGATATTGGTTTAGCGTTGACTTTGCAAAATCAAACACCCTAGGTAAGGTTGATTAACCAGGGGGAAGGTTGAAACATGCCTGGGGTTTTGTCCACCCTAGCGGGGTTTTTCCACTGTGGTAGACAATGTTTGGAAGATGGCCAAATTGCACCACATGGGGGAACGCTGGCATATGAGATGTATGTGAAGTATGGAGTGGGAGCAATAATATTCTGTGAGACTTGGCATAGGCAAACCAGAAAGCAACAAGGTCATCAGTGGCCAATTAATGGTCATTTTGAGATAGCGAGAATAGATAACTTGGAAAGGGTGTTGATAAGAAAGAAAGCGCGTCCTGCAGCATTTGATATGGTAGGACTGGAGAAGGGAAGCAATGCTCCGACTTAGAAGTATAGCGAAGCATGCGCACAGGCATAAATCGAAAGGTGAAGTAGCGGAAGAAAAAGAGGAGAAGGAGTGGACTGAGAGTCTAAGGAGGTCAGGTAGACATGACCAGTTGAATATAGAAAAAATATACCCACAACGAGAATTGTACATAGCAGATGAATTGATAGAAAACATATTGATCCATACAAAACAAGGCCCAAGATCAGAAGCAAGGCCAAACACGTCAGTAACTATTGCCCAAACCCTGCCCGAAGCTCAAACTCTCCCTCCCGTAGCTCAAGCCCTCCCACAGCCACAGACCGGGCACGTAACACTTCCTATAAGCCAACCAGGCCCACAGCAGACACTCCCTGCTTCTGTTGCCCCATCCGCACCTCCCACCTTAGATACAGACTCGGTATCGTCCGTCCCTCCTGGGGTTGAAATTGAAACCACAGTGGCGAGAGGCGGGACTGAGCAAAGTAGATGCACGAGGGTAACTCGCAGTGTGATCAGCAAAAAAAGGAAGGTGGAATTAAAGCAACAGGCAGAAATGTATATAGACGGGAATGATGGGACGACAACATTGGCTTCGATGTATGACTTCCGAAGAAGCAACGAAAGACAGGTAGTGTTGGAATGTATGGGTGAATATTTGGTGGAGAGATGGAAACAGTTAATTGGGAAATTACCACCCCAGCGATTGTTACATTTGAATGCATTAGCACGCTGTAGCGAGAGAGATGAAGAAGTGAGAGAACTTAAAAATTAATTAGATAATGATTATGCTGAAATGTTTACTGCACCTAGGTACAGGGGTAAGGATATCGGGAGAGATAGAAAGGGAATGCAGGGATCACATAATCAACGGCAGCAGTTACCATCGCCGGGGAAGAAGGCGATGGTGGACAAATTATTGTTGTTAAAACAGGTGGGGGAATACTTGAAAGCATGCATACTGAAGACACGGGTGCTACTGCAGCAAGTAGCAGGATATAATAGAGGGAGAGGGAATGCACAAGGAAGGAGTAATTCGAATATACATGGGGGCTATTGGGACCAAATCAGTGTGCGTACTGTAAGGAGGAAGGACACTGGCGAGCGCAATGTCCACATCTGCAGAATAGAAAAGGGTCTGGTCAGAGAAGACAGCACAGAGGGCATCAAGGAGCGAATGGACAAAATAGAAATAGTATGCAGCAGCACCACAATAATGGAGGTAATCAAAACCAAGCCCAAAACCAAAGTGCTCCTAACCAGAGTCAGGGTCAGCAAAACCAACAGTATGGAAACCAGAGTGGGGGAAATAGAGGGAAGAGTGGGAACTTTTTCGATACACAGCCAAATACGTATTACAGTAATAGTAGTGATTACACGTGGGATGACGTCTTATTTCCCCAATAGGACATCCCAAGGCAGGGGTCAGAACCAGTGTCTATTCCCGTGAATCAGAGAGGACCCTATGTAGAAATGAGAGTCGGGAATGAGGAGCACTGCTTCCTTGTAGATACAGGAGCGCAAAAGTGTTCAATAGACCATCACTTGGTTCCGGATATACCACTGTCAGGGCAAAAGAATGTTTCCGTAGGGTTCGCAGGTACACCATTCATAAACCCAGTGTCCCAACCAGTCCCAGTTACCATAGGACAATTCACTGAACATTGACCTTTCCTTTTAACAGAAAATTGTGGGGAGAACCTGTTGGGATTAAATTTTTTGAAAACGTTAGGTGCAGTTATACATTGCACGGCAGACGGGGTGTTCCTGACGATTTGGCCACAGGATGCCCCTGTGTCATAATTCATGTCTGAAACTTTACCAGGAGAGCTAAGTAAAGTGCCAACCTGTATATGGGCAATGCATGACAACGATGTAGGATGCTTGAAAATAGAGCCAGTAAAGATCATTTTGAAAGAGGGTGTTTCACTACCGCAAATTCCCCAATACAGAATTTCTGCTGAAGGTGAGAAAGGATTGAAGAGTATTGTTACAGATTTGGTGAAATTAGGGGTGATTGAAGAAATTACAGGCAGTACATGCAACAGCCCGATTCTTCCAGTTTATAAAAAAGGAGACAATGAAGTACCATATTGTTTCATAATTGATTTGTGCGCGCTAAACAAAGTAGTAGATCCACAATTTCCTTTAGTCCCAGATGTCACTACAATATTGACAATGATACCTGTCTCAGCAGAATACTATAGCGTAGTTGATCTAAAAAATGCGCTCTTTAGCATTCCGGTGGACAAGGACAGCAGATATTTCTTCGCGTTCACATTAGGAGGACGATCATTTACATTTACGTGGAGTCCGCAAGTATACACGGAAAGTCTGAGTATTTACAGTAGAGCATTGAAAGAGCAGCTAGACATGCTAGAATTACCAATGGGTTGCGTACTCTTGCAATACATAGATGATCTGTTGTTAGCTGCTGACACAGAGATTTGTAAAGAAAGCACTGTATTACTACTGTCACACCTAGCGGCACATGGCCATAAAGCTAGTTTGAAGAAGTTTCAATATAATCGAAAGGAGGTAGCTTATTTGGGCTACCTACTTTCGAAAGAGGGGAGAAGGCTAACGCCAGAACGCATAGAAAGTATTTCTTGTATGCCTATTCCAAAGACACAGAAAGGAGTCAGAGCCATAATAGGCATGGCTTCATATTGCCAACAATGGATCGGTAATTTTGCGTTAATTGTGAAACCGATGGTGAATTTGACTAGAAAGGATGCGGTTATGTGTTGTGTGTGAAAGTGAAGGATGTGCATTGGCGGTCTTGACACAGGAACAAGGTGGAAGAAATAGGCCGTGCGGCTATTTCTCTTCCGCGCTGGACCCTGTAGCGCGCACACTACCACTATGTTTGCGATCTGTCACGGCGGCTGCTGCGTTGGCTGAAACAAACGGAAGGGATGGTATTGGGGCATACTTTAATTCTGATGGTGCCACATGTCATAGACGTTCTATTAAATAGGACACAGACGTAACACCTCACCTCTGCTAGATTGACAAGATATGAGATTATCTTGTTCGCGCCCCATATCCAAATTATGAGGTGTAGCACTTTCAATCCTACAAAATTAATGCCACTGCCCATAAAAGAAATTGGTGACAACAAATCACCCCCCCCATGATTGCTTAATGGTCATTGAGGAAGAAACAAAGGGGAGAGTTGATTTAAGTGACACCCCACAGAAAGAGCCAGATGGAGAGTTATTTTGTGACGCCTCTTGTTTCAAATTACCTGATGGCACGACAACTGCCGCCCACGCTATCACTACCCTAGAGAGCGTTGTAGAAAGCAAAAGAATCCCCAACAACTCGGCACAAGCCGCAGAAATAATAGCATTGACCAGAGCCTGCGAGATTTCTGAAAATTTGAATGTGAATATATATACTGATAGTCAGTATGCTTTTGGGGTGGTTCATAACTTTGGTCGACTCTGGGCTGAGAGAGGTTTCTTGACATCACATGGTGCCAGAATTCAACATGGCCCTTTGATTGTATGATTACTGTCTGCACTCACGTTTCCAAAGTGCCTAGCAATAGTGAAATGCGAGGCACATAAAAACGTAACATGCAAAGTAGGAGAGGGAAATGCGTTTGCAGACAGAATTGCGAAACAAACTGCCACTGATTTAAATACTAAGATGATGACAGTCCAGAGCGAGGAAGTACCCTGTATGATAGAAGATGGAATTGCCACTGTCAAAGAAATGCAGGCCGAAGCCATGGCCGATGAAATACAAGGGTGGGCAGAGGACTCTGCTGAGTTAGATCTGGAGGGTTGTTGGGTGGACAAGGGAACTAGAAAATGGATGTTGCCAAATTCTTATGTGACTGCAATGGTCACAATGGCTCACAGCCCTACTCGCATCTGTGTGAAAAAGATAATACAGCACCTATCTACAGTATGGCAGAATGAAAACATAAAGAAGAATGCAGAGAGGTTGGTGCGGAACTGTATCACGTGTTTACAACACAATGTAGGTAAGGGAAGAGTGACTCCAATCGGCAGTTTTGGCCCACCCTTTATGCCTTTTGCGGTAATCCATTTTGATTTCATAGAGATGGAGGGATGCCAAAACTTGAAATATGTCTTAGTGGTGATCTGTGCATTCAGCAAGTGGGTGGAGGCATATCCCTCAAAAGACTGCACAGCGATGAGTACGGCAAAAATAATGCTTAAAGAATATTTTTCCCGATTTGGCTTGCCCTGTGTCCTATGGTCAGACAACGGTCCACACTTTGTGGGTGCAGTGATATTACAGATATGTGCAGGTCTCCAGATTAATAAGAGATTTCATAGTTCAAGACATCCGAGTTCGGCAGGTCTTGTGGAGGGACACAACGGGATCCTCAAGTCAAAAATAAGCAAGATATGTGCAGGAAGCAAGGTGAGTTGGGTGGATGCATTACCAATAGCGCTATTATGCATGCCTACGTCTGTACAGGCTAGAACTGGGCTCTCCCCGTACAAAATCGTAATGGGGAGGCCAGAAAATGTTTGGTGCGCACCTCAGCCAAAAGATTTAGCGAGGCTGAACATCCTGTGCTTAGTACTTATTGTGGCCTTTTAATGCCAAAATTGCGTTTGATTCATCAGCAGGTGCAGGAGGCTCTACCAGTGAGATACACCGGTCCGGGGCACGCACGTGCTGTTTAAAAATTTTGAAAGAAAATCATTGTTAGCACCCAGGTGGCACAGCCCCTATCAAGTACTCTTGGCAACGCAGACGGCGATACGGGTGGATGGACGGAAGTTGTGGATCCATGCCACCCATGCCAAAAAGATCCCATCTTCACTGAATGACTTGCCTGACCCAGACGACCGGAAAGAGACAGCGGTCCCAGAAACGAAAGAAACTGTTGCCAGTAAGCTGCCACCAAATGTGCCCGAGCGGGAAGTGAAACTCGAAACGAAGCCTGAAACGATTATCAAAAAGGGGGAAGGGCAAAGAGTGCCCCAACGTTGCCCAGCAGAATCTACATCACTGTTGGCTGACACAAAATCTGCATTGCAAATACCGGCAGACACTAAACGTGTACCCCTTTGGCGCCCACCAGCACTTGCCAGCACGCCAAAGACCGAATCTGCATCATTGGCACGGCGCACACCAGCAGCTGCAGTAGCGCCACAGGCTGACTTTGAGCCTGTATTTGGAAGTGCACCGGCACTGTTCACGGATCACACAATACCAGGAGTGAGGCGATATAATTTACGGCCTCGAAAGACAAAGTGATCCACAGTTCTTTGGTGCTTATGTTAACCTCTGGTTCCGCTCATGGTCAGAGAAGGAACTAGAGGTGTAGAGCAGAGAAGCGTGAGAATTGTGCAAATTGGACAATTCAAGACTCGCGGCTCCTCGGTGCGATCATAAAAAGTACATGTGTCCGGAACCAGAGCGGACAAGCTGGGCGCACATGGTACTAAGGCATAGATAACTGATCAAAAGTCCTCTGAGCAGTATGAGAAAGGACAAGTGATCTTGCCTAAAAACAAATAAGCAAATCCAGGCTATAAAGGACTGGCAGAACTGAACTGTGAAAATTCCTATGAACTTATTGACATCAGAACAAGTGCAATGAAGAGAGGTATCCACGACAACTTTAATAAGGAAGAAGAAGGACGATGAGAAACATGTCGGGACCAGTTTCAGCCTCCTCCTGCACCGCTGCTGAGAATGAGTTAATTGTAAAGACTGTAAGCTTAAGGAAAACGCATGGTAAAAAAAATGGTATGCTGGCACTGACAATAATCATGTGCTTCATGAGTGTGGTAGCACCAATAACGACAGCCTTAGTATTATGGTATGTGGAATCTATACAACCATTGGGAATGTTTTTACCAATAGTTAATATATCCACTACCGAAAGCCCGGTTCAGGTGATTACTTATACCTTGTCCTCAATGGAAGAAAGACACAGGGAAGGGTATGGGAACAATACGCTGTTACTGATTATGAATATGACACATGCAATTCTAAAGAAAACAAATTGCTGGGTATGTGCCCATTTACCGCAGCATGCTGGGAAAGGAATAGGTTCGTATGTACAGCCATTACCATTAAGTTCTGCATGTAGTGCATCTTTAAGTGCAATGTTCTATGGGAAATGGAATAAGAGTGGTACGGGTCAATTAGACAGAACAAACATGAATGAGTTTGAGGAAATAATTATGAGGCCTGTGGGTTGTTTCATATACCATAAAGCACAAGTGATGACCCCAGAACCTACTAGGAAAAGTACGCGAAAAATAACACGACAAAATAAACAAGATAGATTGTCCCCACCAGTTGAAACGTCTGTGATGACGTTTCGTGTAAGAACAGACAGGAACAAAGATGCAGTTCCCCCTTCTTACACAGTGAATTATAACCCGAGAACTGTCCCTTTTTGTCTAAAAAAGAAAGGCTCCTATTCAGTCGGAACATTTACTGGATGCATGAATACAGTGGTATTAAAATGGGAAATAGAACCAGTATATGTGGGAGATCCAGTCTATTTTATATGTGGAGAGAAGGCATATCTTTGGTTGCCCATAAACTGGGGAGGTACATGTTACCTAGGTCTACTGTTCCCAGGAGTGTTCCTCTTAGAAACAGCAGACATGGCCAGACTATCCAGATCTAGAACCAAAAGGAGTAGCGAAGGTGTTTTGATAGCGACTGACGTAGCAAAATCATTCATTCCATTCTTGTCCCAGATAGTGAACTCCTATAACATAAGGCAGCTGTCCAGAATACTAAAAGATACCATAAGCACAACGACAGATATACTATTTAGCATGACGTTGGAAGAAAAAGGAATTAGGTTAATGACAGTGCAAAATAGAATGGCTCTCGATGTGATCCTGGTTGATCGTGGGGGATTTTGCAAGATTGTGGGATCAGCGTGCTGTGTATTTGTAGATAACTATTCCCCTATGATTTTTGAAGCAATAAAGAAAATGCATGTCCTAAGCTCCAAACTCCCTACTGGAGAAGGGGACTGGGGAATAGAGCCATGGTTTTTAGGAATACTGCGTTCTTGTGGATGGAAGTTGATCTCGATATTAGTAGTGGTGTTTGGAATATTCATAACGTGCTGTTGTTGCATACACTGCCTACCGTTAGTTTGCACTTAGGTAACTGAGGGATGTACGAAGGGATTTATGCATATGATAACAAGAAGAAAACAAACTTATGGCCGGGATGACAGACACAAATGAAATGAAAACAGTGAAAGAATTAATGGCTATAGATATTAATGAAGATGATGATGCTTATAGTAGCATGCAAAACTCAGACATAAGTGCTTTAGACTTATCGTCATCAGAGGAGGATACAATAAATGAATGAGACTTTGGCATACGGCCAAAGGCAGGTCTGTCAATCTAGAAAAATGGATACCTCTCATGATTGACGGCAAACGTATTTTGGTGGCCGTGGGCCAACCGTCTCATGCACGATACGATAGAAATACAGGTTTCCGAGTTTACCAATGAACGGCCATTTTGATGTAACAAGGATCGCCATTTTGTTTTCTAACAATTGCTCATTGCTTTCTGTTCAAATTGCTTCACGGCACATTTTTTGCTTACACTGCTCGACTGTCAATATTGTCAGAACGTGAAAGGACAAGGCCGCAGGGACGCGAGGCTAATAAGAGTTTGTTGAAACACAACGTAGGCAGCGCCGGGAAGGAATGCCCGGCTCCCACCCGAATGTAGCCTTGAAGCAGAGCCGCAAGGAATTTAATCATTTCACAGCTGCCAACCAGTCTCGTTGTATGGTAGAATATGTTAGAATAAAGCAGCTAATGGCTTGAATTATGCTCTTCTTACGGCCCCCCTTTACCGAGCCCTGTAGAGCGTGTCGGCTACCAGGACACGAATAGCACCTCATAGATAGCAAGGTCTGGAATGCGACTCTTCCCCTGTATGTAGCTCGATTCCAAGAACAGAAGCACTGTGTTCTGTTCAACAACTAAAAGATGCCGCCGCACTTGCAAAATTGCATATTGTTACTAGAATAGATATTTGAAGGTGTCATAATTGTCAAAAGTGTCCATCATCACACCGAGTTCAAAGAAACCCAATAAAGGGGGGTGTTAAACATGTGTTAAACATGTCACAGCTGATTGTATGATAAGCATTTTGTATATATGTAACTGATGTACGTAATTCACTCTCTTGCGTCCCTCAAGGTCTAGAGATACAGGTTGCGGGGCGTGAGTTGGCCAACTGAGACTATTTGCTTTGCAATAAACCCTAGCTTTGGGAATACAACCTCGTGTCTGGCGTATCTATCGTGTGTGGTGACTTGCCTTGTTTCCACAGACATGAGGGACCCCTAGGGGCCCCTTTCAATGGCATACCTCCAAGCTTTCTATTGCTTGCATGGCACCTTCTGCCTCCCCATTGTGCCCCTTTTTGGTTTCAATAATATTTGTGCACCTGCAAACTCATTTTTTCTGCATCGTAGCACATCCTCGTTGTGCCTGTGCTATGGGTAGCTTGTTCCGTCTCTTTTGTTTGGTTTGGGCATATGGGGGGTTTGTATGTAGGGTTTGAGTAGCCTTCTTCTGCTTTTAATTCTCGTAATGGGTATAGGCCCTGTTCCTCCTCTGCATCGTTGGATATTACGCTCAGTGGTGCAGGAGGTGGAATGGATGGATCCGACGCCCCCTCGCTCGCTGCCCATAAACTCATCATCCATGGCCTATCATCTTGAAACATACGCCACAACTCAAATATTTCCATACATTTGGCTAACTTTTTCCCCGTGTATGTACTCTGTAAATGTGTCATGAACGATTGCAGCACGTCCTTGGAGAAACTGCCGTTAGGCGGCCATTGTCTCGCGATCTTCCCCTCCACACCCTTAGACCATTGTATGCTATATTTGACAATTTTATCTTTGTATGGGAGAAGAGTTTTACACAAGTGTTGAATAGGAGTCACCACCCCACTATACATAGTCCCCATTACAACATATGGATACATTGCATCGATATCCACTGTCAGGGGAAGGAAAAGGGTTACAATACAGAATTTATCAATTGCTTTCACTACAAGACTCTGTGGCTCAATACATTACAGAGCAGGCTTCGTGCCTTGCCCCGACTTCACCAACGTTGTCGCTGTCCAGTGCACTGCCTCAATAAGTGTCTTCCGTTGTAAGTGACTTCAATCCAGCATTCCAACTAAGTAATGCCTATTCTGGGATGCCCAATGGAAACCCTTATTTATATATTTTTATGTCAAAAGTTCTTTAAATCTGGATGATGAACCCTTATATAACACCCCTTTCTTTGGATCTCCCCGAACTCACTGAGCAAAGAAGTAGGTTTGTTTTGCAAATTAAAAGGTTTATTTGAAGAATTGAACAATATATATATCATACTTTCATGAATAGAATAATATCTGAATAGCACACTTATGAATATGAACGGTGATCAGCAATGGGTAATATTATAATATCAACAATCTATTTAATCATTTAGGAGTAGGAATAGGAAGGATACTGTAGCAGAGAATTATTTATATGAGGTCAAGGAAATGCAAGATAGGAAAGAATGCAACACAGAAATAAAACTTGATATGACTGTCATGATCTCTGCTTCCAAAAGATCAGGACTTGCCCGACTCCCTTGGAAGCAGACCCATAACCCCGGTTCCGAGTGCCAGCCAGTCCCAATTGGGACCTTTTGGACCCTGTCCTGGCGCCAGTGGCACCAGGCTCATAAAGATGCCCAGTCCCAGCGCTGGAAGCGCCGGGCTCATAATGCTTGGGTGGACTTACCTGCAGCAGACCATGCTGCTTACTTACCTGCCAGTTGAGCCCCTGATCCTCTTCTGTTTGGGACTACTTTTCCTGTTGGGTGGGGCAGGAGCCACTCCCTAGGTTCAGAACACTGGAACTCTTCTGGAAAGCAGGAACTCTTTTCTTACCTAGGCGAGGCTGTGGAAGGAGACACCTAAGCACTACAGGAGGCTATTTAAACCACACCCGATGGATGAATCTTGCTTTGCGTTATTCTGCATTCTCTGCAACAGAACGCTCATCGTGTCTTCTGCTTCTGATCCTGGGCCTAAGGGAACAAAGGCTTACCATCCTGGAATCCAGTCTTCAGCAGCACCCGTAAAGACAAAGAAAGAACAGGTTAGCACTACGGTCTTCAGTGGCAGCGCATCTCTTACCTGGTCCATCGGCTGTCACCAACGCCTCGCTCTGCATTCCGGCATCTGAAAGACAAAGGCTTACCTACTCTTCGCATGCTCCGGAGGTCTTCGCACTGCATTCCGGCATCTGAAAGACAAAGGCTTACCTACTCTTCGCATGCTCCAGAGGTCTTTGCACTGCATTCCGGCATCTGAAAGACAAAAGCTTACCAGCTCTTCGCGCGCTCCGGAGGCCTTCGGCGCTGCATCCCGCATCTGAAGGACAAAAGAAGGTGCGTTTAAAGACATTGGGCAACTTTATTACTCACGTGCCATTACTCCTTCCCACGCCGAATCCAGTGGGTATTCCAGCACCCTTCAGCTTCTCTAAAGCTCCGAACTTGTACCTGCAAGATAAAAGGGACAGTTAGTGCGCATCGTGAAGCAGGCTACAAGCGCTTACTTACGTGCTTCCAGGCGCTTCTATTCCTCACGCGGGTTCTATTCTCAACTCTCATCAGCCCGCCAACCGCCATCGCCGGAACCCTGCAAAACAAGAGATATCATTACAAAAGACTTTTAAGACATTTCAAGTGCCCAGAACTTACCGTTCGTGCAGTTAACGACGGACAGCAGTCCTCTGAGGTCAAGAGGCCTGCACCCTTATCCAGTGAAGAAACTGGTTACGGCACCCTGCCCCGAGGCACATGGAGAGCTCGGCGTTCACTTACCTAAGACATCTTACTCTTCGAGTCAGACATACAGCGCACAGAGGTCCAGCCCAAAGAGCCAACCGTGTGTTACACATCACCTTTGAAGATACGGTATTCACCCAGTCAAGACCGGCGCCTCTGCGGGAATCAGGTGAGCGTTACAGAACGCAAAGCCTACCGCAAAACTCCCACCCAGGCGCTATGGAAACCTCGGATACCGACCAGCTAGCCCAGTTACTTGGGGAACTAAGAGCAGAAGTGCATGCAGCCCGTCAGGAAACGAATGCCCTAAGAAGGGAACTGATTATTTCCAAGGAGCGAACAGACGATCTCGATAGACAATTGCTACAGTCACAAGCCGGACAAACTCCGTTACCCGCATCAGGGGCAAATCTTCCTTCAACATCCTCTACGACCCCAGTGCAGATCAACCTACCTGGGAATGTACCTCTGGCTCCGCCCGAACGATTTTCTGGTGACCCAAAGAGGTTTGCAGTATTTATTAATCAGTGCCGGTTGCACTTCTTATGCCGGCCAGCAGCCTTTCGAACTGATCAAGCTAAGGTAGCTTTCGTGCTTTCGTACCTTAGTGGCAATGCGGCAGACTGGTCGATCCCTCTAGTTAATCAAGATGATCCGGTTCTCCATGATTTTCAAGCTTTTCAGCTCAGTATGGAAAAACTGTTTGCAAGACATTCACAGGGGCAGGCCTTGGACAATGAGCTCCTTTCATTGCGACAGGGTAATCAAGACCTTTTGGCTTATATTGCGTCTTTCAACAGACTGATAGTGGAAACTCGATGGCCTGAGGACAAAAGGATTACGCTGTTTTATAGAGGTCTACGTGGAGAGCTCAAAGATGTGTTAGCCCAAGTAGTGAATCCCCCGCAAGACTGTTCGGACTATATTGACTTAGTCGTTCAAATTGACCACAGACTGCAGAACAGGAAGGCCGATCGTTCCAAGTTTGATGCTCGAGTATTTTCCAAACCACCAACTCCTACCAAAGGAGTAGACTCTGGGGAACCCATGCAAATAGGGGGCTGAAAGGACCACTAACACAAAAGGAGCGGGAAAGGAGAAAACAGCTGCAATTATGCCTCTATTGCGGAAACTCGGGGCACTTTCTTCGAGACTGTGCGGTGAAACCAGCCAAGAAGGCAGTAGGAGCTGCAGTTACCAGGGTCACAAACTCTGAGCAGGGAAACGACCTCGCCCGACAAGAATAGAGGTCCTCTTGCCGAGCGTTAAAACCAGTTCCGTGACCTTGCATTTCGTGATACCTATGGTCCTCATTAGCCCTGAACATCCGGATCGATTACATGCGATTGAAGCTTACGTCGACAGCGGTGCCATCGGCAATTATGTGGATCATGAAATGGTTTTGAGGATGAATCTGACTCTTTGTCCAAAGGCTGTAAAGGACGTCATTACTACGGTGGATGGTACGGAGATAGCCTCCGGACCAGTAACGCATACCACCCAAGAAGTGACGCTAGTAAGTCAAGATGGACACCATGAGAAGATCATGTTCAATGTGATCAAGGCCCCTCAGTTCCAGATTATTCTAGGAATTCCTTGGTTAGAGAAGCACAATCCTCAGATCGATTGGCGAGCAAGAACGGTTCAGTTTCCAGAATGTGTCTCTACTTGTCACCCTCGACCTGGTGTTGCACTGGCAGCAATTTCCTCGGAGGCTCCCCAGTTACCTCCTGAATACCTAGAATTCCAAGATGTTTTCCGGAAGGATCAGGCTAACTCTCTACCTCCTCATAGGTCTTATGACTGCCAGATAGACCTGCTACCTGGATCTACTCCTCCTTGTAGTAGAATTTATGCCCTCACCGAGCATGAGAATCTTCACCTCCGACAATACCTGGATCAATACCTAGCGAATGGGTTTATTCGTCCTTCCAAGTCCCCTGCTTCCTCAGCTTTGTTCTTCGTTCCAAAAAAAGAAGGGGACCTTAGAACTTGTATAGATTATCGCTCCCTGAACCAGATCACCGTTAAGAATAGATATCCGTTACCTTTGATCCCTGAACTCCTGGACCAAGTCAGAAAAGCATGCATATATACAAAGCTGGATCTTAGAGGAGCCTACCACTTGGTACGAGTAAAAGAGGGCGATGAATGGAAGACGGCCTTCCGCACCAAGTATGGGCTATTTGAATATCAGGTCATGCCCTTCGGACTTTGCAATGCCCCGGCCGCCTTTCAATATTTTATGAACGATGTCCTCAGAGAGCTCATAGATGTATGTGTTGTTGTTTACATTGACGACATCCTCGTTTATTCTTCATCGGAAACTGAACATCGGAAACACGTGAAAATGGTCCTCGAGAGATTGCGTCAACACAAACTTTTCGCTAAATTGGAAAAATGTGTTTTCAACGTGACTGAAGTTGAATTCTTGGGATTCATATTATCACCTAGCGGAGTGCGTATGGATTCAAAGAAGGTCGATGCAATTCTCAAATGGCCATCGCCATCCTCCGTAAAAGGTGTTCAAAGCATGTTAGGCTTCGCTAACTTTTACCGCAGGTTTATCCCCGAATTCTCTCGAATAGTCCAGCCCATCACCGCCTTGTTAAAGAAAAACAAACGTTTTGAATGGTCTACCGAGGCGGAACAAGCTTTCCAGAATTTGAAGACTAGATTTATCTCTGCACCGATCTTAAAACATCCTCGCCCAGAACTCCCCTACATCGTTGAAACTGATGCTTCGAGCCTTGCCATGGGGGCAGTTCTATCACAAAAGGACCCAGTAACCAATCAGTTGCATCCCGTGGCATTTTGGTCCCGCAAATTCTCTCCTCCTGAAATCAATTACACTATTACTGATAAGGAACTTCTAGCTATCAAGTCCGTCTTTAAGGCTTGGCGGCATTATCTTCTGGTGGCCCGACACACCGTTACTGTGATTACAGATCACCGAAACCTGCAATATTTGAAAACCGCAAAAGCTCAATCCTCTAGGCAACTCCGTTGGGCACTATTCTTTGCCGAGTTTGACTTCATAATTACCTATCGACCTGGTACAAAAAACGGTAAAGCTGATGCCCTTTCTCGGATGGGAGTGGAAGAACATTTGATCAATCCTAAACCTGTACCTATCATTCCCGAACAAAGAATTCTAGGTGTAATCGCCACACAATCCATAGAGGAAGTTAAGGATAAAACCAGGCTACTGGTAACTCCAGCAGACATACAGAATTGGCATCTGCAGGGAAAGGACTTTACGGTGAAGGACAACCTATTATATTTCCAAGAACGGTTATACCTGCCCAGCACAGATTTACAGAAAAAGGTAATCTCTTGTTATCACGATTCTTTAATGGAAGGACATCCCGGTATGACCAAGACCTCGGAAAAGATCAAGCGCTACTTCTGGTGGCCGTCTTGGAAAAAAGATATCAGAGACTTTATAATGTCCTGTGGAGTATGCGCCCAAAACAAGAGTCAAAAGGAAAAACCAGCTGGCCTCTTATGCCCTATTGACATCCCACCTCGCCCTTGGCATACGCTTTCTATGTACTTCATCACCGATCTACCTCCATGCTCCGGATACAATACGATCCTAGTAATCGTGGACCTATTCTCCAAGATGGCGCATTTCATTCCACTCAAAGGCTTACCAACAGCAGCAACTCTGGCCCGAGAATTTCTCGAAAACATCGTCCGACTGCACGATTTTCCTTCAGTTCTCATTTCGGATCGAGGTAGTCAATTTATTTCTCATTTTTGGCAAAGTTGCTGTCGGTCGGCTCAAATTGATGTGAGACTTTCGACCAGCCACCACCCTCAAACCGACGGACAAACCGAGAGGACCAATCAAACTCTGGAACAGTATTTGCGCTGCATGCTACAACAAACTGAAAAAACTTGGAAAGATATCCTTTGGATAGCCGAATATGCCTACAATAACTAGGCAAAGACCCCGTTTTTTCTTTTATACGGTAGTCACCCTCGAACCTCGGAGTTGGATCCACTCCAAGATCTCGGAACACCAGCAGTAGACCACCTGCATTCTACAATCACCCAAGCCTTTAAGGAAGCCGTTTCTCACCTTCAAAGGGCTAAAGAACAATACAAGAAAGGAGCAGACCAACATCGGAAGGAAGCCCCCCAATATCAAGTAGGAGATCAAGTCTGGTTATCCACCAAATATCTACCTCTAAAAGGACCACGCACATTCAACCCAAGATACCTTGGTCCCTATTCCATCACTACCATAGTAAATCCAGTAGCGGTCAAGTTGGACTTGCCCCCTCACATGAAGATACATCCGGTCTTCCACGTCTCTCTATTAAAACCCGTGCAACCTCTAACCCGACTAACTAAATCTCCAAAACCTATTCTAGTTGATGGAGAACTCGAGTTTGAAGTCAAAAGCATCCTGGATTCCAAGATCTCCAAATCTAAACTATTTTACCTGATTGACTGGAAAGGCTACGGTCCCCAAGAAAGATCCTGGGAACCTGCAGAATATGTCCACGCCCCTCGTCTAATCAAAAGATTTCATCGAACATTTCCTAACATGCCCAAACCCCCGGAGAAGCCCGGTTTGGGAGGGGCCTTGAGGGGGGGTGCTGTCATGATCTCTGCTTCCAAAAGATCAGGACTTGCCCGACTCCCTTGGAAGCAGACCCATAACCCCGGTTCCGAGTGCCAGCCAGTCCCAATTGGGACCTTTTGGACCCTGTCCTGGCGCCAGTGGCACCAGGCTCATAAAGATGCCCAGTCCCAGCGCTGGAAGCGCCGGGCTCATAATGCTTGGGTGGACTTACCTGCAGCAGACCATGCTGCTTACTTACCTGCCAGTTGAGCCCCTGATCCTCTTCTGTTTGGGACTACTTTTCCTGTTGGGTGGGGAAGGAGCCACTCCCTAGGTTCAGAACACTGGAACTCTTCTGGAAAGCAGGAACTCTTTTCTTACCTAGGCGAGGCTGTGGAAGGAGACACCTAAGCACTACAGGAGGCTATTTAAACCACACCCGATGGATGAATCTTGCTTTGCGTTATTCTGCATTCTCTGCAGCAGAACGCTCATCGTGTCTTCTGCTTCTGATCCTGGGCCTAAGGGAACAAAGGCTTACCATCCTGGAATCCAGTCTTCAGCAGCACCTGTAAAGACAAAGAAAGAACAGGTTAGCACTACGGTCTTCAGTGGCAGCGCATCTCTTACCTGGTCCATCGGCTGTCACCAACGCCTCGCTCTGCATTCCGGCATCTGAAAGACAAAGGCTTACCTACTCTTCGCATGCTCCGGAGGTCTTCGCACTGCATTCCGGCATCTGAAAGACAAAGGCTTACCTACTCTTCGCATGCTCCAGAGGTCTTCGCACTGCATTCCGGCATCTGAAAGACAAAAGCTTACCAGCTCTTCGCGCGCTCCGGAGGCCTTCGGCGCTGCATCCCGCATCTGAAGGACAAAAGAAGGTGCGTTTAAAGACATTGGGCAACTTTATTACTCACGTGCCATTACTCCTTCCCACGCCGAATCCAGTGGGTATTCCAGCACCCTTCAGCTTCTCTGAAGCTCCGAACTTGTACCTGCAAGATAAAAGGGACAGTTAGTGTGCATCGTGAAGCAGGCTACAAGCGCTTACTTACGTGCTTCCAGGCGCTTCTATTCCTCACGCGGGTTCTATTCTCAACTCTCATCAGCCCGCCAACCGCCATCGCCGGAACCCTGCAAAACAAGAGATATCATTACAAAAGACTTTTAAGACATTTCAAGTGCCCAGAACTTACCGTTCGTGCAGTTAACGACGGACAGCAGTCCTCTGAGGTCAAGAGGCCTGCACCCTTATCCAGTGAAGAAACTGGTTACGGCACCCTGCCCCGAGGCACATGGAGAGCTCGGCGTTCACTTACCTAAGACATCTTACTCTTCGAGTCAGACATACAGTGCACAGAGGTCCAGCCCAAAGAGCCAACCGTGTGTTACACATCACCTTTGAAGATACGGCATTCACCCAGTCAAGACCGGCGCCTCTGCGGGAATCAGGTGAGCGTTACAATGACTTCAATCAAAAGACAATATAATCACTTTCCCCCCTGTTACTACTCACTCCCCCACACTATGCAATATGAAGAGATGGGAATGAGGGCACACAGTTTCAGGAATACAATCAATAATGCAGTTGAATCCCAGTTCCCCCAGCAAGCTTACAAAGACACAGGAATGATTTTAAAACAGGTCAAAATTCTTTTGAATGTGATTTGCAATGAATGGGAAAAATGCTAAAAATGACTTTAATTCGTGAAATGGGGTTCAGAATTAGTGAGAGTTACTTTGGATTGGTTCAGGTCAACACTAGCAATGATTATGAATGATTATCAGATTGAAAACGAAATTCAGCAGTTGCAAACAAGAAACAGCTATTCTGACATGTGGTGAAATTTAACCAAAATGCAATTCGTGGCAACTTTAAAGCGTGTGTGAAGCGCAATTATGGAAAAACTATTGGAATGTAATTGTAGGTTCTTTAGAAAGCTTAGCAATTTAGATTCAAAATGACAGTTACGTTTCAGTTCTAGGACATGCGGTTCAAAAGTTACGGAGGTTTTTGTGAAGGTAGATTTTTAGAAATAAAGTCAAGATTTCAAAATGAAAGATTGCGCTTTAAAGACTAGGAATCAATATGAACATATACTAAGGGGCTATGAAGAAGCAAGACACTCAACGGGCAGCCACCAGAACAGCGGCGCCTCCGCTCTGACTTCTGTCCATCAAAGCACTTGTCCCTCTTCAGAAAAATATCAGCGCAAAGATGATTATTGCTACAATTATCACAGACAATATAATGAGAAGAATTCAGGATGGACAAAAGATTCTAAAAGGCAGTTCTGGATAGGTTGAAATCGTTGGATTGGGTTACTTTAAACTAAGAGATGACTATGGACATTTCTAGACTAGATACTCACTCCTATGGCTTTGGGATGGAGTGGGCCCCATCAAAGATCTGGTCATGGGTTTGGCTGGGATTCTCTCACCACCGGACAGGTCTCAGGGACTGGGTTCTGCTCTCTGCATGGCACTAGATCTGCGTGGCCTCTGGGACTGGATCTGACGGGTTCTGGATACAGCTCTGCTCTCTGGGTCTGGATCTGGGTTCTAGCACAGGGTTCTTAGCTAGAATAGCAAAACAGCTCAGCCAGGCTGTTGAATGGTTTGCATAGGCACGTGGAAGTTTAGGGGTTGGAATCAGGTTGCAAAAGATTCTGAAGGCCTGCTGAGAAGGGTTCAGCTTTTGGGTTAGGACTCTCTGCTTCAAGGTTCTAGAGTTTGGAGAAAGGAGCAACGTGTCATCCTGTGGCATCATGTGTCATGCTTATGGCTTAGGGGAAACACCCTCCCGTTTGTCTCTGTACAGTATATCCTATTTTTCATAAAAAAAACATATTTACAATATGCACAACTGGTTAACACTACATACATTACATGACAGATTGCCTAAGGTACATTTCTGTTCAACTCTCATCTTCCTAAGAGCTTTGGTTCAGAAATGACAACTTTTTCACGCTTTTGGTGGGTTTCTCAATATTAGTTCTGCACCAATTTTTATACATGCCTGCACACCCCATCTGGGCACATTTCTGTAATTGTTCACGTTCCTAGCATAAACACAGTAGCTATAATATTAATAAATTCCGGGGTTTAGTCTCAGAACATCACACGGATTCCAGCTTAGTCTTAAACTGTGAGCAAATTTTTCATTTTAACAATCTCCAAGTTTCACATTTTTGTCAGTTCAGTGCAATTTGTTATAAGAATTTTTCTAAAACATATATTTAATCCACATTTCAGTCTGGTTCGCCTCCAGAGCTGGGCTGACTCAGAGGGTCACATGTCCTTCTTCCTGCCAGCAGTTTGTTGTCAGTCACACCCGAATTAGCATTCCTATTCAGCCCAAGGACTTCATTGTTTTCACTCAGAGCAACAGGCCAGTGTGCCCCTCCTAGTTCCTTTTCACACCAGCCTGTCGCTCTCTTAGCCAAGGGCAGGGGTAAGTTTCCTTTGTTCAGGGAGAGGTGTGGAATTTGTTTGAAGCACAGTGTGGGAAACTTTAACTCCTAAACTCAATGTCTAAAAATTGTCTTGCCTTAAAATATAACTCACATTTTTCACAAATACATTAACCAATTTCTTACTTCAAGCCTTTTCAGAATATAGTTTTGAATTGTATCCACCTCTTAGGCTTCTGATAGCAAGTCTTTCTTTGGTACAGTTTGAGTTCAATGTACAACTTTACACAAGATGGTTTTAAATCGCTGGCTTCTGATAGAGGTGAGTAACGTTATTATACCCATTTTTGACAGATTTCTTCCAGCAAGCAATCCTCAAAAGTGGACTTTGTTCAGATAAAATATACTTCTGTGGACCTTATATTTATGTAGATTCTTGAAGGAGAATGATGTTGACCACCCAACAAGGAGGTTGGATCTTTTTGGGTGGTTTGTGAGAGATGATTTTTGCAAATTTGACAACAAATAAAAACAGATATTTGAAACAACTCTGTTTCTTTTGCAATGATCTTGCTCTGTGGGCAGCCAAATGTTGGGTTTTGGCAGTGGTCTCCTTTGTTACCACTGACATAGGCAAAAGTGGATGGCGGCCTATTTTTCAGCTTTTCACTGCGCACTTTCTATTGATTTATATCGAGCAGCATGCTTTCCAGTGGCCATTTCTGAGGTTTCTGCTGCCAGCAATGCACAGTAATGTGGCAGGGCTTGGATTAGTGGGTTAAGATATCCCACACCGTGCACTTCCGCTTGTTCCCTACATTCCATTCTCCACTTTAAAACCTCTGCTCCTCTTTTCTCCACACAGTTTCCTATACAACAACCTGAGGGAGACATCAACAAACTAACATTCAAACAAATTAAGAGACAATTGTGGGCACACAGTGAATGCCTGTTTTCCCCTCTTCCCACAAGACACCCAAAGCCCACAATAAACCCATAGCTGTCTTACCACCTCTCCGGGGGTGCCATATTCTCTTTTTATCTCTTGTGTTTGCTGCAACCGGCGCATCGCCTGATGGTTGAAACGCCTCGCTCCAGGAAGACTTAACCAGAAAAACACCTTCCGCAACTATGATAATTCCAGCTAACCGTTACGGGGATCTGTCATCTATGCTCCAAAATAAAACGTCCAACACATAAGAATACCTCATATATACAGTTTTCACAGTCTGAGCCTACTAAGTTTACAAGCCTTGCTCCTCACCAGAGCCTCTCACTGCAATACTCGAAACAACCACATAAGGGAACTTCTACCTCCGCTCTAATCCCTAACACCAAATTACATATAAAAGAACAATTCCAACACTAATATTTACCTCAAATTTTACCTCCACCCTCCCTCATATACACCAAACCCACCCACTCACACGTTGCCTCTTATGTGGACCACACTAACATTCTTTTGAATCCGTGGATGCTGTGAGGCCGCTGGCTCCCCGTTAACAGCTCGTCTTGCCCTCTGAACTCCGTGACAGAATAGATTTCCCAAGGCGGCTCCCTACGGCCTATCTCCGGTTGCGCTGTCCAGTTATCTCGCAATTCCTGTGAGGGTCCTGCAGCCTCTGGTTCCGACGCCTAAGGTGACAGCGTCCGGCCGAGCTGGCACCACTCAATATCTCAGTGGGACCCCCAACTTCTTAGGGGTGGACCCCCAGGTCCGGCCGAGCCGCTTTGGGGGCCCGCTGGAGCGAGTCAGTGGTAGGCCTAACTCCTTCCCTCAGTCCTAATCAAGAACTCCAGGTCCACAAAAGAGGCAAGGATTACTGCGGTTTTATTATACAAAACATGCCACAGGGATCACATACATGGAAGGGCATCCACGAAGCTCTCAACGAACCCTGGCTCGCAGGCCAGTTTTGTGACAATGTGATGTTGTGATTGGCGTCATTGCTGGGAACCGTCTCAAAAACCTATCCTAACTTGGGATAGGCTGTCGAGTAGTAGGTCCTCTATAGAGATATATGATAGAATGTGGTTATTAAAGCTAAAGGTAGAGGTGCACTCCTTATGATTCGACTGAGAATAAAAAGCAATTTTAACAAATGTACCAATAACTTTAACAAATTCCAGGTGCTCCTTAGTGGGTCTGTGCTACCAGGCCATAGAAAATGTGCAAAGAGAGATGCCCTGAAATAACAGGGTATAACTAGGGGCACACACAAAAACTAACCACTTCAATATTTTAGTTAGTCAAATATTCCATAAACAATGTTCAAGCAAAAATACTTTTCAGTCATTCTATACTTAATAGATAATCAAGCATTTGTGTCACTTAAGGGTAAGTATCAGTCTGTTTTCCAGACACTTTCAATTTCAACAAAAAAATCACATATATATAGGATTCCACAACTCTGGGAATGCTTACGTAAACATTTCATACATTCTTCTTGAAAAAATTCAAAACATAAAAGTTTATATTCACAGATGAACAAGTTACATCATTTCTCAACACTTTTTGTATATGTGTATGTGTATGGATCTCCAGGACAACAGACAGGTGGTGTTGTTCTATACCTATCTGTCTATCTACTACACGTTTTGGGCCAATCTAGCCCTTCTTCAGGTAAAGCAATATCCAAAATTAAATCATTCAATAGGGTATATTGTTTCCCAAACTTTGACAAAAATTTATTGGGCAAAACAATGTTTTACATATTCATTAACAGTCATGAACAAATCAAAGAAATGCTGGTCTGTTCGTCAGCCTTTACTGGGAGTGAGCCTTTGGGCAAAATCTGCCACTGTGAAGGTCTTGTGTGTAGTCTCCTCCTTCTCAAAAGGACCCTGTGAGAAGACATCACTATATTACTACCTTTGATAGTATTCCTTAATACAATCATCATTGGAGTTTGTGTGGGAACAGGCGCAACAATATGCGCTGGGTCCCACTCCAAACTCCGAGTAACTTAGATTTGAGTGACTCGTTCTACTGTTACATGTATACTCACTTAAAGCGTTCGTTTATCTGCTCCGAAAAAATGGTATCTGCAGATTCCCTTGGGCTGCCCTGTCTGTAATGAGATACCCGAATCACCATTAGTGTGCTTAAGATTAGCAGTCTACGTATCTCTAGTGACTTGAAGAGAGTAGGTAGGCATACCTGTGGGACTGCAATCCCTTCAAAGACGTGATAATGATCTCCTTTTGAGTTGGTCAAGTAGCTCTCACTGTTGCACTGTGGTTCGTGTAGTCAGGAATACTGTTTTAATGGGCTCCTTCGTGGTAAAGCAGCTCCTATTTTAGGTAATAAAGACCAAAATGATGATCCCGCTGGGCTACAGCTGTGTGAATTACTTAGGAGCAAATTTATATGTTAAACATACCTCACGCGGGCACACCGCATGCAGCACGGAGCATGAAATGCAACCGGCTGATACGCGGGGACCGCGGTAGCGTTCTCCTACTTCTTCCGTGAGCGGACAGCCTGTTAGATGGAACCGCTGTACGAAGAATCACCTCACTATTGTAACCGAGTGGTGGGAACTGCGAGTGAACGTAGTTCCTGATGTTCACTCTCTCTAGTCTGCACTGGCATGTATAGCGCGGTACGCTACCATTTCTATTTTGTCGCCCTCCATCTTGGATGAGCATCAGAGTACTCACCCAAGATGGCGTTTCCTACGCATTGTAAACACGTAGTGAGTGTGTCGTAGTCACGTGATGTATCTTCAAAATAGATGTAAATCTCTTAAACGTCCATTTCAGTACACAAATCATATGCAAATACTTATTGTATTTATTTCAATGCTGATTATATTCAGCTAAACCATTACTTTCATAACCTGATCTGTGTATTTAGGTATTTAGGTGCGATTGTAACGTGACTCAGCCCTCAGTAAATATTTCTAACAATTCGCTCCAGTAGAAGCCTGGTGGTTATGTGTATTATACTAAATCACTTGTTTCTGATCTAGTCTTGGCGTGTCAAATGTAACCAACACGGAATTCATATACGCTTTTTGTTGATTTGCAATTTCATAAAAGAACCTGCCTATTACTTAAAGCTACACAGCATTAACCCTTCTTGCTAGAAAGTCACCTTATCTTTTTAACACATACATTGATATAACTAATTACTGCTTCAGTAGCACCATATCGTTTTTTTGGGGATGGCTCAATAAACAAAGGCAATCAATTTCTACCAGTTGACAGTACATTTGATCTACATGTACATTTTCTTTACCATTAGTCCTTATTAAATAGGGAGCAAATCGTTTGATGGTTAAGCAATAAGACACAACTTAATGCATTACAGGTAACAGGACAAATCCCAATCCAAGTTCATCCCCCGGGGGCACATTGTGTCGAGCTTGTCTATCCAATACACTTCTCTCTGTTGTAGCAACTTCATTTGATCACCACCCCTTCTGGGTAGACACACATGTTCCAGGATTATGAACTTAACTTGTGCAACTGTATGTTTGTATTCTTTAAAGTGCATAGCAACTGGGGATTTTGGTGAGGACTGTCTGATGTTTGACTTATGTTCTCCCCATCTGATTTTGGCCTTCCTGCTCGTGAGTCCAACATAGAAAAAGCCACATGGACATTTCAAACCGTAAATTACATTCATCGTATCACATGTGGATGTGTGTTTTAATGGTATTGTAAATCCTTTGTGTGGGTGATTTACTTGGTTGCCTTGGATCACATTATGACGACAACTGCAATTGTTGCATGGCAACGTTCCTTTATCGATCTTTGATGTATCTTTCTTGTGACTGAAGTCTGATTTGATTAAGAAATCACAAATGCTTCTACTCTTGCTGTAAGCAAAGAGTGGTGTCGTTGGGAAGAGTCTTGCAAGATTCAAGTCAAGAGATAACAGTCCCCAATTCCTCTTTAGTATTTTTTTCACTTGACTACTCTGTTGTGAATAGGTGGTAACATACACTAATTCTGTACCTGATTTCTTAGTGCTTGGTTTTAATGCTGTTTCTCTCGTCATTCTCTTGACAGCGTCTGCCTTTGATTGTAATTTTTGAGAATCATATCCTCTTGCCAGAAATCTCTTGGTAAGATCCACCGATTTTCTTTCAAATTCTTCCTCTTCCGAAATAATTCGCCTATATCTGAGAAGTTGGCTCAATGGAATGCTCTCAATGGTGTTCTTAGGGTGAAAGCTTGATGCCAGTAGTATACTGTTCCTGTCGGTACTTTTTGTATATACTGTGGTTTCTAGGCGATTCTCTTTGTAATACACAAGATCATCAAGGAATTCTAGTTGTTTCTTACTTGATTTGTGTGTGAATTTAATCCTTGGTGATAACGTATTCATCCAGTCAAAGAAATTATTTAATTCTTCGCTTGTACCTCTCCATATACCAAAGAGGTCATCGACGTATCTCACAAAGAATTGTAGTTTGCCGTTCCATAGGGTACTGTTAAGGATTTGGGTTTCTTCTTTGTGTGCCATATAGATGTTTGCGTAACTTGGGGCCATGGCGGCCCCCATTGACGTCCCAGAGGTTTGTAGGAAGTAGCGATCTTCAAATTTAAAGAAATTGTTGTTCAGGATAATCTTTAGAAGTTTCAAAACAAAAACTTTGTCGGATTGTACTTTTTGTTTGGTATTCAAAAGCATCCATTGCTTCTAGACCACTCTGATGTGTAATGTTAGTATATAAACTTGCCACATCCATAGTAAACAAGATATCAGTTTCTTCAATGAAAGTGGAAGCACTGAGTTTCCTCAGAAAGTCGTTTGTGTCTTTAATATAGGTGGTGATCGTCGGCACCAATGTTTGTAAAATCTTATCCACATACTGTGCTAGAGGTTCAAGTAAGCTATTGGAGGCAGCTATGATTGGTCTTCCAGGGGGATTATGTAAGTCCTTATGACTTTTTGGAAGAATATACATTACTGGCATGATGGGTGTGTATTGGTAAGGAAAGCTTTTGTCTTATGGGTAATAAGTTCATCCGTCTCTGCCTGATACAGTGTGGCTTTAATAAGTTCTCTGACTTGTATTGTAGGATCATTGTAGATTTCCAAATAGGTATCTTGATCAGAGCTGCCTTACCACGAAGCAGCCCATTAAAACAGTATTCCTGACTACACGAACCGCAGTGCAACAGTGAGAGCTACTTGACCAACTCAAAAGGAGATCATTATCACGTCTTTGAAGGGACTACAGTCCCACGGGTATGCCTACTTACTCTCTTCAAGTCACTAGAAACACGTAGACTGCTAATCTTAAGCACACTAATAGTGATTCGGGCATCTCATTACAGACAGGGCAGCCCAAGGGAATCTGCAGATACCATTTTTTGGAGCAGATAAATGAACGCTTTAAGTGAGTATACTTGTAACAGTAGAACGAGTCACTCAAATCTAAGTTACTCGGAGTTTGGAGTGGCACCCAGTGCATATTGTTGCGCCTGTTCCCACACAAACTCCAATGATGATTGGATTAAGGAATACTATCATAGGTAGTAATATAGTGATGTCTTCTCACAGGGTCCTTTTGAGAAGAAGGAGACTACACACAAGACCTTCACAGTGGCAGATTTTGCCCAAAGGCTCGCTCCCAGTAAAGGCTGCCGAACAGAGCAGCATTTCTTTGATTTGTTCATGACTGTTAATGTATATGTAAAACATTATATTGCCCCAAAAAAGTTTTGTCAAAGTTTGGGATACAATATACCCTATTGAATGATTTTGGATATTCCTTTACCTGAAGAAGGGCTAGATTGGCCCGAAACGCGTAGTAGATAGACAGATAGGTATAGAACAACACCACCTGTCTGTTGTCCTGGAGATCCATACACATACACATACACAAAAAGTGTTGAGAAATGATGTAACTTGTTCATCTGTGAATATAAACTTTTATGTTTTGAATTTTTTCAAGAAGAATGTATGAAATGTTTACGTAAGCATTCCCAGAGTTGTGGAATCCTATATATATGTGATTTTTTTGTTGAAATTGAAAGTGTCTGGAAAACAGACTGATACTTACCCTTAAGTGACACAAATGCTTGATTATCTATTAAGTATTGAATGACTGAAAAGTATTTTTTCTTGAACATTGTTTATGGCATATTTGACTAACTAAAATATTGAACTGGTTAGTTTTTGTGTGTGCCCCTAGTTATACCCTGTTATTTCAGGGCATCTCTCTTTGCACAGAATGTGGTTATTGGCCTGGACAGTGTCAGGTGGTATGCTTAGCCATTCCCCTAAAATTGTTACTTCAATACAGCGACTGGACCCTATGATTGGTTGGCGACCCTCACCATCCACCCCGAAGGTTCTTTGCCCTGATTGGGTAAGCCCCGAGCCCCAAGCCTGGGATTAACTCTGTTCTCAGGCTGCGAACACATGTGAACAATACTGTATACTTGTACATCAAGGTTCAACTATGTGGCGGTATCATACGGTCTGTAGCCCATAGCCGCACTGAGCGTGCTCTGGTTCCCAATGCAGTGTTACGCTGTAGCTGTAACTATATTGTTGCAGTTATTGTTTGGACGGTGGAACTGGAGGCTTTTCTCAGGTCGTACTCTTGGCAGCTCCTCACCATGGTCTGATCACGTGTCTGGAGACCGTATTTGTGAGCCTAGGATATTCGATTTTTTTCTGTATTTTGTCAGAGAGCTCACCTCTCCTGTGGCCGGTGTTACTACAGTTAAGAAGAAAGAATGCCAATTGCAACATTGCGATCTTGGCTTTGCTGCTGTCGCAGCAGTCCGCTGCATGATCCTATTAGGCGTTGGGTCCCGTCTCTAGGCCAATTGTGTCCTACTTGAGTTAGTGAGCCATAGTCTGGCTTCTGCTGTACACATATTCTAATTCGTCTATAAGTTAGTGCATTATGGCTGTCAGGTCCTTTGAGTGCTCCTGCCATACCATGGGGTTATCTGCATACGGGCATCAGCAAGCGTATACACAAACTGTTCTTGCTTCTTGTGTTACTGCGGTGCTGTAGCAGGCCTAATGGCAAACATAATAAACATGCAGACAGTATGTATATGTCACCGTCCTCTAACTATAGGGCTGTGTATCGGTATTCTTTGTGTAGTTGGGTGTGTGTGAATGTCTGATGTGCAGATGGCACGTATGCTTCATGTCTAATGTGGCTATGTCGTTGTGAGGTCTCCAATGACATTTGACATGGCTTCTCAGCGTTTAGCCAATTCGATCCATTTAGTCATCTCCAGCTCTGTCCTGAGTCTCTTAATTCATTCTGGGTAGGATATACACCACCGCAGGGTTATAGGGTCTGCTGGGTGAGTATCTTTCATGGTAGTTTTCCATCGTGGGAGCAGAAAGAAGGGGTGTAAATTCATATGATCAGCGGGCATATTGTTTCAAATATCTCTTCTTACTGGATGGTCTTCTGGAACTGGGGCAAGTTTTGCTTTCCCCTCTTCAGTAATTTTATTTTAGTTTTATTGCAGAGTGTGCATTCCAAAGATCAATAGAAAGATTGTGAAATGTAGAAGAATAGCGACGTTGAGTCTGTGAAATAGAAAGGTGCTGGGGTAGATGTAAGAAGAGGAAGTGTAATGGAAGGTAGGATTGGAGTAGGTGTTGGGAATAGAGTAGTGGAGCGAGAAGAGAGGTGTCATCTAGGAGAAGAGATGATTGGGATGAGAAGATAGATGAGATGGTTCTGAGTGGAGGAGAGTGAAGAGAGAGGTGGAAGGGAAAGTAAGAGATAGCATGAGAAGTGCATGGTGCGGGTAACACGGAGAAGAAGAAATAATTGGCGCTTACAGACAAGTAGCAGGAGACATCAAAGCAAAGGCTCATAGGCTAAGAGGCAAAGAGGCTGGTTAATAGCTGGTTTTCAACCTTCACTGTTCTGCCCTTAACTGAGACACCTCTGCCTGGACAACCCTAGGGAGTTCAGAAGGGATGACACATGATCTTGTTTCGTGATCACCTGGTCCATCAGCGGTTGATCTCTCAGAATTTGTCTACCTGGTGTTGCTGGGATGAGGCAATTTCTTCCTGATTAATGTTCCTGGAGAAGTCTCTTGTGGCCTTCGACTGTAGATTGGGATGATTCAAGAGGAAAACAGGAAATTATGTCACCAATCCATGATAGCCACAGGAGGTGATGTCACCAATTAAAGAGGGCCAAGAAAAGTGGTGTCACCAATCCAAAATGGCCACTGAAAGTGAAGTTCCAGACAGAAAGAGAAGCCAGAAACCAGAAGTGATGGTACACTCTCTAATCAACTGATCGCCTAGTCCATTAGTGGTTGGTCTCTATGAATTTGTCCTTAGTGTTGCTGGGATGGGGTGCTATCTTCCTCATTGGATATGCTCTTGTGGCCTTTGGCTGGAGATTGGGCTGATTCAGGATGATGACAGGAAGTGATGTCATTGATCCCAGATGGCCGCAGAAAGTGTTGTCACCAATCCAAGATGGTTGCTGGAAGTGATGTCACCAATTCAAGATGGCAGCAGGAAGTGAAACTCCAGCCAGAAGGAGAAGCTGTAAGATCTGCTCACTAATCTTGATTCTAGCCTTCCTTATGTCCTCATACTGCTTAATCTTTCCACTGCTTTTTGACACAGTCATTCATGCCATCCTGATCAACCGACTCTGTGAGAACCTGAGTATCACAGATCAGGCCTGGGAGTGGTTGAACTCCTTCCTCCTGGACCAACCCTCCAAGTTCCAACTTGGGTTCATTCTCTCCATAACCTCTCTCTCTCCACATGTGGTGTTACCCAGGGATCTAACCTCTCACCCTGGCTCTTCAATGTCTACTTGGCCCCTTTGGCCCACCTGATCTCTACCTTCTTCTGTAACTTTCAGTATTATGTGGATGACACTCAGCTCTCTTTCCGGCTCCCCTCAACCTCCTCTCTTCTCTCGCTCATTCCTGACTGTCCATCTGCTATTCAGGATTGGTGCACCTCCAACAATCTCTGCCTTAATTCCAGTAAGACGGAGATCCTTCTCATCAGGACCCATGATCCTGCTTTCCCTCTCTCACTCTGGCTGGCCTCCTTGGGCCCTCTTCCTTCACCTTCCTGTCAGGCTAAAAACCTTGATGTCGTCTTCGACTCCACTCTGCCCTTATCTCCTCACATCTTATCTCCTCACATCACTGACCTTGCCAACAAGGCCCACTACCAGCTGCACCTCCTCAGAGGTATTCTAACTTTTCTCACTTTGCCCCAGAAGTTCACTGTCTCCAGAGACCTGGTTCTCTTTAGGCTGGACTACTGCAACAGCCTCTTTCTCAATCTGCCTGCCTCTACTCTCCGCCCTCTGCAACTAATCCAGAACAGGACTGCAAGACATGTCCTTGGCCTCAAGCCCAGGGACCGTATCTCTGCAGCCCTGAAAACTCTCCACAGGTTCCAGGCAGCTGTCAGGATCAAGTTCAAGACCCTATGCATCATCCACAAGGATTTCTGGGGCGGCCAGGGCCTGCACTACATCCAACTCCACTTCTCTGGGCATAGATTGGGAGGTAGATCTCTCTCCTCTGCAGGTGCCTCCCTCTGGAATAGATCCCCTGCCCCTCTCAAACTTGAGCCGCACCACCTGTAGTTCCGGAAGCAGCTCAAGACCTTCATTTTCTCCTCTGATTTCTCTCTCTTCCCTGCTGACCTACCTGTCTGCTGCACTGACTGGTTGCTCGGCTACCGTCAGAGTCTTACTGGGTACCAGGCTCCTCCATGATCAGTCTCTCCTGCACTGCCTCCGGGTCTACAGTGCACGTAGGAGCTGTAACTGTAACCCCACAGTCCCCTGCCTGAATGCACTTATTCAGAGCAATGTTGCCCTGATTGCACTTCCCCCTTCCCCCTGCACTTTATGTTGTCACATTTGCACGATATGACTGATACAAGGCCTAGTAAGATCACTTGTCTTGTCCTCCCTCTGTCCTCCCTCCCTTGTCTCATCGCACCTAGGAACACTTGTGTACAGGCACGTTATAAATGACTTATCATATCATATCAAGCCAAAAACTAGAAAGGATGGCACACGCTCTTGTCACCTGATTGCGTAGTCCATCAGTGGTTTGTCTCACTGATTTTATCTCTGGTGTTGCAGGGATTAGGGGATAATGTCCTTATTGGTGTTCCCATAGGAGTCTCTTTTTCCCTTCGGCTGGACATTGAGCTGATCCAGATTAGAGCAAGAACAAATATCATGCGGAAGAGAATTCCACAGATTAGGTGCAAGGAATTGAAAAGAGTGGAAACTAGAGGAGGCCCAGGGAGGATAGGGAACAGAAAGAAGACATTGAGATGAGAGAACAATGCTAGGAGGATGATATGAAGTGACTAAGGAAGGCAGATTGCTAGGAGCCATAGCATGAATACATTTAAAGACTAGGTAAAGAAAATGAAACACCTACCTTTCATAGGAAGCCAGCAAAGCTGAATCAAGAAGGGAGACATCTTTAAAGAATAAGGTAATGTAAACAATAGTCTGACTACCGAATGAAGGACATAACCTAATGGAAGAAGAGGATAGCCCCGAAGACCAATGTATAGAGAACAGCAGTAGTTAAGGCGAGATAAGACACAAGTTTGTGTTAATAATTTATTTATTTATTTTTTAAAAAAAATTTATTTGAGCTTTACTCAGTAAAAACTGAGTTTTGTCAAAATCTTCTCATTCCAGTTTAGTAGTGTTTACATACAAACATAAGATACCTCCCTCGAAAGGCTGGCCCGGCCGGAGGCTCGAGTTAGGTGAAATTATCTGGAAGCCTAGTGGGCATTAACCCTGGGGATCAATGTTCCGTATCAAGGCTCCCTCAATCTTAAGGGTATTTATCTGATCAAAAATCGCATCGATAATTTTGGCCAGAGCCTGCGTCCATCTTGTCTTTTCTCCCGAAAGGAGTCTGTTCCAGATTTCATCCTCTTGGTAGATCCACATATTTTCAGCCAAAGAAGGGAGGTATGCTTTTCTCTTTTCCATTGTGAAGGGACACTCAATCACGAGGTGCTTTAACGTCTCGATAGTTTGGTCGTTTTTACATAACCGACAATGATTTTCAGTTCCTGCTCCTCTAATAGTTATGATCTCTCTCGTAGGGAGGAGGTTAAGCCTCGCTCTCATGACCAACGTTCTCATCTTCTTATTTGGAAACTTGGCACAATACAATAGGGTTTTTTTCCCCCTATTGAAGGTGGGGGTGTTTCAGGAGTTTATTTCCCACTGCTTCTTCTGTTGTCCCAATCCAATCCATCTCTTCCATCTTTTTTTTTAATTTTTCTGGATTTTCTTTTAGGTCGTTCTCTGCACTTCCAATTCTGAGCAGGTCATTTTTTCTCAGATTCACCCATTTGTTCAAGGCCACACACTTGCCTGCTTCCATTTCATCTCGTATGATATTATAGATGGGAAGGGTGTCCGCCATGATGATTCGTCTATAAAGGCGCATGGCACTTTGATCCACCGTTGATGCTAACGATATTAGGCCCAGCTCTCTTCTTATAGCAGACATGGCGGTAGATTTCGGTAGGCCTAGGACTGTTTTCCAAATGTATCCTTCAAGTTTATTCCAGATATTTCGCTGGAGGTATAAAGCACACTCTGTCCCATAGGTCAAGGCCGGCACAGCTTTAGCGTTATAAAATGTTATAGCCGGGATCAAGGAGAATTTACCATTCTTGCGGTCCACTGCTCTGGTTTGCGTTGTTAACCTTTTCACCTTTTCCCAGAGTTGATCGACAAGACTCTTTTCTATACCTGAACTGTCGACTTGAATCCCCAAATATTTGAAGCTGTTGACGATTTCAATTTTGGCCTCGGCCAGGGTAATCCTTAGATCTTTCATCTTTTTACTGGGAACTTTCTCGAGGACCATGATCTTAGTCTTCGCTTTATTAATTTCCAGATTGCTCTGCTGGATATACGACTCCAAGTTACGGGTTTTTCTTTGCAGACCCACCTTCGTCTGATCAATCACAATGATGTCATCTGCGTAGAGTAGCCGTGGGATCTCCATTTTCTCGATTTTAGGGGGAAAGGATCGTACTTTTTCCTCGGACCGCTGGAAGTCACCTAGGAAAGCCGTCAATAAGACCGGCGCCATCGGGCACCCCTGCTTAACTCCTCGTCTGACATTGATCTCCTCTGAAAGTAAGCCCTGGGACTTGAGTTTCACTCTAATTTTGGTGTTCGTATGGAGAGCTTTTATGGGCTCCAATATTTGAGTGGGGCAATTCCAATCTTCTAGCTTTGCCCACAGAGACAGTCTGTCAATCTTATCGAAAGCCTTGGACAAATCCACGAATGCCAGAAACACTTTAGGCGCCCCCTCTTTAACTTTTGCTTTCAATATATTCAATATGAGGAGATTTATCGAAGTACACCCATTTTTCTGGAATCCGGTTTGTAGTTTGTCTTTGGCCTGACTATCTTTTTCCCAGACTCGAAAGTGGACGAGAAGGAGGGTGGCATACAGTTGCCTAAAATATCCAGAAGGGCAATAGGTCTGTAACTTGCGGGTTCTTGTCTTGGCCCCTTTTTGTAGATCGGGACAATTACCGCTCTCTGCCACGATTCCGGCACCATGTTTGTTCTTTTACATTCCGCAAAGATTTTACTGATCATTTCAGCCCATTTTTTTGGGGACATTTTCAAATCTGTATTTGTGAGACCGTCTGGGCCTGGCGCTCTAGAAGTTTTTAGGTTCTGTATCGCTGATTCAATATCCGCAAAATTGGAAAGATCGACCCACGTTTATGCCTGGTTTAGGTGCGCTCCTTGAATGGCATCAGTTGGGCCATCAAATTCTGCGGTGAAATAACGGATCCAGTTTTCTTCGGCGACAGCGTTTACCATTGGGGCCGAGAGTGGCTTGTTCATTTCTTGTATCAATCCCCAAAACTCGCTAGATTTTTTAGTTTGAAGTTTTTGCATCATCGCCTCCGCGTCCAGTTGGTATTGCTTTGCTTTGTGATGTTTGAGCCAATTCTTGTAGCCTTTATTTTCTAAGCGCCAATTTTCCCAATCAAGTTCATCATTGGATTTCTTTGCAATTCTTCGTAAGCGCCGTACGCTTTTTCTTTTTTCCACCACCGTCTTATTATACGAATGGTTAGTAATAGGTATGATCTTTGCTTTCCCTGCTCCTTTAACCTGGAAAGCTAGGAGTAGCGGTAGGTAGTTCGGTCTTTCCTTTTTGTCAGCCCATACTTGGTCTCTTATATTCATCTCCCAGGTGCTTTTAATTTTCTCGATGTCTTTTTCACTTAGCCGAAGGCGAGTCTGTTGCTGGTTTAACTCTATCATCCAGTCGTATGATTTGAGTGTCTTGATTATAGAACGCCATGTGCAGCTGAGTAGGTTGTGGTCACTATTGACAGTTTTTTTTACCTCGAAACCCGACAGTTCATGGATGAGCCCGTTGGAAATGAAGATATAGTCCAAAGTGGCTTTGGAGTTGTTCCGTTCCCATGTAGGATAGTTTATTTGGTTTGGGAACAGTGACGACACATTTTGGATATTTCTTTTGCTGATCACTTCATTTAAGGCTTTACCTCTTTCGATGGCCTGCTCCAGGTCTCTACGGTGCCCGTTTGCGGCGGGGTCCCGGGCTTCTGTACATTTGGCGTTCATATCTCCGCAAATGATGAGCTCGATTGATTAAAATTCTGCATAAAGCTGATCAATTGTTTCGGCAATGTTGTTGCAGAATAATTTGGTAGACATTCGCTGGGGGTTCCAATAACAGTTTATGATGGCCACCATGTGTAGGGGGCCGTTTTTCCTTGAGATCTTTCCCTATAAATGCGATGTCAAGACAACTAACATTTCATATGATTGTTTCCACTTTTTGGGTTCACTCAGTCCCGAACCCGATTTTATAGCTGTTAGTTAACCCGCAGACGGTCTACCTAAGAGGCCTTTCGCTCCGGGGGAAATCAGCACCGTATACCCGTCAAGGGCGGGTTGGTGGACGACCCAGGTTTCTTGCAAACAAAGAATATCAAACGAACCCAGATCGACATCTCTAGGTGAAGTAAGGTGCATATGGCCTCTTGTATTCCATGAGCCCAGAGTATAGGCTCCCTTAACGGGTTGCTCGTTGCAGTTGTCGATGGAGGTTTTGTTAACGTCAATGCGACAAGCTAATCCTGGTCGTTGCTATTTGCCGTTGTTTTTTTACCATAATTTATTTGAAAAAAAGTTGAAAGATGGTGAATTCTCTTAATATTAAAGAGATAGAACTGACATGATTGAATTATAGTAGGGATTTGTTTTTGAAGAGAACATTTAAAGTAAAAAATGAAACTCAGATTATGGGTGTGAGGAGCTACAGGAAGATTAAGGGGAGTAAACAGGATGGAGGTGGGTGAAGAGATGGAAGAGGAAGCTGGTAAAAATCTAATTGTAGACTTCTGGGGTTAAGGGATAGAAATTGTAAGGACACCCAGGTGTTAACTGCCAGAAGGCAGGCAAAACGTTGATGAACAGACTCATTGAAAGATAGAAAGAAAAATGTGAGTGTCATCAGCGTTGAAATGTGCATGAAATCCATGAGAATGAATCAAAGATGCCGAAGGTTAGGTATATAGTGTGAAGAGAAGGGGGCAAAAAACGGATCCTTGAGGAACCCTGAATGGAAGATGGGAACAATAATTTTTATAGGACACCACAATTGAAGGGCAGGAAAGATAAGAAGAGAACCACTGAAGAGCCACTCCCGAGATATGAAGCAAGGACAGAGTGGAAAGCAACATAGAGTGCCCTACAGTGTCAAAAGTGGCACTGAGCTCTAAGAGAATTGGAATGGAAGAACGCTTTAGATGTTGTGCATAAAGGATAGAGATGGAGACAGAAAGAAGCAAAGTTTCAGTTGAGTGACCTGGGCGGAATCCAGATTGGTATGATGGAAGAAGATGAAAATTGAGATAAGAAGTAAGCTGAGAATGACCCACAGTTCCAGAGAGTCCAGAGTTTTTGATAGGTAAGGCAAAAGTTGAAATAGGACAGCAGTTTTCAATTCTGAAACGTCTAAAGAAGTATGTTTTTAACAAAAAACATAACAGTAGCAGTTTTGAATGAAGCTATAGAAGAATCAGATGATTAAGAATAGTGGTAAGAAACAAATGAGGGGAGAATGGCTTTAACAGAGGATGCTGGAAGGGGATCAGGTGGAGTACAGGTTGGATGGAAAAAGCAATAATAGAAACAACATCGGAACCTGAAACAGGATCAAAAGAAGAAAACAAATGAGTACAATTCCTAGGCCCAAAAGAAATAGGAGAAGAGAAAACTGCAGAATGAGCTAGTGAAGTTCTAATGTACAGGACTTTACATTGAAACAAGTTAGCTAAATCATTAGAGTCAAGGAGAGAGTAGCAAGGGATTAGAAACGAGTGGAGCCAAGAGTTTATTAAGAGTAAAAAATAGGTATCTTGGTGAGGAATATTGAGACTGAATGAGACATTGAAAATAATTTGATTTAGCTTGGGTTAGTTATGAGGACAATTAATGATGAAGGGTAGAATAAGCTTGAAACTGGCTTTTTTGTATGATATTTCATCTTTTTTCTTTCAGGACCTATGAAGGAGGGATCTCACTTGTTACAGAGAATTGGATAACTAAGGAGGGGGATGTTTGCCCTTAGGGGTAAAGGCAGACAAAGGACAGAGTGCCTCAAGAGAGGAAAGAACAGCAGAGTTTACATCATGGATAATGGAGTCTGGGCTTGATGCAGAAGCAAAATTAATGACCAGACGTAAGAGCAGATAAGGTAGCAGAATCACAGTGATGGATCCAAGTTTTGTTGATACAAACAAAGTCTAATTTGAATGAAAAGAAGAGCTCTAGTACTACATCTGTTTTTGAATCCAAGGAGCGAACATTCCACAAAGCAGGGTTTACATAAAATGGAAGTGAAGAACAGATTTAAGGCAAGATGCATCCACCCAGGCTCGAGTTCTGCCATTTTCGTTCAAGTGTTCCTTAAATGAGCACTTGTTCATCTTATTACAGTCAACAACCTATCTCCCTAGAATAGACACCTAAAGTAATATACAGTCTTAGATGCCCAGTTGTTGCCACCACATGCCAAATGCAGACTCAAATGTTGAAATACTGCCTTCTGTTGTCGGTATTACCCCAATTGACCTTTTACAATTGACCCTTTGTCCTAATTGACCTAATAATAGTGATCCTAATTGACCTTCTGCACAATTGACCTTTACCTTTATTTTACTTTTTATATATATGTGTGGAGTTGGTTTGGGGTAATAAATAATATAATGGGATTGGGTAGGAGGCTGCAGGCGGTTTTGGATTGAGTGGGGGGTTGCAGGGGTTTTCCTAATATATATCCTAATTGACCTTCATTTCACAATCAATTGTGAAATGGTCAATTCTCCCACGATCAATTGTGAAAAAGTCAATCCGTATACATCCCTTTTGTCAGTTAAAGATTGTTTTGTCAAGCATACTTATCATATGTAAGTTGCAATCTCACATGCCGAGGTGCTGTTATCATATGTCAATTGTGGCTTTCATTTCTTGCAGTCTACCATTTTAAGCCAATAAATGGCCCAACTAACCAGTATAGTCAGTGTGTTTAAGGTACAGACTCACATGTTCAGGTTCTGCCATAGTAGTGCACAAAACTTCTTACACCAGTAAATGCTCACCATCTATTCCAGGTGCAGTCTTACAAGTCTGCACATCCCTGTCACAGACCCCTTACCTTACCATTGTGTCTCCCACACTTGCATACCAGGGAAGTGGGCACAGCGATGAGGCCTCTGGCCGGCGTGCATGGTACTAGTCTTGCAAAGACTAATGTTGTTCTTCTAGACCTTCCCTGCTCACCAGCCTCCAGATTAGTACAGGCGACATCAGGGAGGCATCAAGGAGAAAGGGCAGCAGGGATACAGTGGCCCCTTGCTCGCTGCGCTATGGAGACAATGCTGCACCTCACTGAGGAGGCCCAACAGCAGTTTGGGCTGGGCTGCTACCACTGGTGGCAGTACCTGAGTGATTTGCATATGGCTGGACCATTTTTGCAATGGCGCAGACAGGCTAAAAAACAATGGTGTGGAAGGTTGCCCCGAGCAGTGCCAGTGGTTCAGAATTATTCAAAACCTTCGACCCATCACTTTTTTGGTTACCGCCATGTGGTGCTTACATGGTATGTTAGCAGGGAGACGTCCTTTCTTCAGCTTCCCATATGGTGTCCCGCTCCTTCCTAAACGCTTGATGGGGTGCTAGAGGAAGAGAAATGGTTGGGGACGAGCAAAAGTGAAATGTTTTGAAGCAAATTATATGTCTCCCTCTTCCAGCAGCACACTAGTGTCACACTGGGCCATCAAATTTTGCTAACAATCTAAATCCACAAAGACATGCATCTTCCTTCCAAAACAAGTTAATACTATTTATTTTGCAAAGTCATGAGCGAAAACAAATCTCATGAAGTGTGAGTGAAGTCCTACAATGCTGGTTAAGGCTACCACCTACCCTCATCTCCATCAGTGAAAAAGTCAACCGACAGAACAGAACATTCTGATTCATGGATAAACTGATACAGAGGCTGATTATTCAATATAAGCAACCTGAGATACGTTGCCATAAAAAGACAACAGACTATATGAGATGTGCAGTAATAACTAGAACAAAAAGAAGTGAACACATTTCTAATTCCATCACTGAGGAAACTGCAGAACCATTCACAAACCTAGGATGTATTTACAATCTGTCAAAAATTACATCCCCGACCTAACTACTATTTGCTGCTATTGAAAATAGGTGCACTTTTCAAATATTATGCTATCATTAACATAGATTTGATTATGGGGCAATGGTAGCAACCATTCAGGAAACACGTGTCATGCTAGATCAAAACTCTAAAAGAAAATAACCATGGGGAGAATTCTGGAATGGTCAATGGTAAAGTTGTAGAGATCCCCATGAAAGCATGGCTGGTAAGATAGCTCAGTAGGTTGAGCGCTCGCAGCTGCGATCTATGTATGATCTGCAGGTCGCAGGTTTGAGTCCTGACAAAGCAAACTCAGCCTTTCATCTGTTCGAGGACTATAAATGAAGGCCAACTTTGTTTTATTTTATTTTATTTCACTTAACAATTTTACTTTAAAACGTTTGCAAAAATCATCATAGGAATCCATTAGGAAGTTTCTCTGATGGTTTACCTGGGCTCCAAGCTTCCCAGGTGATAACTCTAGTGTGCTATCCTCTCCTGTTGAGTTCAATATTTCTCTTATTAATGTTACTGTTGGCAGTGCACAGCTGATCTTCTTCCCACTATGCAGCAGCGGCCACCATTCCTCTGTGGTCATGTTTACAAAGACTTACAAAAATCGTTCGAAGTACTTTGTTCTACATGATGTTAAGAGTTTACATTCAGTGAAAAGGTGTCGTAGATTTTCTGGCTGGCCTACACTTTTGCAGAATCTGTAGTCTGAATTATTTAGCCTTCGAGATCTCCAGGTTGAAACAACTCTGTTGGTTTTTCAAAGGCTCATCCTGATTCCCATGAAGTCATTCCTGAATAATGGATCTGGGAATTTTCTCAAATAGTCGGGTATTGTGTCTCTACCTCTGGTCTCTGTGGCTGCGTCATAGTAGAGTTAATATGTGGATGGTTCATCACCTGTTTGAATCCAGTCTGATCTCCACAGATTCTTTTTTATTCTTCCAGGTGTGCACCATAGATCTTCTATCAAGACTCCAAGGTCAGGCATTTTTGATCTGCAGTTCTGTCCCCAGGTAGTCAGTATATTTTCATCCTTTTTGAGCAGAGCTCTTCTAGTGATAGCCAGAATTTAGCGGTGCGTCCTGGTTGGTACATTATCCAAAGAAGTTTGGGTTTTTCCACTCAGCCGAAGCTTGGAGGGAACACAGGCCCAACTCACGCCTTATCAATTGAATAGGTATTGATTTAGAGAGACCTAATACTCTTTTCCAAAAATCCCTTCGAGCATAGCCCAGACCTTTGCTGGAAATCAAAGTAGTGCCTCTGTTCCGTCAGTTAGAATAGGGGCCACCTTGAGTTTATACATTTCTAAGATGGGCTCAAGGGAGAATTGGCAATATCTTTTCTTAGCTAACAGAGCCTGGTTGGCCAAAGCTGAGGCTTTTCCTTTTAGGGACAGCCAGGTCTCTGCGTCCACTGAGCTGGCTGAGATGTGGATCCCCAGATATTTGAAAGATTTCACTGCTTCCAGTTCAGTCTGTCCTAGGAACCACTGGTCTGCTCTTCTCCTCCGCGTTTTTTTCCTCAGTTGCAAGATCTTAGTTTTTGCAATGTTGACGTGCAGATTGCTCTCAGAAGCGTACTCCTGCAAGGCATTTAGCTGCCGCTGTAGACCGACAGCAGTTTGGTCCAGGATGACCAGGTCATCGCTTTATGATAGTCGGGGGATTTTAATCCCCTCAATACATGGCGGGAAACATTTCACCTTTTCCATCGATTTATGGAGGTCCGCAATGTATGGGTGAAAGATGGTCTGGTCCAGTGGACATCCTTGTTTTACGCCTCTTTCAGTAGGAATCGCGTCACTTAGCCAGCCTTCAACGTTGAGGCGTATTTTTTTTTTTTTTTAATTTATTTATTTATAAGATTTACACAAAGAAAAACAAGCAAATCAATTAATATAATTAAAACAAAGCAATTAAGTACACACAGAATACAATATGTAAATAACCATCAAAGAACTAATACAAACTTATAAAATCATCCCAGATCTTTTCATGTAATCTCAACCTCCCTTGTCGCTTATAAATCACCCTCTCCATGGTTGCAAGCCCAGACATTCCCTCAATCCAGTCTTCCACATTAGGTGCAATCTGTGTTTTCCAGCCCCTCAGAACTAGTTTCTTGCCCAAACCAGCACCACGGAGCAGAAATTTTTTCCTTGAAACAGAAAGATCTTCTAGCAATTCACCTCCCCCCAAAATCATCGTCATGAAATCCAACTCAACATCCAAATTCAAAACACGCAAACAAATACAACAAACATCATGCCAAAATCCCCGCACACGCACACACTCCCAAAGCAGATGTTCCAAGCTTCCCAATCCATTTCCACAACACCAGCAATCATCCGAATCAATCATCCCTCTCTTGAACATTCGTTCTGGAGACCAAAACACTCTATTGAGGCGTATTTTAATAGCAGTGTTCACGTGGAGACATCTTATTTGGTCCACCAGATCTTCCGGACAGCCCCAGTTTCTCAGTTTATGCCTTAAGTGGTCCCTATCAATGCTGGCAAAGGCTTTCTGGACGTCTACAAAGGCCAGGTACAGTTTGCCGTTGTTTTCTTCGAGTTTTTTCCTTTCTAATCACTAAAATGCATATCGGGACGGCTGTACCCAGACCCTTGACAAATCCAGCCTGGAACATGTCCGAGTGATTGCGCTGCCACGTCCGGCATGTGAAAAATGAATACCAACTTGGGTTGGCCGATGCTGATGTATGTAAATAAGTTTTATGTACAGCGCATAGGTGTAAGCGCAATGTACATAACAAATCATTATCAAGTAAAACAAAGTGACCTCCAATTTTACCATCCCACTGTCTTCGCAAGGAAAGCAGGAAGGGTCTTTCACCAGATTTGTGTATGTATGAATGCATGTATGTATCGGATGTATAATGTAGGAACCCAGCCGGGTTAGAACTGTGTGGGTCATAGGGGACACACAAGTGAGTTGCAAATCGGGTGCATGAGTCGAAGAGGAGCTGTCATGTGCATGCGAAGTCTGGGAGAGGGCGTGCTCTTGGGTGCCACAACCCTGAAAGGAATAAATATCCTAGCACAGAGTAATTATTTAAGGAAAACTCCTGGTCAACCTGGCGCCTCCCATCCAGTGGCTGTCAGGTCGTTGTTTTTCCAATCTGAGAGACCACATAATTGCATAAAGTCTAAAAAGTGTGTGCACCTATCACAGGTCACACCCTGACTTGACTAGCCAAAAGCTGATGATATCTCTGAAACATATCAAGCTGTGTAGCTCCACCTTCTGCTGAGTCTGCTCTTCAGCCCGAGTTATACGGCCATAACCGTGCACTTGTCTCGGGAGGATAGCTCAGGGGCAACGTGCTTGCCTTGGAATCAAGACGACATGGAGACCCACAGGTTCGATCCCCTGGTCCACGATTAAAAACCTCTGAGTATGAAGCGCGTTGTAAATAACCTATCATTTAATAATTTCATTTCATTTAGTTCCATGCATTTCTCTAGAGGCTCCTTTTTAAGGTAATCTCAGTGGAAGTATTCTAATCACCTGCATGTGTGACGGTTCATAGTCATTGCATTGAATGCCTTACCATAGGAAAAAAAAAACATCAAATGCATTTTTTTTTAATGGAGGTTCCCCCCTATTCTCCCTTTTTTAACCTTTAAAACCCATTGTAATTAAACTAAACCCTTTACCTTTAAAAAAATTGCATTCAATAGTTTTTTTCAATGCATTGGGCCTCATAACGACCCAGGCGGTAAGTTACCGCCTGGGTCGTACCTTTACCACCATGGCGTAAACATAGTTTACGCCATGGTGGTTGGCGGACTTACCGCCCCATTCCGAGGTTGGTGGGGCGGTAAGTCCCCAATCCCCATTTACCCTTTCCCATTCCCATTTTTGCCCCATAGGGCATAATGGGAGTGGGGAAGGCGTTAATTACGCCACCGTAAATTACGGTGGCGTAATTAACAACATGGTCCCTTAGCGCCATGGATTTTAACACCTGCTAAAAGCAGGTGTTAAATCCGCCATGGCGCTAAGGGACCTCGGAATCAGGCGGTAAGGGTCGGTGCTGTTTACGCCACAGTAAACCCCTTACCGCCTGGGTCCTAATGAGGCCCATTGTTTTCTATGGTAAGCCATTCGATGGTATGGCATTCAATGCAATGACCAGATACCATGTGTGACAGGTAGTGGTGGGCAGAGGCGTGATGTTGCCTCCTATTCTGCACCCTAGTCAATGTGTGCACTACCAGGAGAGCTTCAAAGGTGGACTCACTTTCTCAATATTTGCTTTTTGCAGAAAGCACTTGATCCTAGATGGAACTCCTGTGTGGCTCTCAAGATGAGAGGATCAACAAACATGCTCTGCCTCAATGTGCAGAATGTATCCTGGCAGCATTCCACAGCTCGCCTTGGAGAAGCAGTGGAAATAACTAGGGGGACAAATAATCACGTGCCTGATAGAGCATCGGGTACAATTTAGTGGTAGTTACAAGGCATCCATAGCCATGGTCTGTATCACCATTTACCCATTTACTTTATGAAACAAGCATTGGCAATGCTAATAGTTCTGGCATTTACTGTTCTTCTTTGCATTTTGCATTTATAAGCACCAGGGTGAAAGGAGACGAGTGAAAAGTTTTAATGGAGGATGAGATAAGGGGTGCAGGTGTGCAATGGAATGAGAAGGGGAATAGAGCAACAGAGGAAGCCATTGATAAAGGGAGCCGATGATGAGCAAGAGGAAATATGAGTGAAAAAGGGAGTAAGAGAACAAGTGAGTGTTAGAGGAAGGATGAGAGAAAAAGTAAGGGCTGAGAGAAAAGTTGTGAGTTGAGAAGACGGAATAAGGCAATATCTTCAGGAGCACCAGAGAGAGAGCAACAGCGCGTGCAGGGAGAGAGAGTGACAGCGTGCACGGAGAGAGATAGAGTGACAGCATGCGCGTCCAGAGAGAGAGCAACAAAGCGTTCAGGGAGAGAGAGTGCCACACTGTGTGCAGCGAGAGAGAGAGTGACAGTGCTTTTTATCCACTGATTGAGGGTGCGCGGCCCTATTAACCCTTATGGTTATTCCCACTCACTACCTCTACACTCAAAGTACAGCCTCCCTGCATCACTTGGAGGTAGCTCTATCACACTGCCAGTTTTATTCCTAAGCAGTATTCTTTTAGGAAGGGTAATGGTTTAATTGGATTTCTAAATGAGCTCCTTATTAAATAAAAAAGTCTTAACCAAGTGTGCCTTCAATCACTTAATTTATAAACACTATGTATGTCCTGGCTTATGTTCCTTGCACTGAAGTCCTGTTACAAACAACTTTGACTTGTATAGATATTACATAGGCATTTGCCAGGCACTAGCATCATATGCCGAGCTACTGAGAGCATTTACCAGCTGTTGCCATTTTATGTCAAGATAGTAGCAGAGTCAACATGCTTTGAAACAAGTTTGAACGAAAAGTGCATTATGCATGCCAGTCCTTGTTGTGGAATGCAAGCGATTAAATGTCGCATTCTTTATTGTGCTAATTCATGCATTAACGCACGCATTTATTCATGTACTATTTATGTAATAGTTCTATACATCCTTTCAGTCAATATTTCTTCGAAGCCCAATCTGAAATCACAGGCAGGCTACTCGCTGGCAGAGCTCATGCCCTGTTGAGAAAGGTGAGTTTTCTTGTTCGTGCCCAGAGATCTCCCCCCTCCCCCTCCCCCTCCGTAAGGTAGGTCCACCGTGGCAGGTCTCGGCCGGTCGCTGGGCTAATGGCCCAGCAACTCCTCTTTCACCCTGGAGCAGACCACTTCCAAAAGGTGAACACAGTCAGAAAGACCCCCAGGGAGGAGCAGATTGGCATGCACGGGGGAGGTGGAGAGGGGAGCCCAGGACACAATCCTCTCAGTTATTATTGAAACAGCCAGCACTGTGAAAATGGTAGGACTAAAATACATATTAACAAACAAAGCTGCTCAAGGCTAAAAGGAGTCTGGCTTTAGGCTGTTAATTTGACTTAATCTTAACGCGGATCTGCCTATGTAATGGTGTCTATTACCCCGCCCTTTTCTCATGATATGATAGGTTATTTATAACGCACTTAATATGCAGAGGTTTTTAAGTGCGGACCCCAGGATCAAACCTGTGTTCCTCTGTGTCGTCTTCCTTCCAAGGTGAGCACGTTGCCCCTGAGCGATCCTCCTGAGACTAATGCACTTGTACTAAATTTCAGGGGACAGATTGGCAAACATTTAAGAGTTTGGGGCGGGGGAGGGGGGGAGCTGCTGGTGGATTTTGGATTCCAGGAGCCACGACGCTCGGCTGCAACTGCAAAGGTCACGTGGGCGAGGGGTAATGTTAAAAAACAGTGAACAGGTGTAGATCGCCTATAGTGTGGATTCCGCGACTTGTGTTCGTTTGCAGTCTCTTGGTCCGTGCAATTCCTGGGAGTCAGCCTGTGTAACTTTGTTGCCGGTTCCTTGCCCAGAAAATGCAGCTTTGACAGTTCAGGTGTGGCGGAGGTCTGCAGGTTTCGAATCCCGGCAAAGCCATCTCAGCCTTTCATCCTTCCGAGGTCGATAGATGAGTACCAACCTTGGTTGGGTGATATTGGGCCTCATTACGACCCAGGCGGTAATCTTCCGTCATTACCGCCATGGCGTAATGAGCGTTTACGCCGTGGGTCGATGGCGTAAAGAGCGCCACATTACGACCTATCGCGCACGAGCATTACGCCATGGCGGAAAAGGCCCCTACCGGCATCGTAAAGCGAGCAAGGTGCACTTCCGCCACCGTAATTAGCGGCCACCGTAATTTGCGGTGGCCGTAAAAAGCAGGACCGGAAATAGCGTCATCGCGCCGGAACGGGAAACAGCACGTCGGCCATCTTTAAAAACACAATCCATTGCCATCCTACCGAACAACACCAGATCCAACCCTGACACCTGTCCCAACCAATCACCCACCCATCCAAGTACCCGAAAATGCCTAAAGTTGTAAAGAAGGCATGTGACCGCCAGCGTCAGGAGAGATTCAGCCGGGAGGAACTCTGCATGCTTACGGAGACCCTGCAAGACAACGCAGGTGTCGTTTTCTCCCCGGAAATGACCAGGACAGCGATAGCGAAGAAGAAGGCCATCTGGGCCCTGGTGGCCGAGCGCGTCAGCGTGGTGGGGACCGTACCCCGCACCCCACAGCAGTGCAGGAAGCGCTGGGATGACCTACGCATACGGGTCAGAGCCGTCATCTCTGCAAACCGCAACCTTGCCCTGGGTACCGGTGGAGGGTCGGAATCCCCACTAAAACTCCAACCGTGGGAGGAGATCTGTGCAACCACGATTGGCATGGAATCCATTGAAGGCGTCGGAGGGATGGAAAGGGGAGCTCCGACATCAGGCGATGAAGGTAGGTGCCTCAAACAAGACATGCCATAGTCACTGCAGTCCATTCATGTGTAGCACAAGGTTGCCCTACAGTGTTAATGCAACACATTTCAACACTGCCCATAGCCACATGCGAGCACCACCCTGTATACACTGCTGGCACCCGCATACCTGCATCCACATTCCACACTAAAAGGAGACAACCTGCATGGCCCTGCCTGAAATCTGCCTCATCTACTGACCAGAATAATGTCAATCATTGTCATTCCAAAGTCTGCAGACCCATCAATAACGCCCTCCCTCCTTTGCTCCACCACAGGCACAGATTCACACCCCGAGGACCAGGACACCCCTGCGACGAAGAAAGCCAAGAAGGCCATCAATACCGTCCCCGCACCCTCAACCTCAGATGCAGTGAGGCAGACCCCACAACAAGCAGGACCCACTGCGAGCATACCGGACGTCCCACCGGCAAGCACCCCTGTAGGCAGCAGGCCAGCAGCAGCTGCTCCACCTCTACCGACATTGCCTGCCACAGAAGGCACCGGGTCAGCGGCCAGCAGCAACATCGGGGAGACAGCTGCAATAGCTGCATGTTCAGACTCAGACATGGAGCACAAGGTCAGAAGCCCCACTGACCTACTACATTCCCCCTGTTTCTCAGACGCCAGCCCCCATGAGGATCACACACAGGGGCACACAGAGGTAGAGGAGTGGCCTTCCACCCCATGCCCAGTCCTCACTCCACAGGAGGGGAGTAGCCCCTCCATCACACCACCAGCACTGGCCATGGGCCAGCAGGGGCAGCAGTCCCTTGAGGACATCACAGAACGGCAGCAACAACTGTCCACGATGCTGACTGAGCATGCCGCGGAATGTGTGGGGGCTAGGGCAACCATTGAACAGGCCACGGAGACCCTAAGGGCCGAAGTAGCGCAGAGCACTGCCACCCTGAGGGATGTCATGCAGGCCATGTCCAGGGACATCTGTGCTGAACTTGCCGGCTTGCGTCGTGCGCTCACTGAGCTCACCCACACCCTACAGGACGTGCATGCATGGGGGCAGGCAGGGACATCCTCCACTGCCAGTTCTGCACAGAGCAGCCCCGTGCGACGTTCCGGACGTAACCTGCGCTCCACAGCCAGGGGTGCCCCGGGGGCCAGGAGAGGGGGCTTGTAACAGCCTGTGGCCACTGTCACAGGCATCTGTTGACACCTACATGGGGTGTGTTGGGGTGTGCAGGGGGGAGGTGGGAGGGGGTGTGTTGGGGTGTGCAGGGGGAGGTGGGAGGGGGTGTGTTGGGGTGTGCAGGGGGGAGGTGGGAGGGGGTGTGTTGGGGTGTGCAAGGGGAGGTGGGAGGGGGTGTGTTGGGGTGTGCAGGGGGGAGGTGGGAGGGGGTGTGTTGGGGTGTGCAGGGGGAGGTGGGAGGGGGTGTGTTGGGGTGTGCAGGGGGGAGGTGGGAGGGGGTGTGTTGGGGTGTGCAGGGGGGAGGTGGGAGGGGGTGTGTTAGGGTGTGCAGGGGGGAGGTGGGAGGGGTGTGTTGGGGTGTGCAGGGGGAGGTGGGATGGGGTGTGTTGGGGTGTGCAGGGGGGAGGTGGGAGGGGGTGTGTCACAACGTTTCATAGTTTGAATACACTTTTTTCTTTCCGAAAAAGAAATGTGTGGACATTTTCATTGCGTATGTGTGCTTTATTGGTGTACAGTCCACAGTGTTCATGTCCCAGAGCCACACAGTGCCCCAAGTGCAGTGACCATGTGATACACACCAGCCGTGTGTGCTAGAAGCAGTGGTCAATGATACTTTGGCGCATTGCACGCCCCTCCTGTGCATCGCCTCCTCCATGGGGTGCCGCCCCATCTGCACCCTCCTCATCCTCATCGTCAGGTGGTTGCAGTTCTGCGTCAGGGGGCAGGGGCACATTCCGTCTGACGCACATATTGTGTAGCATGACACATGCCATGACGATCTTTGCCACCTTCTCATGGCCATACAGGAGTGCCCCACCAGACCTGCTGAGGCTTCGGAACCGTGCCTTCAATAGGCCGAATGTCTGCTCTATGACCACACGAGTACGTGTATGTGCACGGTTGAAGTCCTCCTCGTGCTGGTTCTGCGGGTTCCGGACTGGTGTAAGGAGCCACCTCTTCAGGGGATAGCCTGCATCACCTGTATGTAGGCGAGAATGTATGTGTCAGTCATGTTGTCTGATCAAGAACATGATGTTCCCCCATGGCTTGCATCCAACTGTTACTTTGGCTCACTTCTACATGCACTAATTGATTCACACAATGCAACCAGTATATGCTCATGGCTCCCATGGCCTGCTTTGCATGCCATCACCCAATGTATGCAGAGGGGTTGTGTGCATTGTGAGTGCCCATCCTCTGTCTCCGTTCTCTGTGTTACTCACAGCCAGGTGGCGTATGCACCCCCCCCCTTTCAGCCAGGTGGAGTATGCATCATCCCCCCCCTTTCAGCCAGGTGGAGTATGCATCATCCCCCCCCTTTCAGCCAGGTCGAGTATGCATCACCCCCCCCCTTTCAGCCAGGTGGAGTATGCATCATCCCCCCCCCTTTCAGCCAGGTGGAGTATGCATCATCCCCCCCCTTTTCAGCCAGGTGGAGTATGCATCACCCCCCCCCCTTTCAGCCAGGTGGAGTATGCATCGGTACGTCATTCACCTGCCCACTTCCATGACATTGGACTCACCGAGTAGCCAGGATCTTGGCCCTGCATGTCGCTCCATGTAGCGTGGTATTGTGGAGTTCCTCAGGACCATAGAATCATGGGTTGATCCGGGGAATCGGGCACAACAATGTGTGATGATCTTGTTGGAGTCACAGACCATTTGCACGTTGATTGAGTGGAACTGTTTCCGGTTGCGGTACGGTACCTCCATGGCACGTGGAACCACCAATTCCACATAGGGTGCAGTCGATGGCACCAATGCAACCGGGTATGCCGGCTAGTGCATGGAAACCCACTTTGGTGTTTGCAATCTCCTGGCCAGTCCGTGGTAATGAGATGTGGTCGTCTGTGTGCTTGAGGAGGGCATCGAGCACTTGGATGAGTGTTCGTGAGAATAATGGTTGTGAAATGCCATGCAGGTGATGTGCCCCACTGTGTGCTGGTAGGTGCCTGTGGCCAGGAAGTGGAGTACAGACACTACCTTCAGTAGGGGGGGGGATGGCGGTTGGAGTTTCTATCATGCTGACGATGTCGTTGTGTGTCATGTCTACGATGGCGGTGATGGTGTCCCGGTCCAAACGGTACAGGGTGTGGATCTGCTCAGCAGTGAGGTTGAATGGATTGGCTCTGATGCGTGGGATTGGGGGCTGCCTGCGTGGTGGCACTGGCTGTGCTGGTGGGGCTTGCTGGGCCTGCCTTGCCCTCCTTCTCCTCCTGCGTCTCCTCTGTGCTGCCTGTTGTTGTTGTTGCTGTTGTAGCACATGCATTGCTATCAGGTCCTCCAGCCCCAACATTGCTAGTCGTATTGGTATCATTGTGGAGTGTGACTGGGTGTGGGAAGGGGTGGGGTGTGCTCTTTTTGTACTTCCTGAGTCTGTATTGCCTTCACCTGTGCTGTTTCTGTGCACCTGTGGCAGCTGCATTCACTTAACATGGCCCTTTACGGTTGGTTCGCGATGGCGTTATTAGCACCATGGCGGTAAGGTACTTAACGGGCTGGGTGATGGCGTTAGGTGCATGTCCGCTTGGGTCGGCATTTGCGTACCTTTCCGCCATGGCGCTAAGTACGGTGTGGGCGGTCGCGTGCGTGCACCCTTAGCGCAGTTAGCGGCAGCGTTAACTACGATGCCGCTAATGGCATCGTAGTTAACGGTCACGGGTCATGATCGGACCTGGCGGAAAACGATGGCGGTAACCATTTACCGCCATCGTTTTTCACTTAGCGCCAGGGTCGTAATGAGGCCCATTGTATGTAAATATGTGCTCTGTAAAGCGCTTTGGCGAAAGCGCTATATAAAATAACCGATCATTCTCATGATTAGCTTTTGGGGCCTTTTGAGTTGTTGACTGAGGAGTCTTGACATGCTACTTTACATGTTGATTACTGCAGTGCTGCAAAACAGGACGTGTACTACCAACGCTGAAGTGGGGTCATCCTTTAGGACCACGGTCACAATCATGCAGATCTCCGGAGATCACTGTGGATATGTGGAAATGTGCAGAGCTGTCCCTTCCTTTCATCCTACCTTAGTTGATAAAATATGTAAGACTGAGTTGGTCACTTGTGACATCTGTCATTTAGAATATAGCATAACTGCAGAAACAGAGGTCTTATTACTGCAGTGAATTGGCATCTTATGAAGGTGTGCCTGGTATATGATGAATGCAAATTGGAATGAAAGACTGAATGCGGGCCATATGAGGGTTTCCCTGGTAAACGATGGGGGTAAATTGGAAGGTCAGGTGTCCCCGGCATATATGGTGGTGCAAAGGATTGTGGGGTATTAGTAAAAGAGAGTACTTAATAAAAGCATTAAGTGGCATTGGGTGATCACTGGGAACGCCCTTTGAAGTTATCCTCCCAACCCCCACCCCCAGTGGTGAACTGGCCTACAGGGAACTCTGGAGATTGTCCTGTGGGCCTGTGCAACATAGGCCTCTTCTGTGTGGGTACCCCGGTTTTCTGATCCTCTAACCCTTTCTCTCCCATGCACCCTACTACCTTCCTTCCATCTCCCCCGATCCCTTTGTTGTGCTTCACTATGGTTAATCCCTGGATAGTAGCAAATGTTTGTTTGTTTGTTTGTTTATTATTTATAGGGCGCCCTGAACCCTTGGGTAGCTGGGCGCACAGCATAACAAGATCACTTATAGCTTGGTTACATTGCAGGTTACATGGACAGGTATATACAGCTACATATATAGATACGAATTACATAAATTACATAGTTATGGGTATGTTACAGTTACAGTAGTTACGATTGGCCTAGTTACAGGTGTGTCCCTGTGCCAGATCAAGAGTCATAGATAGCTGGTTACTTTCTAGATCAGAAGAGTGGCAGGGGCTTAAGAGGCTATGATTATTGGTCATTGTGCCGTAGCCAGTTACGGGTGTTGCTCCTGAACCTGTTGTAGGATTGGTCTCTTCTTAGCTCGACTGGTAAGGCATTCCATTGCTGGGCTGCTCTTACTTGGAAGCTGTTTCCCCCTGTTTTTTGTAAGCGGAATCTGGGAATTTGAATGCAGTATGAATTGGCTGTTCTAGTGTGGCGTGTTGAAAGTTTTCTAGTTATTCTTTCCTTTAGGTATAGTGGTGCTGCGTTATTTAAGCATTTGAAGGTTAAGGTGACCATTTTGAGGAGGATTCGATCGGTAATCTTTAGCCAGTTGTGATTTCTTCTAGCGTTAGAGATGTGGTCTCTGGAAGGGAGGTTCAGGGCAGTTCTGAGCGCATTGTTTTGCGTGGTTTGGAGTTTATTTGTGATGTATTTGTTAGCTCCGGCATAGAGTGCATTGCAGTAGTCTAATTTCGAAAGGATAAGGGCATTGGCTAGGATGATGCAGCTAGCTGGTGACAGGAGCGGTCTGCATGCTTTGATAAGTTTGCCGGTGTAAGCTGTGGAAGAGGCCAGGGAATGTACTTGTTTTTTTAGGGAGATTGTGGAATCCAGATAGAAGCCTAGAGTCTTCACTTCTTTGGCAACTGTAATTATATTACCATCAATGTTGAATGCCTTGTAGTTGCCATTGAGTTTTTTTAAGTTATTGGTTGAGCCAAGGATTAGGATCTCCATTTTCTCATCATTCAGGCAGAGGCCATGGGTGGCCATCCATGCCTGAATGAGGGTGTATATTTCATTCCCTAAGGCTGCATCTGATGAGAAATTGCCCGTAAGGGGTATAAGGATTTGGGTTTCGTCTGTATAATTTGTGTAGGTGATACCCAACCTGTCCAATTTGTCAAATAGAGGCTTAGTGAAAATATTATACATGGTGGGCGAAACACAGGAGCCTTGGGAGACGCCACAGGTTGTTATGACTGGCTCTGCAGCGGCTGCCATAGAAAAGACTCTCATGCTTCTGTTATCTAGAAATGATTGGACTCAAGCTATAGCTTCACTTGAAAAGTGGGCTGCCGATGCAAGGTGCTTGCATAGGACTGCGTGGTCCACCAAGTCAAAGGCCGCCGACAGATCAAGGAGGAGTAGCATAGCTATGTTACCTTTTATCGTTGATTTCATCGATTTGGGCTTTGAGGTCTATTAGGGCTATCTCAGTGCCATGTTGGGGTCTGAACCCCGATTCGCAGGAGCCTAATAGTTGGTTTGTTTCAAGGTATTTTTGAATTTGTAGATAGGCCACTCTGTCAATTATCTTGAGGTGAAAGGGGACAGTAGTGATGGGTCTGTAATTAGTTGGGACAGAGGGGTCTAAGGTTTGTTTTTTCAGGAGGGGTAGGACTCAGGATTCTTTTAGGCTGCTTGGGACCGTACTTGACCTAAAGGAAGCGTTAATGAGTTTGGTGATGAATGGCACTAACTCTCTGGCTGCATCCTTGATTATTTGGGCAGGGCAGCTGTCACCTTTGCAGTCTGATGGCTTTAGCGAGGCAATCATTTTTTCTGTTTCATAAGTAGTGATATTGGTGAATTTGAACGGTATTGGATCAGGTTTGTTGCTGGGGGTGGGTGCCATCTGAGTTTCCATAGGTGGGAGTGAGTCTCTTTTTAGGGCAATTTTGGTTTGCAATGTTTTTATGTTGTTGGCTAAGGCATTTTGGATGTTAGTACACCATTGTTTATCTTTGGGTAAGTTGTTAGTGGAGGAATAGGAGATTCTTATTCATGTAGAATTGTGAATAATTCCTTGGTGTTGGAGGATACTTTTGTTATAGACCTCTTTTTTAGTTTGAATGATTTTGTTTTTGTATTTGGTGGCATATAATTTGAGTTTTAATTTGTTTTCATCTGTGGGGGTGTGAAGCCATGTGGCTTCTAACTTCCTCTTTTCTAGTCTGAGTTATTTTAGGAGCGGGGTAAACCAGGTGTTTATATGGGCTTGTTGTTTGCTCTTGCAGTTTTTGAGCGGGGCAACGGTGTCCAGGATTTTAGTCATGGTTGCATTGTAGTTGTCAACCAGCATGTCTGGGTTAGAATTGCTTGGTAGGGTATTGATCACTGGAAGGAGACGCGGTAGGATGTTGTCCAGTGTGATATTTTTTCTTGATCTAGTAGGGAGAGGGGGGGGGCATTATTTTTTCTTTGTTTACTTCTTTGTTAAGAGTTAGGTTTAATTCAATCAGGAAATGGTCAGTCCAAGTTTGGAGCGTGATTTTGGTAATATTGACAGGGCAATTAGAGGTAGCTACCCAGTCGAGGGTTCTGCCTTTGTCATGGGTGGGGGTGTGGACTTTTTTAGGCCATGTTCTTTGAGCATGTTAGTTATAGCTTGTGCTTGTTTGTCGTCCGGATCGGTGAGTCCTAAGTTGAGATCGCGTAGGATCATTATCTGAGATGACTCTTTGGAATTGTTAGCTAGCAAACTGGAGATGTCATCTTCGAACGAGCCTAGAGTCCCTGGTGGTCTATAAATTAGGTAGATCGTCAGGGTACGGCATGGGGATATTGGCAGTTTAGCAGAGAGTAATTCACATGACTTTAGTGGTGGTAACGTTGTGAGTCTTGGTTCCAAATTTGGCGTGGGCCACAATCGATCTGGTGTTAATTAACGCTCCTGCTACTGTCATGGTTTTAGGTGGGCATTTGAAGTTTGATGTTATGGGAGTAGGTTCAATCAGTGTCCCCTAGGCCGGGTTTTGTGAAGATACTTGCGCCAAGTTCCTAGGAGTATTTTTAGGAGGGTTGGTATGGCGGTTTAGATGCGACTTAGGCGGTTTAGGTTTGTGGAGGGGAGAGAGTCTAGCGCGGGGCCTAATGTTTCTGGTCATGGTAGGGCAGGGTGCGTGTTTAATTTGTTGCATGATTATAGGTATTAGGTGACTGAGAAAAAATAAGGCCAGTAATAATATCTAGGTACTGATATACATAGTTCTGGAGATGTGGTTAACTTTGCAGTGGAAGGTTAAAAGTAGTTACTTTGCATAGAGTGAGCTTGGCCAGGTGGGTTAAAATCCATGTGCAGTGGTCGGCTAAGCGCCACTCAGCAGTGGCAGGCTGAGGATAGCTTTGCTAGTGAATGCTAGACCAACTTTGTAGTGGCAGTGGACTAAACAGTTTGCGAAATTAGGCAAGAAAGCAACTTTGCTAAAGTGGCTAGGGCAGCTTTGCAGTGGCAGTAGGCTAAACAATTCACAGAGGCAGGCAAAAAGCAACTTTGCTAAAGTGGCTAGGGCAGCTTTGCAGTGGCAGTAGGCTAAACAATTCACAGAGGCAGGCAAAGAGCAACTTTGCTAAAGTGGCTAGGGCAGCTTTGCAGTGGCAGTAGGCTAAACAATTCACAGGGGCAGGCAAAAACAACTTTGCTAAAATGGCTAGGGCAGCTTCGCAGTGGCAGTAGGCTAAACAATTCACAGAGGCAGGCAAAGAGCAATGTTGCTAAAGTGGCTAGGGCAGCTTCGCAGTGGCAGTAGGCTAAACAATTCACAGGGGCAGGCAGAAACAACTTTGCTAAAGTGGCTGGGGCAGCTTCACAGTGGCAGTAGGCTAAACAATTCACAGAGGCAGGCAAAGAGCAACTTTGCTAAAGTGGCTAGGGCAGCTTCACAGTGGCAGTAGGCTAAACAATTCACAGAGGCAGGCAAAGAGCAACTTTGCTAAAGTGGCTAGGGCAGCTTCGTAGTGGCAGTAGGCTAAACAATTCACAGGGGCAGGCAAAAACAACTTTGCTAAAATGGCTAGGGCAGCTTCGCAGTGGCAGTAGGCTAAACAATTCACAGAGGCAGGCAAAGAGCAACTTTGCTAAAGTGACTAGGGCAGCTTCGCAGTGGCAGTAGGCTAAACAATTCACAGAGGCAGGCAAAAAGCAACTTTGCTAAAGTGGCTAGTGCAGATTCGCAGTGGCAGTAGGCTAAACAATTCACAGAGGCAGGCAAAAAGCAACTTTGCTAAAGTGGCTAGGGCAGCTTCGCAGTGGCAATAGGCTAAACAATTCACAGGGGCAGGCAAAGAGCAACTTTGCTAAAGTGGCTAGGGCAGCTTCGCAGTGGCAGTAGGCTAAACAATTCACAGAGGCAGGCAAAGAGCAACTTTGCTAAAGTGGCTAGGGCAGCTTCGCAGTGGCAGTAGGCTAAACAATTCACAGAGGCAGGCAAAAAGCAACTTTGCTAAAGTGGCTAGGGCAGCTTCGCAGTGGCAGTAGGCTAAACAATTCACAGGGGCAGGCAAAAAACAACTTTGCTAAAGTGGCTAGGGCAGCTTCGCAGTGGCAGTAGGCTAAACAATTCACAGGGGCAGGCAAAGAGCAACTTTGCTAAAGTGGCTAGGGCAGCTTCGCAGTGGCAGTAGGCTAAACATTTCACAGGGGCAGGCAAAAACAACTTTGCTAAAATGGCTAGGGCAGCTTCACAGTGGCAGTAGGCTAAACAATTCACAGAGACAGGCCAAAAGCAATTTTGCTAATGTAGGCTAGAACAGCATTATGAGACAACGCCAATGTTCACGAAGTAAAGTGCAGCACACCATGTTACAAAGGTAGGCTGAGGGTAGCTTTACTAATGTGGGCTGGATCAACTTTGCAATGGCAATGGGCAAATACAATTGTGTACAATTGTGCAGAGGCAGGGTAGAGGCAGTTTGTGGTGATAGGCAGTGAACAACTTTGCATGAATTAGACTAGTATGAAACTTTGCAAGTGTAAGGTTGAGATCACCTTTAAAGATAGGCTAGGCGCAGCTTTGCCAGGGTAGTCTGGGAATTAGCTTGCATGTGTAACTTAGTTAGTAGTGATTAGGTGTGGTTTAGTAGAGATTCGCCTTACAGGAGCTCATAGGGCAGAGTGGGTAGAGTGCCGGTGTCAGGACACAGTGCAAATATGAACGTGCCGGTGGGAGTTAGACCTCTAAGCGTCTACATTCGACTGGTATGGCGAGATATGAGCGCGGGGAGCAGAGGTTCGGGTTGGCTATGGTGTGGAGCCTGAAGGCGTTACGATCATCAGAGGTAAATAGAATAGAGAGACGGTACATGCGCAGTTAATGGTGGGAGTGGCTATGTTGTGATTCACGAGTGGTATACATGGAGCGGGACTGAGCAGGCGTAATCGCGCTGAGCCTAATGCTATCAGTAGTCGGTAGCAACTGCCGTTAAGCCATAGCTTTCAACTCACACGCTTTTGGCGGGTGTCACCTGCCTTCTAAACAGCTGACTCACTCGCCAAGCCTCCTGCATGCCCATTCATTTCAATGGGCCTCTCACCCGCCAAAAATAAAATCGGGTGTTTTCACCCGCCTTTGTGACACAAATGGTTGAGAGCTATGGTTAAGCATGTATTACAACGGTTAAACATTGGTTTTGGCAGTAACAGCTGAGTGGGCGTGGATGCCTGGGGGCTGCATTATGAGGCAACACCAGTGCTCACGAGGTAGAGTGCAGTAATGTTCTTGGATTAAGAGTTACCTTGGGCAGTTTGTGGATGCAGCCAGGCCATGTAGAACCAGGGGGTCTGGTAGACGGCATGAACGGCTAAAACAGGCTGAAGACAGGTGATGGCCTTGGTTGGAGTGGGCCGGCTTCAACTGCCGGCGCTCGATAGGTGGAGACAATGGCACAACGGCCAAATATTCTTTCAAATTCACTACTTGGATCCAGTGTTTCAGAAATGTTCTCGTGGGAGACCCCCCCAAACCCTTGCACATTTTAAAACAGGGCCATTTTGAAAAACATTTCCACGGTCACTTTTGGTTCCGAGTCTACTCCTGCCCAAGCCCCCACAAAAACATAATTTGAGGCAAGCAATTCTTAAACATATAACGTATCAGATCAGACATGCAAAGCAACAGTAAAATGTGCATTTGAAAGCGAGAGGGAATGCCATGGAAATCCTTGTACATGGGTGCAGCTTTGTGGCTTAAACGTGGCAAATTCTTGTGCGCTCAGCAGACTCTTAAGGCCCGTCCTCCCTTCGAGAGTTCTGCAAGCCTGTTCTATTAGAGAAAAGAACATATGTCTAGCGGGCCTCAAAAGGGCAGCTTGGGGCTAAAATGCACCAGGCACAGATAAAAAACGTTGGCCAGGTCCATAAGCCCAATTTTCCAAACGCTATGTACGATTGCGATATCAATTGTGATCAAAATGGCAACGAAGAAGAATTTCCCTGCCTTAACTACACATATTTAGCAATAAGCATGGGAACGCCATGCTGCACCAGTGCGGTGCTATCACTTCGTTACGCTTAGGGCTCAATGTGACGGTACAATTGCAGCCAACTCAGCAGCTTAATCACGTGGTCAGATCCTCACTGTATATAGCTGGTCAGATAGCACAGCGTAGAGCGGGTTCGTCGATGCAGAGCCTGCGACGCAGGTTCGAATCCCAGCTTTTCATCTTTCAGAGATCAATAAAGGTGCCTGTGTGTTTATTGCACTGTATACATATGAATAATTATTATTATATGAACATAAGCTTCTGCCTCCATCCAGCTGATCTGTACCAACTCGTTCAACCATTTTTGTTTACTGAACGTCATCCCACAACACTTAACAAGAAAGAGTATCTAGCAACTTCTAAATAAACTGCATGTTCCCCAGAACCCCCCTTTTTGTGTGCAGGTCATGGAACGTGCATGGCAATAGTCCTACATAGATGACCCGCATTGGTCATAAAGTAGAGCAGTCATTTTAAAATAATCCCTTCAGACCTTAAGAAAATGCATAACAAATTAAACTATTATCCTAAAAAAAGGCAGCCACCTCATTAACACCCACGTAAGAACAGCAGCTCCTAAACAGTAGAGGCCCAACATTAATAGGAACCTCTTTTTCTGTGGTGAAAAAAACCTCTCCACAAAAAACTATTTTTTAAAATTGCTTCAATATTGTTGAGAAATGGAAGCATGACTCCTTATGAAAGTCTTCAGCCTCTTAACCATGTGCTCTGCGTTTCAGCTTCAGTACTAAATATTCCAATACAGATTGCCATCATTCGAAATTGAACTATCTCTATTGCGAGAACATGTAAAGCTATACCTCTATCAAATTTAGAAAAAAGCAGATTTTTGAACTCTTACAAATCATGAATCCTGGAGTATTTCTCATTATGATTGGGAATCTCGAATGGTAGGGGATGTTGGCTTTTCCCAGATATGATATCCCATGTATTGGCGATATGCCAGTCTCACCTATATATTCATTCTCCCAAACATTCCTGTAAACATAACTCACTGCTTCCCCATTTCTTGAAACCATTGACCCACCAGCCCCAAGATGGTAGCGGAGGGCAGAGCATCACGACTGCCAACGGCAACACAACCACACTTCCTTATGAACCACCAGTGCGTGCATCATTCTTTAATTCCCGCAGTTTACGCCAGTGCATACTGCGCCGCACGTATCCACGGTACATACATCTTGCCCGGTGTGTGAATTGATTGATTGTTTATTTATTTATTTATTTATATAGCGCCTATGTACAATGGGTTTCAAAACGCTTCGAGGAGGGAGGGAACATAGGAAAAATTCAGTAACATTCAATAAAGTCCTTGAAACAATACAGAATGTGAAAAATAACTATCGTAATAGGCCTGACGACATTTCTGATAGTGCAAGTGCATAGACAAATAAGGCAAGAGGGAAAGGAAAAGGAAGGAGAGCAAAACAAGCAGTAACATTACTATGCATGACGGCAATTGATGTAGTGCAGGAGGTGAACAAGAGGAGGGGTAGGAGGGGGGTGCGGGGGGGATAAGAGAGGGGAGAAAGGGAATAACAGACACGCTAAGATGCAAATTTGTCAGCAACAAATTAATAGAGCAGGGGAGGGGGAGGAAGGAGAAGACAAGGAGGGGAGGAGGGGAGACAGACAAGCTGATATCAAAGTCAGGGGAATAATGATAAGAGTAAGTGCTAAGTGGGGGGAGTAATAGAGGAGCGAGAAAGATAGTGGGCTGAGGTGTAAGAAGGTGGTGAAAAGAAAAAAGAGATGGGTGGGGGGGTAAGGGGTAGAAAGGAGGTTAGAGGGGGTAGGGGGACACACAGACACTCAGAGGGGTTTAGGAGGCACACAGACACTCACAGGGGGTTTAGGGGGCACACAGACACTCACAGGGGGGATTAGGGGGCACACAGACACTCATGGGGGGTTTAGGGGGCACACAGACACTCACAGGGGGGTTTAGGGGCACACAGACACTCACAGGGGGTTTAGGGGGCACACAGACAATCACAGGGGTTGGCGATCCGGCGTACCGCGGTGGACAGCAGTAGACAGGGCCTTAGGAGTGGGCCTTGTGAGGAGGGCCGGCCAAGCCTGCCGGCCTCCCCATTGGCCCAGATGATCAGGGCAGCCACCAATCCCAGATCCCCCGCAGCACCATGCCTAGCACTCTGGTGCAGGCACTGAAGACAGCCATCTTGGAATGGCGGAATCCAACAAAGGAACATGTGCAGTATCCTTCATTCAGGCAAAGGATTGGCATCAAAGGATGGAACCTGAGGGTTCCCCACTCAGTTTAAAATCACTGTGGGATAATCTCATTGCACCACAGCTCAGCAAACATACTGCACTCTCAAAAAGGAACACAGACATGTGACATCTCCCAACAGAATCAACTGGTGGGGACTGCCCGGGGAGTCATGTCATTTTTGGCACCGGGGCCACTTTTCTTTACAGTACCTGTTCTAGTTGTAGTTGCAATTTACTATGCACAGTGTGACTTGCAGCGACTCTCTTTTTCTTGACAAGAAAGGGTCGGCTGGCTGAAAAATCTGCACTGTCATTATAAGCCAGAAACGACTTGGAACCACCCGGCTAACGAGCTTTATCTACATGTGGAACTTTGCTTTTTTAAAAAAGATGTCAGCATGGTAGATTGCGCCAGCCGCTAGTTGGTGGTTTGTTTTGACTGCTAACTACTGCGCCACCATTCTTCTCTTCTGCCAAAGTCCTCTCACTGGCCCCCTTATATATCCATGTGACAGTATTTTTTAATTGTGTGGTTGCAGAGGTCTCTTTAGCATTTTTTCCCAGCAGCATGCTGCATAGTACTGCTAGTAGTTCCACCAAGCATGTGCGTTATCAATGGCTGCTGGATACGCAATGGTTTGGCTCCTAGAAGATATGTCATCAACCTGCCAGAATTCAGTTATCCAGAGCCCGCTGTAAGATATTTTGTCTTATTGGGGTAAATTTTGGATTTGCCAGTATTTTCTTACAGTAAAAATCTTGGCAGTAATTTGGTGGTAAATTAGTCTTGCATTTAGATTGGGTTTGGCCTCATATTATTTTAGTGACCATACCTTGTTAGCTTATGTTGGTGGTAATTTTAGTGGTATTTTGTTTTCCGGGATTTATACCTGTGGTATAGTGGTGAGCATGATTTTCTTTTTATATTATAACCCCATCATAAAACAAACCTTTCCTTTCTATTAGAGTACCCCCTAGTTGTCTGTAGAGAGCCCCAGACCTATGTACTTCAGAGGAACCCAATGATTTTATTCAGAGCGCCACCTACAGTTTGTGGCTGGTGTTGCTGGCTTATGTACATCCAGTAACCTATGCGCCGTTAGGCATTACTGGCTTATGGATATCCAGCAAGCTATATATCATATCAGATTCCTTCTCATCAGCATGCAAGGAAGGCGCGCGCACACACATACACACACAGACACACACACACAAACACACACACACACACACTTTTTCACTGAATGTTATAAGCTTCCTCTGGGTTGTTATTTTACCTGCAGTAGTAAATTGGCAAATGCACTTCTGAACAGATATGAACCTCCCCTGTATACTTCATATACATATAAATGAATTCACAGATGCAAAAATGACAATAAAAATCCCATTTGTTTTCATATACTTATTATATTGAATCTCATTTACATGTCATCAAGTCTTACCATGGTTATTTACAGCATCCTCTGGAATACAAAAGAAAGCAAAACAGAACAAGCAGGTCTATTTAAAACATGGGTTCATGTTCCCACATTCTGAAAATAATGCTAAACAAACATGCAATAATTTCCTAACCTTTCTACACTGTAATAAATCTTAGCCAAACATACGGCATTCAAATGGTCCTCACTTGGCACATATCTTACCAAGATTAATATTTCTTTGAAGTTCCCAGTACAACCTTGCTATTTTTGCAAATGCAGGCCCAGTGTCAGCGCGAAATGCTTCTGTAATCTTGTGTGGGGAGCACCAGTGAGATATCTCTCACAGCCAGAGCTCTAACCCCTTGGAGCTCTGTCTGTCTTCCCAGCCCAGTCTGAAATAACTTTTCTCTGCATTTATTGTCCCAAGAAATCTCCTATCCATCCTTTTTTGATGTTTCTTGTCTGCCTATAATTTCCCCCAATCAGGTTAACAAGAATGCATTCTGTATCAACCCTCATGTTTAGAACAATGAGGACTTTAGACCTCCCTGAATAAATGTTTCATTCTGTTTCCTGCTGCATCATTCCCTCTGCTCTCCAGAAGCTAATACAATACAAAAAAAAAAAAACGCCAGTGTGCATTTAAAAATGAATTTCAGCAGTGCCACTAAAACATGGATTTTCACCTCGTTTTGCATTTGAGACTGCATTATAATGTTAGGGAAGTTAGAATTAGTATTTTAGCAATGTTAATTATGTTAGTCTGTTATATAACTTAATGTAGTCTGCATGTATGAGGTATCCAAAAATAATGGTGCACTACATTATTTGACCTGGCAGCACTAAGCTTTTCTATGCGTGCATTTCATTCTCTGCAGTTTCAAGTTGGGCTTGGCTGTGTTGTAAAACCTGTACTTTGCATTCCACCAACAACACATTTACATGTCACACTGGCAAAAAAAAATATATATACTATCGTTCATTTCCCATTGTTGCCAATATCATAAGTAACATCTTAATCTTTAAAGACAAAATAATCAACCATCCTCCCATCACTAACACTACTATTGCTAAACCCACCATAGTGCTTTCCACCCAGGTTCCCCAATGAAACACATTCACCTCCATTACACCCAGACTACTAACTGTAATGTTGCTCTTTCTCAGATTCATCTTAATAGTATGCTTTTCCTTATGACTCAATAAAAATTCGACATCGGGGTCTATCGGAAATGTATCCCTTTGAAAAAACTCAATATTTTCACTTGGCTTTCCCAAATATCATTTGCAATATGGAATAATGTTAGACCCCCAACCGAGACAATTATATCCTTTGGAACCTGCAAGTAAAATACATTATATTTCAATTGCTTGACAACAAACGTTCCATGATTTAGATGTGTAACAGTAAGATTCTTCATAAAGGTGCTGTGAAATGCCACCACCTCTGGAGTTTTAATTTTTAGGTATTTCCCTTCTTGCCAAAATCCGACGTTATGTACCCACTTAGTTTGGTAAATAAGTTCAGGAGCTATATATGGGATGCACAGCAAAAACCCGATTTCCATTCTTTCTAAATTCACATATAGTGGCATTGCATTGCCAATTTCAAATGCAACTTTCACCTGCATTATTTCAACGTACCTTTTAGTGATCCTTTCCATCATTTGATGAACAGTATCTTACGAAACAAAATATAACGGTATATGTCCTTGAATTAATTGGGAAATTGCAGTTTGGACCTCTCTCATGTAATTTGTAAACAATCTATCAACAGGATTTACTACATTCATAATCTCATTTAATATTCGGTCATGTTTAATTATCACTTTGGTACTATGTTGTAGAATTTCAGCCTGTTCATTTAGTAACACCATAATTTCATTAACAAATTTCACTTGTTCATCCAATCCACTCCTAATTCCATCCAAGGTCTTTTGGATCATTTCCAGATCGTAATTCAATTGTTGTGCTTTGGCACTCAATGTCCCTACTGAAATGGCATTCGCTGTTGACATCGCAGTACTTATTACAGCTCCAATAATAGACATTACCAAGGAGACCACCAGAATTACTGCCCCTCTCTTTCCCCTCCTTTTCTTTATATCCGCTGAATTCACAAATGTCTTTTCTAATTGCATTAACATACATATTATTGTCTGCTTAGCGTCGTCTTTTTTCAATTCTAGCTAATCTTTAGTCTGGTTGGTTACGATCCCAGTTTTGTTAATACATTTTTCAAATAAATCATCAGGGTTTATGGGTATATATATTCTGGAATATCATCCTTCTGTTCCCCATAATAAACCCAGGCACTTCTTCCACTGCAATGCCAGATGCTGGTCCGGGCTCAATGATAACCTGTGCTTCCATGGCTTTAAGATTCCCTGCAACCATAAGAACCGATATCCATGTTGCTGGAGCCATCATCAATGACATCCGTCTTGCAGACTTAGTCTTCGCCCCCGACTGCGGCTTTTTTGGAATTTCCTGCCACGGACTCCCGGACTCCGTCATCTCTCATGTCCTCCGGTCCTGCGAAACCCGACCCTAAAAGATCCATTAATTTTTCTAAATTAAATACAAATGAAACAGATTAAGTACATAGCACAATACCAATTTTACCCTTTCTACCACACAAAAACAAAACGTAGTCCAAAACCTCCGCTTGAGTCTTTTAATTTCTGAAACTAAGCACATGGTAGAGAGAAAACAATAATATACATAAGACACCATTATACATCAAAAATATATTTCAACATTGTACCATAATAATTCAACCTGATTCAGCCCCTTATGTAAATGTTTATCACCTATGGTATTTTCATCTCCATTTATTTCCACAATAAGGACTACATCTATTTTTATTCCTATGGTGTGGGACACAGGCGAGCATTATGCTTTTCTTCTTTAATCCACTGCTCAACAGCAATTCAAAACTTTTAAACTCCCCCTCCCAAGAGTCTTAGAGGCTCTGTAGTCCTTAGCCTCTCTCCTGTCCACCAATGACAGCCCTTGGGTAAGTATAAAGTCCCCTGCCCCTAGGTCCTTTCCTCTTCTTTTTGCTGCTCAACAGTTAATTGTTTTCCTATCTTATCTTACGTAGTTATTATGGCAATGTTGGGTTTCACTTGAAGTTTAATATCACTTGATATAGCAGTCATTGTGTTTGTGTGCACTTACGTCACTACCAGCGCGTAGGAGATTTTAGGCCGACTCGCGAGCGCAGCAGGTTTTATTCAGGCACGTAGTACACAGAGCGCGAGTCATTCATTTGAGTCGCCCGTGGCGGGGATATTCCTTGTCAGACGGGCACGTTCGAGAGAATGGGTGTCCCGCGAGTCTTCCCGCTCGCGTCAGGGAACCCATTCCCTCATTAACAGAAAAGTGCGCAAAAGCGCGTATTCCACTGAGGAGATGCGGATAGTCGCGCGAGTGCATTAGCGGGCTCCGCTCATGCGCGACAGGATAGTTAATCGCGTAACATTCTTTTCTCAAATGTTACGCAATTGCAGTAATAAACTAAGACCCGAACATACGGATAGATAGCTCTTGCATATAACGAATATAGAGGCTTCAAAAAAAAAGAAAAAAAAAAAGAGAAATTATTGAGAAGCAAGCGCCGACGCTCTCGCTCGTGTGATGTTTCCCTGATAGCAATACGACTGAACAGCTGCTAACAACAGACAGCAAGACGTTCAGGTTGACAGACATGGCCTGTGACAGGGAAGAAGAGTGCTGGCAGGAGTATTCTGACCAGGAACAAGAGCTGCAAGAGGAGGAATTTGACCTCTCTCAAAGTTTAAAGAAGGTCTTAGGAGATTCCCTAGTCAGAGCAGTTGCTCAAGGGGTTCAGCCTATTCAGGACAGGCTTCAAGTCCTTGAAGATATGTTGGGCACTGGCGCTGGCAAGATTGTTGATCAAGGAGAGGGGACCTCCACAATCAAGCCTCTACAGAAAGAACACAGGGGGTGTAAAGCAGCCCAGAAGAGGAAGCACTCTTCTACCCCCCCGGGCTCTGAAATGGGGAAGAGAGAAAGATCCCTAGAGGCAGCTGACGCCTTTGACAGGCTGAAGGACGCGTTCCTTTCCAGATCAGCGGTGCCCAGCCTCATACCCCCTACCCCAGGGGCGAAAAACACAGGGGTTACACTGTCTTCCTCAGATGAATATGACGAACAAGAGGAAGAGGAGAGGAGTCTGTCAGGGAGCATTCAAGAGAAAGAAAGAGTGAGACAGACAGATAAAATTGCCAGCCTGGTGGAGAGCGCCCCCGAGGAGGACATGTCGGATATGTTTGAGCCGGAGGGCATCAACAGACTGGACGCCATCCCCTAAGGTGGCACTGTACATGTCCCAGAAATTAAGGAAGCCATTGGAGAAAGAGATAAGGTTCAGATTGCGAGCAGAGTGTCCTAGACCAGAGCTCTCGGGGAAAGTGGCAGAGACCCCAGAGCTTGACTCAAAAATGCTAACCTTCATTACAAAGGTGGGAAAGGGCACAAGGAGAGGGATGGATCGCGCATGGCGATCCTGCCAGGATAACGTGCTAGACCTGACCGGCCTGATAGCAAAAATCATGGACCTCGCTGAGAGGGCGAAGGACACTGCAGAACCGGTGGACCCATATGTCCTAGCGGGCTGGGCCCAGAGAGCCTTTTGCCTCTTGGGAAATGCGAACACCGCCATTTCAGCAGAAAGACGCAGGTCCACGCTCTTGAAAATTGATAATAAATTAGGAGACTTAGCCTCCTACGAGGCAGAAGAGGGCGCACAAGGCCTTCTCTTTGGCGAGACGTTCGTCAAGGAAATGAACAGGTTCGTGGGGACCTACACTGCTCTGGAGAGAGCACAATCGTCAATCATAAAAGTTTTCCCTACTCGAGTTTTTGCAGGGGCGGGCCGTAACAGAGGTCGCTCATCCGTCTGCCTCAGTTTCAACAGGAGACCTAAGGGCCCCAGAGCCCAATACTGGGAGTCTCGCCAACAGGACTTATTCTTCCCTAGCAGAGGGAGAGGCTTTAGAGGACGCCGTGGAAGAGGATACTTCAGGCACCAGAATAGCCCCTCAGGTGAGAAGAAGCGCAGCGAGTTATCCCCCGGTGGGCGGAAGAACGTTGCTTTTTATGAACAACTGGCGCGCAGTATCAGCATACGCGTGGGTACTTCAGTCAGTTCAGGGGTTTCTGCTAGATATTGTGGGGGAACCGAAGCAGCCCAAACCCCGCAGCGCATGCACACCTCAGAGGAGGAGAGAGATCTTTTGAATGCAGAGCTAGAAGCGTTAGCGCAAAAGCAAGCGATAGAAAGAGCGCAGCCTCAGACAGGGGGTTTTCTGAGCAACATGTTCTTAGTGCACCGCAAAGGAAAAGTGAGACCTGTTATCAACCTGAAGGAGTTGAACGGGTGGCTTGTTTAGAGGCACTTCAAGATGGAGGGGATGTATTTATTGGCGGACCTTCTCAGGAAAGAAGACTGGCTAGCCCGGCTAGATCTAAAAGATGCATACCTCACAATTCCAGTAGCGCAAGCATGCCATTGCTTCCTGCGATTCGAGTGGAGAGAAGAGATTTGGCAGTTCAAGACATTGCCTTTCGGGCTAGCGTCAGCAGCGTAGGCTTTTACGAAGCTAATGAAGCCCATTGCCTCCGCAATGCGAGAACAGGGCATAAGGATGATCATATATTTAGACAACATCCTGCTCATGGCAGAGAGCAGAGAAAGGCTACAGAGACAGATACACTGGTCGACGGCCTTTATCTCCAATCTTAGTTTTCTGATCAGCAAGGAGAAGTCAGTCCTAGTCCCAACCAGGAACCTCAAGTTCCTAAGTTTCATCATAGACACGAGAAAGGCCATTCTGGCCCTACCGAACGCCAAGATAAGAGCCATCAAGAGGGATCTGAGATCGGCTCTGGGGAGTCAGCTTATTTCACTTCGGAATCTGGCCAGGATAGTGGGCCTTCTGGCAGCCTTGATTCAGGCGATCTTCCACGGACCGTTGCACTATTGAGCACTTCAGAGGCTCAAGATCAAGTACCTTCTGAAGGGATGGCACTATCACCACCAAGTTCCCCTAGACGAGGACAGCAGGACGGAGCTCCGTTGGTGGCTGAGCAATATGGAAGCATAGAACGTCAGGGCCATCTTCGGAGACAGGCCTGAGCTCATAATAGAGTGAGACGCCAGAAGATCTGGCTGGGGGGGCCAGGTGCGGCAGCACCGAGACTGGAGGAAAGTGGTCTCCAGAAGAGCTGGAACCACATATCAACTGCCTGGAACTACTGGCGGGATCTTTTGCGGTGAAAGCTTTTTCCAGAGACAGAGCACAATGCTGCATTCTGCTCCGTATGGACAACATTTCCGCAGTGAGATATATCAACAAGCTAGGTGGAACAAAGTCCAAAATGCTAGTAGAGATTGCCCAGGACTTTTGGCACTTTTGCCTGAGCAAGAACATAGCAGTCAGAGCGGAATATCTTCCGGGAACAAAAAATACCGTAGCCGATTGGAATTCTCTTTACCTAGTGGACTCCAGCGACTGGAGGCTATACGGATCAGTTTTCGACAAACTACAGTGCAGATGGGGGCCGCTGCACACGGATCTATTTGCCTCCAGGCTAAATGCGCACCTGAGAAGTTACTTCAGCTGGAGATTAGATCCGGAGGTGATGGGGGCGGACGCGTTCCTTCAATTTTGGGGACAGAACATCCATTACGCATTCCCACCTGTCGCAGTGATCTCCAGAACCCTAGCGAAAGTGTGCAGGGACAAGGCCGAGTTAGTGATAGTTACTCTGGAATGGAGTTCTCAAGCCTGGTTTCCGATTCTGATGGAACTTTCCACAGATTTCCCTCAGAGGATCTTACACCAAGAAGAGCTTCTCCTAGATCCAACAGTAGTGCCTCACCCTCTTATCCTGGATCGGAGCCTGACACTGTTGGCCTGCAGAATTTCAGGCGTAGGTGGTGCTTTCCAGGACTTTTAGAGGAAGCTACAGAGCTCATCAATGTATCATGGGCTCCCTCAATGGTCAGGAGCTATAATTCTGCTTGGCAGGCCTGGGAATTATGGTGCAGGTAGAGGAGTATTCCTCCCATTTCAGCTCCTATAGCGCAGATCATAAACTTCCTGGCAGCCCTTAGTGTGGAAGGAAAAGCATTTAGAACGATAGGCGTATATAGGTCGGCCATTTCGGCGGGTCATGACCTAGTGGACGTATATAAAAATACATATATATTTATCTTTTTAGATGTGCTAGTGTGTCCAATGGGGAACAAGAATAATCTACCACAAAGTAACCTTTTGTCCTGAAGATGGCCCAATATTCATCTTAGTGATCATTGTTGACAGAGGTGGTACACTACAAAGGGCCGAAACATATGTCGACTACAAAAGGGAAAATCTAATGGTTTTTTCCCCTGTCACTAATGCATATCTTGATTGACTGTTATGCACAAAGTTGTTTAAGTTGTAGTATTCCCCTGTTAGAATAGATGAATGATGATTAAATGTTTTAATTGAAAATGTATTAAGTTGCTATGTTTAGTTAAGTTTGTAATGTTTTTTAGATATTTTTGTGACTATTAAAAAGATAGAATTTTTTGTACCTAGTTGCATTTTTTTGTAATTTTTCCCAAAAAGGCGATAACCTTACTAACAAATTGTACAGGTTCACCTTTATCTTCACCTGTGACCCATACAGGACTTAAAGAGAGGGGTAGTCGATCTGTTTTTTCATAAACTTTTCCGTTACAGAGAATCCCTTCTTACAGTTTTGACCCCCCGTAAACAAAAAATAGGGATTACCCATTTTTATATATATCTATTTAGGACAACCCTGGGTTGTTGGGTTCAACTGTGTCCGTAACGTATATCAGTGATCTGAGAACCGTTAAAATGGACAGCGGAAATTTGGTTTCCTTTTCCGATGAATATTATCAAAAAATTATGAGTCTGCCATCACTATTAGGAGACAATATTGAAAAGGCAGCTTCTACATCACAATCCAATGATGCAGATCTTTTGACTCAAAAAAAGAAGAAATTGATACGTACTGAGTCCCATGGCCAACTTATGCTGGCATATTTGAAAGCAGGCACAATACCAGAGGGCTTGCAAATCAGAAACATCCCCAGAGTATTCACGAATAACTCAAAGTTTAAAAGCAAGTTCAGTGGGGTAAGCAATAAGTGTTCAAGGGATCTATTGATATTAATCATAGATACGGCAGAAGAAGAAGCAGACCTACAAAGAATAGAAATTGCAGCTTTAGAAGACAAAATCAAACGAGACAAAACCATCAAAGATATTAAAGAAACTTTAGAAAAGATTGAAGATGAAATAAGTAAATTCAAAAAACTAACTTTAGACAAAAAAATTTGGAAGTTGAAGAAAGACGTTGAACAATATAGGGAGACAAAAACGTACCCTTATCTTGTAGAAAGTTATTATGAAGACTTACAGAAGGCCAACCAAGGTCGAACATATAATGCAGGCAATAGGAACAAACAATTTGTCAACTTTTCCAACTCCTCAAATGCCTCCTCAAGCAGTGGTTCAGATACTAGCCAAGTAGGACCCCCGCCCCAACTTTTTCGGGGCCGGGGCAAACGCGGCCGCAACAAGAATCAAGGACCACCGCGGATGAACACCAGGAATTGGCAGGGCCCACCCCCAACTTGGTAGTACCGATCTTCAATTTAACTTCACACACCCTTTCTTCCACGGAAATTAGTGTCCTTTCTAAAGGTTTGTCTTTTGTTCCAACTACTAGGGCAAAATCCTTCGAGACAGAAATAGAACTTCAAAAGTTCTATAGGACAATACGCCTAAAATATTTCTTTAGGAACCCGACACCATCGAGAAAAGAACCGTCCATTACAGGTCTAAAACCGCCTTCCAAGTTTACACCCACAAACGCAATGGTCAGTCCAGCGATACTAGCGTTTGAACAAAGAATTTCTCACGAAATCCAAAGTATGATAAAAACCAAAAACAACTCGAGAGACAATCTCACAAAGGCTGAGAGAGAGGCTCTAAAATCTTTACAGTCCAACGACTTATTTATAATCAAGCCTGCAGACAAAGGGGGCGGAATAGTGCTATGGGGCAAAGAAGCATACGAAATAGAAGCAATGAAACATCTTAATGATAAAACTGCATATAGGGAACTGGCGCAAGATCCCACACCAAGGCTCCAAGATGAGATAAGTAGTCTCATGAAACATGCAATGGACGAAGGATGGATAGATCCGGAAGAAAAAGACTTTTTGGTCAATATACACCCTACCATTCCGGCTTTCTACATCCTTCCAAAAATTCATAAAAATGAAAAAACACCCCCCGGTAGACCTATTGTAGCGGCGATAAATTCTATTCTCGAGCCGCTTTCAGTCTATTCAGATTGGTTCTTAAGACCTTTTGTGTCCCAAATGAAATCATATGTCAAAGACACTACCAGCATGCTAAAAATATTGGAAACCTTTCAACTCAGTCCATCAGACATCTTGGTGACCTTGGATGTGGTTAGTCTTTACACCAGTATCCCACAACAGGATTGCTTGAAGGTGATGGCAAAATACTTAGACAGACGTACCAGAACACTTAACAGTGTCCCCACTGCATTCATTTTAGAATGCATTAGACTTGCTCTAACAGAGAATTTTTTTCTATATAATGGACGTTTCTACAATCAACTAAAAGGCACAAGCATGGGAGCAACTTTTGCTCCAGATTTGGCAAATCTATATATGGATGACCTTGAAGAACAATGTGTTTTTGATTCTTCTAACCCTTTCTCTGCATTAATTATAACATGGCTACGGTACATTGACGACATTTATATGATCTGGAGAGACACATCTGACAACTTGACAAAGTTCCATGAATGGCTTAATGCGCAAAACTCTAATATACAGTTCACAATACACACTGACCTGCATACCATACCGTTCCTGGATCTTCAAATACAAAAAACTGATACGGGAAGCATAGAAACAATCTTATACAGGAAGCCCACAGACAAAAACACATTGCTCAGTTATCACAGCTTTCATCCGTTGAGCTTAAAAGAAGGACTTCCCTATGGGCAGTTTCTGCGGATTCGCAGAAACTGTACACACGTAGAGACGTACAAACAACATGGAAAATTTTTTAAAAAAAGGTTACAAGATAGAGGCTATCCGAAAAAGACAGTCCACCGGGCATATAAAAGAGCATTGCATAGTAATAGGATGACTTGTCTAGAGTCCACGCACCGGCGTAAGGAAGAAGAAAAAATAACATGTGTCAGCACATATAGTCCTATAAGCAACCATCTTAGAAAGATCATTAAAAAACACTGGTACATGATCAAAACTGAAGATTTTAACCCCCCTATGCCTCGTTTTGCCTTCAAAAGACAATGTAACATCAAAGATACCTTGGTTCACACTTATCCTGTTGCGCCCAAGGCTGTTATTACCCAGACACAACTCTGGGGCCTACCACCAGTTGTGGGGCATCACCGTTGTGGAAAATGTTCAGTCTGTGCACAGACCACCACTATGAAAAGTATTCAATTACGCAACACCATAGTACAGCTAAAGACATTCACCAACTGCCTTACCAAATGGGCTGTATATGCCATAAAATGCCCCTGTGACCTAGTATATATAGGGAAGACCAAACGACAGGTACGTCAAAGAATCTGTGAACACAAATCCTGCATTCGGAATGAAATTGACAATAAACCCTTAGTGGCCCATTACATTCAACAACAACATAAATGTACAGATCTACTATGGTGTGTCATACAGGTCATCAAACCCTCCCCCAGAGGAGGTAATATGGATCTCGAGCTCACAAGATGCGAGCAGAAATGGATTCACAATTTAGATACGGTTAAATACGGCCTGAACATTGCCATAGAATGGAATACATTCCTTTGAAGCCACCCCTATTCAACCTTTTGATAGGTGGGTATATCTGGAGGTTCGCCTTTATAAAGGGTGCTTGCCAGAATTAGCGATCCTTAACTCTGAAGTAAATATAAATAACTCGTACAAGTAGTATTCCATGACTGCCACGTGGCAACTTATAGCACAACCTATAGTGCATGTCGACTTTCAACAACAAACTTGGAAGGATAGAGTACATCTCCCCTTTGAACATATATCGCTTAGGCGCCAAAAAACAATGGCCCGTGGACATATTAAATGCTAGACAATGAAGGCCAGCCTGCGTTCTGCATAATAAAAGGAGTCGGCGGTCTCGAACACAGTAACACTAAAAAGACCACCAACACAAAGAAACACTCCTTTTCCCTACACACTATTGCAAGACCGATAACACAATCTATAGGTCTCACTTTTTGAAATTATACGAAAGGGGGCCATGCAAGTGCAAAAATATTTTAAAATTACCCAATATAACCGCGGCACAACCGGGTAATATAAAAGGCATTTTCTAATATATGACGCCAGCAGCTGTTATAAATCACTTGAGTATATCATTTTACCAGGTGCAATATTACAAAAGATGTCATTCATACGGCCATCTTTCGATTTGCAATAATACAAAACATGGCCTTTTTTGACCCTTGACTACAAGTTCCAGCAGCCCTATAGTCACGTCCGAATGGCTACAAATGTTAGGCAAGCACGGGTCTCATATCACGTGACTCGATTCAAAAACACACCATTACTCTGCAGAACGAGCTCTTGCCGTTTTCGCAGACTTCCAGCTTTCACTTGGACATAAACAACACAGATCAAGGTAAGCGTTAGAATAGCTTTAATCAATTCAGAGGTCTAAATTATACAAGCCTCAACCGCACTGTCAGCTTGGCACAGTGATTACAATGACTGATAAGCTTGCTCGTAAAATCTGACACTAACGGCACTGATTACAACAGGCCATAGAAACACGTGCATTTTAAATAAACATGCAAAAGTCAAGCTGCAGGCTGCAAGGCGGTGAACACGGCGCCAAATGCTTGCACATTGTCTATCTTTGTAATTCGTGACAGTAGTACATTCAAAATCACTACAGAAAATAGAACAATTAACCATAGCCATGTCATGCATCTTTTGGCCATATACTTTAGATTTTCACAAGCCATTATAAAAAAGGCGCTTTGACTGCCGCTTGAGAAAATTTAAAGCCGACTATATTAAAGCACAGGCTTTCATAAATTGATAACAGCCCGTGGCCCACAGTCCACGTTTAAATAACCACAGTAACAACAAAGCCAAAAAAGAATGACAACTATCCTTACACGCTGTAATATATCCATTCAACAGCGAGTTTCTTTTCTCCTTTGATTTAGGCAGCACTATAGCCACCAGAGTAACGGTGCATGTCCTGCCAATGAATGGTACCAAGTGAAATACAGAAATACAAAGACCAACCTCGAAAACAAAGCCACAGAAGTTGCTAATCTGTAAGTCAATTTAGTTCACTTATTAAATAGCCTGTAGTAGCAGGCACATAACACTAAATAACGGTCGTTTCTAATTAATTATAGGAACCAAGACCAGAGATGGCAATACCTGGCCACATCAGAGAGTCTGACCAAGCTCAATAGTCCTAACTTCAGTCTATGGACCATAGGTGGGTTTAGTGTGTGTGTCTAGAACAGTGTAACCTAGCCATCGCCTTGATTCTATCCAGTTGGGAATTGCAACCCTTTCTTCCTTATCTCTTTTTCATACATTAATACATATATATTTATCTTTTTAGATGTGCTAGTGTGTCCAATGGGGAACAAGAATAATCTACCACAAAGTAACCTTTTGTCCTGAAGATGGCCCAATATTCATCTTAGTGATCATTGTTGACAGAGGTGGTACACTACAAAGGGCCGAAACATATGTCGACTACAAAAGGGAAAATCTAATGGTTTTTTCCCCTGTCACTAATGCATATCTTGATTGACTGTTATGCACAAAGTCGTTTAAGTTGTAGTATTCCCCTGTTAGAATAGATGAATGATGATTAAATGTTTTAATTGAAAATGTATTAAGTTGCTATGTTTAGTTAAGTTTGTAATGTTTTTAGATATTTTTGTGACTATTAAAAAGATAGAATTTTTTGTACCTAGTTGCATTTTTTTGTAATTTTTCCCAAAAAGGCGATAACCTTACTAACAAATTGTACAGGTTCACCTTTATCTTCACCTGTGACCCATACAGGACTTAAAGAGAGGGGTAGTCGATCTGTTTTTCATAAACTTTTCCGTTACAGAGAATCCCTTCTTACAGTTTTGACCCCCCGTAAACAAAAAATAGGGATTACCCATTTTTATATATATCTAGTGGACGGAGTGCCAGCGGGAGAGCATCCAGCAGTCATAAGGCTTCTTAAAGGTATTAAAATGAGTAAGGTGCCAATGCCTAGATATTCAGTCCTGTGGGACGTCACAAAGGTGCTAAGCATGCTGGAGCGATGGCCAGAAAATGAGTTCCTTTCGGAGATTTAATTGTCCGGAAAGCTAGCTACACTGTTATGTTTGGTTTCTTGCAGGCGAGTATCTGACGTAAGAGCTCTGGAGATAGATCGGAAGATCTTTTATCCAGAGGGGATAGCTTTCAGTATAGCGCAGCGCTCCAAAACTAACTCCAGAATAATCTCTTATCCTTATTTTCCTGAGAACAGCAAGCTATGCGTAGCGCAATGCCTAAAAAGATATGAAGCAGTCACAGCAGTAGTGAGACCTGTGGGGGTGACTCAGTTACTTATTGCACGTAGGAAGCCTTTCAGAGCAGTGGCTGCAGCGACCATAGCGAGATGGGTGAAGGAGGTCATGAGTTTGGCAGGGATTGATATATCTAGGTTTGGAGCTCATTCAGCCAGGGGAGCCATGGCTTCAGGAGCTTCTGCAGCAGGAGTTCTGCTGCAGGAGATCATGAAAGCCGCAGACTGGGCCAGTGATTCAGTATTCAGGACTTTCTATTTTAAGCCAGTGACTAATATTGCAGCAGCAGTAATACAAAGCTTTGAACAAGCATAATGCTCGCCTCCGGTCTTGTAATAGAATACAGATTGGCCATGCGCAAGCGCAGCAAGTCTTGATTCTATTAAAGACACGGATGCAAGCATTATCCCGCCCATCAGGATTAAGAATGTTACAATATCATTGTACTCCATTATCGTTTAGTATGTTAAGAAAAATTTCCCGACCCTAATAGCAATGAACTTCTCTTTCTTGTAGGAGAAGAGCAGAAAAATAACAGAGACTAGTGGATTGACAAAGGCCTTCAGCGAGAGGCGTGGAGAAAGCATACGATTTGTTGGAACTTGCTTTGTTTATGTTGAAAGGAGTTATGCAGCGATACACAGAGAAAAAAAAAGGAAAGGACCTAGGGGCACGGGACTTTATACTTACCCAAGGGCTGTCATTGGTGGACATGAGAGAGGCTAAGGACTACAGATCCTCTAAGACTCTTGGGAGGGGGAGTTTATATCTACCCCCTTCATGTTTTGTGTTTATTTTTTCAAGCCCTTTGGGCATATGTAAAAAAAAAGAGTTTAAAAGTAAAAGTTTTGAATTGCTGTTGAGCAGTGGATTAAAGAAGAAAAGCATAATGCTCGGCTCTGTGTCTTTAATAGAATCAAGACTTGCTGCGCTTGTCGGATGGCCAATCTGTATTCTCATCCCTATACTAGGAATGTCTTCACATTTCAACCAGACATTTCCTATTGCTGATACCAACTGTTTACTGCTGTCATTTTCAATGCGAAAAGCACATCCATCAACATATACAGTTGGTAAATTCTTGCATGTCTTTTCATCAAAAGCTTTATGTGGTGATTGTTCAAACTCCTGCAAACTAGATTCCACCTCTGCTTCGTCGGATACACATTCAGCTGCACAGTCATGTAAATCTGCTAATCCTTGGGCAACTGGGCTCTTTTTATTTTGGCCATACCTCACTTCTACAGGAAACGCTTGCAATGCCAATGTCCATGAAGTAATTCTGGACTGTGCTAGATTCCTTGACCTAATTCTTTTACTCTGTAAAAACTGCAATGGTTGATGATTCATCTCAATAATTACCTTTTCCCCTTGAACAATGGGGCAGAAATGCTGCAACGCCCACATAGTAGTCAAAATGACCTTTTCACATTTACTAAATTTAATTTCAACCTGGGAAAATGCCTTACTTGCATAAGCAATGGTTTTGTGGTTCAAATCATGTTTTTGATATAACACTGCTGACATACAATGTTCAGTGAAACCTATTTCTATAAAGAAATCTCTGTTTTTTGTGGGATATGCTAAACATGGTGCCTTTATGAGACATTCCTTTACTTTAGCAACTGCCTCAGATTGCTCCTTTTCCCATTTCCAGAGTGTATTCAGCTTCAATAGTTTACTCAATGGTTGAGTAATTTCAGCATAATTTTCAATAAATTTCCTGTTATATAGCGTCATTCCTAATAAACTTTTTAAACCTTTCACATTTCTAGGATCTTTCAATTTCTGTATGGCCTCCACCTTTTTCTTTTGTGGATTTAGCCCATGTTCAGTTATCTCATGGCCTAGGAAATTCACCTTTTTCTTGCACCATTCTGTAAAGATACTTTGGCACCTGCCTTTTGCAATTGGCCAAGTACATGTCTAATTTCATCAAAATGACTTTTCAAGTTTTCATTTTTTATCAGGACATCATCCACATAAACTATAGTTCCTCTTTCCGCTGCATCTGGCATAGCCTTTCTCAAAAATATGGCAAATTCGCTTCCACTATTGACATACCCAAATGGTGTTCTAGCCCATGCGTATTGCGTTTTATCAAATGAAAATGAAAATAAATTCTGAATATCCTCTGCTAGTGGCACACACCAATATCCAGATGTGAGATATAATATGGTAAATACTTTTGACCCATGCACTTGAGAAAGGCCTTGATCAATGAATGGCAGTGGCCACCTTGACACCGGCACTCGTTTATTCAATTCCCTCAGGTGTGCAGACAGACGCCATTGACCATTTGGCTTTAACACACCCAAAATAGGAGTGTTGGAGGTGCTATGAATGGGCCTGATAATTCCCCTAGACTCCAAATGTTTAATTATCTCTGCCAATGACTCTAAACATGCCAGTGGTAATCGATATTGACGCCCAAATACCGGTTTTCTTCCACACCCCTCTGGTAATGTGGCAACATGTAAATTAGTTAGGCCGCAATCATATGCATCTTTGGCAAAAACGTCTTTAAATTCCATAAATATTTTTCTCAATTCATTCTTATCGTCTTCACTATCACATACATCTGCTAACATAATCTGCTCCTCTACCATTTTTGAAAATTCTGGGAAATCCTCCAGTGGAGGAATCTCTGTGCTTTCTTCTAACTGTTTGACTGTATCTCTTTATAAAGATGCCACTTTTCAATATGTTGGCCTATCAGCTTCCATTTCAATGTGCTGATTTTCTGTTTCATTTTCATTTAAGTCAAATACTATACCATTCTCTTGGTTACAGCACACTGCCTCATTGGAATCATAAGGATACACAGATTTAATTTTAAAGATCCCTTTGGGTTGAGAATCCAGATATTCTGGCAACACACCCTGGGCCTCATTACAACCCTGGCGTTGGATCATGGTGCTGTTAGCACCATGGTCCATGCCGGGTTCCGCCATGGTGGATGGCGGATTTACCACCCCATTCCATGGTTGGCGGGGCGGTAAATCCCCATTCACCATGGCGCCTTCCCCATTCCCATTTTTGGCCCATAGGGCTCAATGGGAATGGGGAAGGCCTAATTATGGCACTGTAAATTACGGTGCTGTAATTAGCACCAAGGTCCCTTAACGGGTTGGACTTTAACGCCTGCAAAAAGCAGGCGTTAAAGTGTGAATCGGGCGTTAAGGGTTTAACGGCGCCACAGCCTTTTACGGCGCCGTTAACCCCTTAACGCAGGGTTGTAATGAGGCCCCCTGTGTATCTACATATCTCTCAGGGATATTTCCAATTACCGTGTTATTGAAATCTGCAGTATAATGTGATTTGTGTATGGCCCTTCCTAATGAAGAATTCTTTTCTAAATGAATATCCTGACATCCTTTATTATTCACCATCATTTTAAACGACCCTTCTCCAACATCTATGAATGGGGTGAATTCATAATCCAGGCCTTGCTGTTTCATGGATTCATTCAAGCACACAAATGCATCATAATCTTTCATTTGCTGTCCATTCTTGCACTTTAGTGTTATAGCAACCTGCTTGGTGAATGCAGGAATAGTAATATCCTTCTTCATCTGTAATTCAATTGCATATGGGACCAATTGTGCACAATGATAAGCTTTTCTCTTGTCTTCAAATTCGGGTGCAGGCCCACTTAGCCGGGACCATATTTTTTTGTTAAGGAAATCTAACACCATACACATTCTGTGCATGATATCACTACCCATGTAAAAATCATTTTGTGTTCCACTCACTATCCACACATTGTGGTAGATGGGTTTTTGTCCAATGATAATCTTTAGCATGCACCTTCCTGCAATTCGATTTTCAAAATCTGGATTGTCCAAACCATAACAGTGACACTGGGCACACAGCTATTCTGTAGGTGTACCTCCACTGCATCATTCATTTTAGCAACAGTGTGGCATTCATTTATACTTCTGTTTTGTGATTTTATTTTCTTAGGTCTTAATATTTTTGTTTAAAGACCACAGTCCCCCATTTACCCCATCTATGAGAGGAGACAATCTTTTCAGGCAATCTGTTCCGATCAGGAATGGAATTTGACAAATAGATGTGATCAACACTTCCTGTTTCATTCTGTGTTTTCCTATCTTTATGTCAACCTCGATGACACCCACGATAGGCACCTCCTCACCATTAAAGTTATGCACTGGGCCTTCACTTTGCCTCACTGTGATCTGATTCTGTGGAGATCTCCCTTCATTGATACTTTTTACCAATTCTTTGGACATAATTGTGGCCTGTGCGCCTGTGTCAATCATTGCAAATGTATTGCATTTCTCTTCCACAGTAATGGGAGCATAACATCTGTCTTCAACTTCCTCCAACACACACAAAAAGTGTGATTTCTTACTGATTTCAGGATTCACTTTTCTCAGACCTTTTTCACTTTTGGCTAAGCACATCGGTAGATGAAAGGACATGTTTCCCTCCTTTCTGTCCATTTCCGTTTGAGAAACCTCACTCATTTCCCCATATTCAGAGGTCCTTTGGAGTGTGGCCACTGTTCCCCCATCTATCCGGGAATCATCAGAGTTCACACTACAATCCTCCAACTGAATATGCGTAGAAACATCACTTGATAATTTGTCATTTTCTATTTCTGGGCATGTGTGGGTGTTTGGCATGGTATAAATCTTTTTAATTTCCTCAAAAATCTGTGGCTCAAAGAACCCTTCAGGTGACTGATCTGTACCCTCCTTTTGAGTACTTATTCTTCCTGCCTGTATTTTATCAGCGTCTTGATTGTCTAGAGAGAGCCTTCTAACCTTCACCTCTACCCCCTCATCAATTACTTTACCCGTTCAGGAGTTGTCTTTTTTAAATCTGTCTCTTTGTTTGTTTGGAATTTCATGTTTTCCTTTTTCATTTGTGCAAATTTCCAATGTTTGATTTAACTTCAGGTCAAACCGAACTTCTTTTTTAGATGTATTTGCAATTTCTGTCTCATGTTTATCTGCGGGTATTTTTGTTTTTAAATCATTAAGCATCTCAAAGTCATTATGCAAAACCAGCCAACATTTTCACTTTGGCCTCAAGACACTGGAATCTTTCAATTTCTCTAGAATCTTCTCTCTGTGGCCTATGCCGATATTGGTTTTTTTCCCCCTGGTTGAATCTATTCTGATATCTCTCAGGAGAGTGATTTCTATTGGTATTGTTTCTGAACTCTTGATTCATGTGGGACGTGGGACGGGGGACGGGGAGTGGGGTGCACCTATCCTTTGGTTGCAGTCCTCTGGTGTTGGTGATTGATTGTATTGAGATGGGGCATAATTCATACTCTGCCTTATGTCCTGTCTCTCATTTTGTGAGCATTGCCCCCTATGCTGAATCCCATTTTCAGTAAATCGATCCACATACCGGGGTCTATCGTGATTACCATATATCATGGTGTTGAGGTAAATCTGCACTGTGTGCCCAAAGTCTGGTAAGGACCATTATTTCTTTGATCCTGGCTTTGTCTCTGATTATTGTTCATACCTGACATGTCAGGCCGATATCCTGCCCGGGGCCTGTCTCCTAAGTACCTAGGGCTAATCTAGCTCTCCCTATTACCAGGATCATGTGACTGAAACATCAATGCAGAGAGCAGCAACCTCTGTTGATTACCCCTCTGTTCGGGTGTCACATTATTTTTACCTGGACTTTGAGCGGACTCAAGTGACATTTTAGCTGAACTAATCTCCATTACTGTTGCCGAGGATTCTTTAGATTTTGGTCTAGTGTCTTTCAGTTTGTCACTCTCTCTATCCTGACAGTATAGCACTTCATATAGTTTTGTTCTTTGGTGCACAATCCACTCAAGGGACTTGTCACGATCGAATTCGCAGACTAACTGTGATATGATGTTTTTCTGCAACCCATAGAAGTAGGCAGTTTTAAACTGATTGGACGTGGTGTCAAAAGATACATCAAAGTGAGAAAAAGCTCTTTTTAAATCTTGTAAAAACTGGCGAGGGGATGTATTTGGCCCAGCTGTTAACGTTCCCACATTCTGAAAATAATGCCAAATAAACATGCAATCATTTCCTAACCTTTCTACACTGTAATAAATCTTAGCCAAACATAGGGCATTCAAATGGTCCTCACTTGGCACATATCTTACCAAGATTAGTATTTCTTTGAAGTTCCCAGCCGACCTTGCTATTTTCGCAAATGCAGGTCCAGTGTCAGCGCAAAATGCTTCTGTAATCTGGTGTGGGGAGCACCAGCGAGATATCTCTCACAACCAGCGCTCTAACCTCTTGGAGCTCCATCTGTCTTCCCAGCCCAGTCTGAAATAACTTTTCTCCACATTTCTTGTCCCAAGGAATCTCCTATCCATCCCCTTTTGATGTTTCTTGTCTGCCTATAATTTCCCCCAATCAGGTTAACAAGAATGCATTCTGTATCAACCCTCATGTTTAGAACAATGAGGGCTTTAGGCCTCCATGAATACATGTTTCATTCTGTTTCCTGCTGCATCATTCCCTCTGCTCTCCACAAGCTAATACAAAAAAAGTACACCAGTGTGCATTTAAAAATGAATTACAGCAGTGCCACTAAAACATGGATTTTCACCTCATTTTGCATTTGAGACTGCATTATAATGTTAGGGAAGTTAGAATTAGTATTTTAGCAATGTTAATTATGTTAGTCCGTTATATAACTTAATGTAGTCTGCATGTATGAGGTATCCAAAAATAATGGTGCACTTCATTATTTGACCTGGCAGCACTAAGCTTTTCTATGCGTGCATTTCATTCTCTGCAGTTTCAAGTTGTGCTTGGCTGTGTTGTAAAACCTGTACTTTGCATTCCACCAACAACACATTTACATGTCACACTGGCAAAAAATAAATATATATATATATATATATATATATATATATATATATATATATATACATATATATATATATATATACCATTGATTGCATTTGCAATAAAACAATGCCATTACATTTTGGTAAAATATACATGTCTTTACACCGCCCAATAAAAAAGCATATACATTTTTTGGACGTAGTGCCCAGAAGCAGGGCCGGACTGCAGAATACAATTGTCTCGGGCACCAATGAAAAAGTTACCCACAGTTGCAAACGGCAATTCATTCCTTTTGTGTCAGACTGTTTGAGTGATACCCAAGAAGGGGGAGGGGGTGATTGAATGGGATGCAAACTGTGCATTTTAAAGAATATGTATTCAGTAGCACTGGTCAAAACTACCAGCCACATGGTGAAGCTCCTTATCAAACTGGCCCACATGGGTCCAATAAGTGGCCCACTTTGACCGAAAAAACAGACCCAAACTAGCATTTTGTGTTTTTGGTTTGGGCATTGCCCTATTGCCCTATAGGCCAGTCCATCCCTGCCTAGAAATCACCAGAGACCTGAGATCATAACTCTTGGCTTTGAAGCTTGGAAACGATGAATAGTATAATACACAGGAGCCAACTTCACAGAAAAGGTAACAACTTTAAAGGTAATACATTTCATGCCTGGGAAGTTGTGTTTACTAAAAATTTAAAGTAATGTAAATGAAAATTTGTATAATAGGGGTTAAAAACGCAATTTAACATATGTTTCTGGGGACCGCGGTCATTCTCCACTATGTATGCAATTCTTAGAAATAAAAGCAGATAAATCATGTAATTACTATTTTAAAACACTGCTTTTAATGTCAAATAATGTATGAATATGTGTGTGGGTGTGTGTGATTTATGTACAAGCATATCATGTGAAATATGTGTTAAAGCATTATAAAAAGAATCATATTTTAGTTTGACAAACATAATTTTCTTTCCAGCAGTGCCGTAAAATGGGTTTAAAAATGAGATGCAAATGTTATAAGCAAGTCTTTACACCTATTTTACAATTCTGCGGCAATTAATTAAAAATGTTATGCATGTGGCGTAGCACACAGGATAGAGAATCCATTTACTCCTTGTCCTTCCGCTCCACCTGCAAAACCCCTTTTTTTTACGCCTACATGAGATTTTCATGCAGGCATAACATTCATTGTTTTCTGTGGATTTAGCACGTGCTAAAAGCAGGCGAATTCCATGCGAATCCATTGTAAGGTCTGTATCAGCTGACAAAAATCCCTAATGGGCTATTTTGTGGTAAAGTTCCCAAATGAAAAGATGATCAGTACCAGAGATTTTAAAGCTAGATTTGGAGATTAACATTAAGATTTGTTTGCAGCTATTATAAAAATGAACACAGTAACCCCTATGTGTGTCAACAAATGAGATAAATATAGTATAGCCTTATATTTTAACTAAAACGTGTGTATAGAAAGCCTTAAAAGTCTCTGAAGAAAGAAAGAAAGAAAGAAGGAAACAAAGAAAGAAACAAAGAAACAAAGAAAGAAATTAGTTAAAAAACGTTGCAATGTTAATGTTAAATCAAGAACTAAAGAGGCCATTAACTCACAAACATGTTCTAACTTGTTCTAACTGCCCATCTGGGCTAACCCCTGTGTTCGCTTTCAGCTGTGAACATGCACACTCATGCAGCTTCCCTCTGGATGCCGCTCACGAGAACATTAGCGGCACACCAAGACAATTAACACATTCTCAAACATTTACAATTCACTATGCCCTGCTGTTACCTGCCATTTGCTTAATCTGTCGAGAAAGCTTTGTTACAACAATTAGTATGGATAAAAGCTCTAACACTGTTTAGATACCCCCTAAGTGAGGGTGACAGTACAAACCTATTAGCTCACTAATGATCGTGAGTCGGAAAATGTCATTGTCTGCATACTACATTTGCAGTGCTGCCTTTACCTTTCTAAAGGGTGAGCAACATTGCAATATATTTTGCTTGGCTTACAAAGGATTATGGGTATGAAAATATTCCTGGCACAATTCATACCCATTGTTAGAACAATAGATATTCAGAAATCTGCAACGCTTTTCAAGCAATCTGCATTCTTTCCAGGTTTCCAGCATTCCAATAGGAACACACATTTACAAATGATATCGCAACTCAGATCTCTCTTGTAAATCAGAGGTTTCATGCAGCATCGTTATAATCCTACCCAACAGTGTAAAGGGAAGGGGATTTTATAAACAATCGTGTGCATTCAGATCCATGACATTTTCTAGCTCTTCCTCCACTGTATCATAATATTATAACAGGGCTTTAATTATTTGTTTGCATGAAAGGTATTGTGGATATTAAAGTTCCTGAGTGGGCATTTGATCGTTCTCAGTAATTAAAAGGATAGATGGTGTTTCACCTATGAGCCAGCACTCATGATATGGATTATGCAGTGTCTTAGTTACCAAGTTAATACTCTAGAAGGCTAAAGGGCGATGTCAATGTGTGGCTTTAGACTACTGAGCAGTTTAACCATGTAAACAGTGTGTATCTTTTAATGAAGCTGAGACAGCACATTATCGATGAAGGTTTACTGATTGTTTCAATTTGCTTACATGAGGAGACATAGACGCAGTCGCATGTTTGGAGCGGAGCAGCAGGATGGCTTGCATATGTGTTCAAAAAAATGTATAAAGGGTTGCATATTGACACCCTTCTTCTCTAACGCCTATATTTCTGACCTTCCGTTCATTTGTTTGGACATTTGAATCATTACCCCCACAGACTTGGTATAGCCTACTGCATGTCCACATCTCTGCAAAGACATAAGCCCTCATTCCGAGTAGGGTGGTAAGGGATACCGGGCACCGGTAAGGAGACCGGTGTCGGAAATCCCTTGCCGCCCTACTACGAGGTCCCTTAGCGGGTCCCTTCCTTAACGCCTGGTCTGACCAGGTGTTAAGGACGGGACCCGTTAAGGGACCTGGGTGCAAATAACGGGCTTGGCATACGCCGGCCCGTTATTTGCGCCCTCCCCCTTCCCATTGAGCCCTATGGGGGCTCAAATGGGAATGGGGAATGGTTTGGTAAATGGGGACTTACCGGTCCCTCCAAGGTCGGAATGGTCCCCATTGTACCAAACCGGAGTCGGTACCGGTATGGGAGGCAGTCATGGCGCAAATACCGCCATGACTACCACCATACCATACTCGGAATGAGGGTCATAGTTCTATTATGCCAGGCCCTGATTGGAACACATACATTGATCACATGCAGTATTTTCGCCACTGGCTTTTTCCACGTTTGCGTTTTCAATGTGTACTTTTTGCTGCAGTTCTTTTCACTGAATTAAAATATATTACAGGGCATGAAGTGGCGGCCCCGTAGTTATGGTTAAGTCGCTCAATCCATAGGAATAGCAATTTTTGGGCAGCCTATTACTTGGCCCCCTAGGAGGAATTCTCACAAAACTTTGCAAAAAAAAGTATATGGCCCCGTCAGATCGATTCTGCAAAGTTTAGTGAGGCTTCATGCTGAGTGGGAAAGTTATAGGGGGGGTCCCAAAATGTGTGGGTTTTCCGATAGACGCCATGGAAAATAAATTGCTCACTCCTGCAGCCCAAACCGCTGGATGGATGTTCATCAGGTTTGCCCCAGGAGCATCAGCTTGGTCCCGAAAGCGTGATTTTGTAAATTTGGTGTACATCCATACAGTCATTTTTATAAAAACAGCCAAAAAGTAGGTAAAGCAAAATTAGTGATATCTGGGTTCAGTCCGTGGACTCACGTCCCTGTTCGGTCTGCGGACGGGGCTCCGATTGGACCAGAGGACGGCATGATGTCTGCAGACATCAGACCTGCCCTCTGATTGGGTGGTGAAAAGCGTGAGGTGTGTCATTTTTTCTGAAACAACCACCATGTTTTATCCGTGGACAGTCACAGCTTACCGTGGACATTGCAGTGGGGAAAAAGTCTGGAAAACACATTTGGGGTTATTTGGTAGTGGAAAGAGCGGCTGGGAAGGGTGGGAGATTGGACAAAAATATGAGATGGGGCTATTTTTATAGTGGAAAAAGGGCGTGCAGGTGTTGTGGCAGTCCGCGGACACCGCAGTATTCCGTGGACAGTGCCGTGAACGGACGGCTTGGGAAACACATTTGGAGTTATTTGGTGGGTAAAAAGATGATTTGGAAAAGGTAGGGGAGTGGAATAAAAAGATATGGAGCTGTTTCTATAGGTGGAAAAAAGTGTTTGCAGATGCTGCCGAGTCCGCAGTCAATTTCGGAATCTGTGGACATAGTTTGCATTGGAAGGAGGTTTGGGGTGAGTATGGTTATTTCAACATTTATTGTATGTACTTGTTATATGGATTCATTATATTGTTGCCCCCAAGAATCTGGGCACTGGCCACCCACACTATAGTAATATGCTTACAGTAATTATAGGTACTGTAGTAGGCGTATGGCCAGAATCACCACAGTAGTAATATGTGTATAGTAATTATCGGTAATGTAGTGGGATTATAAAGTGTTTGTAATATGATAGAGTTATATTATTGAACTGTATATGGTACTTATGGCTGTAGTACAATTGAGGATAGTGTTTACAGAATATGTATTTGATTATACTTGGTATGGTTACTTGTTTCCATAGCGTTATGAAGCTGGAATCTCTGGTGCAGTTTCTGTGGAAAAAACAGCATCATTTGTTAAGCAGGATATATTAAAAGCTTCAATTGTATACAATTGTACATATATATTAACTTTGTTAGACCCTCATGTACATTCTAAGTACTATGTTTGGTACAACATTAGTGTATGACACACTGCTGTTGTATGGACACTAAATAATCATTGGGTCATCGAGGAAAACAATCCATACTGGATTAAACAAATCATTACAATTATAGGAGTGTAAATGTGATAGTATGTTTGTTTGACATATGTTGTGATTAAGGGAATGCTTAAAATATTTAGATAACTGTTTGTGTATTTCAACTACATTAGAGTTTAGAATATGTTTTGTTGTATAAATATTGTGATGGCATATTTGAAGTGTTTTGCAATGAAGGGTCCATTGGTTGAAGGTCTATGCAGAGTCATCTGGATTTGTGGAAAATCTTGGATTACATGAATTTGAAATGAGTGTCATTGTATGGAGTACGAAGGATTCATTGGGTGGACTTGTTCCCATTTTGTACAAATGTTGTTGAATTGAAACATCCAGACATTGTTATTCTTCATTGTGGAGGAAGCAGTTTGGGTTATGTGACCGGAATTCCTTTGCAGTTTGCAATGAAGGAGACATTGGGAAAGTTGAAGGAAATTTCCCAAATTCGAACATTTTCTCGCATTGCTCAGAGACAGATGTGGATGTGTTCGAGTTTATTTGGTCCGCAAATGGAAAAAGTGAGGCACAACATCAATAAAGCTGTGTGTGCTTTTCTGCAAGATGTTGGCATGACGTCTTTTCATAATGAGAACATTACATTTGATATTACCAACATTTTTCAGAGAGATGGAGTGCATCTAACTGCTGTGGGTAATCAGATTTTTCTGCAAAACATTCAAAATGCTTTGAAGCAATTGTCGTGAAAGTTAGAAGAAATAATTAAGTTCAGTAAAATCTTTCTTAGTTCAGTTTATAAAAACAAAAACAAAAAAATATATTAAATGAAAACCACAAAAAAGTTAATTCTCCCACTGCACACCTACAATTTTTCTGATGTCCACGGACTACCTTGATGTCCACATACTATGCAGCCTGCGTAGGGGCCTGTGACCTTTTTTCTCACTTTTATTTTTTAAATGTGAAAGGTGGCTCCTAAAGGAACATCCTTTTTAGGGTTTTTTGGGTTTACATATTTTTTGGCTTTTTTGAGTTTTTTTTGCAGGAGAGCAAGGAAGCGAAGCGAAGGGAAGCAAGGAAGGGAAGCAAAGGGAGGGAAGGGGCACCAACCACAGAGACGGAGGGGAGCAGGTGGACAGGGAAAGATGTTGGGCATGCCTTAAATTTAAGGTAGGTGGCAGTGTTTCTCGTGCTTCTTGAAAACTGCCTCAAAAGCACTTCAAAACTGCTCCCCCCTGCAGAGTGGTGTGTCACAGTACTTGCCAAACACTGTGAACCTCGAAAGAAAAGGATCTACAGATTGTTGTATGGCCTGATAGGTGGCCGGTGGGATCCTCTGACTCAAATGCGTACCCTGTGTGCTGGTAGGAGCTGTTGAGGAAGATAGCGCAGAGGAAGACAGCCTTTCTCAGTGCAACCGGGTGGTTACAACAGATGTGTGGCACATTGATGTGGTCCCGAAGGAATAGTGCCTCTGTTTTCCACGACTGAGTTTCACCTCACACTTAATGCTTTCAACATCGGCAGCCTTTGCCTTTTGGACCCCACCCATGGTCTTAAAGAGCAGCCACACCCATGACTCACCCAGGACTCACTTTGGGTGCTGGAGGTAGACACTTCCTCTACCTCATCTTTGTCTTAATCTTGATCCTCCTCTAGATTGTCACGCCTGTTCCCCTTTCCAGGCCCTCCAGATGGTGATGGTGCTGGTGGTGATGGTTGGGGAGGAGGAATGGCCAAAGCAGATGCCATGATGTTCTCCACAAAGCAACAATGCAGCAAAGTAGGTGCTCTCTCCTGGATAGGTGCTCTCTCCTGGATGGCCAGATTGTGAATGAGTTAAAAAAAATGGGTAGGTCCCTTCAGCGGGGCCGTCTATGGACTGCAGGACTGTCCGTAGACAACCATGTCAACAATAGGCTTTAAAAGATTAAAAAAGTTGCCAGATCAACCAAGAATCGGTGTAGGAGCTGTGGAAAGGTATAATTTCATCTTCAAACACCCTAGATTGGAAGATAATGCAGTTTTCAGCTGTCCGCAGTGACAGACACTGTTTGTGGACTGGCCATCACGCTGCACGGGTGCGGTCACATGATAATGTCTGGGCACATCCGCGGTCTTGACAGCCGTCTGCAGTCAGCCTTTGGCCGGAATCACAGGGCGAATGCGCTGGGTGTCCGTAGAACAGACGTAGTGTGCGTGGACTAATGAAAAATAAGTCATGGGAAAATGGATAAGTCCGGACATGCGCCTGTCCGGGTGCACCTCCCTTTTGAGTGCAAAGACCCCGGACAGTCGTACTGTCTGATGACTCATAATTGGGGTTTAAAAAAAAAAGACATACCACCCAACAATATAGATTACTTTTATAGAACACAAATATATTTATTTATGATAGGGATGGGGTATTAGAATGGGAAACATGAATGGGAGGATAAGGAATTTCTGTAGAATTATGATCAGGGGTGGAAGGGAGTGAGGTTCCATCAAAGCATATTTGATTAAAATGTTCAGAATTTGATGGGGATGATTGCTGGGGACAAAGGGTGACCGGTGCAAGGAGGACAGTGATAGGGAACATTTTTAAAGACATGATTTTTCACATATTGGCCCTCATTATGGGTTGCAGCGGTAACAGTGCCGGGAAAACCGGCAGGTAGCCGCTGGACCCATAAACAGTTACTGTCGCCTGAGTTGCGGGTAACCCTGGGGTATTACAACCCCGGCGGCCAGTACGTCAGGCGGCGGTAATATGTTCCCCATTCCCATTGAGTCCCCTGGGACTCAATGGGAATGGGGAATACGGAAGCACCAGCACCGTTAATAGCGGTGACGGTGCTTCCAAGAAATTCTGTCGGTGGGTGCCAGTCCGCCCAGCAAGTCAAGCACCCGCCCACCAGACTTGTACTTTGCCGCTCCCGAAACAACGGACCGGCAAAGTTGTAATGAGGGCCATTGTAAATGTTCTTTAAAATCATTACTTAGTTCATCCAATTTTGCAGACAAGTTTATAATTTCATTATGTACAGTTGTGGATAGGGCTTTTCTTTGTGATTCTTGGGATTGTGTGTAATTCAATTGGGGCGTGGTTTCTTCATGAAAACTATGTACTGTAAGAAAAACAGGAATTATTATTTTAGTAAGGTGTGTAAAAATTACATTATTTGTTTACATTAAAATATGTATTGTGTACCATTAGAGATGTTATTGTCACTCATTTCTTCTTTTGGGAAGTTCTCCTCTAACCACTCAAGTGTGTTGTCCATTTCTGTGAAAAAGAAATGCTTCTGTCTTATAACAAATGTTGTTATAATGAATGCTAATACTAGAGAAATAAATACAATGCACTCAATATTTAATGAGAATTTGTTTTCCAATAAGTACCTGGGGTTTCCCAATCTATATGCAGAATTATACTGAGGAGATGATATGAAGTGTAGAGTTATGGTTTCTGATTGTCAAATCCCATTATAATGTGTGCTAAAAGAAAAGATCATTCGAATTTGTGGAAGAAATAGTTTGTAGAAAAAGGTATATTTGCATGTCGTAAACTATAGTATTGATGTTATGTGACATGTTTGTTGGTTGATGGGTACAACTTTTTTGGGTCTCCCCCATGATACTAGGCTTTGTGACTGTTGCAGTCTCCATATTTGCCACATTGGGGGTGAGTATAATATGAGGAACTTGTAGCAGATTAAGGGTGCACTAGTAAAAACCTGTAAAATTCACTGAAATGTAAAAAACTTAGTTAAAGAGACTTTATGGTTACAAGTAAAACTGAAAAACCCTTGAAATTCGCCAGTTATGGTAAGCAACGCAACCATAACTCACGTTACCTCTGTGCACTGCTAAGACTAACACCCAGGAAATCAAAGATTACATCACAAATGTCATTGATGACATCACCAATGACATCACATATCCGGACCACTTCTTTTTGTTCACTGACATATCTAGGCCATGTGGTTTTGTCGAATGATAGAAAACATTTTAAAAATCAAAAGGTGTTACATATGTAGACATTAACCCTGTTGTATGCTGTTAAGGCACTTTCCTTAGGATTTAGCCTCAGTTGATGGGTTTTTGTTAGTGCAACTTAACCATAATGTCCCTTTAACAAAGGTTGTTGAGTGAACATAATTATATTCACTGAAAAACTTTGTTAAAGGGATATTATGCTTAAATTGCACTAATAAAACATATGAAATTCAATGAAAAAACTTTGTTAAAGGGACGTTATATCATTTGTGCCACTGGCGTGCACTGCTAAGACTAACATGCCGGGCATGAACAATGACATCACAAATGTCATTGATGACATCACTGATGGCAGCAAATATTACATTAATTTTAATAAACAGTCCCTACAAGCGGGTGAGTTTATAATGTTGAAAAGAAAATGTTAGGGATGATTGGAGAACTATCATGAGCTACATAATGTATCAAATAATCTACTCATGCAAAACAATTATTATATTCTAGTATTGTTGTTAGTAGAGGAACCTAATCATACATACATATAGGCAATGGTTGCAGCATGCACCATAGAAGTACAACATTTTTAATCTGGTAATTTCCAATTGTAAAATAATAAATGCTACCTTATGAGAATTTTGAGTAATTTAAACATGGAATAAATAGGTAACAATTGAACACTTACCACACACTTCTGTTAGTAGAAAGCATACAAATAAAAACACACAATGCATACAAATTTGAGGTACATACAAGGAAACTAAAGTAAGGAAGAAAGAAACAACAGCACCAAAAAAATGACCACAAAATGACAATAACATTAGAGTTAATCATCAAGTACACAAATAATTAATTGTGTGCTTATTGCCCCATGTACGTGCACGATGAGCTCAGATTAAACTCTAGGGAATGGAGCTTTGGAACATATAAAAAGGTTAATGTGTAGATGTATAGCACCTTTTGATTTTGGAAATTCTCATTGTCAGTAAAAATGTAATTAGTCTAATCATGTCAGTGAAAAAAGCAAATGGTCCAGATATGTGATGTCATCAGTGATGTCATCTTTCATGTCCTGGCTGTTAGGGCCTCATTACGAGTTTGCCAGCCTGGAAACAATGGTACCGGTAAGCTTACTGGTACCGTTGTATCTGGACCGGCAAACTCCGAGTTGCCAGTAGCACCGGCACAGACTTTCTTGCAAGTTTGGAGGTAGCCTTGCTGGTTTTACTGGCAAGGCTGCCTCCAACCTTGTAATGAGGCCCTTAGTCTTCACGGTGCATGGTGGTGGCACGAGTTATGGTTGCTTAGCTTACCAAAACTGGTGAATTCCTGGACTTTTTTGATTTTATTAGTGGCCATAAAGTCCCTTTAACAATGTTTTTTCATTGAAATTCATAGGTTTTTATTAGTGCAACTTAACCATAACGTCCCTTTAAAAATGGTTTTTCTGTTACTTTCAGAGGTTATCAGTGCAGCTTAACCACAACATCCTTTTAACAAAGTTTTTTCAGTGAATTTCATGGGTATTTACCAGTGCACCCTTAATTTCCTACAATTTACTAATATCATACTTACCCCAATATAGCAACATCTTTGTCCTATTTACGTTTCATCTTAAAACTCTTCCATTCCCCACCTTCTAGCATAAATTTTCATCACCCATTAACAATCTAGTACACAGCACATACTTAGAAGAATATTAGCAAAACTGCCATATATCTGAAAAATGGTATCAGCTATTGCCATCCCTCCTCCCCAAGAGCCATCACCTCCCCAGTTAGAAGACCTACACAACAAAAAAGCACAGTACTTCCAAAAACAATGAAGAGGACCAAGAAGATGAGGTAGAGGAAGTGCCTCCCTCTAGCACCCAAAGAGAATCATTAGTGTGGCAGTTCTCTACCACTGTTGGGAATGTGCCAAAGGCTAAAGCTACCAAAGTGAAATGCATTGTACTCAGTAGCCGACAACCTAGACAGTACTCCTTCGGGAGCACCTCCATGCACTGCCACACACAATCCAACTACCACAATGCTCTCAGAAAGTTTGTTCCTTTCTTAGGAAGTAGTAGGCTGTCTTCCTTTGCCTCATCTTCCTCAACCAGCACTATAACCACACAGCCTACTTCTGTGGAACACAAAATTCCCTCAGCTACTGTGCAAGCAATCAAAGAGGCTGTTGATCCATATCTTTCAAAGACAACATTACTCTGTATATACTGCAACACACGACTCTGCAAGGGGAGCAATTTTGAAGTGCTTTTGAAGCTGTAATATAAGAACATGTGAAACACTGCCCCTACCTTAGATGTTACACACGTGCAACATCTTACCCTGTCCACCTGTGACTCCACATTTGTGGTTGGTGCCTCTTCTCTCATTTTCCTCCCCACTTTACTTTCTAACCGCATCTGCAAAAAAATAATAATAATAAAAAAAACAACAATAAATGGTTCCTTTAGGAAGCACCTTTCACAGTTAAAATATAGCAGTAAAATAAATAATCTTATAGAGTCCATCTACTGTACATTTCTCAATAAAGTAGATACAATTAATAAGATTCTATCATGCTAACTTCTAAAGCCCTCATGGCACTGATTACGTTAGCCCGCCCATAACTTTAACATCACTATACCATCAAAATAAGCTCCACCTATTTCAATGACATTAGTGGACAGTATAGCCAAATGTACCCTTTCATTAACAACGTCATAAGGATATTTAACGCAAAACGAGGCACTTAAGCAAACACATCTACCACAAATGCAAAACTTTTCTTTCTTTTTACAAAAATGATAGAAACATTTTATTTTAAAGAAAACAACAGTACTTCGGGACTGAAACAATTATTCAATGACGTCCACGAAAACTTGGTTAACCTTTTCAAATACAGTTCATAGCTACCAAACTTTGTATCATTCTCATTTTCAGTGAAACTGTCAACGGTGATCTTATAATGCTAAATCCGATTACTGATTAATTTATTGCAAGTCTTTGAGTTCTTCAACAAAAATTATCTTCCATGACCAACGAATAATGTACGCACATAGCGCTCAATCATAGAGGAGAAATGTGTGCTTTAAAATTGAAATAAAAGCAACACTTTGGCATCCGCACGTTTCTACAACCTATACGTTCCCCTGTTGCTCCTTGTTACTGCAACCGCAATAAGGACAGATTGTTGCCTGGCGGTCATCCCAGATGATTGTTATTACATGTCCTTTGTTAATAATTATTGTCCAAATTCTGTTGAAAGAGCCATCAGCCGGTAGGCTGTACCCATGACATGAGCACATCTGGATTATATAACTATATAAAATGAAGAAGGCACAAACATATTTCAGTAACCACTTTACAGTTAAATATACACAGTACATTCTTATTTTGCTAATACATTTCAGTGACAATTCACATGTACAATGTCTATTCTTTGCCTCAAATTGAACATTCATCTGTCAGGACAGGACGTTCATCATATCGCCCATGGTACACTTTTTTTTTTAATTATACTTGATTTAATCAAATTAATGATTTTGACAAGAAGAAGAACAAGAAGACAAAAAAAAACAGGAGACAACAACAAAAAGTTTTTAAATGTAGTAAAAAAAACACGCTTTCTCTGATTCCCTAGTTCTGAAGCACGTCTGGGCACGCTTGCTGGATTGGGGATCCGAGGTTCTGCTTCAATGTCTGTGCGGTAGCGATTGTCCAGGAAGTTCTTTCACCGCTGATGAGTCTCTCCCACCACACCTGTTCATCCTGGGTGTGAGTGGAAGACAAGTGCCCCTGCAGGTATTTCGAACCTATAGCCTTGCTTCCCAGGCAGTTAAGGAGCAAGTGCTGTATCATTTCAATTTCTTCCTCTTTTTGACAGAAACGACATTTATTTGAATTGGTTAGACCTATAACTGCCAAGATCTCGTGGGTTTCAAGTACATTTAGACAGGCCCTAATAAAGATGTTTCTTACTGATTTACTAGGAAATATTTCTAGGTACTTCGGAACAAAGTTTAGTTTCCTCAGCTGTGGAGGAAGGTGACTGATCGATTTGTACTCAGCGGCACTATCCAGAGTCTTTATCCAGTCAAGTTCCTCCATCTTCCTTTTTATCTTCATCAGGTTTTGTATTAACTCGGCCTCAGGCGATTGAATTTCATCCAACTTTGCTTTACATGTGTTTTCCCATGTTTTCAGCGTACTACATCGGGAGCCCACTGTTTGCTGTTGTGGTACACTTTCAATCCACACTTCAATAAATATTATTTAAAATCTTGCTTACATTGCATTTTGCGAGTGCAATTTTCCGATGTAGCAGATTACCAACTGCTCGAAAAAACAGAACTTTACTTTCCAACATCAGCTTTCAATGAATCTTATAATTTCTTTGTGGATTTTTGACACATTTACTCCTTCAAATTCTTAGTGCGTTGTATTCAAGGACACATAATAATGAGACCCTTCATGTACCATTCACGGCGTGCCTGAGACAGTTTCGTTTTTAGAAACACATGCCACACAAATGAACAATATTACTAGCAATCAGTGTACTGAAAAACAACTAAATATTTCAAGTAAACAACATGGCACAATATGTACTTCTATTTTACTGCTGTCGACGCACCTGTTCCCAAGAAATGTATGTTTTCTTTATAAAAAACAACCTCAGGCGCGCACCACACAGGCACGCACTGCCTTACATGTCAATAAAAATCTGGCCCCTGCTTTCTGCTATGGGAAGCGTGTCCCCAGCAGAGACTTGCAGCGACAACATCTAAGGTATCGTGAATAAAACTAGTTTCTCAAAAATATCTGCAGATAGTGTGTTCCCATGCCTCAGACAGCCTTGTGCATAATGCAAGGGTCTTGACTTTCATCTTTAAACCAACCACAAAAGCATCACATTTTGTCCGCCATAATTGTTGGAACCTGAACGAATAATAGTAACATAAAAACAAGTACACTGATCACGTAAAAGTGTACACACACGAACAGTGAAGTACAGGCTTACTAGCTTTTCTGTTCATCTATTCCCGTGATCATATCTATTTCTGCATTCATGCACACACCCCTCGATGCCCTCCACAGTAAGATGTAAATGTGCAAAGGCCACATGCACATGTTCATAATGCACATTGCCAATACAAATTCCTTTGCCTGTTATTTCAACGTTGACCACCACTATGGCACATAAACATTTGGTGTATTGCAATCAGCAGCCACTTATCATTGTACCTACTTTCCCGCAGGTCAAATTACATCCAGTTCAAGTACTTCACTCCTTCATATTACAAACATGTTGCACTCCCACTACATTACCTACAATTACTATACACATATTAATGCTGTGGTGGTTTTACCCAGTGAACATATTCTGGGGCCATGGCCTGCTGCCATGGCCCCCAGAATCTGCCCACTGACCCCAACACAATTAAATATATAACAAGTACGTACTATACACTGTCAACTAATAAAACTCAGCCTGACCCCTCTTCAATCGCATTGATGTCAGCAGACACCGAAATAGACAGCGGACTCAGCAGCATTTCTGAACCCTTTTTTTACCTATTAAAACAGCTCCAAATTGCCTTCATTCCACTTACCTACCATTTATATGCCCTCTTCCAGCCGTCAAATGTCCCCAAATGTCTTTTCCAAGCCACCCGTCCACGGCGATGTCCGTGAACTGCTACAATATCTGCCTGGCCTTTTTCAACCTACAAACAAAGCCTCATATCATCTTTGTTTCCCTCACCCACCCTTCGCAGTCCTTCTTTCCACCACGAAATGACTCAAGATGTGTTTTTCACACTTTTTCCACATAGCGATGTCCGCAGCCAGCTGTGCCTGTCCGCAAACCCAACATGGCGGACGCTTCAAAAAATATGACGCACCTCACGCTTTTCACCATCCAATCAGTGGACATGTCTGATGCCCGCGAACATCACGTCAGCCCCTAGGCCAGTCTAAGGCCCGTCGGCAGGCCGTTCAGGGAAGTGAGCCCACAGACCGAACCCTGATGCCAATAATTGCTTTGCCCCAATTTTTTAAAAAAAACTATTGGACGGATTTGCACCAAATGTACAAAAGCACACTTTAAGGACCAAGCCTCTGCTCCTGCCACACATTTGGTGTAAATCCATCCAGCGTTTTTGGACTGTAGGCGTGAGCGGTTTTTGTTTCCATTGTGTTTATGGGAAAAACCACACATTTTGGGACCGCCCCCTATAACTTTGCCCTCCCTTGGCAAAACCTCACCAAGCCTTGCAAGATCAATCTGACGGGGGCATATACTGTTTTTACAAAGTTTTCTGAGACTTCGTCCAGGGCAGGCAAAGTTATGAGCCACCTAAAAAGTGCTATTCCCATGGGTTGAGCAACTTAACCATAACTACAGGGCAGTGTGTGTTGTGTGTTTTGGTTAGGATATTGGAGGGTGGGAGTGGCAGGGTGAGGTGGTGGGGTGGGTTAGATGGTTAGCTGGGTGACATTCCCCCATTAAAAAAAACAATAACAGCAAAAACAACAGCGTCAAAAAATACACATTTAAAATGCACATTTTTTAAAAGACATCAACGACAACACCTGGATCGGTTGTGTGATTGTGATCATTGTTGGTTAACAGCGACACCAAAAATAATGCATTTTAGCATGTCTAACTAAATATAATCATGTAGGATAAATAACACTGTGGCAGAAACAGGAGACACATGGACATATCTAGGACATGCATATTCCAATAATCTGAGAACACTTCACTTTTAATCAGAGTGATCCCTTAGTCTTTCTTTTTTAATGCCATATTCAAGTTTAACTAACTGGTTCACGTGACTAGTCACAAAGCCAAGATGTAGGTGAATACCATATATTCATAGGATGGAATGTTTCCCTGAATGCCCCACACACATCCACCTTTTCTGGATAACATCAGAAACCAGGGTCTCAAAGACCAAGTAATCCCCCAGTCACCTCTAGTCACTGAAGGAAATTGTATTGTTTATTTAATGGTGGTTTAGTGATTACTTAAGTGTCTCCACACCCAATGATAAAAGTTGTTAGATGACAGTGGCTCCAAGACTCACAGATCCTTGGTCACCATGACAACTATTCCAAAGGTGAAGCAGCTGATCACTCCTCTTGATAACACAAAGTAGAAGATCCCGGAATTGCTTTCCTACTTAGCCTCAGATTCATTGACACCAACTAATGTTTTAGTAATTTCAAAGATCAACAGTTTCAATGGAACCTGATATTTTCTCAGAGACATTGAATTCAGCAAAAGAGTATTACACTCTTAGGTTCAGGCTGTATAGATCAGTGGGACTTTTGCAATTTCTTTTTTTAAGCTATTGGCCTGCACCTGTTTACATTTTAATTTCTTAAAATACACAATTATATAAATCACATTGTCATAAAAACCATATTTATCCAACATCTTTCCTTATACAATAGTCATATCTAAAAAGTTCATATTAACAATTGTTTTAAACATGTTGTCACCACCAGGGAGAGGCTAAGGTATTGACCACTGAATATAATTGCCCACCATGCATCCAGTGTCAATAATCTATATTGTTTTATAAATCTGTCGAATATATGACTTCTCGTCTCTGCCAGAGACACACAATCAACTAAAATATGACTAATTGTTTCTAGCTCTAACAGATTTCTACAACACCGGCAGCAGTGCAACTGGCCTCCCCAGTTAACTCTTACCCCCCAAACTCTCCCGTTGGCAATAGGTTTTAGCACATTCTCAATAATAACCTCCTAAAACAAACATCTGGGAATTTCAATAAATAGGGCAGTAATTGATTGACTCGCTTTACTCAATTTTTTAAAAGATCAAAGGCTTTATACAAATTACATTGTTCCAATGTGGCGATCCAATTTGCCTCCACAATTTCTTTTTCAACATTCAAAGTGTCCATGTCAAAGCCAGCTTCCCTCAAAACCTTGAGGCATTGCTCCTTCCATTTTGATAAAATCACATCTTTGTCTAACGTTAAAGCCTTTGCTACTATCTGGAGATGAGTGGAGTCATCAGCTATCAGGCATTTTCGATAAAATATCAGACTTTTCCAATATACCATAACTTTTAATGGGTGGGCAGTCATAATTTCGAAAAAAAAATGTCGACAGACAAAAATGTCGACAAAAAAATGCCGGAAAAAAAAATGTCGACTTTCGTTTTTTTAATTATATATTTATTTTAGGGGTTCGGGAGTTAAAAAAAAGGGAACAATTAAAAAAAAAATTAAAAAAGGGGGGTTGGGGGGAACCCCCCCCATTTAAAAAAAAAAATGCATTGAAAAAAAAGTCGACATTTTTTTCGACATTTTTGTTGTCGAAATGATCACTATAAACCCTTTTAATGATAGCAGCCCCAGCTTGTATCATATCAATTGAATTGGTGTACTTTTAGGGGGCCCAGCACTTTCTTCCAAAAAAGACCTTCAAGTAAACCTCAGTTCATTATCACAGGACACATAAAAGTTTCAGCTCCATGCCCTACCATTGGAATTACTTTCAATGTACAAAACTGTAACACTTGAAGCAAGGTGAATTTACCAAATTTCCATAAAATCAATAATCCCTGAGCAGCTAGTGACTCCACTTTAATTGCAATAGCTCAATAATTTTCCACTATCTAGCATCATTATTAAAATGAAATCCTAAATAACGATACAGACTCACTTTTGACAATAAAGTATCCAAAAGGCACCAGATCAAACTACTTTCCTTCCTAGTTCTGAAGAGTTGTATAACCATTTTATTTGAACTAGAAACATTTATCATCAAATTATTGCTCAAAGCATAATTTGGCTGGGCATCTAGTGATCTTTGCAGAGTCTTAGTAACACTAAATGGTCTGTGTAAAATAACCAATGAATCCCCTGACCCATAATTCTAGGGGAGAACACACTAGCGAGATTCATGGTTTCTTTTAAATCCAAAACAAATATATTGAACAAAGAAGGGGTGAGAATACACTCCTGCTTTAGTCCTCGGAATGTCGGAATTCTCTCCAAGCGTTTTCTGTATTGGTATAAGCTGTATAATGATTTCTAGCAAGCCTGAAGGGCAACCTCATGTTCTCAATTTTGACTGTAATAGCATTCTATATAAACTGTCAAAAGTGACAGCGAAGTCAAAAAACACTATATAATTTGAAGTGACATGAGTCAAAGCCTTCTTTTTTAGAAAATATTACCATTCAGGGCTGTACCTACTCCTCTTACAAACCTTGACTGATTTTATGAAACTTCCCAGATCTTACTATCTAATCCTTTAAATTGCTCAACACTAAATAAGCAAACAGCTTTCCTGGCATGTCCAACAACACTATTGGACGGTAATTTGAGGTTGAGGATCTCAGCCTCTTTTTAAAAATCAGAATGACTACTGTTGGCTTCCATGAGGATGGAACTAGTCTTGTCTCTATAATAATTTTAAATACCTTAAACAGTATATCCACCCAGATTTCAGGAAACATTTTTAATATTGCAAATGCTGCAACAAAGTAACAAAGGCATGACAAAGGAGGATCCCAAATCCATAATTCTGTCATGCAGAACAGGGATGCCCTTCAAGCTACAATAAAGCCAAGGCTTCTTGCCACTTCTGCAATGATCCAACCTACACTCACCCTGCTTCAGGTCGGGTGTGAATTGACACAATAAGCACAGCCAGCAATAGTCGAAAGCAACGTGGCAATCACACATTCGACAGAAACAGTAGCTTCATCTTACAAAGCAGCAGATGTCACCTTGACATAAGCATTGGGATCCTGCTTGAAGACAGGACAGTGGCAAAAAGAAAAATCATGCAGCCACTCACACCCCACATTTCACCTAGATTTTTGATTGGTCCCCCATGCAGGGGACTTCAAACCTTCACTCCTGTACCCGCAGTCCTTTACAGTTAATTGCTTTGCTATGTTCCATGCATCTCAGCTCGGTGACTCGTCTTTACTGTGACAGATTAGTGTATAATGTAAGGATCACTTGTAAGATGGCCACTGTCTTTGCCTGTTTTCATGTTTCTCATGTTGGAGGATAAGTTGTTAATACACTCTTCCCCATTTTTTTGTGTTGAAGGTTGGAAGTTCTAAGCTACAATCCTGTTGCAGCGGGCATGCACTGTTTACATTGTTCACAACTTGTTGATCAACGTCCCTTCTCTGTATCTCATCCAACAATTAGGTGAGGTGAAATAGCCCCTATACAATCTGCATCAAGGTGTTCCCAAAGATTAATCCAAGATGAAAACGAATATCTTTCCAATTAAGACACTTAGGCAGCAGAAGAACTGCTTGGCTCTGATGGTTTTCGTCACTTTTCATCCCCTCTTCTCCTGTAGCACCATGGTGTGAGGGTGCTATAGGCACTGTGAGTAGTTTAGTTAGGCAAAGGGCATAGGGTTGTGCATTCTACCCATGTCCCGGCCGCACACTATCCCACATGATCTGCCCATGGCTCCACCGTGCACCGTGGCATGGAGTCCATCCAAGTCCCCACTGCACAGAGTACCACCAGTTCACTCACGACTCCACTACGGTATGTGCCACTAATACTGACCATGCCCCTGCTGTGCTCCCCATGCATTTTGGCCATGGCTCCTCTGCGCACCGAACCACACAATCCTCGCTCGCCATAATCCCCTCAAGACGCCGCACTGGTGCTGACCACAGGTCTCAGTTCTCCATCCGTAACTTGCAGCCTTGCCCCCTCCTTACCTCGCCTGCCCCCGGGCCCACCCACAACAACTGCATAAGTCGTTGAAACTCAGCATTCAGGATACCATTCCCCACACCTGTAACAATGGATAACCCAGACCATCCTCTGGTGCCTTTTCTCAACACCCCTTCGCCCAGCATACTATGTGCACTCATCAATGCGTGCTCACTTATCGCCCACGCACCTGACATCCTTGATCTCATTGTGGCCAACAACCTTGATAGGTTAGCCATCACCAAACCAGGCTTTACGACGACGCTGGCCCCGTCCTCACCATTGCCATTCCACCCACCTATACCATTCACAGCAATGACCGAAATGCACAAAAAGGTGGCAAGGTAGCACTTTTATACAAAGACACCATAGTCATCCGTGACACAGCCACTACCCCCCTCCCAAACTGTCAGTCTCTCTCAGTCAAGCGCTCCCTGATGCCCACCTCCACAATCACTCTGCACATTCTCTACCGTCCTCCTGGCCCACATACTACATTCAAAGATGATCTCATGCAACTCCTTCTGTGCAATTTCAAACCAAACTCCAAAGCCATTGCAATAGGGGACTTCAACCTCGGCTACGAAGACCCCCCTAGTCAGAGACACCAGATCCCTCACGAGCGACTCCATTGGCCGCAACTTCTCCCAAAAAGTATTTGAGCCCACACATGCTCTAGGACATACACTGGAGTCGCTACTGGACCATAATGGCAATACCACCATCCTCTCCAGCACCCCATGCCACCTCATCATGTTCACTATCCCCTTTGACCAGGCCCTCCCACAACCCAACAACCTCACCCTGTCATCGCCTGCTGCACCCAGAACCTCACCAGTGACCTTCTCTGATGACTGCTCGTAAAAACCCACACCCTCTCCCAACATACTTGACATTGACAGCCTAGTCAAGCGTTACAACACGTCCCTCAATGCAGCCATTGATACCCTTGACCCATTCCAAAAATGCACCCCCAAATATTGCACACCCTCCACCTATTTGTACACCCCTGAGCCACATACCTTGCATACCGAAAGGTGCTCTAGTGAGCGCACTTGGTGACTATGCCCATCAGCGGCAAATAAATCTTGCTTCACAGCACTCTCTAGATCATATAAAAAAGAAATCCAAGTGGCCAAAGTGTCCGCAAACATTACCCGGATTGCCAATGCCAATTCTAACTACTGTAAACTATTCTCTATCCTACAGGAACTACAATCCCCAGTCTCACCTTCATCCACGGTCACTAGGAACGTTACCTGGTGCAACGCCATCCAGAATGCTCTTCTGGACAAATCTGCCTTGTTACAGAGCAAAATCCAACTTTAACTGACGACCATCAGTGCTGCCCCCACATCCACCATTTCAAACCTGGCCCCGCAGCCCATTCCTCTATTCCATTTCCACCCAGTCTCTGTGAGGTCGCTGACATCCTAAAGAACCTTAAAAATTCCAAAACTCTCCAAATGCAAAGCAGAAATCTGCCCTGCACCGCTCATCAAAGAATGTGCTGCAAATCACTGACATCATGAATGTCTCCTGCTCTGTCCCTGTCTCACTTAAAGAAACCTGGATATCACCGCTCCTCATGAAGCCCTCTCTCGACCCATCCATCCCCACCAACTACCGGCCCATCACCACTGTTCCCTTCTTACTAAAATCATATAGATCGATGCCTGTATCCAAATTGACAAGAACCAAAAAAGGTGAAGGTGTGACACCCTCCCCTGAACCACAGAAGCCGAATAGATTGACCCCTCCCACCGTGATTGGCACGGACTCCTGGATGTTAGAGTACAGGTAACCATGTGGCAACCAATGGGGCGAAGAGGGATTAGGGTGAGGTTGTGGATAGGTAGGGGGTGGTAGGAACATTGGAAAGAGGGTAAGGAAAACATAACTTGGATGGGTATGGGGGAGTTTAGGGAAAAGAAACACACATAACATTTACTAACATTCCTGACACATACCTACCAGCTACCCTGCCTGTCATAAGTACCTAAACCCTATTTGTACCATTCTACATGAATCTTTTCTCTACCTCCTGAAGTGTGGAGTTTCTAACGTGTAACATATAACCTGAACATATTTTGCCTGAGCGCATGACACATGGAGCATAACAAAACATGAAGCTTGCAACCTCAACTCAGGACCACATGAAAGCACATAACATTAGCCTTTCTGTTAACTTGCACATTAAACAGAGATGTTTTGCATCACATGTAACACATATTGGCACAAGAACAAGTGTGATGTGTCACACAAGGGCTTTTCCCCTTTATGAAAGAACAAAACACATGGCCCGTTGGGCAAGCGAAAGCAAGCTAGAATGGCAAAAATATTAAAGGGAATCCCTTATCTTCATGCGGTGCAGTTGAACTAAACGTGGCACTTCAATGCGTAATGGTAAGGTGTCTTTCTACATGTTTCACTCGTGGCTTGTAGTGTCCCCCAAACAACATGGAAACACAATGCCTCTCCGTTTTGAACAACTCGCTTAAACATGGAGCACTGAATCAGGCTGTCATCACCCCCTTGCCCATAGAGTTTGTAAGTGCGAGCCGAACTCAGTCAGGAAAATGCCCACAAAACTTATTCAACATTGCACCAAACACTTAACTGAGTGCCCGGGCCCCCGAGGGGCGCCCAGGATATGAATCACTAGAGCATTGCACACACCAGACCAACTCTGTGCTCAGTGCCGCGGTACAGGATGAAGGTGCTGCAACATTCCTCAGAGTCCCTCTGCGTGTTTGATTTCCTCACACCAACCACCGTGACCGCAGACTAAATAGACTGACACCAACATTTCAATAGCTGTTCATGCGCACGAAGCCGCACATACTCCATTCTTCCCAAAGGCTGCTGGGAATTGTAGTTCTACCGCAAACTGGCCTTAAATGTGTACTGCATGCTTCTTTCTTCCCCAGCCCCAATTCCTGACACAAATTCAGCAACACCTTGAGCAGCATCTTGTCCTTTGCCCACATTAATCGGGCTTCCGCCCTGGTCATGGAAGAGAGTCAGTACTTCTCGACCTCAAGAACCAGCATGACGACACCAGAGACTCAGGAAACCTCTCCCTCCTAATGCTTTTGGACCTGTTTGCAGCCTTTGACTTGGCCGACTACTTCATCCTCTGTCACCATCTATCCACCACTGTCTCATTTTCTCCAGATGCAACCAAGTGGGACGCATCCTTCGTGGCTTACTGCACCTCAAGAGTCTTCACTGACAATCACTCCTCCACCGTGACAGCTATCCTGCATCTCCTTTACCCCTATAATGTCTATACCAAACCCCTCACCAATCTCCTTGAATCTCTTAACATCAAGTACACAAACTACACCGACGACACCCAGATCTTCATTCCCCTCACTGTAGATTTTCAACTAGACTCCCAAAAAAATCAACTCCATCTATTAACCCATCCAAGCCTGAATGGCTATTCATCGCCTATGCCTAAACAACGAGAAAACAGAACTCCAGCTTGTAGGAAACCCAGCACACCTCGCCAAATTCAGTACAGACTATCAGATATTCACCATTGGCAACCACACCATCCACATCTCTCCGGCTGCCAAGGCGCTCTGATCCATCTAGACGCCACTCTCACCTTGTCACGCCATGTCAATGTCATTTCCTCCTTTGCTACTTACGGAACCAAGTTAAATAATGCAACTCGACCCTTCTTGTCCACAGACAATTGCCTCAAAATCACCAGAGCCATCATCCGCTCTAAGTTGGATTATTACAACGCCCTCCTTGCAGGCACTTTGGAGCGAAACCTCAACAAGTTGCAAACAATCCAGAATAACGCCCTGATAGCTGCTCTGGCCTACATAAACATTACCATATCACTACAGCAGGAAGATAAGCACACTGGGTCCCAGTTACAGAATGGATCCAGTTCAAAATTCTCACCATTATCCACTGCTGTCTTGACAACACTGCCCCAGTTTACCTTGCCCAGAGACTCTCGAATCCAGCCACCACGACACCCATACGTACTGCCTACGCCAACTGCCTAAGCACTCCCAGGTGGAAGAGTGCCAAAACCGGTGGCTCCAGCTTCCCTGTTTCCGCCACCACGCTTTGGAACTCCCTACCCCGTACCTTGAGATCCGAGCCGTCCTAAATCTTGTTCCAAAAAAGATTGAAAACCTACATGTTCCATTAGCAGCCTCACCGCCTGCTAACTGTTGTTTTAACTGTGTGATCTGTAACAAGCGCCTAGACGCCCATGGGTTAAAGGCTCTCTACAAATATATAAATAAATACAATTAAATATTAGTAAAGCATTCTGTATGTCAGAAAGGGAATGGCAAAGCAAATCCTATTGTTCCCTGATGAAGACCCTAGTTTGACAAGGGTATGGGTCATATCATGTATCCTTATTTTTCCAGTGAGTACCCTTGCCTGGTGAACTATGAAAACCTGGTTGGTACTGGCCTTTTGCTTAACTTCAGGAATGTATGCTGCAGGGTCTTCTACAAACGTATCCTTTCTGAATATTCAGAGCATTTTATTCCAGTGGGATACTATTCTTATAAAGTGTTGGATAAGGATGCGTCCTCAAAATTTTCATACCTCTCACGCTTGAATTTTTAGAAGGAACAGTGAGCCAAGACAAGTTCCATAGAGGATGACTCCTATATCTGCAATTGTTCAACATCCTGAACAATTGCCCCAGGAAAACCCTAAAATGTTGACTGCTGTATTGTCCACAATTGCCTGGTCCGCAAAATGTTGTATTGATTGAACAGTTTGAATTGATGCAGTGTAATCTCCACTTTTCTTGTTCTCTGCAGATCATAAACCTCTATTATTTCAGGATTGCAGAAATTGATAATCTCCACTGAGATGTGTTTCCAATGGAAGTTGATTAATGGTCAACATCAGCAAAAAACCCCAAATAATACATTCTGGAAAGTCTTTAAAGAGATAGGCATGCAGGTACAACTTCTATTTTCGATCAGCATAGGTTGGACAACTCATCTAAAGGTTCACAGGACTTGAATTCATGTAATGTAATGTAAGTCGTCTTGTATTGTGTGTGTCTGCCACTAGTGTTGGCATCACTGGGCTTGCTTCTGTAAGAAAAAAGGGAGGGGTAGGGTTCAACTTCTACTGAAGTAATAACCTTTTCATAATAGTATCCTTGACCTGAGTTTTGGGCACTTGAGGGGATCCTACTTTATGAGACAATGGCTAATAAGCATAATAAATATTAGCGCCCGGGGTGGGGAGCCAACCAATCAGGTTGCTTGGATCCCAAAATCTCATCCTACGTTCAGAGCAACCTGATGCCAGCTTCGCCGCCCCATCATCTCATCTCACTTTTCCAACCCCAATTACCTGATTTGTTCAGTGGCGGTTCCTCCGCCGCTACTGCTGCTCCATGTCCCTGCTGGCTGCCATGGAAAAGGAAGAGGGGCACCACGAGGAGACTCATTTTCCAGCTTCATTGAGGCATCCCGTTCTTTCAAACAAAATAAATTGCTGTTAGCACCCCCGATATCCAGATTTATAACCCGGGGTGCTAATAGCAATAACACCCACCGGTAACTTGGGCCCTGGACCATTATCACCCAATCGTGATTGGATGTTATTGCAATAGCAATGTATTCAGCAGTTGATAGGACTTGGGTTGCTTAATTTATGTATATTAATACTATATACAGTCTTAACAGAAAAATCATTGTATAATTAATCTTTCTCAATTACTATCTTGGGTTAGGAAACAATATATGTGGATGTCAAATGACATGGTAATTTGTAAATGTATGTGAATGAAGCACAACAGTTCAGGACTAGAGGACTAACCATGTGCTATTGGCTTGTACCCAATTTATGGACCTGAGACGAATCTCAGGCTGCATAACAAGAGTAATGCACTCTGCTCATCCATTGTTTTCAATGGCCCACCAACATTCCAATATTATATTTAAGCTTAGTAAATCCAGTCCAACCTTGCGTTTTTGGGCCCTGAAGTCCGAGTTAAAGGCCTCAGTGCAGTAAGGTGATTTAATGGGCCTCATTACGACCCTGGAGGTAGCCGTGCCGGTAAAAACGGCACGGCTGCCACCAGAGTTGTTTTTTTCGACGCCTGGCAATGGGGAATCACCGGGGCATTACAGCCCCGGCGGTCCCGGTAATTCCCCATAGGCAGGTGCCAGGAAAAATTACTCCCCATTCCCATTTGAGTCCCATAGGACTCAATGGGAATGGGGAGGATGGTAGCACCGGCACCATTCAAAATGGTGCCGGTGCTACCATCAAAGTCTGCGAGTGGGTGCCTTTTCCACCCGCCAGGTCAGACCTGGTGGGCAGAAAGGCACCAGCATGCAGAACTCGGAGTGTGCCGGTCTGGTAACAACAGTGCCGGTAGCTTACTGGCAACGGTGTTACGTGACCGGAGTACTCATAATGAGGCCCAATGTGTAGGACAGCCCAGGAGAATAAGTATTACACCCCTCGCTTTGTGAGCAGGAACATTTTTTCAAGAGGCCATAAATGAAGTATGCAAGTAATGCCATTTCATGCATATATAACAAGTAGGTTATCATCCTCTAATTCCTGTTGATAGTATATAAATCTGCCTGGGCCACTGTGGGGGGTTGACTCCCGGCACGTGTACATAGGTCTGTTGACAGTGTAAAAATCCACCTGAGTTGGTGTGTGGAAATGGCTGCAGAGACTCTGCATTGCCGGTAGGCTTGGAATGTGGCATAGTGAACAATTTGCAGGCTGGACCAATTTTAACAGCCTACACATTGCACTGTGCTCCATGAATTATAATTGGTTTTATCCTACTGGCTGGTGTAGTCTGTTTCTTTATATACTGTATTAGAATATCGCATGCAAATTCCACTTATTTTTGTATATGAAAGTATTCTGTTAAGAAATTCATATTTGATTTGATTTTTGAATCAGTTATGAACTTGTTCAAAATTGAAACTGTATACAGAATTGGAGGCAATCCCTGAGCATCATTTTGCTGGTTTATCCTCATAATATTCTGCTACTTTGTAGATGAATAATGCACTGGGTCTTGCTTGGTTGCGAAAAAAAGGGAAAGTGAAATCCCACCTTTCCCCTTATAATTTGTCTCTTAAAATGTAATTGCTTTTTTTGATTAATGAAGCCAACAAGAAATTCTTGAGCACCACACACATTTTAATTGTTTCTTTGAGTACTGGGTAGATAAATAAATAAAATCATTGAGCTAGCTCTGAAATCATTTGCATTTCAAAATGTACTTGGCAAGATGTACCTGGAAACGCAATATTGCTAATCATGTCAATCGAAATGTCAGGCTGTTATATCACCAAATCCCAGGTATCCCTTTCACTAATATATAATCTCGCATGATTGGTTGATTATTTCTTTATGTCTGATATTAAATCAATTACGTAAAAAAGATACATACATTCCAACATTTCGATACAACTCAAAAGGCCTCATCACAAGTTGGGCGGTAACACCAGCGCTAGTAGCGCTGGCGTTATTAGCCCTACCGCCAAACCCACCGGCGCTATTAGCGCCGGATTACAGGTTTGGCGGAACAGGAAATCCCCATTCCCCACTGAGCCCATTCGGGAATTCCCCATTTCCCATTGGGCTCAATGGGGAAATTTCACGCTTTTACCGCTGGCGGATTTCCTGCTGCCGGTAAACCCGCAGAAAATTGGCAAAATCTTGGCGGATTTCCCCCCAGCTCAGAGCTGGGGGGGAAATCAGCCGAAGCCGTGATTTGGCAGACCTTTAAATCCGGTGGTAACAGTGATGAGGCCCAAAATATTGTATCTACATTTAAGTCCATATACAAAACTAAAAATACAAATGTAATTGCATGCGGCTGCTATAAGCCTACCTTTTATGATTAGGGATTGCTTGATGTAGCAATGGACAATCGAGGCAGGGTATATATCTTGCAAAGCACAGATGAATCATAACACTGCTTTGACTTGCCTAATCACTAATCCCATGTTGTTTAAGGGAGGAGTGAAATAAGTTGCTTCCTCCTAAAGTGGCATATTTTGGTCAAACCAACAGAAAAGGAGTTCACCAAGAAGTCCATCACAAATGCATCTACATTTGATACCCTCCCTTTATCCCCATTGCCAGGTTATAGTAGCCAAACGTTTTTATTTTTAGTCACGTTAAAAGTGCCTTTTGCCTTGGGTTAGTCACCCAAACTAAATAACATTCTCGACCACAGTGTACTTTATGTCGGAGGTCAAACTGAACTGTTGATTTCCTGGGCTGTGCCACTTTTCTATCTCATTCCCTGATCTCAAGAAACTTCTTCCTGAGCCCCATGCGACTCATTTCAACATTCTCCAGCTTTGTCAATTCACGTTTTGTATACCTAAGCCAAGGACAGCTAGAGAAAGTGTCTGATGACAGAACAACTTGAATCAATCGATGTGTCAGATCGCTACTATCTATTCCAATATATAAGTAGATTAGTAGATTTTCTGCAACCATATCCCCAATGTCACAGAGGTCAAGATCCTAGGGTAATGGGCAAGATGGGACATTTTGTGGGAGTCTAGTAATCACACAGAACAAGTCATTTCTGTTTGACCTGCAATGACTGCGACCTACAGTATCCCCAAAGTGCAAAGCCATCGGCAGCAGCTGCCTCCAATGTAACCTTATAAATGTGAGCTGCATAATGCACAACCATGCCCCCATGACCTTCCCACATTTAGTCAGAACCCAATTCACGTAGGACATGTTCGTTCCTTGATTTCTAATATGCATTGCCCGATTTGGGTCTCGATTAACAGTTATTCCAAAATAGCATGCTTGGTTTGCTTGCATGCTAATGCAAGAGTCAATTGGAAATCCTGAGTTGATCACACGATACTCCTGGCAGGTCTTTGTTAATTGAAATTCTATTTATCTATGTATTACATGTACCCCATGAGTATTGGATTAGAAAAACACAATCAAAGACTGCAACTGGTTGGATGCAATCATGTTCTGACAATCTTGTTTCTGATAACCACTTGAGTGTTGCTTGGATCAGACAATAGGTAAGTCACCCAATACAAGTGAACCACATGAATTTCATTTTTTTAAATGTATGCATAAAATATGAAACCCCTAAATAGGACGACTGAGTAGGCATCTATTTTATGTGATCTTGCAAAGAGAGAAACCTCCACCCAACAGCAACACTATGGGGGTAATTCATAGAATTCAGCGCACAAGTGGCGCACGCGGCTGGCGCACAGTGTGCGCGTGCGATAATCTGCGCCAGCCGCGTGCGCCAAAATCCATTTCCGAGCACAGCGTATTCATGGATTTCAACATCCATAACCAGCCGTGGCGCAGAGTAGCGCAGCGACCCAGCAGCAGCGCCAGTTACGCCCCCAACCCCTTCCCATGCCCCATGAACAGCGCACAAATGCCGTACATGGCGCACAGGCCAGTGGACCAGCATATAGCCCCCCCAACCACAAAAACGTCTATAAAAATCCCTGCGCACCCCTCCGAATACACGTACACCGCTGCGTGGGAAGTGTTACACGCGATTGGCCCTGTGCGAGCAGGGCACGTGTATTCTGGGGGTGCACAGGAACTTTCACACGCGATTGGCCTGGTGCGCGCATGGTACGTGTATTTCGGGGATGCGCGGGAAGTTTCACACATGATTGGCCCTGTGCGAGCGGGGTACATGTATTACGGGAGTGCGCGGGAAGTTAAACACGCGATTGGCCCTGTGCGAGCGGGGTACATGTATTTCTGGGGTGCGTGGGAAGTTTTACATGCGATTGGCCCTGTGCGAGCGGGATACGTGTATTTCTGGGGTGCGCGGGAAGTTACACATGCGATTGGCCCTGTGCGAGTGGGGTAGGTGTATTTCGGGGGTGCATGGGAAGTTTCACACGCGATTGGCCCTGTGCAAGCGGGGTACGTGTATTTCTGGGGTACACAGGAAGTTTCACACGCGATTGGCCTGTGCGAGTGGGGTACGTGTATTACAGGGGTGCGTGGGAAGTTACACATGCGATTGGCCCAGTGTGAGCAGGGTACGTGTATTACGGGGATGCGTGGGAAGTTACACACGCGATTGGCCCTGTGCGAGCGGGCTACGTGTATTTCTGGGGTGTGTGGGAAGTTTCACACGCGATTGTCCCTGTGCGAGCGGGGTATGTGTATTTTGGGGTGCGCGGGAAGTTACACACGCGATTGTCCCTGTGCGAGTGGGGTACGTGTATTTCGGGGGTGCACGGGAAGTTTTACACACGATTGGCCCTGTGCGAGCGGGGTATGTGTATTTTGGGGTGCGCGGGAAGTTACACACGCGATTGTCCCTGTGCGAGTGGGGTACATGTATTTCGGGGGTGCACGGGAAGTTTTACATGCGATTGGCCCTGTGCGAGCGGGGTACGTGTATTTCTGGGGTGCGCGGGAAGTTTTACATACGATTGGCCCTGTGCGAGCGGGGTACGTGTATTTCGGGGGTGTGCGGGAAGTTACACACGAGATTGGCCCTGTGTAAGCGGGTACGTGTATTTCTGGGGTGCGCGGGAAGTTTTACACACAATCGGCCCTGTGCGAGTGGGGTACGTGTATTTTGGGGGTGCGCAGGAAGTTTCACATGCGATTGGCCCTGTGCGAGCGGGGTACATGTATTTCTGGGGTGCGTGGGAAGTTTCACACGTGATTGGCCCTGTGCGAGCGGGGTACATGTATTACGGGAGTGTGCGGGAAGTTAAACACGCGATTGGCCCTGTGCGAGCGGGGTACATGTATTTCTGGGGTGCCTGGGAAGTTTTACATGCGATTGGCCCTGTGCGAGCGGGATACGTGTATTTCTGGGGTGCGCGGGAAGTTACACATGCGATTGGCCCTGTGCGAGTGGGGTAGGTGTATTACGGGGGTGCGTGGGAAGTTACACATGCGATTGGCCCTGTGTGAGCAGGGTACGTGTATTACGGGGGTGCGTGGGAAGTTACACACGCGAATGGCCCTGTGCGAGCAGGGTACGTGTATTTCTGGGGTGCGTGGGAAGTTTCACACGCGATTGGCCCTGTGCGAGCGGGGTATGTGTATTTTGGGGTGCGCGGGAAGTTACACACGCGATTGTCCCTGTGCGAGTGGGGTACGTGTATTTCGGGGGTGCACGGGAAGTTTTACACGCGATTGGTCCTGTGCGAGCGGGGTATGTGTATTTTGGGGTGCGCGGGAAGTTACACACGTGATTGCCCCTGTGCGAGTGGGGTATGTGTATTTCGGGGGTGCACGGGAAGTTTTACACGCGATTGGCCCTGTGCGAGTGGGGTACATGTATTTCTGGGGTGCGTGGGAAGTGTTACACGCGATTGGCCCTGTGCGAGCGGGGTACATGTATTACGGGAGTGCGCGGGAAGTTAAACATGCGATTGGCCCTGTGCGAGCGGGGTACATGTATTTCTGGGGTGCGTGGGAAGTTTTACATGCGATTGGCCCTGTGCGAGCGGGATGCGTGTATTTCTGGGGTGCGCGGGAAGTTACACATGCGATTGGCCCTGTGCGAGTGGGGTAGGTGTATTTCGGGGGTGCATGGGAAGTTTCACACGTGAGTGGCCCTGTGCAAGCGGGGTACGTGTATTTCTGGGGTACATAGGAAGTTTCACACGCGATTGGCCTGTGCGAGTGGGGTACGTGTATTACGGGGGCGCTTGGGAAGTTACACATGCGATTGGCCCTGTGTGAGCAGTGTACGTGTATTACGGGGGTGTGTGGGAAGTTACACACGCGATTGGCCCTGTGCGAGCGGGGTACGTGTATTTCTGGGGTGCGTGGGAAGTTTCACACGCGATTGGCCCTGTGCGAGCGGGGTATGTGTATTTTGGGGTGCGCGGGAAGTTACACACGCGATTGTCCCTGTGCGAGTGGGTTACGTGTATTTCGGGGGTGCCCCAATGAATTGTCAGTGTGTATTCTCCCAGGTGTGCCCTCTCCCCCCTCCCCAGGGCCTGCAGGCAGACCCCAACACAGGGGTACACACTGCACCCCTGGCCACGCCCCACAGGCAGACCATCCACCCTGGCGAAGCCCCCCAGCCAGCCCACATGTCACCACGCACAAGTGAGCACTGGCTCATGTCCCCCAGCACCCCATCCACCCAGCATTGAGGGGCACCTACCAGCAGGCCCAGACTCATGTCCCCCAGCAGCCCCATCCACCCAGCAGTGAGGGGAGGCTGCCAGCAGGCCCCAACTCATGTCCCCCAGCACCCCCATCCACCCAGCAGTGAGGGGCACCTGCCAGCAGGCCCCAACTCATGTCCCCCAGCACTCCCATCCACCCAGCAGTGAGGGTCAGGCCCCGACTCATGTCCCCCAGCAGCCCCATCCACCCAGCAGTGAGGGGAGGCTGCCAGCAGGCCCCAACTCATGTCCCCCAGCACCCCCATCCACCCAGCAGTGAGGGGCACCTGCCAGCAGGCCCCAACTCATGTCCCCCAGCACTCCCATCCACCTAGCAGTGAGGGTCAGGCCCCGACTCATGTCCCCCAGCGCCCCATCCACCCAGCAGTGAGGGGCGGCTGCCAGCCGGCCCCAACTCATGTCCCCCAGCACCCCCATCCACCCAGCAGTGACGGGCACCTGCCAGCAGGCGACGACTCATGTCCCCCAGCACACCCATCCACCCAGCAGTGGGGGTCAAGCCCCGACTCATGTCCCCCTGCAACACGAAAGGAAGCTGCACAATCATGGGCCTCATGTGCACCAACATACCACAGCACGCCACCCCAGTCTTGACATGCAATGATTTCACCAATCCACCCCACACCGACATGCCTATGTCAGGACACAAATCAAAAGTCAACCATGTACCTCAACATATGTCCGTCACACACACACACTGTTTGCCATATATTGTGTAAAACCACATTTTGACATGCATGAACCCAATGAGCGAATCCCACACATGGAATTAAAATATCAAAATGTATTATGAACAAAATCATTGTAATGAAATGAAAGCCAAAAAAATTATACAAACATGAAATGAAATGTATGTCCAAAAATATGAAAAATGAAATGTACATCCAATCCAAATAAATCCTAAAGAAAAATGGTCCTAACTCTCTGTCCACCAAAACAAATCCAAAGGAAACGTAAAAATCAAATTCCATTGCTCCATGGTGAAATCCAAGTAAAATGTGCACATAAATCCAATGTCCAACTATGTACAAGCAATTTTCAAAGGGTCCATGAGCCCAACAAAAGAACTGAAACCTATCAAAAAAACTACCTAAGAAATAACTATATACAAAAGTGTGGGGCATAGTCCAATCACCCCAAAAGAAAGGAAAACGAAAATGAAACCTAACACTAAAAACTATTTACAATAGCGGCAGGCTAGTCCAATGGCTCACTTTCTGATGTCCCAGGCCAGGGCATCATTGAACTCCTGCTCAGTGTCCTGGAGGCGGTCCTCTTCCATGGCCCCGAGGGTTCGCAGGGACGAGGCCATGTTGGACTCCAACTCCCTGCGAATAGCCTTGAGGCACTCGGCCCGCCTCAGTGCCCTCCGCATGGAGTTCTCCGCCCTGACCATTGTGAGCCGTGCCTCTTCCGCCCACCGCCGCTCTGCATCTATACGCTGGCCCAACTGCAGCGACACAGAAGACACTCCTATTCCAGGGTTCTCCTGCCCTCTGGCCGATGCCTGCCCCTCTGATGTTGATGGGCCCGGGCCATCATGGCTACCACCTAGAGCCTGCTGCTGCTGCTGTCCATGTGCCCTGTCCGATGATGCCTGCACATCCTTCATCTGCTGGTCTCCAGTTGTTGACATGTCCACCCCTGCTGGACCGCCGACTCCCGACTGTGGCAGGGATGGGTTCTCCACCAAGCTGGCTGTGTTGGTCAGGCCAGGTCCACAGGGGGCCCTAGTGGAATGTGGGCTGGAAGACGGCAGGGAGAACGACTGGCGCATAGTCTCCACAGCAGAGGAGAGGTCCGCCAGAGTGTGCGACGCATGTAGGAAGCCACCGACCAGGGCCCCTCCCAACAGTGCCACGTTGCCACGCAGCTCTTCATGATGGCATGCGTGCTCCCCCCAGGAAGCACGCACGTCATCACGAATGTCATGCGCGTGCAACGCGACACCAATCAGGACGGAGCCCATACGGTCAGGGGACCCCTCGTCCGCAGGTAGTGGAGAGGCAGATGACGTGGGTCTGCCCCCTACCTGCGGATGGGCCTGGGCATCCCTGCTGGTGCATGGTGGTGCAGTCACAGGGACAAGGACAGCGACATGCACATGCCCCTCCGCGGTGACCTGTGCTGCCTCCTGACCCTGGCCCTGGACTGCACCACTTGCACCAGTGGTACTACCCCAACCAGGCCCCATGTGCGGCTCAGTAGCGGGCTCCTCCTCCTCTGTAGAGACCACCAACCTGGATGTCTCTGCACCGTCTTCCGTCATTGCAAGTCCCTGTGGGGTCTCACCCGGCCCTTCCGCTACAGCCTAAGTGGGAGACGCGGCACCAGTCCCCTCGCTCCCGGATGATGGCAATTCCTGGGAGGGTGGCTGGGCCTTGTGTTGCTGCCTGGTGGAGACATCCCTGCCGCTTGGCTCCACAGCGCCGTCTCTGCCCTCTTCTACACTCGACGCTGCGTAGAGGGAGACATAGAACACAAGCATCAGGGCACTGTACAATAGTCCCCTAGACAGGAAGCAATAACACATGAGTGGCACTGTCAAAAATCACTTCCATCCTGTCCCTCCAGAACACATGGGTCAAGGACGCAACACACATGCAGAAACAGGCACGACGCATGCAATCAACATCAGCATCCATGTACAAGGCCCTCCATGGACATAAATGTTGCCTTCAAACTCACATGCATCATGGCTCATACTGACCCCATGCACACACATCACCGGAGGGTCATGCATCATGGCTCGTACACCACAGACACAAGGGATACAACGGTGACCAGACTGCATGAGTGAATCTACACATCATCACGGACATGTGTCATGCATCCATGTCATTTCAAAGTCACACACATGCTTCTCAGACACACAGACATGCACACCATACATGTACATGAGAGCAGCACCCATCTCACACCCACCACCCATGTCCAAGAACAGGGACTGGCATACATTCATGTGTGCATTCCGCATGCAGCTCCCCATGTCTCATTGGAACACATGCACCATCCATGTGGTTCACGCATTACTGGTCTCACATGCACTACCATGACGCCCCAGCTCACACACATCCATACTCGACTCCAGACGGGGCCTGCATCCTGAGGATCTGGTGGTGAAGCACTGGGCGAATGCACTCCAGGAACCTCATCTGCTGGTTGGTAAGCTGGCCTCGGCGCCCCGCTGCATCCTCTGCCTCTAAGAGGCACCGAGCCTTCCTGAGGGTCCTGGACTTGTAGTCCTCACAGCACTTCTGGACGTGTCTCAGGGTGCCACCCCCTCCTCGTTGATGGCACCCACGATGTCCATCCAGATCCTCCTCCGTCCTTCCTTGTCGGCGTGCAATGGTGTGAAGAGGACATCATAATGCCCCAGGACATGCTCCACCAGGACACCAACTTCCTTCTCACTGAAGCTGGTGGCCCTCTGCCTCTCTGGCTGGAGGTCACCAGTGGTCTCAGATGGTGTTTGGCCCGACATGGCGACCCCCGAGGCAGGCGTGGGTGGGCAACTGGGTCCTGGGGCTGGGCTGTGGTGCGATGGTATCCCAGTCGGGAGTCTTCTGTTCCAGCACGGGTGGACACAGCAATTGGACCCCTGCAGATGGCTGACGTGCAGGCACCAAATAGCAGGGCATGTGGGCAGCAGGCAGGCAGCAGCAGATGGCAAGTGGGCGCGTGCTCGGGGCTCTTGGGGGCAGGAAAATGGCCTTTTGGGCAGGAGCGTGGTCTTCCGTGTGTTTTTGCGTGGCCAGCTTCATATGGAGTGATTTGGCACGTGAAAAAATTGCACGTCATCGTAAAATCCAAGGAAAGGCCCTTAACGCGTAAGCACGTCTGTGACGTTACATGCGCGGGCGTTTCCCACAACACGGATGCATTGTGAATAAGCATGTGAGAATAATGCACGTCAGCGTGCTACTGGAGGAAAGGGCCTTAGCGCGTACACACGTCTGTGACGTTGCACATGTGGGAAGGCTTAAAAGATACGTGTAGGAAGCCATTTCCTTGTACGTGCTCTTTTGTGGAGAGTGAGCGGGTGATTCTTGTACTTGTCGGTTCACACGCGATTACTTCACAACGTTTCCAGTTCATACTCCCTGTTTCCTCAGACTGCGCTCTTTTCTTCTTCTGGTGGGGGTGTTGCCAACGTGTACACGTGCGTCTTTTTCACATTCTTTTTCAAAGCAGACGGTGAGTCACGCACGTATTTTCCAACTGTGGTTGCCCCTGTGTGTCGTGTACCCCTTCAGTGGTCATTGTAGGCTGTGTGTAACATGTTTATGCTTATTTTTGTGTTTCTGGGTGCCACAGCGTAGTGCAGGTTCATTTTTCCATGCACGTGGTCTACCAGGGGTTGCGTGCATGTGTACTTTTGTATTTGGGGTGCCTGTCCATTGTGTGACCCGTCATCTTCCCCCAGGGGTCACAGACAGCCTTGCTAGAGCACTAGGGTACATATTTCATCTAGTACTCTACCCCTTTCACCCCAATTGCCCAGGACAATTGTTTACTGCAACTCCCGTACGCACAACAACATCAGTGCCATGGTTGGGAGGCGACCAAGCAGTAAGGGAGACAAAGGTGGCCGAGCTCAAAGAAGTGGACGTGGTGGGCGCGGTAGGGGATGTGGCCAGGATTTGCAGGGTGCCCCTAGAGCACAGTGTGTGGAGGACCAATCGGTGCCACCTATACCCCCCCATGGTTGTGGGAATTGTAGCTGACACCATCCCAGCTCAGCCCTTGTTGGACCGGCCCATTTTGTCAACTGAACCGGCACAGGATGATTCCCAGGCTGACTTCCAGGTCACCAAGTCTAAGCCACGTGTGGCGGTGAAAGTTGCTGTCACCAGGCCACGTGGATCTGGGGCAGCAATGTCATCTGCTGCCCCAAGTAGCCAGGGTGAGAAGGCTGCAGGCAGTGTCGGTCCATGTCCATTACACCGACGTTGGCCCTGCCAACATCACCCTGCAGCCAATGCCTGCACCAAGACCTTTGGTCATTGTGCATTCGCAAACTTCAAGTACCCAGTCCACCTACACTTCTGCCCCTACTGACCAGAGTGGCGTAAACCACTCAGGATCCACACCACCTTCCAAGAAGAAGAAGAAGGGTGCTCTTGCACTACAGGCTGAGACCCCAGACACGGCTACACACTCCGGCACGTCAAGGAAGCCTAGCTTCAATGACGCCGAACTTGATGCACTTGTGGCCTATGTGTTGGCACATAGCCGCGAAATGGTGGTGACTGCAGGCTGCAAGACTACGCCTGCTCAACGTAGGGCCCACTGGCAGACCATCGCGGACCACATTAGTGCCCTTGGATTTGTGAGGCGCACAGCTGATGATTGCTACAAGCGGTGGAATGACCTGAAATGCAGAGCAAAGAACAAGCTGGCTTCCAATCATGCCTCTACTCTGGTGACTGGTGGTGGGTCTCCACCAGAGGACGACCAACTCACTGAACATGAGTCTGTTGCTGGAACCTTCATCACAGAGGAACAGTTCCAAGGCGTGGGAGACCTACCAGATTACGGAGCATTGTCCGGTGAGTGCCCAAGCATGTGTGTATAATCCATGTGTATGTTGCTTGGGTGATGTGTTCTGATTGAGTGCCAGGTGAGGGTGTGTACTCCTGAGTGGTATGGGTCACCCATGTGCTTCCTCCAAGCCATTCACCGGCCTTGGATTTGGATATGACAGTATCCCTTCTGACCACAGTAGCCAATTAGCACCACATTTGAACTGTCATCTTGCAACAACATTGTTCAGAATTTTCAGTGTTCATTCAGCCTGATTGTTTCAATCCTCACATTTTTGCAACGCATTTTTCTGCCCTAATGCCACATATGTGACATGCATCTGTCATAGATTACACCCCACAATGGCCCACATTTATTACCTTGTTATGGGAATGATTTGTCCATTCAGGCTGATTGAGTAAGGGCCTGTTCACATTAATTTTTGGGGCCTGTTTGAATGTGGAACTTGACTGTTGTTTCCCGTCATGTTGAAGTGACCAACCATTGATGTGTCCATCTGCCTGCCATCACTGTGTAATTGTACACTGGATGTGTTGCAGTGTGTGGCACATACGTATTTTGTCACACTATTTTGCATTTTTCATCTCATCATGTCCATCTCACATGGATGGGTGACAGTACTCATTCACTAACATATGGCTGTACTTGTCAAATGTACCATGGCTATGCTACGTGCCATCTGTGTGCTGGCATGTGTCATGTATGTGTATTGGACATGCCACTCACAGGCTAATGTGTGATGCCAATGCTATTCAGCATGCAGCAAATGTGTTGCTTTTCCATCTTGGAGTCCTCAGTGTCTGCTTTTTGCCTCCCCTTCCAACTCATTGACAGTGCATGCATGCCATGGTTATAGTCATGTAGGACATGTGTAATTCATGTACTGGATCTCTGGCTTGTCAGGCCTATGTGTGTGCTATGGTGCTCATGCCTGTTTCCATTTGTTGTCTTTCATGTTTATGCAGGTGATGACGCACTTGATGCTGTTGAGGAGGAGGAGATGGTGCAGACCCAGGAGGAATCTCAGCCACAACCGGGCACCAGTGGAGGACGAGGGGTGGTGGTGGGTGAAAACGTAATCCTCCAGCAGACCATACTGTCCACGGATGTCTCTGGGTGCACCTCCGCAGACCTCTATGATTCAGGTGCTGAATCGGACAGTGAGACATATGTGCCATCGCAGGTGAGTGTTACTGGGAAGGATGCTGTTCTGTCCAACCCACCTGCTCCGGGGGTAGACCCCTCTATGGGGATGTCAGTGTTGGTAACTCCGCCTTTGGCGGTTACGGATGCAGGGTCACACTCCACAACATCTGATCCTGTTCCTGGGCCAGCAGATCATAGGGGGAATGCAGTCCTGCAGCCTCAGGCAGTGCCAGCACAGCAAGGTGCAGATTGCCTTGCCCCAAACAGGTGTGGTGCCCGCCGACGTGGTGGCCATGCGCCACCAGGCAATATGGTATGGGAAAACTTCATGTACAGTATAGCAGCACAACAGGGAGCATCGGTTGAAATGATGGCTCAGGCAATGGATAGGGTGGCCACTTCCATTCTCCCCCCTGAAAGGCAGATGGAGCTCCAACAGCAGGCAACAGACTCCATTTGCCAATCATGCAGGGAACTGATGGGCGGCACTGGAGACTCTGTGCGAAGCCATATCTGTAGAGTCACAGGGCCACAGGGAAGCCCTGAGGTTAGAACTCCATTTCCTCAGGGAGACTCTGGGTGAACTTGAGGCCTCCTGAAATTTTAGGTCAGAACAGCAGCTGGACCAGCTCACACGTTCACTCTCAGCAGAGCTCCAGGCAACCCGTGCGGAGATCCGTGCATCACGCGAGGCCATGCAGGTAGAAATGCGTGCTACCCGTGAGGTGCTGCATGGGGATCTCCGCACCATCATCCTCCAGAACGAAAACTTCCACGCCCGCATGCTTGCTGCCATGGAGGACCATACCAGGGCTTTACGTGGGCTGCCTCCCATAGCACGGTCACCTCCTGATGTAGCAGCAGAGGGAGAAGAGAGCGACATCAGTTCTCCGACAATAGCGTAGCCGTGCAGGCCATGAGCCCATGGAGGTATTTTTTTTTTCTCAACATCCACGCATGTGGGTGTTGGGGTATACCCTGTCCTCGAACCTCCTGGGTGCCCCCCTGCCCCCGGTCCACACATGGCCATTTTTGATTTTTGTTTTTTTGTGTTTTCTTATAGTGTGTTGCCTTGTGTGGCTCCCGTGGGCATCCACTGTGTATTCCAGCTGGGCACATGCAGGCTTGTCCTGTCTTTCGGTTAGATGCTTGGGTTCCTGACACACACACCCCTCCTGCTTCCCCTTTCCATGGGCTTGCAAAGGGTGTGAGCAAGTGACAGTAACTTACACAGCGACATTGGGCTACCATGAGCTGTGTGGGCAGTCTGTAGTCAAAACTGTGTGTACATCCCTAGTGGGGATTGTTGTTGGATTGAACACTGCATGGTGTATTGATATGTGCTTGTACATCCATGTCTTTCTCCTTATTCACATGTACCTTCTTCATGTCTTCACAAGGCCGTCTCCTTTGCAAATGCAGTTCATGTTGTATGTAGTGCACTGACACATTTGCCTGACAGCAACACTCTGCAGTTGGAAGGGGTCGATGTGCTGGCTTAGTCAGGTTGTCAGACTTGCACTACTTTGATTTTGTACTGTCATATTTTGACACTGTTTCATCCTGTGTTGCTGTTCTGTGTTGGTGGTAAGTATTTGTTCATGTGTGCTGTTTCTTATTAATTACTGGGAGCATATTGTCTGTGGCCTCTTTACATTTGGAACAGTGCCCTTTGTGACACTTGTGTCATGTGTTGAGCATTCATTTTGTTGCTTTCACATTGCATGACATGCCATGGTGTGTTGGGTAGCTGAGATGGGGAGGGGTTGGGTGGCATGGCACTATTTTAATGTAGTATTTTTCAAGGGGGTAGTCATTCATGCACCATGAATGTGTGTCTTTTTGTCACACAGCATTGGTTGTATTTAAGTAGGTAGGGATGCACAAAATGTAACACTTCCAGGTGACCAATCTCAGGCTGGTATGGTTGTGACAGTTGACTGTCCCTTATGTCATCATTGATTGTCAGCTGGTATGTGCCAGGGCTGTGTGCACTCCACAGGGGTAGGATTTTAGGTGAAGTAATCAGCCACTAGCTGTGTACGGGCTGCCTCACCATGTGCCCTTTCACTTCCCATGTGCAGTGGCCGTGCATGTGGTTAGGGATGTGGGGGCACCACTGTGTCCACCCGCAGGCCCCGGGGGGTTGCAACGTTGTGCAGGACACATGCTGCCACTATGATCCTGCACACTACTGGGGGCGCGAATAGCAGCTGCCCACCAGAGCAGTCAAGGGTGCGAAAGCGTGACTTCAGCACTCTGAATGTGCGCTCCACTATGCCCCGGGTTGCAATATGGGCTGTGTTGTATCTTACCTCAGGTGGTGTGGTGGGGTTCCGAATTGGCGTCATCATGTGGGTGCTCAGAGGGTAGGCACTGTCCCCTGGGGAGGTGATGATGGGTATCATTAGTGGGGTTGTGACATTACTCAGTATCTGACATGCATGCATGTGCAGAGGCAATTATACTCACCAAGCAGCCATGTATCGTCATGCCGCCCAGCTTGTAGGTCCCGGTTTAGGGGTGACATTCTGAAAATGAAACTATCATGGGTGGACCCTGGAAAGTTGCCATATACTGAGGTGATGATTCCCTTGGCATCACATACTACCTGCACGTTGATGGAATGCTAGTGCTTACGGTTTCTATAGATGTGCTCAGTTGCCCTGGGTGGACGTAGAGCCACATGGGCACAATCAATGGCACCTAGCACTTTGGGGAACTGTGCCACCCCGTAAAAGTCCTGGATGGCAGCCTGTCTTTCTGCAGGTGTTCGGGACATGTATATGTGCCTGCGGACTGAGGAGCGTGCAATCATGATGGCCAACACCTGGTGTAGGCAGCGTGACTGCGTGGCCTGTGACACACCCCCCACTATGTCACTTGTCCACTGAAATGAACCAGTGGCCAAGAAGTGCAGTACATTGAGCACCTTTTCCAAGGGGCTCAGTACTTGGGAGCACAGGGTGGGTGATGTGAGGTCATCCTCCCACTCACTCACCAGGTCGAGTATTATGTGTGGTGGAAACCTGTACCTCCCATACGCCTGGTCATCAGGCATCCCAAAAAGGCTGGTCCTGGGTCTAATAATTTGGGGCCTGGCTATCCTCCTCCTCCTGCGGTGTCCCACGACCACTGCTGCGAGGAACGGTATATTCATCGTAGCGTCTGAGCTTGTTTGTTGTTTGCATGCACTTTTATGCGTCGCGGGGCCGCGTACGCCTGCTTCCTGCTGGCGTACGTGTTTCCGGATTAGCGTGTCTTTTTTGGCGCATGCGTTTCCCCCGTTCGATTCCATGAATACGTGTTGTAGGCGTGTGTGTGGGCGTTGCGAGAATTTATCTCCTGTACTTCCCCCGTAACGCCCACATTTTCACGCGTTGTTCCCCATTCTGCGTGTTACGCCCCGTGTTACGCCCACTTTTGTTGTGTGCGCTGCGCTATGTGTGCTTTTGCTGTGCGTGTAGCGCATGCCGTTTGACGACGTGTGCCCCCGCGTGAGCCACCCACGATTTTACCGCACATCCCAGGATTTACACACGCACTGACTTCCATGAATCGATGTGCGCAGCTTTGGCACGCTTGCGCTGCGATTTTCACGCTTGAGTTGCGATTTTCATGCTTGCGCTGCCATTTTCTGCACACATTAATTCCATGAATCGGCCTGCAAGTTTTTCTTGTTAACCTGCCTGTATGATGGGAAGGATTTTGAAAGCTGGATGGATTACATAGTGTACAAACCAGGGGAGAAAATAATACAAGAATGCACCACGCACTGTACAATATTACATTTTATGACTACCTTAAATACCACGCAATCAAGATAGAATAGGACAAAATAAGCTCATGTGCCTTGACAAGCTTACTTCTCCCCCACCCACTTTTTTGAAGAGCCACGGCTCCATCTGAGCTACCATCGTCTCCTTGTATGGCTTCTTGCAAATACCATTTTGTCCTGCTATTCAAATTCTCACACAAAGTCCACCTTACTCACAAGAATGTACTTCTTTTAAATTAGATTGATAAAGCGGCAATGGTCAAAGATGTATTGCTAGCAAATAGATCAAAGCAAAAGAGGTGATGACTGCAAGGTTTGGAATGAATCTTAACCTCTGCCATGGCTCTGGACGATCCTCCAGACCATCGTTCTTCACCTGACAAGTACTTACAGAAATGGGAAAGACCACATGCAAATCAGGCTTGGTCCTACCCCAAAAGGGGCAGTCCAGCCCTAACTGATTGGTCACATCTCTTCTGCACGAGACCACAAGCAACCCCAGACATGCTTCAGCCTATACTCATTCTTGCACCGCTACCAGTGGAGCAATGAAAAACTAATGAAAGTTAAAAGGGCATAAAATGGGTTGTATACCTTATTTGCCTCTTTTATTAACATAGCTGATGACATTTCTGGTAGAGCCAGAGAAAAACAAAAGGTGAGGGAGAGGGGTGCTGAAAGGGAGGGGAGGAACAAAACAAGCGACTAGTCGTAGTAGGCCTGACAACATTTCAGATAGTGCTGAACGGGGGAAGGGGGAACAGTAAGGGGAGGTGGGAGGAGACAGACGAGGTTGCTATCATACTAGGTCCAGGGACAATTCTGAAGACTAATATACACATCAAGAAGGGAAGGAGGCAGGAAGTATGCAGAAACGTAGTTGAATGCAAAATTATGTCTTTTTAAGGTAGGAAAAGGTGCTTTAACAATTTTAAGGCCCCGTGGTAAGAAGCTCAGGGGGTCAGAACCTAGAAAACCCCTGTGATGGGTCTCTAGCCCATTCCAACACTACCTCAGTCTCTTGGTTGTTGTCTCAACAGCATCAAGACAGTGTTTGTGGTGCATATTCCATGTTGCTGTTCGACATGGTTATGCTGGTTAGATGTGCATTTCCAGTGTGGATCAATGAAAAAGGACAGAATGAAGAACTCAATGGCGGTTGGATACAGGCACGAGATGGTTCAAATTGGCACTGCATCTCGAAGATGAAAAAGCAGGCTATTATGTTGCATTGTCATCATGTGATGCGTCAGTTTGGATAAGCCCAAACAGTGGCAATTGTCTACAACCTCAGAGCCCTCCTCGCTTCTTCGGGGGAGCTTAAGGATGCAATACAGGGGTCAAAGTCACAGGCACCAGTCAGGTCCAGAAAACACTGATGGCTCACCAGACATTTGACTTCAGCTTAATGGGTTCAAAGATGTCTTGAATCAGTATGATTCTAGATTTCACACCAGCATTGCATATTTCAACTTGCAGCATATTGTAGGGCCTTTTACAATTGCCTGGCTGAAAATGATGCCCTCAACTGCTCTTCCAAGTTCACGGAAGTACTCAAAAGCATGGGGTAGGTACCAGTTCTGATCAGTGATTCCTGGCAACTGTCAAGGTATCATGAATCAGACCCAGACAACAGGTTCAAGATCGTTTAACACAGTTTTATTAACTCAAAAGGCAGGATGGAGTAAAGCCTAACTTGCCCTATTTAAAGGTGGGATTTCCCTTCCTGAAGGAAACTAATGATAGTCTGCGTCAGGAAGTACTAAGTGTCCAAAACCTATACTTGCCCTTGCAACTAACTGCATACAACGTGTAGGGATGTCAGCAACAAAAATTAATGGTGTGCAAAATAAAGTTCAGAGCTTCTTCTAGCTCTTGGCTTGTAATCGGTTTTCCCTTCCCCAAGTTCAGAATAGTTAATAAAGCAAAGGGGTTTGCCCCCAAGAGTTCAAATCATAAAGCTTTTCAAAACAACAAAGGGGTTTCCTTCCGAAAGAATTCAAATCTTCCCACTTTCAAAACAACACTTGACTTGAAAATCACCTAAACGTTTATTGCAAAACAAAAACTTCTTTATAGGTCTTTTCAGTGACTTTTCCATTCAGGGGCATCCAGTCTACATGCAGTTGTCGAACCACACACAGTCCACCCATTACAAGTCACACAACCGGCTACCCTTCTTGACTGCTTTTCCATCAACACCAGTTCACTGCTTCACCTTAACAGTGTTGCTTGCTTCATTTGCTTGTGTCATGCTCTCTTGACACAGCATCGTGGCTTGGTGGGCCACCATGCACTTGCTACATGTTCTTATGTCTCCTTGGCTCTTGCCAATGCGTGTTACCTTATAACATAACATTCCTTACACTCTTTTGGCTTTGGCCAATGCTGTATTTCAAATACTGTACAACTCTGTGTTCTCTTGGCTTTGCCAGCATTTGTTTCTCAGATTGTCAGGCTCCAAGCTTCCAGGCACAGGAGTGGCACAAACCAATCTCCCCCACTGCAGCTTTGGCACCTGCAAGTCTAGGCTCACACATGCCTCCGCAACCCCAGCATGGAAAGAGGGTTAGGGAAACACTGGTTGGATGGGTACGGGTGTTGAGGGTAACCGGAAAGAGGATTAGGAAGCGGTAGTGGATGGGTTGGGGGAACATAGGGTAAAGGTGAAAACAATGCACCGTTACCTACTGCATATCCATACACCCACCTGCATACATTCTCCTCAACATTACAACAAGCATAAAACACTGGCTAAACCACTAGGGCACTTAGCTCTGGTTGTGGGTGCTGGCCTCCTAACTGCACACTCCAAGACGGGTAACAGGAGCAGTTCAAATGCTGCAAAGAGAGCTTATATTAGTTATTGCACAATTTGCTGCACGTGGCTCACATGTGTTCATGCAGCTATGACTGGTTAACTGTCTAGGGTGAGCATTCATGCAAACGTGGGTTACCTAAGCCTTTTTGCATGCAAGCGTAAGCGTTTTTCCTGGCCACCCGGGGGGTGTGAAGATGCAGTGTTCTAAAGGTAGCTGCACATGGCTTTAAGCATGCAGGTTTGTTTATTGGCCGCACGTGGCTGTAACCATGCAGCTATTAAGGCTAGCCGCCCGTGGCTATGGACATGATGGACATGCGGTTTGTTGAAAAGCAAGCTGCACGTGGCGTTAACATGCAGTCTAGTTTACTGGCCGCCCTTGGCTGTATAAGCACCCAGGCTGCATGTGACTAATTGTGCATGTGGTGCGAAGGCTGTATTGTCTGATGACTGTTCTACCCGTTTTGCCGTTGCACTGCTCATGCAGGTTGGGGTTTCCTATACCCAACAGGTTGCGCGCTGCACTTAGCTTTCTTGGCGCAGGGGGACTTCTCAACTCAGGCTATGCACCCTGCTCATGTTCCCCAGTGCTCCTTTCCCACTCAGAGCCTGTGTTACATATCTGAAATAAGCGAGGGGCCGGAATGGAGATTCCTTGGGGCGTGGCCCCCTCTCAATGATCCCTGGGCTGGGTGCTCCCCTGGATGCGACTGCCGGATTCCTGAGCACAAGCCCTGTGCTTTGGTCTTCACACCTTGGCGCGAGCGTGCAACTCCCAACGTGGCCTTCAAAATGTAGTTTCCGGCCCGAGGGTTGCTGGGAAATGTAGTTTGGAGGCCTTTCTCCTGCAATGAGGGCAAAGACATCTTGTGTAGGGTTTAAATGTTTTTCTTTGTCTTTGCTTTGTGTGTTTCTTTTGTCTGGGCCCTTACACGTGTCCTTTAAGTATGCCCCCACACTCAGACTACATGCACTCATTCTTTGAACCCTGACACAGATAAAACAGTTCCTTGTAGTTTGGCTATTGCCAATGCTTGGTTTTTCATGCAATGCGGTTCATCTTTCAATAAAGGGCACACATTTCCATTCAGTAAGATTCACAATCTTCTGCACAGTTCTCACAAGATTCAAGAGTGTTCACAACTTGCTTTAATTTTGTTCAGTATTCAAAATGAATTATATTAGTTTTCAGTTTTCATTCAAATAGCAATGCGTGCTCCTGTTTAAATCAATGGGGGTCATTACGAGTGAGGCGGTAAGGGGTTAACGGCACCGGTAAAGGTGCCGGAGCCGTCAACCCCTTACCGCCTCATTATGAGTCTGCTCGCGGGAACTCGCTAAGGACGCCTGGTTTTAACGGGCCCGTTGTTAGCACCCTCCCCATTCCCATTGAGCCCTGTGGGGGCTCAAATGGGAATAGGGATGGGTTCCTTGAATGAGGAATTACCGGGTCCTCCAAGGTCAGACTGGCACAGTAATTCCTCATTCAAGGAACCCGGTACCCGGTAAGGGGGAGTAGCCACCCCGCTAATAGCAGCATGGTTACCTCCTAACTTGTAATGACCCCCAATGTCCATAACTGGATTTCATGTCCGCCTGCCAGCCCGGTGTTCCCCCTTCTGGTTGCACTCACTTGGCGTCTTGTGAAGTCCTCCGGCGCCACGGGTTTCTTTCTTCCTGTGCGGTACCTCGCGTCTTCTCCCAGAGGTCTTCTGTGGTTCACGCTCATCCAGCAGTGCTTTCTGTGTGACTCAGGACTCACATGACCGCTTCCCTCTATCACGCCGGTCTCCTTCCTGCAATTTGACACCGGCCTCTAGCGTCCTGTAACTTTTATTCCCACTGTATAAACTCTGCACCTTTCCATCGGTCTTGAGCGCTCCTCCTGCCACACCTCTACACCAGAGAGGCATGCCAGCACCCAGTAGTTTGTGGGCATACTCCCACAGCTGATGCAATTTCCTTCTTGATTCAAGCTTTTAAAGTTCCTGCCTCCAGGCTTATTCCACAAAGGACTAGACCGCTCACCATTAAAGAAGTAGTCCTGCTTTACTCTTGTTGTCCCACTCCTTGTCTCAGTATCTGGCTGGGGTCGATATGTGTTTGCATTAACAAAATTAGGATGTGTTGTACTAGTTGTCCTCTTCTTCGTCCCAGTGGTATACTGGAGTGTTTTGGGGAAGTCTTTAGGAGAAGAACAGGAACAGGGCTAACAAAAGCCTATAAAGGCTTGAGGGATTGAGGGTTCATTGTCCTCTCTCCACTCCCTATGCCGCCTCCACCCAGGTGATTCACCCTCACATATCCACCCCCAGGGTCAGGGTCCAAAAGCGATGGCCTTTCCCTGGCCACCCAAGAAGAGAATACTGGGGAAAAAGAACCCACTGTTCTTTGTTAGCAGGCACTGTTTTCTTTTTGCAGTTACCTCTCTTGTCCCTCACAGGTGATTTAGGAGTGAATGTTGTGATCTCCTGTATATCTTGTCTTCATCATATGCAAAGAACATTGAACAGTTTCAGCTCCAACATGTTTCCAAGTTGATTCTTCTTCTGTTCCAAAGATGGTTCACCATAATGAGGGGATCCCCCCAACCCCACCCATAGAAAGTTAAATCCTAACAGGGCTCTGGTTCTTTTGTAAGTCTTCTATTAATGGCAAATGCTTGTTGCTGTAACAAATATTTCCTCTGCAGTGTCATACCCAGAGCCCAAAGTCTGCAGGATGTAGGGCAAGTGGGGGCAAGGGGTCTGAAATAAGTGATCTAGAGTGCAAATCAAAGATGACCAAACCCTTCTTCTGTCGATTTCTGGCCACTTGGCTACTCAGGGCCTCCCCTCATCCTGTCTGCCAAAAGGTATCAGTGTTAATGATCCATGTTCAGCTTTTTCCCCCTTGGTAGAACAAGCTTTCTTTGGAGATGTCTATTCCAAGCTGTAATTCATGGAAAGTCAATGTACCCACCTGGGAGAGGTATCAGAATACCCGCTAGGATACAATGGAGTTACTTGGACTAGCTGCACCTATGTGTTATGCGAACAGCTTCCAAGGTAGAAGCTTGCGTAAACTGTATCTATCAGTGAAAGTTGATGGGCAAGTAAACAGGATACAATTTGTTTTTTGCAAAGTAACTTAATTCCCTCATGAATCAGTAGATCCTATCTTTTGGATAAAATTCTGTGTTTCTATACTTTAGCACAAAGTCTCTAGTTTATAAGGAACTGCAGCTCTGCTACCAGGTCCATGAATCAGCAGTTAATTTAAGCAACTTTACATTTACCATCAACATGGATTTCTGTTTTAATTCCCCAAAAGGCCATTGTTTTGTTCATATATTTCAGTTTCTGGACATAATACGGACAAATGCTTCATAGGGGAGTATAAAGGATAATGGGCCTCATTGCAAGTCTGACGGTAACCCTGCCTGTGCTACCGTCGGGTTGCCTCCAGACTTGTAAGATTTACCGGCACCTGGCTTGCCGGTACACTGAGGGATTACAAGCCTGGCGTTCCGGAAAGTCAGGCACCAGTAAATTGTAATTCCCCATTCTCATTGAGTCCCATAGTTAATAACGGTGCCGGTGCATCTGTTACGGCTTGCTTACCATAGCCGCTGTGTCCGGCAGGGTCTGCCCTGTCGGGCACAGCAGCTCCGGCAGGCAAACCCATACTGTGCAAACCCATACTGTGACGGTCCGGAAACAACAGTGCCGAAAGACTTACCGCACCTTTGTATAAAAATGGATTTTCACTTGTAGGTTGACAAATTAGCTAGGACGCGTTTAAATGTGGAGGCCCATTCCTGCTAAAATGCTATTAATTTTAGCATATGGTTTGCAGATCCATACCATACTTTCTCTTACCCCATAATATTTGATTAATAAGGTAAGGGGCACAAATAAACAACAGTATGGGCTGAGAGTGTTTCCTTAGTGCCAAATGAGCTTTTGACTGGAAACCCAGATAAGGAGCTGCTGCTCAGCTCCGGGGTGTGCACAACTGGAGTACATGATACTTTTGTGTCAGAAAGGTAGACAACTCGCATTTCACCATGAACAGAAAAACAGAAGTTTATATGTGTGCAATCTGAATGGCAGTGACCATGTTACATCCTCACATTACCTGAAACCAGCCCCGGTATAATTACTTATATCACCTTTTTAGCAACAAAACATATGTGAAAAGTGTGTCCCTTTAACAGCACACATTGTCCCGCATATAAACCACCTCCCCTTTGCACAGCAAAGCGAAACGTAATGGCCTTCAGCAACAGTGTTCCACCACACCAAACACCCTCTGAATAGCAACAACAGTAATACTAGCAATATTATGTTTTGTAATGTTGATTTACTGGTAAGCCTGTCTGTCTGAATGTCACTGACTCTCTGAAGCTGGACTGCAGCATGAAGACCTACATACAGGTTGGAGTTCAGCGAGGCTGGCATGAAGAGCTTCATTTTAGTCAAGTGAATCGCTACGTTGTCTTGACAGCACTTGCACTCATGGAATCAGTTATGCTTAATGTCTCCCAAATTGTAATGCTCATGCGTAACTCGTGCAGCAATTTATGCTACTGTTCTATCAAGTGGAATGCCCAACTGTATGTTTATCCCTGGCACCTTCTGTCTCTTTAAGTCTCTCTCTCTCTGTCTCTCTCTCTCTGTCTCTGTCTCTCTCGCGCATTCTCTCTCTCAATCTGTCAGGAAGTATGATATGGGCATTTGCGTGATTATTTCTCATTTTAAAAGTTTTTTAATAACTAAGACATCTAGTACATTCTCATTTTAATGACAGCATTTTTATTTTTCAGTACAGCTAATAAACCGTGAGAGCCTTTCGAAAATATTTCAATGGAAGTGGACCTGCCTTCATGCTTCTTGCGTCCGTTCTTTCAATATCTAGACAAACAACAGGGTAATCCTGGAGCTCTCAGCATATAAGCAGTACAAAGTGCTAGTGTAACAAGCACTACTCGAGAAATACATGGGTTTTAGTAAGGACTCACTTGCCACTAGAAATTGAGAAATGTGAATGTACAATGGAAAAGCAAATAGTAAGGCAAGCATGTCTACTTGGCACATACACATATTATTGGGCGACTAAACAAATACATATCACAATAGTATAGTGGTTTGGCTGGCTGGGAGCATAAACAAGAAAATTCAACATAAAGGCGATGCAAGCTTTAACCAGAAGCCTGGAGAGCAGGCTCGGACTGGCCTATAGGGCATCGGGGCAATGCCCGACCCAAAACGCAAAATGCTAGTGTGGGCCCATTTTTTGGGTCAAAGCGGCCCGCTTATTTGCCTAATCTGGGCCAGTTTGATGAGTTACTTAACCATGCGGCTATTTGTTTTGACCATTGTTACGGAATAGATATTCTTAAAATGCACAATTTGCACCCCATTTTATCAAAAAGCCCACCCGTAGGTACTACTCAGACTGTCGCACAAGGAATTAATTGTCATTTTCAACTGTGGGCCACATTTTAATTGGTGCCTGAGACAATTGTATGCCCCAGCCCGACCCTGCTGGAGGGATCCCAATGACTGATGTAACATGTTCCTACAAGACATAATGGTGTGTCCGAGCATGCAGGGTAAAAGGGAGGGTAGATTGGGGCCAATGGGGAAGGTAGAGAAGAGAGGGGATTTAAGGAGAAGTAGGGTTCAAAAACACCACAATATAGAAGAATATTCAGAAGACTAAGTGGAACAGGTGTTCCATGAGGTTTTGTGGGGACAAGGAATAAAGAGACTGACCAAGTGGTGCCATGGTGATTGTTATAGACTTTTACTTAAAGAAAAAGATAAACCTATCAGTCCTGAACTCTAATGGGGTTTCCCTACCTAAAATAAAGGAACTTGGGTGCTTGTCAGAAAGTCAGTGAAAGTCCAAATCAAAAGGAACCGGCCCAGTCCGCAACCTCCTACGCTGTCCCTTACACTACAATCAACAATACTTAAGTTTGGGTTCTCCAGGATGCAAAGTATCTCAAAGACGCCAAGTCTTCTCAAAGTAAAAGTTCCATTAAAGTTCCAAGCTTTTCATAACAAACAAAACAGTTCTTCAGGGTCCTCGTTTGGCTAAGAGAATGATTGCATTCTCCTAGCTGGGTCTCCAATGTTACTTATACATTTCAACAAAACTTTAACAGGCCGATTCATGGAATTCCTCACAAAAGTGTCGCACGCGGCTGGCGCACAGCGTGCCCGTGCCAATGTCTGCGCCAGCCGCGTGCGATAAAATCAATTTCCGCGCACAGCGTATTCATGGATTCTCGCCTCCAAAAGCAGATGTGGCGCAGAGTGGTGCAGCGACCCTGCAGCAGCACCAGTTACGCCCCCAAGAACGCCCTCGCGCAAGGAAAAGCCATCAAGATCGCAAAACCATCGCAAAGGGCTGCGCCAACCCTGTACCAGTTTACCCGACTGGCAAACAGCAAACGCAAAGCGGGGAGCGTGTATTACGGGTTTCGGGAACACGCGTGCGCGAGAAGTCTCACACGCGATCTGGCCTGGGGGAGCGTGTGTGTGTATTTCAGAGGTGCGCGAGAAGTTTCACACGCGATTGGCCTGGGCGCGTGTATTCCAGAGGTGCGCGAGAAGTTCCACAGGCGATCGGGCCTGGGGGAGCGTGTGCGTGTATTTCAGGGGTGCGCAAGAAGTTCCACACGCGATTGGCCTGGGCGCGTGTATTCCAGAGGTGCGCGAGAAGTTCCACACGCGATTGGGCCTGGGGGAGCGTGTGCGTGTATTTCAGAGGTGCGCGAGAAGTTTCACACGCGATTGGCCTGGGCGCGTGTATTTCAGAGGTGCGCGAGAAGTTCCACATGCGATTGGCCTGGGCGCGTGTATTCCAGAGGTGCGTGAGAAGTTTCACACGCGATTGGCCTGTGCGCGTGTATTTCAGGGGTGCGCGAGAAGTTCCCCACGCGATCGGGCCTGGGGGAGCATGTGTGTGTATTTCAGAGGTGCGCGAGAAGTTCCACACGCGATTGGCCTGGGCGCGTGTATTTCAGAGGTGCGCGAGAAGTTCCACACGCGATTGGCCTGGGCGCGTGTATTTCAGAGGTGCGCGAGAAGTTCCACACGCGATTGGCCTCGGCGCGTGTATTCCAGAGGTGCGCGAGAAGTTTCACATGCGATTGGCCTGTGCGCTTGTATTTCAGGGGTGCGCGAGAAGTTCCACACACGATCGGGCCTGGGGGAGCATGTGCGTGTATTTCAGAGGTGCGCGAGAAGTTCCACACGCGATTGGCCTGGACGCGTGCATTTCAGAGGTGCGCGAGAAGTTCCACACGCGATCGTGCCTGGGGGAGCGTGTGCGTGTATTTCAGGAGTGCGCGAGAAGTTCTACACGTGATTGGCCGGTGCGCGTGTATTCTCAGGTGTGCGCGAGAAGTTCCACATGCGATCGGGCCTGGGGGAGCGTGTGCGTGTATTCCAGAGGTCCGCGAGAAGTTCCACACGCGATTGGCCTGGGCGCATGTATTCCAGAGGTGCGCGAGAAGTTCCACACGCGATCGGGCCTGGGGGAGTGTGTGTGTGTATTTCAGGGGTGCGCAAGAAGTTCCACACATGATTGGCCTGTGCGTGTGTATTTCAGGGGTGCGCGAGAAGTTCCCCACGCGATCGGGCCTGGGGGAGCATGTGTGTGTATTTCAGAGGTGCGCGAGAAGTTCCACACGCGATTGGCCTGGGCGCGTGTATTTCAGAGGTGCGCGAGAAGTTCCACACGCGATTGGGCGCCCTGAGGCCTATGGGTTGGTGGCGCTATACAAGAATATAGATAGATAGATAGATAGATAGGGGTGCGCGAGAAGTTCCACACGCGATCGGGCCTGGGGGAGCGTGTGCGTGTATTCCAGAGGTACGTGAGAAGTTCCACATGCGATTGGCCTGGGCGCGTGTATTCCAGAGGTGCGCGAGAAGTTTCACACGGGATTGGCCTGTGCGCGTGTATTTCAGGGGTGCGCGAGAAGTTCCACACGCGAACGGGCCTGGGGGAGCGTGTGCATGTATTTCAGAGGTGCGTGAGAAGTTCCACACGTGATTGGCCTGGGCGGGTGTATTTCAGAGGTGCGCGAGAAGTTCCACACGCGATTTCAGCAGGGTACGTGTATTTCAGGGGTGCCGGGGAGTCCTACATGTGATTTGGCAGTGTGGGTCCTCCCAGGTGTCCCCTGTACACCCTCCGCGGCCCCTGCAGGCAGCCCACACCACAGGGGACTACCCTGCATCCCTGGTCATGTCCCGCAGGCAGCCCACCCAACATGGGCATGCCCCCCAGCAAAGGCACATGTATCCTTGCACTACTGATCACCAACTCATGTCCCCTTGCACCCCCACCCCCAGCATTGCGGGGCACCTGCCAGCAGGCCCCCACTCATGTCCCACTCATGTCCCCCTGCACCCCCACCCCCCAGCATTGTGGGGCACCTGCCAGCAGGCCCCCACTCATGTCCCACTCATGTCCCCCTGCACCCCCACCCCCCAGCATTGCGGGGCACCTGCCAGCAGGCCCCCACTCATGTCCCACTCATGTCCCCCTGCACCCCAACCCCCCAGCATTGCGGGGCACCTGCCAGCAGGCCCCCACTCGTGTCCCACTCATGTCCCCCTGCACCCCAACCCCCCAGCATTGCAGGGCACCTGCCAGCAGGCCCCCACACATGTCCCCCAGCCAACATGTCATCACAATCTAGATCCCTGGCCCTTATGGTCAGCCTCCAAATGCAAAACACCCACTCGAGTATTGCATCCACCCACTTAGAAATGGCAATGACATGATAGTACCCCAATAGCAAGTTTGGAAATGAACACATGGCCCTCACATACACCCAATGGGTGTCAGTGAATCTCAAAACCCATATCATGATATGCATGATACCAATAAGATGATACTACAAATTGAAGTTTGATGAAAAAAATGTATTAAAAATAGCATAAATGGAATTAAAAATAAACAAATGACAATGGGAATCAAAAACCAAAAGCAGCATGTCCGTAAAATAATGAAAAACGACAAATCATAATCCAAAGGAAAGGTGTCCAAAGTCACAGTTCAAGAAAGTAAATCCAAGGTAAAAACAAAACCGAAAACCATTGCTCCATGGGTAAATCCAAAAAAAAAAAATCCAACAGTCAACTATATTCAGATAAACAAACCAGGGTCCATGATTCCCAACTGAAGAAATGAAACCTACATAAAAATACTACCTAATAAAATAAAACTATATACAAAAATGTGGCCCATTGTCCAAAAGGTCCAAAATAAATAAAAAAGCAAAGGAAACCTAACACTAACTACATAACTATTTACAAGGGCAGCGGGCTAGTCCGACGGCTCACTGGTTGTTGTCATGGGCCAGGGCATCATCGAACTCCTGTTCAATGGCTTGGAGGCGGGCATGTTCCCTGGCCCCGAGGTCCCGCAGGGGTAATGCAGTGTCCAGCTCCAACTCCCTGCGAAGACCCTCGAGGCACTCAGCCTGCCTCAGCACCCTACGCATGGAGTTCTCCGCCCTGACCATTGTGAGCCGTTCCTCCTCTGCCCGCTGCCGCTCCGCACCTATCTGCTGGCCCAACCGCTCCCACACGGAAGCCACTCCCATTCCAGGGTTCTCCTGCCCTCAAGCCGATGCCTGCACCCCTGATGTTGATGGCCCCGAGCCATGATGCCTCCCACGTCGAGCCTGCCGCTGACTCTGACGCAACTGCCTGTGCCAGCACGACGGCATCCAGGCTGATGGAAACCACCAACGCCGTCGTGCACGTGCCCTGCCCGATGATGCCGTCACATCCTCCATCTGCTGGGGTCCAGTTGCTGGTGTGTCCACCCCTGCTGGACCTCCGACTCCCGACTGTGGCAGGGATGGGATCCCCACTGAGGTGGCTGCATTGGTCGGGGCAGGTCCACAGGAGGCCCTGGTGGCATCTGGGCCAGAAGACGGCATGAAGTACGACTGGCGCATAGCCTCCACAGAGGAGGAGAGGGTCGCCAGAGTGCCCGACACATGTACGAGACCCCCGACCATGACCGCTCCCAACTGGGCCACGTTGGCACGGTGCTCTTCGTGATGACGTGCGTGCTCCCCCCGGGAAGCACACACCTCATCACGAATGACAGCCATGCGCAACGCGACACCAATCAGGACCTTCTCCATACGGCCAGGGGTCCCCTCATCCGCAGGTGGAGGGGAGTCAGATGACATGGACATCCCCCCTACCTGCGGACGGGCCTGGGATGGGGCATCCCTGCTGGTGCATGGTGGTGCAGTCACAGTGTCAGGGACAGTGACATGCACCGGCACCTCCACAGCGACCTGTGCTGCCTCCTGCCCCTGCCCCTGGACTGCACCACTTGCACCAGCAGGGATGCCCCCACCAGGCCCCATGTGCGGCTCAGTAGCGGCCTCCTCCTCCTCTGTGGAAACCACCAACCTGGATGGCTCCACACCGTCTTCCGCCATTGCAAGCCCTTGTGGGGGCTCACCCACCCCTTCCGCTGCAGCTGTGGGGGCATCCCCGCCGATAAGCTCCACAGCGCCGTCTCCGCCCTCTTCTTCACTTTGCGCTGTGTAGAGGGAGACATAGAACACAAGCATCAGGGTACTGTACAATGGTCCCCTAGATAGGAAGCAATAGCAGATGAGTGGCACTGTCAAAGATCACTTCCATCATGTCCCTCCACAACACATGTGTCAGTGCAGGCAAAACACATGCAGTAACAGGCATGGCGCATGCTATGGACATAAGCAAACATGTCCAAGGGACTCTTGAAGCATACAATGTTGTTTTTGGACTCACATGCATCATGGGTCATGCCTATCACATGCACACAACGTACTTTCATCCATCTGGACTCGTACACCCCAGACACAGTGGATGCAAGGATAACTAGGCTGCATCAGTGAATCTGAACATTGTCACAGACATGTGTCATGCATCCATGGCATCCACAAGTCACAGACACGCAGGTCAGAAACACAGACATGGACACCATACATGTACATGGCATCAGCACCCATCCCTCACCCACACCCATGTCCAGGAACAGAGACTGGCATGCTCTCATGTGTCCATTCCGCATAGGGCTCCCCATGTTACATTTAAACACATACACCAACCGTGTGCTTCACATATTACTGGTCTCACATGCATGACCATGATGTCCCTGCACACACACACGCGTACATGGCCTATGTCACACATACAGGCAAGTATCTGTCATATATCGCCCATGGCAAGTATGGAGCAGATGTGCGCTATGGAAGAAGGACTAGACAGTATGGAGCAGATGGGCGCTATGGAAGAAGGACTAGACTCTGAGTCACCGCAAGGTGCGGTCTAGTCTTTCCGTTGTAATGCCTACAAGTACCTGAAAATGGAGAACACCTGTGCGTTGCAACTTTCTTGCTACCTTCGAGAGTACACCACGTTGTGCTCTGTCTCCAGTTGTTTCTCTGTGTTCTCCTTGCCTTCCCTTCCTGTTAGTCTGCCCGTGTCTTTCCCTTACTGCTGTTCGCGGTTTCCTCCTCCCGTTTATTTTCCGCTTACCTGTTTGTTTTCTGCTTCCGCTGTTTACCCGCGCTCGGCGCTGCTTTCTTGTACTCACTCCTGCTTCAGCGTCTCTGCTGCCATCGGACGCTCTCTGCTGGGAACTCTTCGTTGTCCAAGTTCTTTGGTGTCCTGTACTGTTTGTGCTGTTCCGCGCTGGACCGTTATTTTCTTATCCACTAAGAACACTTACCAGTGCATGCTGGTTATTGTAGGACGGATACACGCCGACAACTTACTGCCAACTACAGCTACACAATCTTCCAGGGTTTTTCGGCAAGGCTTTTCCCTGGTTTGGGGTGGGCTCCCCGGAGTCCCCGCTGCCGGGCTAATTGCTTATAGGCAAGGTGGCCTCCGGGGGAGCTCGCTCCTATTTCGTCAAACAGAAGAATAAGATCGTCAGGACAAAGACAAAGACAGCCTGGAGGGAAAAGCCGGAAAGCTCATCAGAAGAATCCGTAAAGACCCACACAGAATCATCAGGTGAGGAGTGGGCTAGTGATAAGGAAAGTGTGAGTGATAAACCTACAGAATCTGAGAGATTGCAACGCCAAGAGAAGATGGCTAGTCTTGAACAGTACCAAGAGATGGTTAATGCCATACAAGCTCTGAGGGTTGAAGTACAAACCCTAAAAACTGATAATGCCGCATTGAGGCAACAGAGAGAAGATTCCAGAGGAGAACTACCTCCTTTATCCCTACCTTGTGGTAAATTTGAGGGAAACCCCAGGAAATTAAAGGAGTTTTTGGACGCCTGCACGATACACTATACTTTTCAGCCCAAGACATACGAGTTGGATCGAACAAAGTGGGTTTTCTAATTTTGAACTTACCTGGTAATGCCCTAGCCTGGGCCACCCCACTAGTGACAAACTCAGACCCGACTTTAAATAACTATGGTGCCTTTGTAACACATTTCAAAGAAAGATTCGAGAGACCTGAAGTCTTATTTTCCACCTTTGAAAACCTGTTAGACATACGCCAAGGAAACTCCGACATACAGACATATGTTACCTGTTTTCAGAAGGTGGCAAGTGAAGCAGGTTGGCCGGAAACGGCACAGCAGGCTATTTTCCGTCGGGGTCTGCATGAAGACATAAAGGACGAACTGGCCAGAGTAGCCAGACCTGCTTCATTTCAGGAACTCGTGTCATTGGTATTACAGATAGAATTCCGCATGTCGGAAAGGAAAGCTGAGAAGAAGAAGCCCCGGTCTTTGGTACCTTTCACTAGCCTACCCTCAGTCCCTGAAAGGGTTCAACACGAAGAACCAATGCAGATAGGAACTGCTAGAGGACCACTTACAGCCAACGAATGGAAGAGACGCAAGGATCTTGGACTTTGCATGTATTGTGGGTCCAACACACATTTGCTGCGAGATTGCCCAGAAGTCCCTCCCAGAAAGCAGGGAAACGAAAGACCCCAACCTTGAACAGGGATAAGGAAGGGGAGACATCTATGCATCCCTGTGCTAATGCTCAGCCAGCTTTGATCAGCAATAACACACTGATGGTGGCTAAGATTAAGTTAAACTGGCACTCTACCAAACCCATTGAGTGTTTAGCTATGCTAGACTGTGGAGCTGCGGGCAACTTTGTAGATGATAAGTGGGCTAATGAACACCACCTGCCTCGACGCCCTAAGATCAAACCGATTCCTGTAGAAGGCGTGGATGGCACACCTTTGGCATCTGGACCCATTTGTCAGGAAACACAGGAATTACAGGTCAGCGTGTCAAATCATTCTGAGTATCTATCTTTCGATCTCATTCGAGCGGCTCATTTTCCAGTCATATTAGGCATACCATGGCTAAGAAAACACAACCCGGCAATTGACTGGCAACTTAACACAGTAGAGTTCAGATCCACGTATTGCTCTCAACAATGTTTGACTAATGAACCTGCTTTGTCCTGTGTGCTTCCAACAATACAAAATACTGTCCTCAGTGTTAATACAATTCCCATCCAGTACCAGGAATATGAGGACGTGTTCTTAGACACCCAACCGAGGAATCTTCCTCCTCATCGGAAAGAAGAATGCAAAATCGAACTAATTCCGGAGGCTGAAGTACCCTTTGGAAGGATGTTTCCTTTATCTCTACCGGAAAAGGAGGCATTGAGGGAATACTTGTCAACCAACCTACAAAATGGCCTCATACGGGAATCCTCATCGCCAGCAGGAGCATCTCTTTTTTTTGATCTCGAAAAAAGGAACCACAGAACTAAGACCCTGCATAGATTACCAGGGTTTGAACAGTCTGACTATACGAGACAGGTATCCTATGCCCTTAATGAAAGACATCATTGAGGCTGTCCAAGGAGCACATCTCTTTACCAAATTAAATCTTCGAGGGGCCTATCACCTTCTTCGTATTCGTGAAGGGGACGAATGGAAGACAGCATTCAGGACTCCTCTGGGACACTACGAGTACAGGGTTATGCCCTTTGGTTTGGTAAATGCACCGTCCCAGTTGCAACGCTTCATGGACAAAATATTCGCAGATATGTTGTATTCCTCAGTTGTGGTTTATTTGGACGGCATTCTCATATTCTCAAACACTCTGACTGAACATCGTCAACATGTCAAAGAAGTTCTCCACAGGTTAAGACACAATAGTCTATTAGCCAAACCTGAAAAATGTGTTTTTGAAGTTACTACGGTACCCTACTTAGGATTCATCCTCTCCGAAGATCGGGTACAAATGGATCCAGCCAAAACTCAGGCTATAACACAGTGGACCACACCCAATTCAGTTAAAGATATACAAAGGTTTTTGGGACTCGCAAACTTTTATCGTAGGTTTATACCAAACTTTTCGGACATCATCCTTCCTATTACAAATCTCCTTAAAAAAGGAGTCAAGTTTCTCTGGGACCAGAAGACGGATCAGGCATTCCAAAGGCTTAAGGAAGCATTTGTGACAGCTCCTATCCTGAGACAACCGGATCAATCCTTACCATTTATTGTAGAGACTGACGCTTCAGGAGGAGCGATTGGAGCTGCTTTGTTACAAAGGAAGGAGGATGGGTTGGAACACCCTATAGCTTATTATTCCAGAACCCTTAGTCCCAGTGAACGAAATTACTCAGTACTGGAAAGAGAACTTCTGGCCATAAGACAGGCCTGTGAGGAGTGGAGGCACTTATTACAAGGAGCTGTTTGTCCTTTCCAAGTTCGTACAGATCACCAAAATGTAAAGGTGTTACAGAAAATGGAATGCCGAAATTCCAGACATGCCAGATGGGCTTATTTTTTTTTCTCAATTTGATTTTGTAATCACCTATTTACCAGGAAAGGATAACTCATTAGCAGATGCCCTTTCCCGCAGTCAAGGGAATGACTGTGGAGGATATCAAGGTCCAAAGATTCTTCTAGCAGGGAAAAGGTTCATCAATATGGTTAATACGTTTCTTCAACAAGTACAGAAAGCCCAAAAGAATAACAGGAAGATAGACGACTATGGAATGACCTAAAGAGGAAATCTGAAGTTTATGAAAGAGGCCTTATTCTTACCAACTCAGGATCTACAAGAACAGGCCATGGCCTGGGGCCACGATATACCATCAGCGGGACACAAAGGTCAACTTGCCACCATGGAACTGGTGTCTAGACAGTTTTGGTGGCCTACCATGAAAAAAGACATCAAAGAATATGTGGCTACGTGTCCCATATGTGCTCAGAATAAATATTCTTAGTGTAAGCCATTAGGCTTACTTCAACAGGACGTTCTACCAGATGGGCCGTAGCAACACATTTCCACAGACTTTATTGTAGACCTACCAGTTTCCAATGGACATACAGCCATAATGGTCACTGTGGATTCATTCAGTAAACTAGCGCATTTTTCACCATTGAAAGGTCTACCGACAGCAAGTATCTGCGGAGGTGTTTCTGAAAGACGTGGTTAGGTTACATGGTCTTCCGCAATCCATAGTCTCGGATAGAGGCTCACAATTCACCTCAAAGTTTTGGACTGCCTTGTGCAAGGTCTTGGGTATAAAAAGATCACTGTCATCAGGATTCCACCCTGAAGTAATGGGCAAACTGAACGTCTTAATGCAACATTGGAACAATACATCAGGTGCTTCTGTAATCAGGAGCAAAACGATTGGTTTCACCTACTTCCCATGGCAGAATTCTCTTATAATAATACAAGACATTCCTTGACAGGCATGAGTCCCTTTTTCTGTACCTACGGTTTTCATCCTAGACACGTTCCTCTGTTCGGTCCGGTGTCTACTAACATTCCCTCCGTGGACCATCTTTTGGACACCCTGCAGACCCTCCACAAAAGAACCAGGTCTAATCTTGAAACCTCCCGTCTAGAGAACAAGAAGTGGGCTGATCTCAAGCGAAGACCCAATCCACAATGGGACATTGGTACCAAGGTATGGTTATCCACCAAGTTTTTGCCCAGATGGGTACATCAAGGAAAGTTTTCTCCCCGTTTTATCGGACCTTTCAAGATTACTGCCAAAATCAATCCAGTTGCCTTTCGATTGGCTCTTCCTGCAAAGGTCCAAAGGATACATCCAGTGTTTCACACATCTTTACTAAAGGAATATGTGGAAGATCCTCGTAAAAGAAGGAAGAGAGGAACCGGTAAGCTACCCATTGAAACATCGAAGGAGTATGAAGTATCCTGAAAATTGGATTCTAGGTACAAGATAGGCACCTTATAGTATCTGGTATTATGGAAAGGATACCCAAGGTCAGAGAGTTCATGGGAACTGGTCAGTCACATCTCTGCAGCCCAACTCATCCGAAGATTTCATCGGCTACACCCGGGTAAACCGGGAGGAGGACCGCTGAGAAGGGGTCATACTGTCATATATCGCCCATGGAAAGTATGGAGCAGATGGGCGCTATGGAAGAAGGACTAGACAGTATGGAGCAGATGGGCGCTATGGAAGAAGGACTAGACTCTGAGTCACCACAAGGTGCGGTCTAGTCTTTCCGTTGTAATGCCTACAAGTACCTGAAAATGGAGAACACCTGTGCTTTGCAACTTTCTTGCTACCTTCGAGAGTACACCACATTGTGCTCTGTCTCCAGTTGTTTCTCTGTGTTCTCCTTGCCTTCCCTTCCTGTTAGTCTGCCCGTGTCTTTCCGTTACCGCTGTTCGCGGTTTCCTCCTCCCGTTTATTTTCCGCTTACCTGTTTCTTTTGTGCTTCCGCTGTTTACCCGCGCTCGGCGCTGCTTTCTTGTACTCACTCCTGCTTCAGCGTCTCTGCTGCCATCGGATGCTGTCTGCTGGGAACTCTTCGTTGTCCAATTCTTTGGAGTCCTGTACTGTTTGTGCTGTTCCGCGCTGGACCGTTATTTTCTTATCCGCTAAGAACAATTACCAGTGCATGCTGGTTATTGTAGTACGGATACACGCCGAAAACTTCCTGCCAACTACAGCTACACAATCTTCCAGGGTTTTTCGGCAAGGCTTTTCCCTGGTTTGGGGTGGGCTCCCCGGAGTCCCCGCTGCCGGGCTAATTGCTTATAGGCAAGGTGGCCTCCGGGGGAGCTCGCTCCTATTTCGTCAAACAGAAGAATAAGATCGTCAGGACAAAGACAAAGACAGCCTGGAGGGAAAAGCCGGAAAGCTCATCAGAAGAATCCGTAAAGACCCACACAGAATCATCAGGTGAGGAGTGGGCTAGTGATAAGGAAAGTGTGAGTGATAAACCTACAGAATCTGAGAGTATCAGACAACCAGCACGCTGCAACATGCCCTGTCTCACACAGCAATGCTTGGCCACTTACCGCTCGACTCCAGACGGGTCTGCCTCTCAAGGATCTGGGCATGGAGCGCTGGGCGTACGCGTTCCAGGACCCTCAGCTGGATGGTACTCATGCTTCCCCGGCCCCCCTCCATGAGGCGCCGGGCTGTTATGAGGGTCCTGGACCTGAAGTCCTCCCAGCGCTTCTTTACTTGCTTGATGTTGCGGGTTGCCACCCCCTCCGCGTAGATGGCAACCACAAAGTCGTCCCAGATCCTGTCCCGTCCTTCCTTGTCGGCGCGTGGTGATCCGAAGAGGGCATCATAATGCCCCAGGACAAGCTCCACCAGGACACCAACTTCCTTCTGGCTGAAGCTGGTGGCCCTCTGCCCCTCTGGCTGGGGGTCGCCAGTGGTCTTGGATGGTGTTTGCCCCGACATGGCGACCCCCGAGGCATGCGTGGGTGGGCAACTGGGTCCTGGGGCTGGGCTGTGGAGTGATGGTATCCCTGTCGGGAGTGTTCTGTTCCAGCAGGGGTGGACACAGCAACTGGACCCCTGCAGATGGCTGATGTGCAGGCACCAAATGGCAGGGCATGGTGGCAGCAGGCAGGCAGGCAGCAGCAGATGGCTCGTGGGAGGCTGCTCGGGGATCTGGGGGGCAGTAATTCGGCCTTTTGGGCAGGAGCGTTGTCTTCCGTGTGCTTACGCGTGGCCAGCTTGATACGGAGTGATTTGGCAAGTGAAAATTCTGCACGTCAGCGTGTGGATCGAGGAAAGGTCCTTAGCGCGTAAGCGCGTCAGCACGCATACGCGATTCCATTGGACCAAAGGCCTTTAGCACGTACGCCTGTCTGTGCCGTATCGCGCACGGGCGTTGCTTTTCGTGGGGTGCGGTGCGTGTGTTTTGCAGGCGTTGGGGTTCACACGCTATTACTTCACAGCGGGTGGGTGTTGGCTACGCGTTCTTCTACACGCAAGGCAGTGAGTGGTACCCTGCTCCCCCAGGCCTGATCGCGTGTAAAACCACCCGCGAGCCCCTGTAATACACATACCCTGCTCCCCCAGACCCGATCGCGTGTAAAAACACCCGCGACCCCCTGAAATACACGTACCCCGCTCCCCCAGGCCCGATCGCATGTAAAAACACCCACGAGCCCCTGAAATACACGTACCCCGCTCCCCCAGGTCCGATCGCGTGTAAAAACACCCGCGAGCCCATGAAATACACGTACCCCGCTCCCCCAGGCCCGATCGTGTGTGAAAACACCCGCGAAACCCCTGAAATACATGTACCCCGCTCTCCCAGGCCCGAACGTGTGTAAAAACACCCGCAAGCCCCTGAAATACACGTACCCCGCTCCCCCAGGCCCGATCGCCTGTGAAAACACCAGCGAGCCCCTGAAATACACCCGCCCAGGCCAATCGCGTGTGAAACTTCTCGCGCACCTCTGAAATACACGCTCCCAGGCCAATCGCGTGTGGAACTTCTCGCGCACCTCTGAAATACACGCGGCCAGGCCAAACGCGTGTGGAACTTCTCGCGCACCCCTGAAATACACGCACCCAGGCCAATCGCGTGTGGAACTTCTCGCGCACCCCTGAAATACACGCGCCCAGGCCAATCGCGTGTGAGAAACTTCTCGCGCACCTCTGAAATACACGCACCCAGGCCAATCGCGTGTGGAACTTCTCACGCACCCCAGGAATACACGCGCCCAGGCCAATCGCGTGTGAGAAATTTCTCGCGCACCTCTGGAATACACGCACACGCTCCCCCAGGCCTGATCGCGTGTGAAACTTCTCGCACACCTCTGGAATACACGCAAACGCTCCCCCAGGCCCGATCGCGTGTGAAACTTCTCGCGCACCTCTGAAATATACGCACACGCTCCCCCAGGCCCGATCGCGTATGAAACTTCTCGCGCACCTCTGAAATACACGCACACGCTCCCCCAGGCCCGATCACGTGTGGGCCTTTCTCGCGCGTGTAGAACTTTGGCGCACATTTTTTTCCTGCGCAGGGACGCTACCGCCTGCTTTCGTGTGGCGGACATGTATGGGCCTGTGCGCGTCTTTGGCCGTGCGCTGTTTTTCCCTATTCCATTCCATGAATACATGTTGTAGGCGAGCGTGTGGGCGTTCTGCGCACTTGCCTCCTGTACTTCCCCCGTGACGCCCACATTTTCACGAGTTGTTCCCCATTCTGCGTGTGACGCCCAGTGTTAGCCTACTTTTGTTATGTGCGCCGCGCTATGTGCGAATTCGCCGTGGCCTTATCGCACTGCGTTCGATGACCAGTGCGCCAGCGTGCGCCGCGCACTTTTTTAGCGCACATCCCACATTTTGCACGTGCACGGACTTCCATGAATTGATGTGCGATGTTTTCTGTGCGATAATCGCACTTGCACTGCGATTTTCGCTATTTCACTGCGAATCGCACCTTTTCGCACGCATGCGCCGTTTTTTCGGCGCACATTAATTCCATGAATCGGCCTGTTAGTTCCTTCAAGAAAGTTTCAACACATTCAGCTTCCTTAATACTCTTTATCCTGTCACCACTGGGACAACAAAGATGCTCCCGAGACTCTCTCAATTCTCTAGCACACTCTTGTGAAACTGCCCATGGAATTGTGCTACAAAGTGATTCACTACTTCATCTACTTCATCATGATTTACAGTCTCAAGTCTTTCCGGCCCCCTCCTGGCCTTGTACTCGTTCCCGTTACTTTCTCCCGGGGAACTCTTCACAGGATTTGCCACCACCTTTCCGTCTCTCCAGGTCTACAGCAGACAACTCGCAAGACGCTTCTCGGGTGTCCCGCAATTCTTCCCTTTAACTTTAGGGACATGCCTCGCTGCAGTCTCTCAAAGCCCACATTTGACCTTACGAGCTTTGATGTGGCCACCTCGCTTCCTGGGTTCTCTTTCTGGATGTACAACAGCTCTCAGCATACCAGAGCCTCACAGGCAACCGCCAGACATGTCAGAAGACAATGATGAACTCAGTTCTTCTTTGCTGTTCAGTTTAAGTAGTGGGGACGGCCACAGCGTAACGTAAGTCCAATTGACAGCAGCTTATCGAGCATTCTTCCCACTCGATTCCAGTGTTCTCAAACTCTTCTTCATCCCCTTACCTACTACATCAGCAGAGCTTGATATTTTACAATAACACATAGTTCCGGCCATGATCTTATGTGTAGAAGATTTGGGCATTAACATCAGCCTGTGGGGTTGGGGTTTGAAGCGGCTTTGTCTCTCACTTGCATCCTTATCCCCAGATCCTCACGCATCTTACCACCCCTAGGGCGATTCTTGGCTAGCGCCCTCACTGCCTTAGCCTCATGGAAAGGCGCTTTCCTTTGGGGAGAAGTGACGCTATCTGAAGGATCGTCACAGTTTCCTTTGAAGATGGGGGTGCAATATATGACCCTCATTATAAGTATGGCGGTCTGGAAATAAGGGTGCCCGTAACAACATACCGGCACCCTTTCTGGACCGCCATACTACAACAATGCCGGTAGGGGCATGGAACTCCTGGCAGACCTGACCTACTGGGAATTCAGGCCCTTACCGGCAGTGTTTTCGCTGAAGCACTGGCACCATTAGCAACGGTGCCTGTGCTTCAGTGACCCCATTCCCATGTTCTATCGGACTCCACGGGATGGGGATTTACCATTTCTGTAACCTGCCACAATATTCAGGTGGCACTGGGAAGTCAGGCGGCATAATCAGTGTTACAGGCTTGGCAGAAACCCGCCGCCTACCGACAGGTTTTCCGGGAACCATGTAATGAGGGCCTTTGTCACAGAGAGGAGTAAGGGGATGGATCCAGTGTTATATATGGCTGGAGCCTGAATAATGGCATGGGCTCCTCCTAGTTCCTGCTTTGAATATATTGGGATAACAAGTGTGAGACAAAAAACCTTGAAGGCATATGACATGAGACCAAGAGTCACTTGAGTTGTTTCAGTTACTGCCTAGTCTGATCATGCGAATTAAGGGTGAGTATTATTCTCATAGCTTTGATTTGGGTTACTCAGGGGTGGAGGGTAGGTGTCTGAAGAAGATAAATGTAGAGAGATTTTGCAGAGTCCAGCCTGGAGAGCAAGATAGTTCTGAACAGAAATAACAGAGAGGTAGGTGGTTGGTGGAAAGAAAAGGAGTGATGTTTAGACACATGTTCTGGGTGTAGTGGCAGGAATTGCAACATTGCTGGTATGTATCTGAGATTATGATTGAATGGTACACCATGGCAATGGACTAATTTGACTTGGGGATACAAGGCATACAATAGGGAAAAGTATATGAAATGCAGAGTGGCAAGGATTTATTATAGGACATTTGTATGGCGCCTATACCCAAGCGTTTCAAGTGCTGTACTGGATGGCACACATTCAAGAATCTCTGTTTTGCCTGCATGTGTAGTCATTGTGTTGTAGTTCATTGAGGCCTTAATGTTTTGTGTCCTGTCTTGGAAAGCATCAATGAGGGGTAAAGGTGTATCTGTGTTTATTCTGAATAACCAACACATATAGTTGACAACCAATTACAAATTTCTTTATATAACATCAATTAGTGGACACCTGTAAATGTTAAATAGATATGGGTACATTGAGGGGGATTGTTGTCAGTCTAGAAAAGCACAAATGCAATGACCTGAGCATAATTCATTGTAAATGGTCAGAGATTAATACAATAAGCCAGGTAAGTGCCAGCTCAAATGGTGAGCCCAGATTATTTCCTTTAACTAAGGATTGTATGGTTCATTGTAGCAAAAACTGCATATAAACCAAGAAGGATTTAAAGAGCATGCTGATTAGTGCTCGCCTCTTCCAGGAGACATTTCCTAATTTCTACGTAATACTGAACATGATTTAATCTGTAGTAGTCTGCTTCTATGCTTTGCATGTATGATCATTCATGGTGTGCCTTTGATAGCAGTGTGCAGTGTTGCTGTGGAATGTTGGTGTGAGAGCAGAGTGAATGTTTAAGGCTTGATAGTCATCTTGTTTACAAGTAACTTGAACTGAAAATTACTGTCACGCCACTTACACGGAGACCAGGGTTTTCCGTTCCTGCCCGGCCTGTTTTCTCTTGGCAGCTCTACCCGCGCTTTCGCGCTTGGGGCTCCGCTCACCAGGCAGCTTCCGGGTTTCACGGCTCCATTCCCCTGCGTATGCGTGGGAGACCGTGTTCCTCACTCCACGCATGCGCGGTGCACCGGATGCTCAGGGCCATGGAAGCTTGCGCTTCAAGCCTCGTTCTGGGGATTCCAGCACCTGGGAACGACATGGCTTGCGTTTCAAGCCTCCCAAGTGCTCTTAGTCCTATAAAAGGAGGCAGTGGCCTTGCACTAGTCGCGTCTCAACGCGGTTAATGTTCTGATCGTGTCCACACTCCTGTACCTTTCTTACCCTTGTACCTGTTCCTGTCTTGTTCCCTGGGTTCCTGTTTCTTGGGTTCTGCCAGCTTCCTTGGAGGTTGTCCAGTGGTCCTTCTTGTGCTCTGCCCTGGGGGTCCTTCCCTTCCAGCAACCTTGGGTTGGTTACTTCTGGGCTCTTACCTTCCCTTCATCTGCCACCCTGATCCTTGCCTTGTGCTCCTTGCCACCGCGCCTCTGTCTGTCTTCCATCCTCGCCAACCTGCTCCGCTACCTGAGTGCCTCCGGACCTACAGAATTTTTTGCCAGCAAATTCACCCGATCTCCGCTTGGAGAGTTTGTTCTTCAGAATCCAGTCAGAACTTCTTCAAGAGTCTCCACCTCATTCCATCAATCGGAACTGCATACCGCTACCCCTGTCAGTGCTTGCACTGTCCTGACGTCACGTAAATCAGGGGATAGAGCCTCATGACGTTGGGAGCTGGTTCAACTTCAACCCGGTTTCCATCCTGGGTTGGAGCCGGGTCGGTTCCCCGCGTCACTAATCCATTGGAGTTTCAACAGACAGCCTGGCAACCAATCCAAGACCATCAACCAAGCAAACAGGTACGCAGCATCCCCGAGATACGTACCTTAACAGATTGAGACGCCTGCCTTCGGATTCCGAGATGGAGGAAGAGCAAGATTTTAGGAATGAGCTACAGGCTCTTAGAGCTGAGATGACTGCGTTACACCAGGAAAACCAAGCACTACGACAATTGGTGACGCAGAGGGCCAGGGTTGTTTCATCAGCGGAAGGTTCAATTTCACATACTACACCAATCAAGTTTGATGGGGATCCTAGACGAGTGGCTGAGTTTTGTAACCATTGCCAGATTCACTTTCTCTTCAGATCCACCTACTTTGACAACGATAAGGCTAAGAGCGGATATATCCTGGGCAATCTAGCCAGAAACGCTCTAGAATTGGCTACACCCCTGGTTGCTACAAATAGTCCCATTCTAAATGATTTTGGGGCCTTCGAAAAGGCATTTCTGGAAGTTTTTCAAACTCCCAACTTGGCCTCAGCAGCTCAAAATCAGCTAATGGACATCAAACAGGGAAACACGGATATAATCTCCTACATAAATCGTTTCCACCAACTAGCAACCGACTCACAATGGCCAGAAATAACCCAGAAAACTCTTTTTTGACGTGGTCTGAGGGAAGAGTATAAGGATGAGCTGCTACACATTCCTGAGCCAGATACCCTTCAACGCCTTATTGAACAAGTACTAAGGACAGATCAGAGATTGGCGGAACGGAGAGCAGATAGACATCGAATTGAGAGACCAAATCCTAAAATCCCCAGTCTACCTGTCAGTACATTTGGGCCCATGGATCCAGGCCCCGAACCTATGCAGCTAGGAGCAATCCGGGATCGTTTGTCAGATGAAGAAAAGAAACGCAGAAGAAGTCTACGGTTGTGTCTATATTGCGGGGCTGCGGGCCATTATCTGGGCACTTTTCCCTTAAGACCCCCAAAGAAGGCGGGAAACTAGCGGACCTGTCGTGTATTGGAAGGGCAGCGACAGGTCATACCATGCTTTCAGATCCTTCCATTTTCTGTTCTGTACATTATCCCATGCAACCCGCTGTTCTGATGACTCTGAAGATCCAAATAAACTGGCAGGGAAAATCGTTGGTAGTTCAAGCTCCGTTGGATTGCGGGGCCTCGGGAAACTATATTGATGAAGAGTTTGCTGTTACAAATGACATACCGTTGTTTTCCAGAAGTACTGCCATACCTGTGGAGGTCATCGATGGGACATCCTTGTCTTTCTGCCCCATTCGTTTGCACTGAGTGGGATTGATTCTTCAGGTCGCGGAACACAAGGAACGAATTGCTTTTGATGTGATTATATCTCCAACATATCAGGTGGTTTTGGGTTTGCCTTGGCTTTTGTGTCATAACCCATCTATCAACTGGGAAAACAGTACCCTGACGTTCACTTCAGCATTTTGTCAGAAGCATTGTGGAATACCAGGTTCATCGAGTGATTCCATGGTCTCAACTTTCCTCGAATCCAGCAACAATTGGTCTGGCCTATGTTCTGTGTCCCAAGTTCCGCAAGCTTATGCTGACTAGCTACACGTCTTTTCTAAGCCGGGAGACATACCCTTACCACCACACTGTTCTTTTGACTGTTCAATAGATCTGGTCCCTGGCGCGGTGATTCCCCATGGGAAGGTGTACGCTTTGACTGAGACCGAAAAGCAAGTTCTATGGGAATATCTGGCCGAATGCGTAACAAAAGGGTATATTGTACCTTCCAAGTCGCCTGCAGGATTCCCGTTGTTTTTTGTCAAAAAGAAAGAAGGATCTTTACGTCCTTGTATTGATTACCGGCAACTGAATGAAATCACACTGAAGGACCAGTACTCGTTGCCTTTGATCCGTAGTATCCTGGAAACACTCCATTCAGCCTGGATTTTTACCAAACTTGATCTTCGTGGAGCCTACCATCTGGTCCGAATTAAAGAGGGTGATGAATGGAAAACGGCCTTCAAGACTCCTTTTGGGCAGTACGAATATAGAGTAATGCCGTTTGGCTTATGCAACGCCACAGCCGTCTTCCAGCGTCTAATGGATAGCATCTTTGGTGACTTGATTGGCATCACAGTCTGGGTCTACTTGGATGACATCCTGATCTTTTCCAGCACACTCGAGGATCATATCAAACATGTTCATGAAGTGCTCCGACGTCTGTCTCAAAATCAGTTGTTTGCCATGGCCGAAAAATGCCTCTTCCATCAAGAAAGCATGGAGTTCCTAGGCTACGTGATCAGCAGTTCTGGCATACATATGGACTCCAGAAAGGTACAGGCAATTGGGAATTGGAAACAACCCCACGATGTGAATTCTCTCCAGCGATTTCTGGGGTTCACACATTTTTTATAGGCGCTTCATTCCCTGCTTTTCTCACATAGCGGCCCCTCCCACAAGACTGACCAATAACAAGGTACCATTCTTTTGGGACTCACAGGCTTCCTTGGCTTTCGACTCTCTGAAGACTGCTTTCAGTACGGCCCTTATACTACGTCACCCACGTGATGAGTTGCCTTATATCGTTGAGGCTGATGCTTTGGATTTTGCCATTGGAGCTGTCCTCTTGCAGAAAGACCCTGAGACATCTGTTGAACATCCAGTAGCCTACTTTTCTCGCAAGCTCTCTTCTAGCAAAAGAAATTATGTGGTTATATAAAATGAATTGTTAGCCATAAAAACCGCATTTGAAGAATGGAGGCACCATCTACTTGGGGGACGTTTTTCCATGGAAGTAGGCAACGATCATCTCAACCTGCAGTACTTGTGGTCCTTGCAGTGCCGAACCGCTCGCCGGGCTCGATGGGCCTTCTTCTTTTACCACTATGAATTCCACATAACATATATTCCAAATGCATCCAATCTGAAAGCTGACGCCCTGTCTCGCTCTTTGACTAAAGAGGAAGATGAAACAAAAACTGTAAGGCCGTTGATCTCACAAACATTTTTTGTCGACATTGACTCCTCATCTCCAGACCATTCTGAAGGAAACCTCAACTGACCCAGAACGCACAGATCTTCCCAGACGAGCATTTGTCACTCATCACAATGGTTTGCTCTTCTTTCGGAACAAGCTGCACATCCCCAAAGGAACTCTCCGTGCCAACATACTCCATGGATTTCACGATTCAATGATAAGTGGACATCGGGGTGTCAAAGCCACTCAGGAACTGGTGTCCAGGCAGTTTTGTTGGCCTGGTTGGGCAAGAGACATCAAATTATACGTAGAGAGCTGTCCACTTTGCGCCCAGACCAAGGCACCTAGGAGGAGGCCCTTGGGGTTGCTGCAACCTACTAAAATACCTCCTTATCCATGGCACACCATCGCCACTGACTTCATTGTTGAACTACCATCCTCGGAAGGCTATACTTGCATAATCGTCATAGTGGATTGTTTTACGAAAACAGCTAATTTCATCCCTTTCAGCAAGATACCCACCACTACCCAGATGGCTTCAGCCTTTTTGCATAATGTATACCGGCTTCATGGGCTGCCAGAAAAGATCATTTCCGATAGGGGATCACAGTTTCTTTCCTCCTTCTGGAGCCAATTATGTGAACATCTAGGCATTCACAGAGCCTTAAGTTCAGGCTATCATCCGCATACCAACGGCCAGACTGAAAGGACAAATCAGACCCTGCAGGACTATCTGCGATGCTATGCAAACGCTACCCAATCCACCTGGATAAGACATTTGGATCTGGCAGAAGCCTTTTACAACAACACTGTCCATGCCTCCATCGGTCTCAGCGCGTTTTATTGCTCTTCTGGTCAACATCCTAAAATGATACCTTTTCGTCCTGTATTACCTACCGCAGTTCCGTCTGCTGATCAGTTGGTTACTACCATCCAGAAACAACATGAGTTGGCAAGTAGGGTTTTGACAGGGGCACGGGAGCGCATGAAGAGGCAGGCAGACAGAGGTCGGACCCCGGAACCCGATTTCCAGGTGGGAGACCAGGTTTGGTTATCATCTAAGAACTTACCTGTACAAAATCTTCCTGTGAAACTAGCTCCCCGTTATCTTGGTCCTTTTAAGGTCATCAAACGTTTTTCAGCTGTGGCCTTCCGTCTACAGCTACCACCTACCTGGCAAATTCACCCAGTCTTTCATGTATCCCTTCTGAAGCCTTTTGTTGTTGATAAGTTCAGACGTTCTTGCCCCCGTCCAGCTTCTATTCAGATATGAGGGGTTCCAGAATTTGAGGTGCAGGAGATATTTGATTCACGTATACATCAGGGAGTTCTTCAATTCCTGGTTGATTGGAAAGGGTACCCAGCCTGTGACCGGACTTGGGAACCTCGCTGTAATGTACATGCTCCCCGTCTAGTACGTGAATTTTATCTTTGTTTCCCTTGGAAACCGGGGGCCCCAGGCCTTTCTTGGAGGGGTCATTGTGTCACGGCACTTACACAGAGACCGGGGTTTTCTGCTCCTGCCTGGCCTGTTTTCTCTTGGCGGCTCTACCCGTGCTTTCGCGCTTGGGGCTCTGCTCACTAGGCAGCTTCTGGGTTTCACGGCTCCATTCCCCTGCGCATGCGCGGGAGACTGTTTTCCTCACTCCGCACATGCGCGGTGCGCCGGACGCTCGGGGCCATGGAAGCTTAAGCTTCAAACCTCGTTCTGGGGACGCCAGCACCTGGGAACGACACGGCTTGCGTTTCAAGCCTCCCAGGTTCTGGTAGTCCTATAAAAGTATGGCAGTGGTCTTGCACTAGTCGCGTCTCAACGCGGTTAGTGTCCTGATCGTGTCCACGCTCCTGTACCTTGCTTACCCTTGTACCTGTTCCTGTCTTGTTCCCAGGGTTCCTGTTTCTTGGGTTCTGCCAGCTTCCTTGGAGGTTGTCCCGTGGTCCTTCTTGTGCTCTGCTCTGGCGGTCCTTCTCTTCCAGCAACCTTGGGTTGGTTACTTCTGGTCCCTTACCTTCCCTTCATCTGCTACCCTGATCCTTGCCTTGTGCTCCTTGCCCCCGCGCCTCTTTCTGTCTTCCATCCTCACCAACCTGCTCCGCTACCTGAGTGCCTCCAGACCTACAGAATCTTTTGCCAGCAAATCCACCTGATCTTCGCTTGGAGAGTTTGTTCTTCAGAATCCAGTCAGAACTTCTTCAAGAGTCTCCACATCATTCCATCAATCGGAACTGCACACTGCTACCCTTGTCAGTGCTTGACCTGTCCTGACGTCACGTAAATCAGGGGATAGTGCCTCGTGACGTTTGGAGCTGGTTCAACTTCAACACGGTTTCCATCCCGGGTTGGAGCCGTGTCGGTTCCCTGCATCACTAATCCATCGGAGTTTCAACAGACAGCCTGGCAACCAATCCAAGACCATCGACCAAGCAAACAGGTATGCAGCATCCCCGAGATACGTACCTTAACAATTACCAATAAGCTCACCTGACCGGAACTTGAGGGGTACGGGCCCAAATAACTTCACTGGCAATGAAATAAACTGGAAAAAGAAAGAAGGATAGGACTTATGGTACTGTGATGGGGACCATCATTGTTTTAATAGCAACCACCTTCTACATCCCACACGACTAAGGAGGTTAGGTGCAAAGTGCCTGCTGGATCTAAGAGCCTCCCCTGTTGGCTGGAAAGTGCAGTGGCCACCCCCAATGCATGTCCTCTCTCTTGTGGATTGTGCAGCCCTTCCTCGCACTGAACCATATATGAGCCCAATCGTGCTAGCATGTTCTTTTGTGGCAGTATTCATAGCATTGTCAGCAGTTGAGTTAAAATTGCAGTTCATGATAAAGGGTACAGGGGTTGTAGTCCCATGTGGGTACCCTCCCGCTGCAGTGCTTTTATACCCCGCTATTGCTCATTGGCTCTTGTCTGTTGGTTCTTTCATTGTGGTTGGACACAAGATGGTTGCCACTGCAGTTGAACACACACCTCCATGATGCACTCCACCATCTGCTTCTTGCAACCCCAACACTCAAAGAGGATCTGCAGCACTTTGGGCCAAGTTCATAGAGTGCTTTGGTGGTCCATGCTTGTATGAGGTGTGCGGCATGGCACACTATGTGAACTGGAATGAGAGTCTGGTCATATTTGCCCCGCAGGGTGTGACAAAGTATTCCTAAAGAAATTAGTGCTTGGAAATGTGGTAACCATTTTGTAGAGTTTCCGTAATGGGGCATGACATTTTTCATACTGTGCATCTATGCCTCTAAGAATGGGATATCTTCGGCATATAATCTGATCTATCAAAGCCGGTTTTGATTGGAGGTCTTTGGCACTGAACCTCAGCCTCATGCAGGAGGACTTTTTAGGAACAGGTACATTCTGCAATGAATATGTAGTATATTATCCTGTGGTCAGTCATAACTGTTGTGTTGGCTAAACCTGAGGGAGATTTATTTCATTTCAGTTAGAAAAAGCAGGCTAATAAGGATTAGGTCTGTGTTGTATAATTACTGTTGTTTTGTGTGGTTGCCTCATATTTAGCTTTGGGGTTTTCCTTTCTCTCTATGGTGTTTGGAGAGTGTTAATGTTAGGTGTCGTGGTGCTTGTATTTTGCTTTGATGTTGCATTGATGTGGGGACCTTATGTTTAGCCAAATGGGATTTAGCATGTTTTTGGTTTTCTGTTCCAATTTGGGGCTGTTTCAGGTCAAATACTTTGTGGGTCTCTTAGTTCAGTTAGGTAGAGTTATTTGTTAGATTCTTTCTGTCTTTTGTCAGGTTGGGCTTCATGTTAGGTGCATTGCTCAACTTCACTGTTGTGCAACCTAAATCTGGGTTTTTGTGGGGCAGGTTTTATGATAGTTGCATTGGTCACCTTTTCTGCAGTGACACTTAATGCTAGGATGCATTTGTTTTTCTGCTGTCAGCTCATGTCATGTTTTGTATGTGCTGGCTTGATATCACATGTAAGGAAATCATGGTGGTAACAGTAAAGACAGACACAAGTGATCACTGTTCAAGGGTGTCTATTAAACTGCATGCAGGTTGGGAAAACGCCTAATCTAAACCCAACTCTAAGATGGGAGCAAGCGTCAACGATCAAATGAAAATAAGGAAGTCCCAGTGGCGTTGTGCCAAATAAAAAGGGCCTATACTAAGAAAGCTATTGCCAAACATTACAACTAATACAAAAAGGGTGTGGGCTAGTTCTCAAGAAAAGAAAGAAATGTTCACAAATAATATGTCAGGATGTGGTAGCCTGGGTCTTCCTTCCCCGCGTTTTGAGCACGAGGTAAGGTGGGATCTTGGAGCACAGCCACACTCGAGCTTTCCCAGCATGAGTCAACATTTCTCTTTCTGTTTATCAGGAACTTCGAGGGCCAAGTCTCTTGTACTAAAAAGTCTCTTGTCTTCGAGGGCCTGATGTATTCAAATAACAAAACAAAAATGTGTTAATCAAAATGAAAGTTTGTTTCTTGGTTTTACTTAGGGTGAGGATTCTTCACCCCTGGGTACCCCTCTTTCCGGCGCTGACCCCACAATACTTCCAATCGATATTAAGGCCTTCGGTAGTTGACTTTCCAGGTCTGATAGGCTTTTCAAGTAAAACAATAAACAAACACAAAGTTCGGTTCTACATATTTCTTGGGTGATGGATTTTCCCTTGGGTCCCCCTCTTCCAGGAACAAACCCCTCCCTGCTTTCAGCCTCCCACCACCGGGTTCACTATGGCTCTTCTTGGGTGATGGATTCACACCTGGGTCCCCCTCTTCCGGGTGCAGACCCCTCTTTGCTTTCAGCCTCCCTCGCCCAGGTTCACTATGGCTTTTCCAGCATTCACTAATCTTAAATGTCTTTTTAAACAGTTCCAGTGTACATCCCTTGGCCGGGTTCATTCCTGTCAACACACTGGGCCTCATTACGACTCAGGTGGTAGAGGGTTAACGGTGCCGCTAGAGCTGCTGGCCCGTTAACTCTCTACCGCCTCATTACGAGGTCTGCTCGCAGGACCCGCTAAGGACGTCTGGTAAAACCAGACGTCCTTAAGACCAGGCGTCCTTAGCGGGTCCCACGAGCAGACCAGGATGCTAACAACAGGCCTGTCGTTGTTAGCATCCTCCCCATTCCCATTGAGCCCTATGGGGGCACAAATGGGAATAGGGATGTACCGGGTCCGGGTTCCTGGAATGGAGAAATACCGGGCCATCCAAGGTCGGAATGGCCCGGTATTTCCCCATTCCTTGAACCCGGACCAAGTGCTATTAGCAGCATGGCTACCTCCATACTTGTAATGAGGCCCACTGTTTCTTGGGGCTTTAGACATGCCCCCTTCTTGTCAGAATCCCTCTTCCAGATTCACTCGTGCCAACATCACATTAACGTTTACTTTCAATGTCCACAGGATTCACTTCCCTTACTTTCTCATGAGGCAGGATTAATTTCCCTTGCTTTCTTTATAGTTCTTAGGTTAAAAGCTTTTGACTGTATAGGGATTTTGCTTTACCTCCAGTATACCATTTTGAGCTCTCCTATGCCCTTCTTGTATCTGTAGTTTTACTCAGATGGGGATCGACCAGAGTTTCTCGGAACCACACCCACGTGGTGCAGGTCCCCTTCTGCAACTGGTCTCCCCTTTACAATTTTACAGTTCTTTGAACTCTCTCACTTTGCCACTTTACGACTTTCATTCATCACAGCCCGGTTCTTATCAGTTCCCCTTTTGACTCACCGGCTGTGATGAACCGTTTGGCTTCCTTCTTTAGCTGGAATGAAGGCCGGTACGACGGTAGTAGGAGTCTCCCTCAATCTAGTTTATCAGCGTCAATGTGCTGCGTGTACTGCTGACATCTGCTGCAACACACTTGAGCTATTGTCCTCGGTCTTACGATTCCCTCTGCAGAGGTTTCGCGGGCCTGCTTTGAAAAGGGCAAGGTCATGTCTCTCCTTGTCAGCTTCTCGATATTCACTGTCTTTCTCCTCCTATTGAACTGACGGGTCTGGATAGCTCTCTCGTCATGCGGTTTGCCTTGCTCTTACTGTGCTCTCTTGCTCCACCTTTTATCACTGTGGGAAGGGAAAGGGCCGTGATGTGTGCGTGAGTCTGATCAATTTCCTCTATTCCTGACCCTTGTATTGGGACATGTCAGGTAAACGGCTCTGGTGTTAGTCCGTTCTTTTTTGTGTCGTGCAAAAGTGTTTGTGTCAGAAGGGAGGCGGGGGGGTCGTGGTTTTGAATGTCCTATGTGGTAGGATGGGGAAAGGGTGTTGAAAGAAGGGGGATACCACATCTCACCCATCGGTTTTCCACTCCCACTCCCGAGGACCCCCCATCCAGTTGATCCTCCCTCACTGGTCCACCCCCAGGAACTGGATCCAATAGTGATGGCCATGTTCTGCCAACCTGTATGACAGAACCAGAGGCTTTAGCCAGGGAGACAGCTTCAGGTTTCTCACACATATCATGTTAACATAAAAATGTATACTTGATGGTAGAATCCAGGAGTTGAAAGCGAGATTATGGTTTTGCATTTGGGTTGTATATTTTATTGGGTGGGGCCAGGAGTTAGAAGTTATTTAGTGATCAGGAACCACCTGGTGGGATCCTGAAAAAACTAACCGTTTTGTATATGTTTGAAATAGGGATTCTTAGTAGCCTGCTTCAATGCCTTGCATGGCTGCTCTGCATGTATGCTGATGCATGGGTAATAGTGGTGTCAGTTTGGAATGTTACTGTGAAATGCTGGTGTGTTAACTGAGTGAATGTTTAAGGTTGGACAGATTAAATGAAAGCTAGCAAGGTGTATATCAGCCAGTGTGTCTTTCCTTAGTGTCATCTGGTGTACAAGCAACTCACCTGAGCATAGCGTGAATGGTCTGTGTTATTCATCAGACAGTGCAAGGAAGTTGGATATTGATATGTGGGATCTAGATGGACTTTCTTCATGGGTGAAGATTCCATGTTTGAGAGATTGGGGCTACAAGCCTTGCCTGAAACTTTGCTTGTTATGAAGGAGAGATTCAGTATGCATGTTTTGACTAGAAGAATTGCACTGGATGCATGGCAAGGGTGCTCCTGAACTCCCACCCCTGCATGCCACAGACCACAGCTAAAAGCATTGCCAGCCCATTCCACCCTTTGTAACTAGGTTCCATGCTTCGACCTGGAATCAGAAGGAATATACCTAATAAATATGCTGGCTGATGCCCCCTTGCAGTGATGCTTTGATGGATTTTCCACATCAATTTTGATCTGTAACAACAAATTGAAGGTTACGTAGGCGAACAGACAGCCTTGCATAACCCAGTAACTCATAACTCAGAAATATGATGTTATCTGCAGTATTTTTGAAATACCAATTGACACTTTGTCTTATGTCAAACTTATAATCAGGAAGAGAGTTTTTGATTCTTTGTGGGTGCACGATGAGTTACTTATAAAGTGCTAATTATTGTAGAAATTACTTGAACATATAATGGCATTTATTACAAATAGTAAAATTAATAGTGTGCATGTTGTTATGTTACCACATTATGATGAATACATTAACAATCATTATTGACATTGATAAAGCCCCTGAGGTGGCGAAACACATTTTTGGTTGAAGGCTTCTATAGTGTTCAGGCAGCTTTCATTGTGTTTTCGAATTTAGATTTTTTCAATGATTGTGCACTCATGAAGTGAAGATTGACTTTATTGTCAATTAAACCAATTTCACTAATCTAATGTAGTTTATTGTTATTGATAAAATCAATGTATACTGTTGGATTTGACTTTTTGTTATATGTTACACATCTTCAGTTAATCTGTTTTGCGGGGTGTTTCAGACACAAACAAAAACGAAATTTTGGGAGACACCAAAAATGTCTGCACCCAAAAAGTAATTTAAGAAAAAGATGCAGCGTAAAAGCTCAAAAACTGCCCAGCTGGTGGAACCGTACTGTTGGAGAATTTCACCAATTCTGTTTCGCTGGCAGTTATTTCGTCTACCACTACTCCCTTTGCTTAAGTTATATTTTTGTGGAGAGGAAGTCCTACAATTCCATGCATAATAGTTTTGAAGTCAATAATTTCTTTTGGTGGTTCAAAATAGCTCCACGCTTAATATTTTTGGAAACAAATGAAAATGGAAGTCAATAGATTAAGCGGGGGAGGTGGTGATTTATCCCACTTTCTATTTCCTATGCCTCAGAACAAAAAAGAAGGCTAAGGAGCAAGTGTATAAGTTAAAGTCCCGATTTGGCTACAGATAGTGGAGGAATGGTAAAGAATACTTCTCAGGTCCCACCGAAGTGCAATCCCTGTGGGCCCTTTGCTGCCGCTTGAGCTGAGGACACCTCTTGTAGCCCCAAATTCCACATGGTCGCTCCCAGCCTTGCATGATTTGCAGGAAGTCCTGCAACTTGGGTGATGAGGAGAGATTGAAGGGTGTATGCAGTGCACGACAGGGAAAAACCATTGGAATACCAGGGTATCTACACAAAGGAGGCCCACGTTGCACAGTCCCACTGGGAAATCTCCAGAGTTGCCTGTACACTAGACCACTGGATCCTCCCAGTGCTCAGATCCCCCCTTAATTCCCGGCTTACCATTGTAGGGCCTTGTGTCTTTTGGGGTGACTGACTCCCCCACACTGGTGAGTCACTTTTTACACCCTGAGATGTTGGCCTCTCTCTGCGCAGTGGGTCTGTGCTCCTTGCAACGTTGGTGTGGTGGAGTTGGAAGCGATTTAGCTGTCTTGTTGCAGGTGATTGAATTGTCTGAGAGAACCAGCTCTTTGCATGGGCCTGGCATCACAACCTGCCCCCCAGTGGTCTGACAGCCCTCCTGCCTCTTGTATCCATAACCTTCCATTTGACTACTGGGAGAACCAGCTCTTTGCAGGGGCCTGGCATAGCATCCTGCCCGCAGTGATCTGACAGCCCTCCTGCCTCTTGTATCCATAACCTTCCATTTGACTACTGGGAGAACCGGCTCTGTGCAGGGGCCTGGTATCGCATCCTGTCCCCTGTGATCTGATGGCTTTTCTGCCTCTTGAATTCAAAACTTTACGGTTGACTCTCTCCACTGGCTGGACATCCCTCTCTTGCTCCTGACTCGTCTGCCCTTGCCTTGTGATTAAGCCACCTGTTCCCCCACTGTTTGCCTTCCACATCTGTTCTGAAGCTGTGCAATACCCTGCTGCGATCTGGCTGATGTTGTTCACCTAATTTGTCTGAGTCTGTCTTGATGCTAGGCCACCTGGTTCATATTGCTTTGTGCCGTCCCCTTTCTCTCTCTCCCCCGCCTCCCATCTCTCTGCCCACTCCCTCAATGGTGCTCCCCAATCGACTCTAATTGGTAATCACCTATCCTAACCCTCTTTCGAAAGCCTGGAAGGGAAAAGTTCAAGAATAATATCCTAACCCAGGCCTGTCTATTGCTGACACCTGCATCAGTGCCATATCCCCCTCAGACAGGAACCCTCCTTCCTTACTTTTAAAGCCAGCATAAAAAAACTGTCTGAGTAACAAGCCTCCTCAGTAAGATCTACTTACTAGGTCATCTGATCATCATCTAGGCCTCGACTCTGTCCCCTGCGTAGTTTTCCACTGTACATTATCTCCTGTATTTCACTACCTGAACCACCTGTAACCAGAGTCCTTTTGTTGATGATAATCTGTATGTCTGTAACCTTTAAGTTTTCAAGCGCCCAGTTACCTCAGGGTTCGGCGCGCAATAAAAATAATAAACAAATACAAATACAAATGCTTCTTCCAGGAAGACTGTCCCAGACATCCTCTTTGTTGCTCCTTCTACAGACCTATGGACGTCCCACATGTTTCTCTGTCCTCTCCCCTTTCTCTTCATCACCCATCAATGGTGGCACCTGATAGGAAGTACTCTTGGCATGCTTCTCATCTTCTAGGTGCACCATTAATGTCTATCAGAATGGCACTGTCATGGCCCAGGCCCAAAATCCTGCTTCTTGATAGGTATCTTCTGTCTCTCATCAACTTCCTCCTTTCCCCTGCCTCTCTTCTGTCTACCACCCCCTTGTCCCTTCCCCATCTCCGACGGGCATACCACATCCCTGTACCATCAAATGTGGCAACCAGCTTCACCTAGATACCCTCAACTCTCACTCTGCTGTTAAACACTCCTCTGATATATTTCTCCTTCTCGAAGACATTGATCTTGGCGTTCTTGCTCTTACTGAGACGTGGTTCACTGCCAGCTCTGTCACTGCTTTTGACACACTACTCCGTGAGGGCTACACAATCCTGTCCAATCCCAGGCCTAACTGGTCTAGAGGTGGAGTTGCTTTGATCTTCCCTGAAGAGGTCCTGCCTACGATAATTCCCACTCAGACCTATTCTTTCTTCAAATGACTTGTCTGTAGGCTTAGTGTCTCTCCTACCCTCTCATTGACTCTTGCCACCATCTATAGGACCCCTGGACCGACCTCTCTCTTTCTCTCAGAGTCGTCTCACCTATCCTCTTCTCTTCTTGTCTCCACCTGTAAACATCTCCTCCTTGGAGACTTCAACATTCACGTTGGCTCTCCTGATTCTGCCACTGGACTCTTCTGCAGCCTGCGTGACTTTCTTTCCAACACTGTTAATCTCTCTGGTCCGACATACTCTGCCGGACATAACTTGGATGCTGTCCTCTCAGCAGACATCCCCATCACCAACCCTCTCAATACACCTCTCTCTTGGTCTGACCATGCTCTCTTGTCCTCTCACCTGGATCTCATAGGTTCTTCGGCTAAGCCTCTGCCTGCACTGCCAGTCACCTTCTTTGTCATTTGACTGATGAAGCGAGTGGCAGCTGCTGCTTTTGCCACCACTTTCATTCCCCCTGCCACTCCTACCAATGACTCCCACTTTCACTCTCGCCTTGCTAATCTTCATCTTTCTATCACCCTGGACATTCTTGCCCTGTCATGAGGATCTGCATGAAACCTGCCTCCAAGTGCAACACATGGTATGACTCTGACCTAACCTCTCTGAAATATAAGTGCAGAGTTGCTGAGTGGAAGTGGCATGCATCAGGCACATCCTCTAACAGACTGGCCTGTCACCTCCTCCAAAGGCAATACAGACTCTCCATCCACTTGAAGAAGAGGGCCCATATCCAAGCCTGCGTCTCTGGGGCTACTAACAACACAGAAAAATTGTTTGAAATTTGCAAGGAACTCGGCAATCCAACTGCAGTCTTCTCCCTTGCTATCCATGTCCCTCTGTACTTCATTGGCCTCCTACTTCTTAACAAAATCTCAGAACATCCCGTCCCCCACTCTCCTCTAGTCACCTGCACTGTCCCTACCCTGCTCACAAGCCTCTTTTCGCCCCCCTCGCCCCTTTTCTCCTGCTCTCCTCTTTCTTGCCCATAGCACCAGATGAGGTCTCTAAGCAAGTCCTCTTTATGAAAGTCTCCTCCAAACAAGTGCTTCCCTGCTCCTCCAGAACCATCAAGGACAACAATGCCTCCCTTACACAAGCCTTCGCCGATTTCTGTATTTACTGCTTTGCGACTGGCTCCTTCCTGCTACCCCTCAAGCACTCCCTTGTTCCTCCTCTCCTCAAAAAGCCCTCTGCCAACCACTCCTGCCCTGCTAAGTACTGCCCTATCTCCATTAACCCCTTCTTGGGAAAACTCCTGGAGAAGATGGTCATCCACCAACTGATCCAACACACATAATCTGCTGATTGTCTCCACGACCACCAGTCTGGCTTCAGAGAAGCCAGAGGCATGGAAACTGCTCTACTGAACACCCGTGAAGACTTGCTCTCAAATCTCGATTCCAACTCTCCATCCGTTCTTATCATTATTGATCTTTCCAATGCCTTCGACAAGGACAAGCATGCCACCCTGACTAATGGGCTCCATGACATTGTTGGCATCATGAGCCTGGCATGTGACTGATTGACCTCTTTTCTCTCTGACCATCATTCCAGCTTAGACTGCGTCATTTTCCCTCCCCTATCACACTCTCCACCTGCAGCATCCCTCAAGGCTCCATCCTCTTGCTGTGGCTCTTCAACGTCTACCTCGCTCCTCTGGCCCATCTGATCTCCTCCTTCTCTTCTCACTTCCAGAATTATGCAGATGACATGCAGCTCTCCTTCCATCTTCCCTCTACTGCATCTTCTTCCTCCTCTCTCATCCCTGATTGTCTGACTGCTATTTAGGTATGGTGTGCCACCAATTACCTCTGCCTTAATACCCGTAAGACTGAGATCCTTCTCATTGGGACCCCTGATCCCTCCTTCCCTCTGGCCACCCTCTATGGGCACCCCTCACCCTCTTGTGAGACAATAAACCTTGGTGTCATCTTTGACTCCTCTCTCTCCTTCTCTCCTCGCATTGCGGACTTTGCCAAGAAGGCCCACTATCACCTGCACCTCCTCAGAGGCATTCTCCCTGCCCTCACCTTCCTCCAGAACCTCAATGTCTCCAGAGCTCTGATCTACTGCAACAGTCTCTTCCTCAATCTTCCCTTTCCCCCTCTGCCCCCTTCAACTAATCCAGAATAGGACTGCAAGACGTATCCTTTGCCTCAAGCCCAGCGACTGCATCCCTCCAGCCCTAAAATATCTTCACTGGCTCCTGGATGCTGCTAGGATCAAATCCAAGACCCTCTGCATCATCCACAAGGCTTTCCTGGGCCTTGGACCCTGCTACATCCAACATGTTCTCCCTAAATGCCTCCCTGCAAGAGACCTACGGTCTTCTAGCTCCAACTCTCTGCAGGTTAGACGCTACGTTAAGCAGATAGTGGGAGGTAGATCTCTCTCCTCTGCAGGACCTCCCACTGGAATGGTCTCCATGCCCCTCTGAGGATTGAGTCAAATCTATTTAATTCTGGAAGCTCTTCAAGGCCCTAATTTTCTCTTCTTCCTTCCCTCTCCCCTACTAACACCCCCATCTGCCGCAGTGAATGACTGCCTGGTTCCCTCCTGGTTCTACAGGAAAGCAGGTCCCCCCTTCCAGTTTACCCCCTCCTCGCACTTAGCATGTGGACCCTCACCACTTGCACCCCATGCATTTCCCTGGCACTTTCCCTCCTGACCTCCCCTTAGCACTCACCTAGCCCCTGTTGCCCTTCACCCCCTCCTCCAACCTCCCTCCACTTGCACCCTCTCCTCTTACCCTGCACACTAGGTTAAGCAGACTGGCACTTCCCTCTGTTGGGATGGAAATGAGCCAAGCCCAGCCCCCTAGGTGCTTCCAAATAATACGAATGCCATACGAGGTGATATAACATACAAGGGGGGAGTAGCCAGCATCACAAGGTCTCTTACAAAGGCCCTGCAGTGGAAAGAAGTAGCTGTGTAGCACTAGAAATGCCCATAACCCGCGACTCCATTTTGGATTAGACCCAGAAAGGACAAGCTGCAGGCCCGCGCTGCTCATGTTCTGAGTTCACAAAGGGTTACAAAGCCCAATTTCTGCACAACCATGCTGGCTCCACTTGAGCCCTGTTCCCACGGAAGTCCATTTCCCTCTCGTCCCTTCAGTCTTGCAAATATTTAGTATCGCCTCAAAGAATGTGCCCCGTGGGGAGCGTGGGACTGCACCAGGCTTTACGCTGTCTTCACTCATCTCCACTAACCTGCCATCAGGTCCCTAACTCCCACCCAGTCAGACCAGAGCCAGTCCCACACCACTCACTCGACCCCCACAACTTTGAATTCTTAATAAGCACAAAACCCCCTGGTCCTAACCCCCATAAAATGTCCACCAAAGATCTAAAGCCTACACAACTGTATTTCTCTCTAGCTGCAACATACGTCCCCTGTAACATGAGGTACCGGGAATGGTAAATCAAAGAACAATCACCCGGTTGGATATGTTGGATGCAGGAACTGCAGTATCAATGAAGCCCTGTATGTATGGGACAGCTCAACTGTATTTTATCCTGCCATCTTTTTGGCTCCATTTTCCGTACCGCCCAGGTGCCTGCCACATTGAGTGAATAGTCCATCTCAGTTGTTTAGTTTAGAGAGAAACAGTGTGTTTTATGCATGCCCTGACCTTCACCGCAAGGATGAGCCCAGCTGACCCACGTGCATCAAAATCGACAAGGAAGAACCAGCCAATTACCGCCTGGCATCCCCTAAGGAGCAGGACGATGTGTAAGGTGCCTCCAATCAGTGACACCAAAGCATACTATATGTGAATGATGATTTTAGTGTTTATAAACCCATGTTTGCAAACATAAGACCAGAGCGCTCTCGAGCAGCAGAGTCCTTTGCTGGAATTTGTACTCTGTACAATTAAACCTTGTTATTCTTGCAACGCTGTCTCTTCGCCTATTTGCCTAGTGGGATATATTTACTCTGGAGTGTGCGCATAGAGGAACTTGCCTTCACTTCCCCCCGTCTCCCTCGCACTTCTAGTTACTGCACTTGCATAATCCGAATGTCACAAAACCTAGTAGGACTGTTACTGTTATTTTTCTCCCCTGTCGCCGCCTTATTTGTCTTGTGGCGCATTGAAACATAATTTGTTGTATTTGCGCCTTACAAATAACCAATAAATAAATAAATAAATAAATAAAGGTTTACAAAGTGTTTTTAATGGGATTGCGCCATTGTAAATCAGGCCCTGTATGTCACAGACTTACCTGCCCTTATCCTTATGTTTTTGGTGGCTTTTTCCGGCCTTAAGAACATTCCATAGGGGACTTAACTGAAGGACTTGCCACTCCACCTCAGCAGCCAGTTTCATCAGTTCGAAGATAAGAGCATGTTTTCAGTGTATGCTCTAAAAATCTGTGAACAGAAAGTTAGGGATCAGAAAGGGGGTTCAGAATTGCAAGCAAATATTTTCCGGATACATTTTCGGGAAAGTGTTCCTGTTCATACAGGATTGGACGAGCGTATTGACTGCAGAACAGGTGAAAATGGAAGGTTAATCCATTTTGGATCTGAAATTAGGAATTTTAGCGGATATTATGGGTTTAATTCGGGAACGTTTTGCGCGGTGCAAAGTGACTTTGCTCCACAAAAATACACTCTGCAACGCACACTTAGAACCAGGCCTAATTCAGAGTGGTGCAGTGTGTATTTTTGTGGAGCAAAGTCGCTTCGCACTGCAAAAATGCTCTTTGCACCGCGCTAAATGGGCCTAACTAGGTAGCGCAGATGTAGTGCTTTTTGTGAATTAGGCCCATTTAGCGCAGTGCAAAGAGTACTTTTTCAGTGCAAAGTGACTTCGCTCTGCAAAAATACACTTAGAACCATTCTGTGAATGAGGCCCAGTTCTACGTGTTTGTTGGCAGTGCAAAGCCACTTTGCACGGTACTAAACATTCCATGAATTGGGCCCTAAATCAGGGAGTTTGTGGCATGGCTTTGTTGTTGTGGCAATTTGCTGAGAGAAGAACATTGGTGTGACCAGCGAATGGAAGCATTTGAAGAGTGCTGTTGATTTGAGTTCTTGTTAGCACATTCCTAGCTCTGTGAGGCCTGACATGAGGACAGCCCAGCATAAGTAGCCCAGGCCTTCTAAAAAGGAGTTCACCAAAGTGACATATGATGTTTTGATGGGTGAATGGCAGACTAGTCGCCAGCAATTTTAACTGTGAAAATGACATCTTGCAGAGTGCACTAACTTGGGAAATGATGCAGAAATCACATAGAATGCCTTCATTATAAGAATACCTGCACGCAGGACAGTGTGACCGAGGCTTTCAATACATGTCTTCACCCTTCAACAGGAATGTTTCTTTCATCTAAGAATCGGGTAATATTTGCTCATTCAAATCTTTAGTCGTTAAACACCTTCTGACACAGTGGAAAACTGATCCTCGATGAAGGAGGAATGCCGGCCGGCATACATGCGTGCCTTGGGCTGATGTAGGTAGACTCAAGGGTATACTAGTGAATCCTGCCCATACGAGGCTTCACATACACCATAGAAACCACCTGACATGAAAGTGAACCTTTCCAGACCCTAACAGAGATTCTAACAGAAGGAGAGATGATCTCACCAAACCCAACTCTTTGTTCTTTCTCATTCCAAAGTGTTTGAACCCACTCTCAGGCCTGCTGTGAACCTAAGTCCTCACCTCCTAAGCCTATTTTCAACTATATGCATGTATGCATAATTAACATTGTAGGTGCGATTACAAACACTTTGCATCTACAACTAGCAGCAGTGCAAAAACTGGGAAATGTCTGGTCTAGTCCTAGTGTGGTTCAAAATTGGCACTGGTGCAAATATGCATTCACTGTTTTTTTTTCCACTAGGGCAATTTTGTCCCTAGTGCTGCTTGTTCTTCAAGTGATGCAAAGTTTATTTAGTATGGCCCTTGTGCCTGAGTGAAAGATTCTTCGAATATCGCCTGCAGCTTTTACTCCACACCTTCCTAATCGTCCCCTGTGAGTGCAAGCTATAGCTCAGTAAAGTAGTGTTTTGCAGAACCTGAATTAGCACGCTTCTCCAGGAGGGAGTTCGCAAGATGGTGGGGCGCGGGGGCTTAAAATGTACATGTGGTGAGGACAACAGTGTCTCCTTGGTATATGTGACATGTCACACGACTGGATGTTTACCCTGACATGTAATTAGGCCCGGTGCAAAGTGTATTTTTGCAGTGCAAAGTACCTTTGCTACATGCCAAGCGTTCTGTGAATTAGGTCCATGTTCATTTAATGCGATTTGGCAACAGCGCAATGCTTTCTCTAGCGCTAGAGCTTTGGCATGGCGCAAGCATGCATTGAAATACTTTATTTTGCATTCGAGTAATGTTTGCTCTAGTGGTAACTGCACTTCACCCGGTGCAAAGCTCCTGTAATGTGGTCTGATGTGGCTTGGTCTGATTGCAAAGTTTACTTGTTTCGAGTTCTCTTGTATGATCTGTGTTATGCTGCCATAGAAGTGAAACCCTTGCACTTGGTATGCATTTATCTTGAAACAACGAATGAATGCGACCTGCAATTGGGAATTTTACACTGCCTTTTAAGCAAGCTATCTAAATGCTGGATTTTGAAATTCAAAACAGATTAGGCATTTTGGATTGTTAGATTTTTCAGGGTGTATCCTGCCCTGCAGACAGTAATGTGAATAAAGATTCTCAGATGTGAAACAACAGCAAAATCCCACAGTCAAATATTAGAGTATATTCGTGAAATTCGTTCGCTTTATCTGACATAATTTAGTGTGTTCCTTCGATTTAGATTTAATAAAACACTTGTATGTGCAGACTAATGCTATTCGCATCCCTGTGTCATTGGACATGCTAGACTCATAACCATGTGCATAATTATATAGTTGCTCCTGCAACCCGAGCAGAGTATGTTAAGGTCATGGCTGAAGGATAATGCCAGATGAGATGCGGTTGAATAATAATGCTATCCACAGATTACCCCAGAGTGTCTAATGAATAATCAAGCACAGAATTACAATGAAAAAAAAAAGAAAAGAAGAACAAGAATGGGAAAAGGTGCACAGTCATAGCTGTGTATCGACCGTGCAGCTAAAACTAGGGTGCATTGATGCAACCATTCAAATTCCCTATCTTTTCATGAGATCACCTGATGGGATATGATTGACAATGTCTTCAGCTATTCACCTCTACACATACATGCAGAAGAGCAGGTTGATATTTGACATTTTCAGTAAGCCTGCAAGATTATATTAGAATTGTGTAAACAAATTAAACAATTAGTATATTTACTTCTTTTCCTTGATTTCCATATTCTTGAGGGAAATGGGCAGATGTTCTAAAACAACAGCGTGCAAGAACATATTTAAGAATATTGCCATCAAAACACAACAAACATACCAAAAATGTTGTTATGCCATGATTTCAAACATGGCCTCATAAGTAGGAATGCTTGTGTTATAGGTCAAAGTTATGTTCCAGTTAAATGAGAAAAGATGCAATTATAAAGCTAAAATCCAGTCGACACTAAGCACACAGGGGGAGGGGATGGTCTTGGATACTGACTGCAATCAAGAAAAAGGTAGTCAGGTTTTCTGAGGAATCGCTACTCCTCTACACAGAGAAACGGAATGGGATATCCAAACCCTGCAATATTGAAGCAGAATTAGATCACCTATATAGATAACTTAGTTGTGATATCCATCTTTAGAGCATGTTTTCTTCCCATTATTTAATCAGACATTGTTGAATGCAGGCTCTTACCACCAAAGAAGAAGACAGCATTGCATGCTTCTTCTTTGTTCTTCTCCCTATGTCTTGCTCTCTAACCAATCAGCAACTGTGGAATGAAGGCTCTTACGGCCTAGAAAGGCTGTATTTCAAGCTTCCCTTTGTAATGTGTATAGACAGGGCAAGAATGAAACATAAGGTGGTGCCAGGAGAAGGAGACTATTCTGAAGAAGAAAGGCAGAAAGCTAGAACAATCAAATCATTATTTCATTTTATTTTGATTTGAATATGTAAAAAATCATTAAATATTTTAATCAGTTATGTTAAAAAGGCATCCTATATATCACGCATCCATACATTCATTCAATCTAAATAAATTCCTAAAACATTCAATTATTTTAAGATATTGAAGAGGAATATACAATTCATTTCCAATTCATTTCACCTATAAAATTCATTTCCAATTCATTTCACCTATACAATTAATAATAGTTCATTCCAGACAAGAAGGCATGGACAATCTCTGTCACAGGAAGCCCAAAGTAAGTCTTCCTCTTACTCCCCCACCCCGCTCCTTCACAGGTTCTGACAGCAATGAGTCCTTACCACCAAGCTCTATCGTGTGTAAGGTGGCATTCATCCTTGTTGAAGGCCCTTCCCTTCCACTTGGGGTCAGTAACTTAGGCATTGCAGTGCAACATAGAGTGCTCTAGTGTGAGCTTTAGTGTTTCAACTTGCATCTCTACTTTATCAGGATGAGCAGCCATTAATGATTAGATCTAAATGGGGGATTACTGCATTGGACGTTAAACCGATTATCAACTCATTAACATGTCTAGTGCTCCAGTGCCAGATGAACTATTGTAGCAACAACTGTGGTGAAATATTTTGTATTGTTATGTACTGGTAACACTTTGTAAAATCATGTATGAAACTGGTAAGACTCCCGATACGTGGCAGACTTGAATCATTGTCCCATTTCACAAAAATGAGGGACAAAGCTAGTCCAGGAAATTCTCAAATATTTTCCTTTCTAGGTATATTTCGGTGAAGTGGCTATCAAAAGAATGGAAATCTTGAGCAGAACAGTAAAAAGTGAATACTACTCCTTGGTGCAAAACATGGATTACTATATGGAATAACACTACTGATAAATAACACTTGTCAAGATGAACTGGCTTCAGAAGCTCCCATTGTATTGTGAAGTGGGGCTTCTTTTGATAAGTAATCCAAAGTGGAAAAAAGTAATCCTCAGAAGAGTACACGCTGTGCAAGAAACAACACAGATGTATTGCCCCCAATCAGTTGGGAGAACACATTCAGACAGTCCTGTGAACTGAACTGGGTGAAGGGTTCTCAACTCTGCCCATTGCAGCCACACTATTTATGGGGTCAAACCACAAAATCAAATTAAACATACGAGTTACATTTTGTGGCGGTTCAAATCAAATGATTGGACAAGCGTCATAGAGCCCCTAAAGGAAGCCATATATTACTTATCTTTAATTGGGCAAACACATTCTCTGAAACAAAAACCACAACACCCCATATGACATCATAATCCAACCATCAACACTACCCCTCAATTACATCATTAAGCTGACCAGCAGAACAGCTCTTATCTGTAATTGGCTGGCACAGGTCAACATAAAAATGGATAAACAGCTGCAAGCTAATTGGACCTTGTGTTTGAAGATAGCATGAGGCAAGGACATTCTACTGAGCCCATCAAATCACCTGTTGCACAGACATCAACAAGGCCATGAACATTGCGCTAACCCCTGGACCCTAACTTCCCTGGTCCTCTCCCACAACATGCTGCAAACTTTGCTCCAAAAAAACCTACAAGAGACCATTGCTGTAATTTACTGTATTTAATCCATGTTAGCATTGGGCTTCCAGGTGCCCGGCACTGTGACATTCGAAGTATCACATGAGAAGGCTCCAGCTGTATTGCACTCCTCTGTGAAAATTCTTCCTTGCAGCATTACCTGGTACTGCTTAGCATTGTGTGATCCTGACCTTCATTTCTTTCACTGTTTTGCTCTCAGGTTGCAAAAAATAAAAACACAGCAAGCTGCATCCTTTAATATGCACGTGCTTATTAATGCATTTTCTACCTCTGGTCCTAAAAAAACATGGCTGTCATACTGTTCACACATTGCTCATAACTCATAAGCACCCCTGCCCCTCCATCCTGCAGGGCCTGCTTAATAGACGTTTCCATAGTGTTTGATATAAACAGAGATAGGCTATGGAAGAAAGTGAAAGTGCAGGCATAGGGAATTCTGGCCATAGTGCTGAAATGAAGAAGCCAATCACTGTGACCTGCTGAGTGTATGTGAACAATGTAAATGAATGGTTTAAACAGCAATGCATTTTGGAGCCTTTGCTCTTTAACCAGCTTCAATCAGACATCTGAAGAACTTAATTGCTGGTTTGGAAATGCCGTCCAACGGTGGGATCTGAACCCACAAGCACCTTAAACTATGAATACAATAATGCTCTCAATCTTAGCCTCAACATTACTTTCTAAACATGCCATACAAGCTTGCACAGGGTAGCATTTCTTGTGAAATAGTGCATTGCTGTATTAGTTGCCTTCAGGTCAATTTGACAATGCATACAATAAATAATTAATTATATGCTGTTTTTGATTGCCTGAAATTTTAAAATACATGTCAATGGGCAGCCAAGATACTTCCATTTGCATCATAGACCTAGAGACTGCCCGCCTCCCATCAAGAAGTCATAACAGGTTTAAGCCCAGATGTTTAAAATGGTTGCCACATTAAAGATGGAATAAACATAGATTTAGGATCTATGTCCTCCTAAGCTGTATGCAGGTGTGCTTGATTAGCTTCCCTCTGGGTACCACTCAGGAGAGAATTAGGAGCTCATACAGATAATTACCACTTTTTAAAACATTCATAATTCAAATGCAGCCTCCATTACGTGCCATGTGATTTCCTTGTTGAGAAAGATAGGTTATATTAACTGGTCTAGACATCCTGGTCTAGTCTTGTTTAGATTATCCTCAGCATTTGAGGGTGACAGTACAAGTCTTTTAGACCTTTAGCAATTTTCGGTAGACAATGTTTATTTTTATTTTGTTTCATTTATTTTTGATTGTTTTTTATTGTATTTTTTAGCCACAAGCGTTTTTTTACAATTACATAACACATTATTTCGTATTGTACTAATACAACATGTTTTAAGATCACAGAGCAAATTAAAATTTCATTAATAAAAGAATGAATTACATCCTCATTTACAGTTAGTTAATTCTTTGTTTGACTGACCATTAGTGTCCATGTCTGAGTTCTGAATTGACAATTTAGATTGAGTGTGAGCAATCCCTTCACTTGATGCAGTTTGTTTTAACTCTTCTCCTCTTTGTCTCTTTCCGTGAGTAAATTTAGGTCTTTGAGAATCTTCACGACTTCTATCATGAGCCTTGACTCGTGTCCTGACACTAGTCTTTCCCAGAAGGAGTGGGTTGTTAGCGACCAACTGCTATGCACAAATCCAGTCAACCTCAGGATTCTGACTGCTTCTGTTCCAGCACACTCCATGAGTATATGTTTTAAATTTTGAAATCCTTGTATGTTGCACCAAGGGCAGATATTATCTGGGTAGTTGACCTTGTGTCTAATATGTAGTATCCCTCTCGTCGGTAGGAGATTAAGAGAGAATCTTATGAAGCGTATTCTCCGTTGAGGATTGGGGAATTGTCTTAAATATGTAGCATGCCAGCCTCTGGATTTATCTTGAGAGGATAAAGGTTGATATAAATATGAGCCCCTCACTGTGTCAATAGTTTTGATCCAGTCATACCTTTTTTGGGCTTCTTTGACGTTCAGGGGATTCAGTATCAGATCCGTGATGTTTCGTTCACATTTTAGGAGGATTGAGGAGGCTTGTAGTTTAAGTTTGTTGAGAAATGAGTTGTCCCAGTTTGTCAGCATTTCGTTGATGTTCCCAAAAGGGGATTTTTTTCCATGGATCTACTATCTGTCTGAAAAGGGACAGCACTTTCGACTTGATCTTGGAGTTCAGTGACTCTAAACCCAGCTTGTAGCGCAATACAAAGATGGGTTATGAAGGGGGCAGATTGAGAACATCATTCCATAGTTTGCCCTCTAGTCTATTCCATGTGATACTTTCTCTCATTAGGTTTGTGTCGATTCCATAGGTAATGGAGGGTATGATCTTTCCTATGTAGAATATCACCAATGGATTCAGGGAAAATGTGCAGTAGGAGTTGAGAATATTTTTCATTTTTGCTCTCAAATTCAGTAGTTTGTATTGCAGATCTTGCATCAAGAGGTCCATCGTGGGAAAGCTTCGTAGTTTAAAACCCAAGTATGTTCCATCCATTGCAACTGGAATTTGATGGAAATCTAAGTACCAATTGAAGCTTGCTTCCCGTGTTCTTGGATTTTTAAATTTGATGATGTTTGATTTAATGTGTTTAATCTGCAGATCGTTTTGTTTCATATATGTCCCCAGAGCTGTTAAGAGGTGTTGTAGCCCTATTGGTGTGTGGTCCAGCAAGACGATGACGCCTGCATAGGCGATCCATGATGGTTTTTGTTTTGCTACCTTCGGGCCTGCCATACCATCCAAGCTTCTTGATAGGTCTGCTAAATAGATGTTAAAGAGACAGGAAGCAAGTCTGCAACCTTGCTTTACTCCTCTTGCAGTTATGATGTTTTCACTCAGTCTTCCTGCTTTATCCAGCCTGATTTGTAATTTGGTTTGATTGTGGAGCTCAATCACTATCGCTAGGAGAGCACTTGGTATTCCCCAACTTTTTAGCTTGTTCTACAATAGGTCTCGGTTGATGGTATCAAAGGCTTGGCAAAAATCCATCAATGTTCCGTATAGCATGTTACTTCCTTTTTGGAATGACTTGCTGGTTATTAGACTCATTAGAGTACCATTTAGCATTGTTGATAGACCAGTGCGGAAACCGATTTGTTGTTTTTCGCAGGATCCCCTGGTATTCTGCCCAATTTTCAAGTTCGTTCAGTACTATTCCCGTAAAGATTTTGCTGTCTACGTCCAAAAGGGTGATCGGGCGATAGTTCTTCGGGTCTTCACTTCTGTAGATAGGAATTATTACTGATTTTTTCCAGGACGCTTTACTTCTCTGAATAAAGTTGTGAGAACATCTGACCATACTGGGATGTTGGACTTTAATATCGCATTGGTCAGCCCATTTGTGCCAGCAGCCCTGGGCTGATGATTTTTTTTATCATATCTATTATTGTATTTTTGTTGATGGGTAGGTCCCAATCTGCATTGTGTACAATCTCTTCAACAGCTCTTGTGGATCTTTTAACATGGTCACTTAGGTATGTTTGCCATGATTTGTTTAGTTGTCATTGAGTTGATGATGCACCAGAAATTCCTTGAGCTTGTATGATTTACTGCCTGTAGCATGCATTCTCCATCCTTCTGTAGACGCATTTGTTTGTTTGCCTTAGACACATTTTTGTATTTGTTTTTTTAGTTTCATACTATGATCTATTTAGGTGCATTTTTGTGAGTTCACACATAGCCTTTCTCATTTCCTTTTTCTTTGCCCATGATGCTTCTTTGAAAGCATGCTTGTGTGTTCTACAAGCATTACTCTGTTTCTTACTCTGTGGTGTATCTAAGTCCCACAAAAAGTCTACAAAGTTCTGAGGGTTGCATAATTTGGTGATCCTTCCATCATTTAACCTGTCTAGGCAGTTTTCTAATTTCTTATTCAGTGTGGCTCCCCCTTTTTTGAAGGTGGTCAATTTATTTTTCCCGTTGTTTACTTGAGGCATCTGATCAGAATAGTTATGCTTGGCTACTTCTATTTTACAATCTATGGGGCTAGTTAACATATTATGATCACTGTTTGATTTTCCTTGATACTGAAGTGTTGACATTTATCAAACAGATTTCTTGATAGCAATAAGTAGTCAATCGCTGTGTTTGAGTTCCCATGTTTCCCTGTGGGATTTGGTGGAATGTCACAGTTGATACTGCCAAAGTTCCAATCTGTAAGAAAGGTCAGCCATTTCTTCCCATTCGCTGTTGGTATCCTTGTGCAACCTCTTATTTTCTCAATCATGGTGATGCATTGAGAATTTAGATTTCCCACTAGTATGGTATACGTAACTCTACCAGAGCTTACATTTTTCTGCAAATGTTGGTAATATTTAATAGGAACTCATTCAATGTTGATGTTGCTGGGTTCCAGTATAAGTTCATGACCGTTATGATTTGTGTGTGTCTATTGTTTCGGATTTCCATTTTGGTAACCAGTATTCCATTTGGTCATTTCTCAGTAGCTCAACATTTCTAAAGATTGAGTTGCGACATGCAATTAGCAAACCTCCTGCGGGTCGTCCCTCTCCTTTCCTTGTAGTGGCTTGTTCAACAATTGAGTATCCGTCAACCTTAAAGCAAGACATTAACCACGTCTCCTGAATTATGATTATGTTATAATGATTAAATATTTCCTCCTTATTAGTTTTCATTTTGAAAGAGCCAGATCCCTTGGTATTCCAACTGATGATCTGCAGATTTTTTCGCTAGAGATTATCTTCTGTCAATTCCAATTTCTTGAAGATCTGTGACAGGATTTCTGGAATCAATGCCCAAACTTTTGTTTTTTCGTTAGGTGGTTGTACTGTAGCTGTTTTTCTTTGTTCCTCAATTACACTGTTGTAATTACTTTCAGGGACTCTGGTTTTATTCTCCTCATCATTTGCACATCTTTTATCTGTTATTTCACATTTGTTTGGCATCTGAGCCGGAACAGTATCCCAGCTTCTTAAGTTCTTTAATTACTTCTTATATTGCATCTGCTCCCACTCTGGTTTTCAAGCCGATCTCAACCAAATCTGTGCAGCTATAGATAGGGAATTTGAGGTATTACCCAAATTGACCTTTTACAATGGACCTTTTGTCCTAATTTACCTAATTATAGTGGTCCTAATTGACCTTCTGCACAATTGACCTTTATATTATTTTAGTTATTTTATATATATATTTTGGGTTGGTTTTGATTTATAAATAATATAAGGGGATTGGGTGGGGGTTTTAGGGTTTTTTGGATTGGGTGGGAGGTTGTGGGAGTTCCCCCCACATGTATGTCCTAATTGACCTTTTAAATTAGGTCAATTCTCCCGAGGTCAATTCTCTTGAGGTCAATTGTGAAAAGGTCAATTAGTATACTACCGAATTTAACATATTCTATGTCCGAGGATGAGAAAAGAAATAGATCTGTCACATATTTAAATATATGAAGAATTGTGCTTATATTGAAAAGTTTCTCACCTCTCCCTTTTCTGTGTGTTTGCTTCATCCATACTTTTGGCAACACGTATTGGCTGACATTGATTGTCTTCTTTTCAAGTACTTGTTTAGGCATGCCTTCTTGCTCCTCTTGTTTATCTTTGCATGTGCATGTTCAATCCTTTTTTTGATTTTGGGATTCTGGATCTGCGAGTCGGTGACACTTGAGTTTCATTAATGTGATTGGTTCCCCTGTTGGTTCTTGACTCTCCATTTTGTTTTCAGTCAGGACAATTACTGCCAAACTTTCCTGCCCCTGAGCGTTATCTCTGTTTGGTTTGGATCTTGGCAAAAATGTTGGTGCAATTTTTTGTGGCACTTGATTTAGGTCTTTTTAAATTCCTATAGTGAGTGCTAAATTAGTCTTATTAACTTTGGTCTGCTCCTTGGGTAGGTTATCATCATTCTGCATATTTTCTTGGTCATCGGTCACCTCAGTTGCAATCCTATCTCTATTGTTGCGTTTTGTCTTCTTTTTTTAGCACTTTTTCCATACTCTTTATTGATGGTGTTTTAAGTGTTTTAATGAATGCTGTTGTGGCAGTGTTACATATTTTCCTTTTTTCTGATTTTTGGTTTTCGGTTTTTGTGTTCCCTTTTGAGTATTACCTGTTTCATGTGTCTGTTTCTTTATTTATTTTATTTATTTATTTATTTATTTATTTAAATTTATATAGCGCGCAAGTAACCCATGGGCATTGAGGCGCTGTTACTTGCAAGAGCTTAGTTACAGGCAAAGAAGCATTCATCAGTACATTATGTATTCAACAGGCATAGAGCTGCTGTTTTGGTTGGTACAGTTGGTCATTACAAACAGTTTATGCACTGGAACATAGGAGATGTATTCAGCTGGTGCGAGGAATCTTATGTGAATAAGATGGTTTTTATGGATTTGCGGTAGGTGTTCTCTTCGTCTTTTCTTCCTCTGCCACTTTCCTTTTATTGTTGGATCTTCCTCCCCATCATTTTGGTCTTCCTTTTTTTCTGCGATGTAGATTTCTGTTTTGCGAGGTGTATCTTTTCTTCCATCATGGAGTCAGATAATGGTGTGTCGTGCTCTCATTTTGTTTTCTGCATTCTGATGTTGTATGTCTCTTCCTAATGATATGACATTGTTGTTTACGGCTTTGAGTTGCAGGTTGGAATCTATCCATTTGGCATTTAATTATTTTACAGCCAAAGATTGTGTGGTAATTTCAGTTTTCATTTTGGTTAGTTGCTCTTTCATTAATGAATTTACAGCTGTTTTTAGTCTCAGTAGCGAACTATGTTTTTCCTCGGTCTCCTTAGTGAGTTCCATGAGAATTCCAGTATGTATTTGAACCTCTCCTTTTAACATTTCAAAGACATTTACCAGAAAGCTTAGTACGAGGTTTAGGGCAGTTAGGGTCGAAACCTCTGTCTCCTTTGTATCTGTGTTGTTATTTTGATTTTCAGTTGGTATTTTGGTGGTATTTTGTGTCAACTTCTCTTTGTGTTGCTCTGTTTGCAACTCTATTTCTGATTGGAAGATTGCATTTAGTTCATAAGATGAATCTATTGAGATGTGTGCGCTGGCACCATAAGTTTCTTCCAATGATTGTGAATGTTTTCCGGTTCAACAGGAAAGTTTTCCATGGTTGTTGATGCTGTTTTTGTGCACATAGATTTTTCCACCTTATCTAACATATCCACATCGCTTAAGCTATGACATCTACATTTGGGGAAGAATTCCATTATTGTTCTCTTCATGGTCGTAGCTGTTAGCGTGTAATCCACAATCTTGGGCTGTGTGATTTTTATGTTTCTGCAGTTTGGCGTTGATTGGTGTGTGTCTGCCTTCCGAGTGATAAACCCTGAGGTAGATGGTAGTTGTGTGCCTTGGACAATGTGCGTCAATTGGGGGTTCCGCCAAATCATCATAAGATACATGGTTGGTGGATTTAGTCTTCAGTTATCTGTTTTGATTAGCCTTTGTGTCGTTGGTCACCTGTGGTGTTTCATCTTGCTCTGGGGCTTTGAGATCATCCAAGAGTGTTCACCTTCTTAGGTCGTACATCCACGTGTTTTTAATATTTGTTTGGAGGTATGCTCCGATATTGACTAGTATGGCTCCTCTTGTGCTATCTGCACCTTGGTTAACCATCAGTTGCCTCTGTCTTGTATTGTCTGTATGTGAACTTTTCAGGAAGCAGCCTCTTTGGCAGTTAAGGGCTCACAGGTTTAATACCCACAGTCACCCTTTTTGGAGTTAATTGCAAACCCCTTTACCCAACCAGGCAATGTTTTCCTTGTTTGTCTGCTATGGTCGAGCCATTGCTATGTGTCACTGCTCATAGTACCTGGGAGCAATGATTCAGCCTGTGGTCATTTGCTGTTTCCTGCTGCTACCTTCGTATTTACAGTGCTACTTTTGTTGCTTAGAGGTAGAGCAACTGTTGCCTAATGTTCATTCCCAACACTGACACCCGTGTCTCAGTAAACCTAGTGCACACTGCTGATTTCATGATGTATACTAAGGGAAGGGGAGGGCAACCGATCAGGGGAATGCCTTCTCTTTGCCGCTAGCCTTGTCATTAATTTTGCAGCTATTTCATTCACTCAGTAGATAATGAAGATACTCACAGTGTCCTAACTTGTTGTCACACAGCTCTTTGTGTGTTCGTCTAAGGATGAGTGTCGGGTAGGTTTGATACCGTCTTTACTGTTGATTAGCTGCACACAGCCTGCCATTCCTTGATGTGGAATGGAACTGCTCGTTTGTGTTGTTCATGTGTCAGGCAGTTCACTTGATGAGACAATAGATTTGCAGTTCTGCAGTCACAGCTCCAGGAGCCACAGAACACAGAACTCTATGACACACTCTGCCACGCTCTGACGTGGTCAGAGTGTTTGAGCACTTAGTCCTGCCTTCTGATAGTAGAAACTGGATATAGACTCTCCTTCCACGTTCTAAATGCTCTGGCTCCTGCTCTTGCTGCAGTATTGCTTGCACAGTATTGCTTGCGCAGAACACTCTGACATACTCCGGCATGCTACACTGTGGCCCGAGTGTTTGAGCACTTAGTCCCGCCTCCTGAGAGTAGAAACTGTAGATAGACTCTCCTTCCACGTTCCAAATGCTCCAGCTCCTGCTGCAGTAATGCTTGCACAGTATTGCTTGCGCAGAACACTCTGACATACTCCGGCATGCTACACTGTGGCCCGAGTGTTTGAGCACTTAGTCCCGCCTCCTGAGAGTAGAAACTGTAGATAGACTCTCCTTCCACGTTCCAAATGCTCTGGCTCCTGCTCTTGCTGCAGTATTGCTTGCACAGTATTGCTTGCACAGAACACTATGACATACTCTGGCACGCTCCGCTGTGGCCTGAGTGTTTGAGCACTTAGTCCCGCCTCCTGAAAGTAGAAACTGGAGATATACTCTCCTTCCACGTTCCAAATGCTCCGGTGTCCTGCTGCAGTATCGCCTACACAGTATTGCTTGCACAGAACACTCTGACATACTCCGCCACACTGCGCTATGGCCGAAGTGTTTGAGCACTTAGTCCTGCCTCACTCTGACACACTGCAAGAGGCATTGGCTGCTATGTTCAGAGAAGACCACTAGTTGCCCAGAATGTAAATTCCACTGCCCAGACAATGTTTATGCTCAGCCAGCAGTGCCAACATTACCTTATATTAGTACCCCAGAGGGTGGTTGGCGGCCTCCCAGCCAATCAGGAGACACAGAATGGAGGCTTTAACACATGGTAAAGCCCCCACTCTGAGCTTCTGCAGAGCTGGAGGCTGCCATCTTCCCCCACTGGGTACAAGGTAAGTGGCCCCTGCGCTCCCCTGTGTCCCCTTCCCTCCACTGCACCCCCTGTTTCCAGATATTTAGATCCCCCACCCCACTTACCTGGTGCTCCCAAGTCCCTTGCTGGCACCAGGAAGATTAGTGTTCCAGGTGCGTTGCCGACCCGGAAATGACCACCATGGAAAGGGAGAAGGGACTGTGTGTAGTTCTCTTCTGCTCAATCAATGGCAACCATCTTGTTTTGTAGTCTTTTTTCTAAGTTGCAAAACTGCAAACACATTGTTTCTTAACTTAAAAACAACACTATTAGTATTCCAGTAGAACGTGTGGGGATATTAATAGCGTTAAACCCCACCGGGTGGGAGCATTGCAGGGGCACGTGAATGCCAGAGCTATCATTAAAGCCGTTTTGAGTTACCATTCATAAGTCTAGTTCAACTATTATATCACAACCCATGCTCCATGATTGCTGCTTTGATCCCCAAAGACATGGTGTTCTCATTCCTGGCATCTGCCATGGTGGCAAGCTCAAAGTTATAACTGGATAACCACACCAGCCAGGGTGGCGCATGGCAGACGCCATCCAGGAATGCATGCGCGATATACCAGTGATGAAATGCCTCTCTGAACGTGGAAGTAAAAGTGCTGCCCTCCACTGCCCGCTACTCAATTTGCTTTGGCAGTTGTTGTGGCAATTAGAATTCCCTGTGTTATTCTTCCTGACCTTTAGCTCCTGACTCTAGTTTGCATTCTGGAAAAGTCTGTCAGTATTTCCCTGGTTTTAATAGACAGATATTATCCCCATACAATGACTGTCTCTTCGCTGTGATTGTGCTCTGGACTTCCACACAGGGTCTCCCTTGGCTCATATGAATTGTCATAACTTCCTGGATTCTGACCCTCTTTGGCTTCCCATGAACTGGCCTTGCAGCGTAGGTATCCCGCTTCGCATCCCAGCTCATCAGGTAACTGGCTCTGGGACATGGGAAAGGAGAAGAGTGGGGTTAAACAATGATGGTAATATTTTTACTAATCCCTGCTTTCCTTTGTAGCCTTGGAAGAGAACCTTGTTGGCATTCTTCCGCATTTTTCATCCAAACCGGTGACTTGAAGGAGAGTTTGGATACGTGGCGTTGCTTGGTTGGGTGTGAGCTCCACCCGCCAAAGGTGTTGCATAGAACGTGTTTATGCTAAAACAATTGGAAGTGAGCAAATGCATATTGAAACTTTAATTGATAATAGAAGAAAAAGAATCAGCGTACCTTATTTAGTGGGCATCATATTTTCTTGTTTAAGCCTCGTGTATCATATGCAAGTACTCATCTGAAGCTTTTGTCATGAAAATCTAAAGAGGACAATGAAAATGAAAAGCAATTTAGAAAATGAAAGCTAATTTCAGAAAGTGGAAACATGCATTTGCAATGTTTCTTTCGGCTCTCCATATCAATACTGAAAGACAAATATATATATATTCTTTCTATCTAACCATGTAAGGTCGCTTGATATAATCGGGGGGCACAAAGCTAAAAAACTAATCCCAGTAGAAATAACCCCACCACTTTTGTGCACTATTTTATATACATAGAGCTGGTAGTGTGTGGTTTTAAACAGGTTTCAAAATGGACACTAGTTTTGTTGTGTTAAAGGTATTACCAAATATACCCGTATCTTCAGATCAGGAAACATTTGAGCAATTGAGAATATTCTGAATTCTGTATGTTAAAAGAGCACTAATCTGTGTATAAATGGCAAGACAAGCCTCATTGGCCGAGTCAAAGAATTGTGCATGTTTATGTAAGTCCCAGAGAAGGAGTCTTTGATAGGATTATAAATGCTAACAAATTAGTGTGCTATCCTTTACTGTCCAGGGTTGGGGTAATGGCATTAGGATCCAGAATTGGTTTAAGTAGACACAGATTATCTCAGTTGGTCAATAAGATGCCAATTTATTCTTGAGTGTGTTAGCAAGATGTTACTCATACTTACGTATTCTTCATCTGTAATGAGGGTTCACGTGATTATTCTACACGTCTTTGTTGATAGCCGCTGGTCATTGAAGCACTGTGCTGCCCTCATCCTGCTCACCTTTGGCACCCTGTTGCGATGAGTGCCCCACGTTGTCACCATTCTTCGTTCCCCTGCTTCTCTTTTTATCCATTTTTGAAATGTGTTCCCCTGCTTCCCCTGTGCCACTCTACTAGACTGCACAGGGCTCCTCGATTGGCATGCCACCATAGCACCATAGAGAAGCTGCTATTTTCCATATTTCATGGTCTGGGGTGTGTCCTTTGACACCAGACATACCTCAGACTTTTCCCTCATTTTTGTTAAGTTTACAGATGGGGACACCCCTTTGATCCGTGCCTTTTTTCTTCCATTTCCCCTTTCCATTTCTGCTTCTTTGTCCCATCACCTGCTGGAACATGAAAACCGCCTGCTCCCAAATCAAATAGTTTATGACATAGAATTTGCTTTGCGAAAAGGTGAGCCGGTCCTGTGATGAGAATTAGTCAATGCTCCTCTGCACTGACAAAAACCTAGCCATTAATCATTTTCCCAAAAAATAATACATGATTAAATGTATTAGAGAGAAACAGCTGAAGAGAGGACGAGTAATTGGAAGGCTGATTGCGTGAACTGCATTCTGCCACTGGCTTCTCAACAAGCTATGATTGCTATGTATGGACACCACACTGGGTCAATTTGCCAGCTGTAGAATGCCATTTGTGGAAACATTGCCAGAGCATCCCTGTTTAACCCCTATATGGATGGGGGGAGCAACAATAGATGTGTAGATGAGCGAGGATAGAGGAAGTGGAGTTGGGTTGGGGTAGGACGCTATACAAAAATTGGAAAGTTGGATGCTGCAATTTTTACTGGTAACATTCAATTTCCATCAAAAAACCATGGATACCCATAATTGCCAGCCAATTTTATTTTATATTATTTTTAAGTAATAGTATCTCAAAGTATGTGGCACTACACACATATATTGGGTGTCCAGTTGAGACCAGATTATAAAAAAAAAAAACAAGATGGTGGAGGATGATCGAGCCGGGGACATGGGATTAGGACAGTCCCAGACAGAGCAGTGTACAGTGGATGTTGACATTCACATTGCATATATTGGGGCACCGGGGATACATTACAGAGATATTCCCAGAACCACCCAATATTTTGGTTAGCCACTGAAACCAGGATTATAGCCTACTATTCCAGGTTCCAAAAGTATCCATTTAGCCACTAGAGCTCACCTTCTCCTAAACCCAGGCTGCCATGGAAGCTGGACCAGGAGAGCACATTATCCCCATCCCTCACCATCCAGAGATAAATTCCCCTTTCATTCTCAGGAGCATCACATATCAAATTTGAAACAAATGAAGCCAGAAAGGTGATGTCCAGAATCTCGCAATCAGTGACTGACGTCTCAGGTGGAAATTGCTACAAAACTATTGAATATAGCAAATCACTGCATTCTTCAATGCCAGTTGCATCATTTCATTTGCTGAACAATAGTTCTTCAAATTGCAATGAAAGCCTATGGATTTCAAAAGGTTTAGCGAGTTCTCTAGGATCCTTATTTAGAGGGAGACCCAATAACAGGCAGTCAGATAGAGTGTGATCCTTACAGACAGTTCCCATTGCCTTAATAGAAGACTAATTGCTTAAGGAAGTTGAATGACCAAATGGCAGACAGTTATTCACCAAAAGCATCCAGTTTGTTTTTGATCAGACCATTTAAAGGCTGCAGTGATGGAAAGGTTCACATGTATTCCACCATATTAGGATACTGCTGGTTAAAGTGGATTTTCTGCACATAATATCTGTGGTCCATAGCTTGCGAGTGGCCAAGCCACAGTTTAGCTTCCTTTGCCCTTGTGTTCTTACTGTAGGTGCAGAAGACTTGGGCCTGATTTAAAAAACATTTGCATCACGCAAGTGAGAATTAGCGATGACACACTGGAGAGGCACTATGGAGATTATTGCTGTAATAATGCATTGAATCGAGCTCTCCTGCTTTGAGACAGGAATACAGAACACAATTGTTAGAGTGATGATGAAATGATGCTTCCCCTCTTAGAAATGATGTTGACTGCCCTAGTGTACACATGGGTAAAGATACTGAAGGTCTCCCCCTCTGTGGCCTCAACCAGCACAATAGACACCTGTAAACTCAATGGCCAATCTTATATTGTAGAGCATGTCAGTAGCTCAAATATATGTATTATCCATACTAAATCAGTGGCACTTAATTGAGCAGGTGCTGAGAAAGGATTATCTGACGGCTTTTCGAGCTTTAATTATATAAATGGACAAAGTTTAATCAAAGTCATTCCCATTCTATTCCAATCGAAATTTCAGAATTGTGTTAAAAAAAGGAAAAGGCTGCCTTGTAACCAATAAAGACTGCCAATATATGTTGTTCACTTTGAAACACATGCTTATTCAAGAAAAAACATCCAGGTTCATGGTTGATGGGGTTCCTATATGTACCAGTGGCCGATGTATAATTGACATGAAGTGACTTTATTCATCGGATTTCTCCATTAACATACATCATTAAACACATCATTGTAGAAACAAATATGCATACAAAATTTAAAATAAGTTAAAAACACGATGTTAAATAGAGAATTCTCCCCACTTCCGTTTCAATCTAAAACTTTCTAGAAATATGTTATCAGGGCCTTGCTCGCGTACGTACCCAAGTTAAAAATAAAGTCAAGGGGCCTCGTTACAAGTAGGGCGGTAAGGGTTAACGGTCACCGGTAACGAGACCGGTGCCGTTAAACCCTTACTGCCCTACTACGAATTCCCTTTGCGGGTCCTTCCTTAATGCCTGCTTTTTGCAGGTGTTAAGGACGGGACCTTCAAAGGGACTTTAGAGCTAATAACAGTACCGTAATTTACGGTACCGTTATTAGCGCCTTCCCCATTCCCATTGAGCCCTATGGGGGCTCAATGGGAATGGGGAAAGGCCCTGGTGAATGGGGAATTACCGGTCCCGCCAACCTTGGAATGGACCGGTAATTGCTCCATTCACCAGGGCGGAATCGGAACGAGTTTGGAGGCAGACATGCCGCAAATAGTGGCGTGGTTACCTCCAAACTCAGAATGAGGCCCAAAGTCCTGACAGATCCAAATTAAATATATAATTGGAATAGGTATGTAATCGACCTGGTCCTCTAGCCTATTTTTCTGTATCCACCAATTTGGCAATTTAAATTAGACTAAAATTGGAATTACTGTAATTAAATTCTGTCTTTATTCAAATTCTGTCTCTTTATATTGTTACGGCTCTGCATAGCCACGGCACAGCAGCAATATGTATGCTATTGTACTCAGTTTATTAACCTCGTTAGGATGAAAGGCAGAGTCAGCCATGCCAGCATTCGAATCAGTGATCTCACACTCTGTATGTTCCTGATTCATTGAACTATTGCACCCATCACGGTGGGTTGATTGGTAATACTAACTCTACACATTGAAGAATTGGTGGTGGCAAGCCTCCCACTGTACTTGATGTGTTTCATAATATCATGTATTAGTGAAATGGATGAAATGACTGCAGAATTCAAAGGACATTGGGATGGATTGCCAAATTAGACAGTGACCAAATAGAGGTGTTAATATAAATATGATATAGTCTTTTCGGCCATTGCACAAAATGTTTTTCTTGCGTAGGTCTTGCATACACCTGGGAAAGGTCTGTGAGACCTTGAAAGCTAATCTTTGTTCCATCTCTGCAAGTATTTTCCGTTAGTCCAATTAAATGAATCAAAACCTGCCTCTTGTGTTATTTTAAATCTGGGCAAACACAACGTTGAACATTTCTATTTGCACAGCTTTATTTTAGAAAAGGCAATTTCAGTTATTGCCACCTATTCATCAGTCAGTTATTGCCACCTATTCATCAGTCAGTTATTGCCACCTATTCATCAGTCAGTCAATATACTTTTATTCTGCGTGCACCATCAAGTAAAACAAATACCATACATCCAATGACAAAGAATACACACACTACACAGTAGATACACAGTAATAGCCCAGTACAGGAATGACAAAAGATTAAATCAGGTATATCCAGCACAGAGTTAATACAAAATTCATAGTAAGAGGGAGCTAAAAACAATTAAATTTATGCTGGACGATAGTCACTAAAACCTCTGAGGAGAGCATGATTTGCAGCCTCAGAGTACAATTAAACCAGGCTATTAAGGTACGGGATTATCATCTAACTATGGGGTACATACAAACCAAACCTTTACTCTAATATACTGCCAAAGAATGGGCTATGCCGAAGACTACACTGTCAGCCCCCGGTTTCTACCATTTCTTCCTTAGAAGCCATGTCCTATGCTTATAGCGCGCACACTCAAAAACCACAAACGGGGCTGAGATAATTTTTAACAGATTCAGAGCGCTGATTTAGTATCTCAAACTCCTAATTTCCGTAATATTGGCCTCAAGTACAATCGCCTAAAATACATAGATACAGGCGAAGGAGACTATTCTGAAGAAGAAAGGCAGAAAGCTAGAAAAATCAAATCATCATTTCATTTTATTTTGATTTGAATATGTAAAAAATCATTAAACATTTTAATCAGTTATGTTAAAAAGGCATCCTATATATCACGCATCCATACATTCATTCAATCTAAATAAATTCCTAAAACATTCAATTATTTTAAGATATTGAAGAGGAATATACAATTCATTTCCAATTCATTTCACCTATAAAATTAATTTCCAATTAATTTCACCTATACAATTAATAATAGTTCATTCCAGACAAGAAGGCATGGACAATCTCTGTCACAGGAAGCCCAAAGTGAGTCCCCCACCCCGCTCCTTCACAGGTTCTGACAGCAATGAGTCCTTACCACCAAGTTCTATCATGTGTAAGGTGGCATTCATCCTTGTTGAAGGCCCTTCCCTTCCACTTGGGGTCAGTAACTTAGGCAGTGCAGTGCAACATAGAGTGCTCTAGTGTGAGCTTTAGTGTTTCAACTTGCATCTCTACGTTATCAGGATGAGCAGCCATTAATGATTAGATCTAAATGGGGGATTACTGCATTGGAAGTTAAACAGATTATCAACTCATTAACATGTCTAGTGCTCCAGTGCCAGATGAACTATTGTAGCAACAACTGTGGTGAAATATTTTGTATTGTCATGTACTGGTAACACTTTGTAAAACCATGTATGAAACTGGTAAGACTCCCGATACGTGGCAGACTTGAATCATTGTCCCATTTCACAAAAATGAGGGACAAAGCTAGTCCAGCAAATTCTCAAATATTTTCCTTTCTAGGTATATTTCGGTGAAGTGGCTATCAAAAGAATGGAAATCTTGAGCAGAACAGTAAAAAGTGAATACTACTCCTTGGTGCAAAACATGGATTACTATATGGAATAACACTACTGATAAATAACACTTGTCAAGATGAACTGGCTTCAGAAGCTCCCATTGTATTGTGAAGTGGGGCTTCTTTTGATAAGTAATCCAAAGTGGAAAAAAGTAATCCTCAGAAGAGTACACGCTGTGCAAGAAACAACAAAGATGTATTGCCCCCAATCAGTTGGGAGAACACATTCAGACAGTCCTGTGAACTGAACTGGGTGAAGGGTTCTCAACACTGCCCATTGCAGCCACACTATTCATGGGGTCTTTGAGCAACACGTATGGGCTGACATTGATTGTCTTCTTTTGTTTAGGCATGTCTTCTTGCTCCTCTTGTTTATCTTTGCATGTGCATGTTCAATCCTTTTTTGGATTTTGGGATTCTGGATTTGCGAGTCGGTGACACTTGAGTTTCATTAATGTGATTGGTTCCCCTGTTGATTCTTGACTCTCCATTTTGTTTTCAGTTAGGACAACTACTGCTAAACTTTCCTGCGCCTGAGCGTTATCTCTGTTTGGTTTGGATCTTGGCAAAAATATTGGTGCAATTTTTTGTGGCACTTGATTTAGGTCTTTTTAAATTCCTATAGTGAGTGCTAAGTTAGTCTTATTAACTTTGGTCTGCTCCTTGGGTAGGTTATCATCATTCTGCATATTTTCTTGGTCATCGGTCACCTCAGTTGCAATCCTATCTCTATTGTTGCGTTTTGTCTTCTTTTTTAGCACTTTTTCCATACTCTTTGTTGATGGTGTTTTAAGTGTTTTAATGAATGCTGTTGTGGCAGTGTTACATATTTTCCTTTTTTCTGATTTTTGGTTTTCGGTTCTTGTGTTCCCTTTTGAGTATTACCTATTTCGTGTGTCTGTTTCTTTATTGTTCTCTTCGTCTTTTCTTCCTCTGCCACTTTCCTTTTATTGTTGGATCTTCCTCCCCATCATTTTGGTCTTTCTTTTTTTCTGCGATGTAGATGTCTGTTTCGCGAGGTGTATCTTTTCTTCCATCATGGAGTCAGATAATGGTGTGTCATGCTCTCATTTTGTTTTGTGTATTCTGATGTTGTATGTCTCTTCCTAATGATATGACATTGTTGTTTAAGGCTTTGAGTTACAGGTTGGAATCTATCCATTTGGCATTTAATTATTTTACAGCCAAAGACTGTGTGGTAATTTCAGTTTTCATTTTTGGTTAGTTGCTCTTTCATCAATGAATTTACGGCTGTTTTTAGTCTCAGTAGCAAACTGTTTTTTTCCTCTGTCTCCTTAGTAAATCCATGGGAATTCCAGTATGTATTTGAACCTCTCCTTTTAACATTTCAAAGACATTTACCAGAAAGCTTAGTACGAGGTTTAGGGCAGTTAGGGTCGAAGCTTCTGTCTCCTTTGTATCTGTGTTGTTATTTTGATTTTCAGTTGTTATTTTGGTGGTATTTTGTGTCAACTTCTCTTTGTTTTGCTCCGTTTGCAACTCTATTTCTGATTGGAAGATTGCATTTAGTTCATAAGATGAATCTATTGAGATGTGTGCGCTGGCACCATAAGTTTCTTCCAATGATTGTGAATGTTTTCCGGTTCAACAGGACAGTTTTCCATGGTTGTTGATGCTGTTTTTGTGCACATAGATTTTTCCACCTTATCTAACATATCCACATCGCTTAAGCTATGACATCTACATTTGGGGAAGAATTCCATTATTGTTCTCTTTATGGTCGTAGCTGTTAGCGTGTAATCCACAATCTGGGCTGTGTGATTTTTATGTTCCTGCAGTTTGGCGTTGACTGGTGTGTGTCTGCCTTCCGAGTGATAAACCCTGAGGTAGATGGTAGTTGTGTGCCTTGGACAATGTGCGTCAATTGGGGGTTCCGCCCAATCATCATAAGATACATGGTTGGTGGATTTAGTCTTCAGTTATCTGTTTTGATTAGCCTTTGTGTCGTTGGTCACCTGTGGAGTTTCATCTTGCTCTGGGGCTTTGAGATCATCCAAGAGTGTTCACCTTCTTAGGTCGTACATCCACGTGTTTTTAATATTTGTTTGGAGGTATGCTCCGATATTGACTAGTATGGCTCCTTTTGTGCTATCTGCACCTTGGTTAACCATCAGTTGCCTCTGTCTTGTATTGTCTGTATGTAAACTTTTCAGGAAGCAGCCCGTTTGGCAGTTAAGGGCTCAAAGGTTTAATACCCACAGTCACCCTTGTTGGAGTTAATTGCAAACCCCTTTACCCAACCAGGCAATGTTTTCCTTGTTTGTCTGCTATGGTCGAGCCATTGCTATGTGTCACTGCTCATAGTACCTGGGAGCAATGGTTCAGTCTGTGGTCATTTGCTGTTTCCTGCTGCTACCTTCGTATTTACAGTGCTACTTTTGTTGCTTAGAGGTATGCAACTGTTGCCTAATGTTCATTCCCAACACTGACACCCGTGTCTCAGTAAACCTAGTGCACACCGCTGATTTCATAATGTATACTAAGGGAAAGGGAGGGCAACCGATCAGGGGAATGCCTTCTCTTTGCCGCTAGCCTTGTCATTAATTTTGCAGCTATTTCATTCACTCAGTAGATAATGAAGATACTCACAGTGTCCTAACTTGTTGTAACACAGCTCTTTGTGTGTTCGTCTAAGGATGAGTGTCGGGTAGGTTTGATACCGTCTTTACTGTTGATTAGCTGCACACAGCCTGCCATTCCTTGATGTGGAATGGAACTGCTCGTTTGTGTTGTTCATGTGTCAGGCAGTTCACTTGATGAGACAACAGATTTGCAGTTCTGCAGTCACAGCTCCAGGAGCCACGGAACACAGAACACTATGACACACTCTGCCACGCTCTGACGTGGCCAGAGTGTTTGAGCACTTAGTCCTGCCTTCTGATAGTAGAAACTGGATATAGACTCTCCTTCCACGTTCTAAATGCTCTGGCTCCTGCTCTTGCTGCAGTATCGCTTGCACAGTATTGCTTGCGCAGAACACTCTGACATACTCCGGCATGCTGCACTGTGGGCCGAGTGTTTGAGCACTTAGTCCCGCCTCCTGAGAGTAGAAACTGTAGATAGACTCTCCTTCCACATTCCAAATGCTCCGGCTCCTGCTGCAGTAATGCTTGCAGAGTATTGCTTGCACAGAACACTCTGACACACTTCGCCATGCTCCGCTGTGGCCGGAGTGTTTGAGCGCTTAGTCCCGCTTCGTGACAGTAGAAACTGGAGATAGACTCTCCTTCCACGTTCCAAATGCTCTGGCTCCTGCTCTTGCTGCAGTATTGCTTGCACAGTATTGCTTGCACAGAACACTATGACATACTCTGGCACGCTCCGCTGTGGCCTGAGTGTTTGAGCACTTAGTACCGCCTCCTGAGATTAGATCTGGAGATAGACTCTCCTTCCACGTTCCAAATGCTCCAGCTCCTGCTGCAGTAATGCTTGCAGAGTATTGCTTGCACAGAACACTCTGACACACTCCACCATGCTCGGTTGTGGCCGGAGTGTTTGAGCACTTAGTCCCGCATCCTGAAAGTAGAAACTGGAGATATACTCTCCTTCCACGTTACAAATGCTCCGGCTCCTGCTGCAGTATCGCCTACACAGTATTGCTTGCACAGAACACTCTGACATACTCCGCCACGCTGCGTTATGGCCGGAGTGTTTGAGCACTTAGTCCTGCCTCACTCTGACACACTCCAAGAGGCATTGGCTGCTATGTTCAGAGAAGACCACTAGTTGCCCAGAATGTAAATTCCACTGCCCAGACAATGTTTATGCTCAGCCTGCAGTGCCAACATTGCCTTATATTAGTACCCCAGAGGGTGGGTGGCGGCCTCCCAGCCAATCAGGAGACACAGAATGGAGGCTTTAACACATGATAAAGCCCCCACTCTGAGCCTCTGCAGAGCTGGAGGCTGCCATCTTCCCCCACTGGGTACAAGGTAAGTGGCCCATGTGCTCCCTTGTGTCCCCTTCCCTCCACTGCACCCCCTGTTGCCAGATATTTAGATCCCCCACCCCACTTACCTGGTGCTCCCAAGTCCCTTGCTGGCACCAGGAACATTAGTGCTCCAGGTGCGTTGCCGACCCGGAAATGACCACCATGGAAAGGGAGGAGGGACTGTGTGTAGTTCCCTTCTGCTCAATCAATGGCAACCATTTTGTTTTGTAGTCTTTTTCTAAGTTGCAAAACTGCAAACACATTGTTGCTTAACTTAAAAACAACACTATTAGTATTCCAGTAGAACGTGTGGGGATATTAATAGTGTTAAACCCCACCGGCTGGGAGCATTGCGGGGGCATGTGAATGCCAGAGCTATCATTAAAGCCGTTTTGAGTTAACATTCATAAGTCTAGTTCAACTATTATGTCACAACCCATGCTCCATGATTGCTGCTTTGATCCCCAAAGACATGGTGTTCTCATTCCTAGCATCTGCCATGGCGGCAAGCTCAAAGTCATAACTGGATAACCACACCACCCAGGGTGGCGCATGGCAGACGCCATCCAGGAATGCATGCGCGATATACCAGTGATGAAATGCCTCTCTGAACGTGGAAGTAAAAGTGCTGCCCTCCACTGCCTGCTACTCAACTTGCTTTGGCAGTTGTTGTGGCAATTAGAATTCCCTGTGTTATTCTTCCTGACCTTTAGCTCCTGACTCTAGTTTGCATTCTGGAAAAGTCTGTCAGTATTTCCCTGGTTTTAATAGACAGATATTATCCCCATACAATGACTGTCTCTTCGCTGTGATTGTGCTCTGGACTTCCACACAGGGTCTCCCTTGGCTCATATGAATTGTCATAACTTCCTGGATTCTGACCCTCTTTGGCTTCCCATGAACTGGCCTTGCAGCGTAGGTATCCCGCTTCGCATCCCAGCTCATCAGGTAACTGGCTCTGGGACATGGGAAGGGAGAAGAGTGGGGTTAAACAATGATGGTAATATTTTTACTAATCCCTGCTTTCCTTTGTAGCCTTGGAAGAGAACCTTGTTGGCATTCTTCCGCATTTTTCATCCAAACCGGTGACTTGAAGGAGACTTTGGATACGTGTTGTTGCTTGGTTGGGTGTGAGCTCCACCCGCCAAAGGTGTTGCATAGAACGTGTTTATGCTAAAACAATTGGAAGTGAGCAAATGCATATTGAAACTTTAATTGATAATAGAAGAAAAAGAATCAGCGTACCTTATTTAGTGGGCATCATATTTTCTTGTTTAAGCCTCGTGTATCATATGCAAGTACTCATCTGAAGCTTTTGTCATGAAAATCTAAAGAGGACAATGAAAATGAAAAGCAATTTAGAAAATGAAAGCTCATTTCAGAAAGTGGAAACATGCATTTGCAATGTTTCTTTCGGCTCTCCATATTAATACTGAAAGACAAATATATATATATTCTTTCTATCTAACCATGTAAGGTCGCTTGATATAATCGGGGGGCACAAAGCTAAAAAACTAATCCCAGTAGAAATAACCCCACCACTTTTGTGCACTATTTTATATACATAGAGCTGGTAGTGTGTGGTTTTAAACAGGTTTCAAAATGGACACTAGTTTTGTTGTGTTAAAGGTATTACCAAATATACCCGTATCTTCAGATCAGGAAACATTTGAGCAATTGAGAATATTCTGAATTCTGTATGTTAAAAGAGCACTAATCTGTGTATAAATGGCAAGACAAGCCTCATTGGCCGAGTCAAAGAATTGTGCATGTTTATGTAAGTCCCAGAGAAGGAGTCTTTGATAGGATTATAAATGCTAACAAATTAGTGTGCTATCCTTTACTGTCCAGGGTTGGGGTAATGGCATTAGGATCCAGAATTGGTTTAAGTAGACACAGATTATCTCAGTTGGTCAATAAGATGCCAATGTATTCTTGAGTGTGTTAGCAAGATGTTACTCATACTTACGTATTCTTCATCTGTAATGAGGGTTCACGTGATTATTCTACACGTCTTTGTTGATAGCCGCTGGTCATTGGAGCACTGTGCTGCCCTCATCCTGCTCACCTTTGGCACCCTGTTGCGATGAGTGCCCCACATTGTCACCATTCTTCGTTCCCCTGCCTCTCTTTTCATCCATTTTTGAAATGTGTTCCCCTGCTTCCCCTGTGCCACTCTACTAGACTGCACAGGGCTCCTCGATTGGCATGCCACCATAGCACCATAGAGAAGCTGCTATTTTCCACATTTCGTGGTCCGGGGTGTGTCCTTTGACACCAGACATACCTGTGACTTTTGTTAAGTTTACAGATGGGGGACACCCCTTTGATCCGTGCCTTTTTTCTTCCATTTCCCCTTTCCATTTCTTCTTCTTTGTCCCATCACCTGCTAGAACATGAAAACCGCCTGCTCCCAAATCAAATAGTTAATGACATAGAATTTGCTTTGCGAAAAGGTGAGCCGGTCCTGTGATGAGAATTAGTCAATGCTCCTCTGCACTGACAAAAACCTAGCCATTAATCATTTTCCCAAAAAATAATACATGATTAAATGTATTAGAGAGAAATAGCTGAAGAGAGGACGAGTAATTGGAAGGCTGATTGCGTGAACTGATTCTGCCACTGGCTTCTCAACAAGCTATGATTGCTATGTATGGACACCACACTGGGTCAATTTGCCAGCTGTAGAATGCCATTTGTGGAAACATTGCCAGAGCATCCCCGTTTAACCCCTATATGGAAGGGGGGAGCAACAATAGATGTGTAGATGAGCGAGGATAGAGGAAGTTGAGTTGGGTTGGGGTAGCACGCTATACAAAAATTGGAAAGTCGGCGGCTGCAATTTTTACTGGTAACATTCAATTTCCATCAAAAAACCATGGATACCCATAATTGCCAGCCAATTTTATTTTATATTATTTTTAAGTAATAGTATCTCAAAGTATGTGGCACTACACACATATATTGGGTGTCCAGTTGAGACCAGATTATAAAAAAAACAAAACGAGATGGTGGAGGATGGTCGAGCCGGGGACATGGGATTAGGACAGTCCCAGACAGAGCAGTGTACAGTGGATGTTGACATTCACATTGCATATATTGGGGCACCGGGGATACATTACAGAGATATTCCCAGAACCACCCAATATTTTGGTTAGCCACTGAAACCAGGATTATAGCCTACTATTCCAGGTTCCAAAAGTATCCATTTAGCCACTAGAGCTCACCTTCTCCTAAACCCAGGCTGCCATGGAAGCTGGACCAGGAGAGCACATTATCCCCATCACTCACCATCCAGAGATAAATTCCCCTTTCATTCTCAGGAGCATCACGTATCGAATTTGAAACAAATGAAGCCAGAAAGGTGATGTCCAGAATCTCGCAATCAGTGACTGACGTCTCAGGTTGAAATTGCTACAAAACTATTGAATATAGCAAATCACTGCATTCTTCAATGCGAGTTGCATCATTTCATTTGCTGAACAATAGTTCTTCAAATTGCAATGAAAGCCTGTGGATTTCAAAAGGTTTAGCGAGTTCTCTAGGATCCTTATTTAGAGGGAGACCCAATAACAGGCAGTCAGATAGAGTGTGATCCTTACAGACAGTTCCCATTGCCTTAATAGAAGACGAATTGCTTAAGGAAGTTGAATGACCAAATGGCAGACAGTTATTCACCAAAAGCATCCAGTTTGTTTTTGATCAGACCATTTAAAGGCTGCAGTGATGGAAAGGTTCACATGTATTCCACCATATTAGGATACTGCTGGTTAAAGTGGATTTTCTGCACATAATATCTGTGGTCCATAGCTTGGGAGTGGCCAAGCCACAGTTTAGCTTCCTTTGCCCTTGTGTTCTTACTGTAGGTGCAGAAGACTTGGGCCTGATTTAAAAAACATTTGCATCACGCAAGTGAGAATTAGCGATGACACACTGGAGAGGCACTATGGAGATTATTGCTGTAATAATGCATTGAATCGAGCTCTCCTGCTTTGAGACAGGAATACAGAACACAATTGTTAGAGTGATGATGAAATGATGCTTCCCCTCTTAGAAATGATGTTGACTGCCCTAGTGTACACATGGGTAAAGATACTGAAGGTCTCCCCCTCTGTGGCCTCAACCAGCACAATAGACACCTGTAAACTCAATGGCCAATCTTATATTGTAGAGCATGTCAGTAGCTCAAATATCTGCATTATCCATACTAAATCAGTGGCACTTAATTGAGCAGGTGCTGAGAAAGGATTATCTGACGGCTTTTCGAGCTTTAATTATATAAACGGACAAAGTTTAATCAAAGTCATTCCCATTCTATTCCAATCGAAATTTCAGAATTGCGTTAAAAAAAAGGAAAAGGCTGCCTTGTAACCAATAAAGACTGCCAATATATGTTGTTCACTTTGAAACACATGCTTATTCAAGAAAAAACATCCAGGTTCATGGTTGATGGGGTTCCTATATGTACCAGTGGCCGATGTATAATTGACATGAAGTGACTTTATTCATCGGATTTCTCCATTAACATACATCATTAAACACATCATTGTAGAAACAAATATGCATACAAAATTTAAAATAAGTTAAAAACACGATGTTAAATAGAGAATTCTCCCCACTTCCGTTTCAATCTAAAACTTTCTAGAAATATGTTATCAGGGCCTTGCTCGCGTACGTACCCAAGTTAAAAATAAAGTCAAGGGGCCTCGTTACAAGTAGGGCGGTAAGGGTTAACGGTCACCGGTAACGAGACCGGTGCCGTTAAACCCTTACTGCCCTACTACGAATTCCCTTTGCGGGTCCTTCCTTAATGCCTGCTTTTTGCAGGTGTTAAGGACGGGACCTTCAAAGGGACTTTAGAGCTAATAACAGTACCGTAATTTACGGTACCGTTATTAGCGCCTTCCCCATTCCCATTGAGCCCTATGGGGGCTCAAATGGGAATGGGGAAGGGCCCTGGTGAATGGGGAATTACCGGTCCCGGCAACCTTGGAATGGACCGGTAATTGCTCCATTCACCAGGGCGGAATCGGAACGAGTTTGGAGGCAGACATGCCGCAAATAGTGGCGTGGTTACCTCCAAACTCAGAATGAGGCCCAAGGTCCGGACAGATCCAAATAAAATATATAATTGGAATAGGTATGTAATCGACCTGGTCTTCTAGCCTATTTTTCTGTATCCACCAATTTGGCAATTTAAATTAGACTAAAATTGGAATTACTGTAATTAAATTCTGTCTTTATTCAAATTCTGTCTCTTTATATTGTTACGCTCTGCGTAGCCACGACACAGCAGCAATATGTATGCTATTGTACTCAATTTATTAACCTCGTTAGGATGAAAGGCAGAGTCAGCCATGCCAGCATTCGAATCAGTGATCTCACACTCTGTATGTTCCTGATTCATTGAACTATTGCACCCATCACGGTGGGTTGATTGGTAATACTAACTCTACAGATTGAAGAATTGGTGGTGGGCAAGCCTCCCACTGTACTTGATGTGTTTCATAATATCATGTATTAGTGAAATGGATGAAATGACTGCAGAATTCAAAGGACATTGGGATGGATTGCCAAATTAGACAGTCTCCAAATAGAGGTGTTAATATAAATATGATACAGTCTTTTCGGCCATTGCACAAAATGTTTTTCTTGCGTAGGTCTTGCATACACCTGGGAAAGGTCTGTGAGACCTTGAAAGCTAATCTTTGTTCCATCTCTGCAAGTATTTTCCGTTAGTCCAATTAAATGAATCAAAACCTGCCTCTTGTGTTATTTTAAATCTGGGCAAACACAACGTTGAACATTTCTATTTGCACAGCTTTATTTTAGAAAAGGCAATTTCAGTTATTGCCACCTATTCATCAGTCAGTTATTGCCACCTATTCATCAGTCAGTTATTGCCACCTATTCATCAGTCAGTCAATATACTTTTATTCTGCGTGCACCATCAAGTAAAACAAATACCATACATCCAATGACAAAGAATACACACACTACACAGTAGATACACAGTAATAGCCCAGTACAGGAATGACAAAAGATTAAATCAGGTATATCCAGCACAGAGTTAATACAAAATTCATAGTAAGAGGGAGCTAAAAACAATTAAATTTATACTGGACGATAGTCACTAAAACCTCTGGGGAGAGCATGATTTGCAGCCTCAGAGTACAATTAAACCAGGCTATTAAGGTACGGGATTATCATCTAACTATGGGGTACATACAAACCAAACCTTTACTCTAATATACTACCAAAGAATGGGCTATGCCGAAGACTACACTGTCAGCACCCGGTTTCTACCATTTCTTCCTTAGAAGCCATGTCCTATGCTTATAGCGCGCACACTCAAAAACCACAAACGGGGCTGAGATAATTTTTAACAGATTCAGAGCACTGATTTAGTATCCCAAACTCCTAATGTCCGTAATATTGGCCTCAAGTACAATCGCCTAAAATACATAGATTTTTGGCACAATAACATAAAATGCAGAATTGATTTGTTTGGATTCCCAAACTTCGGACATTGCGTTTTATTAGAAACATGCCATGTTTGGGTCACAAGTGCCACCGGTAGATTGCCAAGTTTTAGGCGTAAGTATAGCGACCTTTCAAATGCCGGTCGAATATAATCTAGGTAGGCTTTATGGCCAAAGGGTGAAAGCTCAAGATAAGCTGGGCCCTTTTTTGTTACATGGACATATACAAAATTCTTCTTTTGTCGCCTTCACATTGACCCTCATGGTTGGACCATAGATCAATTTCACCAGCTTCCTTTAAAACATTTTTCAAATGGCGGGGCCAAACTATAGAGCTCCCGCCATCTAGTGACATGAGATGTCTTAGTGCAGACCGTAGGTTTTCTAGGCCATCTTGGGACCACAGCTTTAACTTGAATTATACAGATTTAAGTTTAAACTGAATATCCACAGTGACTATATCAGAGGGAGCACAATTAGGCAGTACTAGCTGCTTTTCTAGGAACTTATGTTCACTTGCAATAATTTCTTTCACATGGGATGACCCCACAGTTTGGTCCCATAAAGGGCTGCAGGTAACACTTGTTTTCCATAAAGTTAATGGCGGGTGAAATAGCTCCACCTTCATGTTTAATGTGCAAAGATTTGATGGACCCGCTGAGTTTCTCCAGGGCGATTTGAGAGTGCCTCAACTGTTCTACCCACCCATGTCTTGGAAACTTACACCAAGATAATCGAAACATTTGACTTGGGCAAGTTGTGTTCCTTCCACCTCAAGCACCAAGGGAGTATATTTTGTAATTCATGGGCTGAAAACCAGGATTTTGGATTGCTCAATGTTAAGCTCCAATTGTAACTCTCTACATTTCCGCCAAAATATTTCCAGGGCTTCCTTCAGGCCTTGTGGCGTAGTGGACAGAAAGACTGCATCATCTACACAGAATAATGCTGGGTATTTTAGGGGACAATTTTGGGCATTCCTGGCACACCATTAGTGAGGCGTCTATGACCTCCTGAATGAAAAAGTGAAATAATAAAAGTGCCATAGTGCAGTCTTGCCTTAACCCCTTAGTAACCTGGAATGATTTTGTGGATTTCCCACTCAGCCCATAACGGACGGAAGCGCTGTTTTCTGAGTACAGTAGACTAATGATATCTATCAGATCTGGTGGGAGGACATTCCACCAGGTGAGGATGTTCCACTATTTTTCCCTGGATACTGAATCGAAGGCGGTTTTGAGATCCAGAAATAAAGCATTTAATTTCATCTTATTTAGTACAATGTATTTCTGGATCAACAAATACAGCACAAATGACTGATCTAACGTACCCTTTTTCTTCCTGAATCCTGCCTTAAGGTCTGAAATAACATTGTTGTCATCGGCCCAGTCCTAGAGAGTTGCCAACAGAACCATGCCAAATAATTTACCCACACTCTCGATAAGGGGAATTGGACTGTAATTTGCTGGTGGATGCCACCCTCCCTTCTTGTACAGCAGGATTAGCTCAGCCTTCCTCCAGGATTCTGGAATCTGGCCCTTCCTCATAATAGAATTAAAAACTCTACAGAGGCTAGGTGCCCAGATTTCAGCCTCATCACTAACAAAATCGCTAGGGATATGGTCTGGGTCTGCGCGTTTCTGGGCAGAAAGATGATGTTCTACTTCCACCAAGGAAATAGTTAAAGGGTCAGACATGAATGGACACTAGGGCACAAGCAAGGGCTGGGAAACTGCACAGGTCCGATGGACATAAAGAGTTGAAAAATGCTGCCACCAGCCCTCTGCTGTGATTCAGGACTCACATTTTGCATTGCCCCGTAATCCTTTGTCTGTAATCAGTTTCCAGAATAGCACATTATTTTTAAACTGTAAAGCATCGTACAGGGCACTCCATTTGTCTGATGTATGCTCCTTTATCTTCATTTGTGTTAGTTTTGTGTACTCTAGTTGTGCTGGCCACAGAGTCTCCTTGCTCACCCCCTCCTTAGCTGCGGCACAACCAATTATTTTTCTTTTGGCCTTACGACAGTCCTCATAGAACCATCCCACTTTATGGATTGCTTTAGCTCTAATTTTACCTGCAGTAATAGAAGTAAAGAGAAGTATTTTCTTGTTTACAATCTCGTAGGATTTTAGAATTAACTCATCGTTATCCTCACCACTGCAGATATCTTCAATATTCCTTACTATTGCTGTGTATAGTGAAGGTTTAAGCACTTTATCAAGAACATTTTCCAATTTTAAGGATTTGCGGGCATGACCAACTATTTCCAAGCGTTGATTTAACCGACTCCCATGATCACCCAGATCTCCTAGGACGGAGAACGTGGTTCCTCTAAAATGAACTACCTTTGGATAATGATCACTTTCTGTTCTATTTAATACCTCAAAGTGGATAACACTCACCCAATCAGCTGCTGAGATCATTATGTAATCTATTAAAGAGGACCCACCGTGCCCTTTAAAAGTTTTCTTTGCAGGTTGGTCCTCTTGTGTTTGCCCATTGCATGCCGTTAGGTTGAGGTTAGATAGGAGGCAGGCGGATTCAATTGCACACTGGGGCGGCTAACACTGCTTCTGGGATATCCCAGGCCGAGTCCTTATCATCCTACAGTCCTGCTAGGAAGCCCATTGGCTCTATTTGTGGAGGTTCCGATCTCCTACCACCAAAGCCAATTTATCTGTACACTCGGGCTTGTGATCTTGGTCTTAAAATGTCTTGAGAAGGGTTAGAATCTTCATTCCCTCAGGATAAGGGGGCCTGCTATAAATATTCATAAATAGAATTTCCTCCCCTCTCTCCTGTGGTACTACTTAGGGAATGGAGTTCTTGGGTGCCCATATCGATTTGCACTACCTTCCATCCCAGGTGAACATACACCCAGACAATCAAACCCCCACTGGGTCTGCCCTTCAGGTTGTTTGTAGCTGGGACACAAAAGGACAGTGAGACAGGATCTGTTGCCCAGGTCTCCTGGAATACTATGACATTAAAGATCTCATAAATTAATCCCATATCGGATCTATTATCACTTAGTTTAGTCCCACTACGTTCCAAGACAAGAGTCTGATAGTCCCACTAGTCACTTTGCAGGAATAACTTTCTACGCCCAGTCACTCAACATCTTCAAGTTCGCCAAACTAAGAATTATGACTATTTCTCTTCGATGTTGCTACACATTTTAGTGCTTGTGCATGGTGATTCTGTGCCCCTTGATTTTTAGTTGTGATTGGTCCTCTCAAACATAGGATTTCCGGTGCTCGTAGAATGATACCTGTCTCATTAGAGGAGTAAAATCTACGATCAATACTCAATAACCCCTCAACGAGCTCCCAGGACCGCTGATACATTCTAATGTGATCCCATTGTGAGTTAGGTGTATTGCCCCTCTGACATGACAGGATATCATCATGAACAACCGAGAGGCACCCCGTAATGTGCCTAATCCAATGGGAACATTTATTTGTCAGACTCTCTTGATCTTCATAGTGCCCAGTTGTTAGTCTTGGTACATTAGTCATTACCACACCGAGGTGCCAATTTCCTGCCTCAGTGTAATCTTTCACTACATTTGAGCGACGGATAATGGGGTTCCTTATTGGCATCAAGTTAGAGCCTTTCAGAGGGATACCCTTCCTTATAGCCTTTGATTGATGTAACGGGAGACTATGATCGTGAACACGACTCATGTAGCCACGTACTTGTATATGGAGTCTATGATCGTGGACACGAATTGTGTAGCCACATGTTTGTGTTTTGGAAGCCCTCCTTTGGGTAAGGTCAGGGGCCGTTGCTGGTCTGAGCGGGTTGCCCATGGAGCTAGCCTGGCGTCGGATGTCAACAGATATAGTTTTCCCTAGATTGTGTTTAATTTCCCTAATTTCCACATTCAGGGTATTTAGTAGATTGATCATACTAATAGCACCTTTAATAACTAGAATGTCGCTTGCTGATTCGGTCATAGGTTTGTTGGAATTGAAATGATATTATGCCTCCTATCGCAGTATTTGAATGTGTGTTGGCCTACGCCAAGTTGTCTAAAATATCATGTAAATAGACTCCGCGGCAAGGTCTTGACCTTAACGAAAAATTGTGTAAGTCGCCATCTTGGCTTTAGCCGCCATTTTAGGTTCTCTTGTAATGTGGAAGTCACCCTGAACATCAAAATGGAGGCCGAATGACATTCTGAGTGAAATTCTGGCCGTTGTGACCTCCGCACACATGAATAAGTAATATGCCTGCAGGCCACTTGTCGGGGTCGTGAACTGAGACCTTGTCCTATCCCTGACCTATGTGTAAATGAACAACTGTATCAGCGGAACTGATCAAAAATGCATACATTATGGGATTGACCTGGCAAGGAACCCTAGGCCTGCTTCTAAGAATGGTTAACCCGCGAGGGGGTTGGCCAGGGCTGGATAAAGAATATGAAAGCCCAAGTATTCCAATGTACGGTCTCTCTACTAATGCATCGAACCTTCATTGAAGTTCGTTACGTTACTCTGAGAGCCAAATAGCTATCCGTTTGTCAATTGACTTTTTGGTAACTGTTGTAGCTTTTAAATAAAGCACTTTGTATGTCCTTTGTAACCTGTGTTGGTGTGTTTCCTTTGGGCTTCCCAGCCTCATATCAATTTCTTTGTTTTCACAGGTTCTGTGTGAGTAGTTGGGCAGGAAGTATTGGTACTATAGTCAGTGACCAGTGAACACTCAGTCTCGGTGCTCACTGTGCACTGCAATGGTCCAGGATGTTTCTGTGGTAATGGGGCTGTTGTCTTTCGTTTCCCTTTTACCTGAATCCTTCCTTTACCCTGTGTTACTTGGCCAGGTTTGGATTCTCCTATAATGCTATCGCTAATCCCAGAAGTTCCTACTGGGCAGGGTACCATGCCATGGGAAGATGTTGGTCTCAATAGAGGGTCAAAAAACGATTTGTTATTGAAATAGTGATTAGGCTTTGAATCCCAACATCTGGGGTTACCCTTCCCTATCTGGTAAAAAGACAGCTTATGCCCCGAGTTTTTACTACAGGAGCTTTGGAGCTGATTTTAGATGTCAGTTAAGGTACAGGTCCAGGCTTGCTGAAGCAGGGTGGTTCGTTGTTATACACTTCAATAATGTCCACCTCCTCGGATCCCAAAGATGTGGTAGTGTTTTTAATAGGGAAAACATAATTTTTGCCACCCTCTTGGCCCCGGAGATGTGACACTTCCAAGGGGGCCAACAGATCCACCTTTTTAACCGGCCTTGTTAGGGAACCGGGGGAGTTCTGTTTTAAGGTTGGATCTAAGTCACAGAAATCTATTATATCTACGTTCTCAGACAAAACAATGCAGTTTGATGGCACATTCTGTGAACCCTTGCCCGCTGCATTCTGTGAAGGGACCTGCCCTTCCTCTGCTGTTTTCACTATGTCATTTCCTTTAGAACCGTCAGCTACATCGATTACCTCTATGTCATTTAAACAACCCTTGATTAGGTAGTTAACCTCACTAAATGGTGGCAACATTTTGGATCTGTTATTTCTTGCTGCACCCTGAGGGAATGTTCCCTCTGCTTTCCGTGTTGCCATTAGACTCGCAGACGTAGGAAACATGGGGTAGACCGAGAGATTCTCTGGGACTTAAGTGTTACTAAGTGCCCAAAAATCCCTAACGCTGTAATGCCTCAACAGAATAAATTCAGATAACACCGGTTAGTGCAATCTTAAGAGGCTTGTGCACATTGTGAAAATTGTGCAAATTGTTTATCTACCAGTAACTAAAAAAGCTGTTAGAAATATCACAAAAAAGATGCTAAAAAACATTGATACACAGCTTAAACATGAATACACATAGAGAGAAGACAGCGGAGCAAGAACTGTTCAGCTAAAACTCACATTATTTACAAATAAAACCGGCAGGACTAAAACATGTTCTGGTATGTCCAATGTGCAAAAATATGCATCCGCAGAAAAAAAGTGAAGAGACGGCGTGAGATAATACAAAAGGGAAACAGTAAACAAGTCCAGCATCGGGAGCAAAGAACACCAGACTGGCTCAAGGGGCACCCAGAGTCCGACTCCCCCCCACACTCCCCCTCCTTCGCTTGCCAAGGTCTGAAAAAGTCACTAACAGCACTGTATTCAGCCCTTCGTCCATCTGTAGTGATGTCCGCTTAAGCTTGTACTTAATAGAAGGGAAGGATAGGCCTTAGTAGATTAAACAGTACAATTGTGGCCAAGAAAATAGGGAGCGTAGAGAGTTCCTTCCAGCATACACCAAGAAGCGCCAACTCCTCCCTCCCTTTTGCAGCACTGTGCTTTCCTCCAAGGTTAAAACGCCACTTTGCAACCTTGTTTTGTACTGGTGTACAATATGCAATATTTCCAGCTGGGTCAGGTTTTCACATAGAAAAGCGAGGAAGCAAGCCGTGAGATATTATTGCTTTGAAAGGAAAGCACAACACGAGATATGGAGGTGTTCTTGTGTTTTAGTAACCTAACTTGTTTCCCCACAGTAGTTAGAAGCCCTTGCTCTGATAAAAAAAAGTCTATCCAAGAAAAGCGGGGATAACAATGATGCGGTACAGGGGGAGCATAGTGAGTTGACGGGGTCAAAAGGCCGGTGAGCCAAAAATAGCAAGTCGTAGCTTATCAATCGCTCACTTGATCGCAGCCCTGCTCTGACGCCCTGTCCGGATCAGCAGCAGTTGTCAGTTATCTGGTGCAGAAGTACTTAACAATGGGCTCTGCATTGGCCGGATATAAGGACAAGGTTTTTACAAGGACTTTACAGAGTGTCACTTACCCCAGTTAAGCCTCATTCAGTACCCCGCTCAAATGGCCAGTCCAAGAACCGCCTACACCTGCGCGACAAACACGGCGCCATTACCACAGGCTTCACCCTGCAGGCCTCCAGCAGTCCCTATGAGGCTTAGGTGGTGTGGCTTAGCGGGATCATGGGGGTAGGACATGGGGGGGACAAACCCGCCTCACAATTTTAAGTGGGGGGGATACAATGTCATTTATCCCCACCAGTTTCCCCCATGTGTGTGTATGTCTCTGGAGTCTGCAGCAGTGACTGAAGACTTACAAGTTTGCACGCAGTTCAGCTGCTTCAGCAGAAGCAGATAAATGAAATACAACAACAACAACAAGAACTTGTGCTTGGACTCTCCCCTTCCCTCCTGCGCCTTCGCATTGAAGCATCACGTGTGCCCAGGCCGGGTCCAGGGAAGTTTACAGCATGTGCCCAGCCCTGACCCTGAGTGCGCAGTGCACAGCTGCGCAGCCAGCCTCCTCCCCCTCACCTTCCAGAACTTCCAGAAGCCAGGCAGGCAGCGACGCATGCTACAGTGACTTCGACTGTCCAACTGCTCCTGCGACCCCAGAGACAGAGACTCGACGACATCCCTCACAAGCATACATGCCAACCCTCCCGATTTAGGTGGGAGACTCCCGATTTTTGCGTGAAAAATATTGCTATTTTTCACGTTCTCCCGCCTAAAATGAATCTTTGCCCAATACATTCCTATGGGAACATCTCAGTTTCCTGATTTTTCAGACATAATCTCCCGCACAGGTGGGTTGAAATGTTGGCATGTATGCACAAGGTAAGTCAAAGTAGGAGCCCCCTGAGTGGGGAGGTGGGCCCGCACCCTCAGATTCAGCACACTTTTGGTTTTTGCGATATGCCGTTGTGAGGACTGCTCTTGGTGGGTGCACAGGCACAGTGCTGTTTTCGGTGCACAGCACAACGTTTTGGGCAATGCTGCATGGGCATCACACAAGCGAGGCAGGGTAACTGCTGTTACCATCTGCAGCTGGGAGAGGGGCAGCCCCAACCTCCCCGCGCCTGCTCCTCTCCTTCCCCCCTCAGCTACGGAGACACGCAATCTCGGCAGCACAAAAGCCACGGAAGGGTAAGGTGCGAACAGTCATCGCACCCTTCCTCCAAACAGCAAGGTGCTAAGCGCCATAAGGAAAACAACCATCAGGCAGGGCCCAGGTTCAAAGATCTGCCCCCACCAGGGGGTCAGAAGGTGGCTATCCGGTCGGGGCTGTGACAACAGCAGCCCCCAACACATACACAACAAAGACCCAGGGCCTCCCTGGGTCCTATAAATGAGAGCAGCATGCTCAGAGTAAACACAATCTGTTTGTGGACCCTGAACGGGGACCCAAGCAAACAGGAGGATCACTGTTTACTCAGTGTCTTCCAAATCTTCTTGCTTCTTTACCACATAACCCACCCACCCTACAAAAAGGGGAGAAGAGCAAAAAGAAGTACAAGGCACTGTACGGTGCCCACAACAAGTCGTGGGACACAAGAAGGCGGCACGGGTCCGAGGGGGTAACCTCAGGAGCCGGTGCCCAAAAGTATGATACCATCATGATATGTGATATTGTTATTGTCATAACCCATATCTGTACAATAAAATCCTACGGCCTTTTATTGCCAACACTTGAAACAAGTTGTGACCCTATCATTATGGGTAAGGGTTTGGGGTTCGGCCATTACTAATGCATGCATATGGGTTCAGCAGTTATGTTTCGGTCCCGGAGATGGATGCACCCGGGGGCTTGCTGCGGTGGCATGGCACCGGTGGCAGGAATCCCCCAACAACAACAGGTACGAGGGTGGCTCGTGTGCATTGCAGCAGGGTGTTAGTGCACGCTGCAGGGGAGAGATGCAGGTATGGACTGAAGACTGAGTCCTGTCTTTTGCGGCTTCAGGCACTGACTGGGACAGGCATTCTCTTCAGTGGTACGAGCGTTAGCGCATGTGTTAGGTGACGGCCCACTTTAAAGACGTATTACTGGAGTTTAGTCTGCCCACGGATTTAATCCCTCTTAACCCCTCTCCTTCCCCCGCCCCCCCCCCCCGACATGAGCTCCTCCACAACCAACTCAGTGGTTAGGTGTGCTGCAGGTCATAGCTTTGAAACCTGTAAACTCAACCATTCATCCTCAAGAGTTTGTTCAAATGTGTACCATCAAGACTGGTAATGATTAACATCCAATGCTGCAGCTGCCCTCTCGCTCTCACATACAAAAGAAGCATCCCTGTAATGCCGACTGGTTGTGTTGGTGGTGGTATTAAACTTTGCATTTGCGGAGCAGCATTCCGTTATTACAGTATACTCTTATAGTCCTGTATTGGACTGTGGATGATGAGTTCTTCAGTTGTCAAATCTGTCTCTTCCGTGCTGGGAGGTGGGAGAGGCACTTACTACGTGGGTTATTTTTTGGCCTTTTACTATTCACCACTAGGTTTATTAACGTCATCGATTCATTCGGAAGAGATTGCTCAGTGAGTTAATGCCCCTGCAGCTGGCACATTCCGATTTCTGCTGGTCACAAATGTCATTAACTCTTCAGCGTTGTGCGCATTGTTGGATAACAATGATGGCTGTTATTGCACCTGATTCTCGTCCTCTCACCAGACAAGGCGTGTGACATAAACCTCAGTGACATCATTTTCTTCTAAGTGCATACTCCCTGCAATCCTCTATAAGGGCCTGTGCCGCCACCCCGACCCCTTACCCCACATATATTTTCAGATGTACCCCCGGGGCGTGCGCTTTCCTCTCTACTACTGCATACCTCGCTTTGCACGCAATTGCAGTAGTGGAGTCAGTAGCCACAGTGTAGTTACAGCTTTAGCTGCCTTCACAAAGGCCCCTGTTTTCATTAATTTGGAGGGCGTTTTTAGGAGTTCAAAATTGATTCTGTCAAATTTAGTAGAAGTAAATGTAAAATGTAACACGCTAGGCGGTGAAGAGACTATCAATATACAAGACTAGTCAGCACCCTGGTACACGGTAGTGCAGAAGGAGGGCCGGAAGGGTTCTAGCTTGGAAACTGCAAACACACACAGAATTTTTTGGAAGTCAGAATATTGCTATAATTGGCTTAGCAATACATATATCCGATGTGTTTCTTGCACAGTTGGACACAGATCATCTGTAGTACATTAATCACTCGTGTCACTGTTGTTGCCTCGGAGAGGCCGGGCCAAAGGAGGACGCGCACACACGGAGGGTGGATCACACGTTCTTTATTCCCCGTATCTCCACTCTAACTGGCGCTATGCGCGCCTTTTCCCATAATCCCCTTTACCTTTCCTCCTCCCGCCGTGTCACTAACCCCGCCCCCACAACGGTGGGGGCAGCACTCTTTAACCCATGAGTGCCGGGCAACATCACCCCCGAACAATATATTCAAACATCGAGATCAACATTCTTCAACAAGTCTCATGGGTTTTCTTACAGTTCTCCGTGGCCTCTCCTCTTGATCACCTGCCTCTTGCAGTTCCGTGGTCCTCACTTCTCTGCTTGTCCCTCCTGGGTCTCCTCCTGGTGGGACCCACAAGTCGTCCTGCGGCTCTCGGGGCTCTGGAGAGGCCGACCGATATAGCGGCTCTGTTCCTTCTCGCCTGGAGTAGTGTCTGAATTGTTGACAGTTCCTGGTGACAGCTCTGCTTTGATCCTCGGCCGTCACCATCGTGCCTTTCACTGCGGTTACTCTCATGGGACTTGGAGCGAACCGCGGATCTGTCTTTCTGGGTGTCGGTTGCTGGACAAGTACTTCATCTCCAATGTGGAAGTCTTGCATCACTGCGTGACGGCGGGCATCCGTCTCACATCTTGCTCTCTCTTTGGCTTCTGCATCCTTTCGGAGCACGTCCATGTCGAGCGGCTCCTCATCGGCAGGGTCGTACTTTGTAGCGAAGCATGAGCTCGGCTGGTGGCTTGTTGGTGGCTTCGTGAGGGGTGTTTCTGTAGTCCCGTAGAAGTCGGCACAACGCCTGGTGTGGGTCGACCGCTTCTACTCTGGCTCTTTGTCTCGTTTTCTTGATTGATGCCATGAATCGTTCGGCCATCCCATTTGCTTGCGGGTGGCGAGGAGTTATCTTCATGTGTACAAACCCTAGATGTTCTGCCAGTTTTCCGAATTCATGTCCACTGAACGGGGGCCCATTGTCGGATTTGACTGTTTTGGGGATCCCCCACTCGCTGAACACTTCTTCTACCGCCGCTGCTACTTGGGGGAATGCGGTGGTGGTGACCGTTTTGACGATTGGGAACCGTGAGTGTTCATCTATTATGAGCAAAAGGTAATCACCCTCTTCCGTGGGTCCATAGAAGTCCATGGCTACACGTTCCCATGGCCGTTCGGGTATCTGTGTGTGTTGGAGCGGGGGTGGATGTTCCGCGGGGGCGGTGCACTGACAGGCGTGGCAGTTCTTCACCCATTCTTCCACTGCTGCGTCCAGGAATGGGAACCAAACATGGCGCCTCAGCTGCCTCTTGGTGTTTTCTGCTCCTCTGTGACCCTCATGGGCCGTGCTTACTACTTCATTCCTGAGCGTGGCGGGAATGACGATTTTGCACCCTCTGAGGAGGATGTTGTTGTCCTTGACGGCCAATTCGCTGTGTACCCTGGCCAGTCTTTCAATTTCTTGCTTGCACGCTCCTGGGTGTGCCAGCGTTGCTCTATGGTGATCTCTCCATTTGCCGGATAGTGTGAGGCTGATGGCGAGTGCCATGGTGGGGTCAGCAGCGGATGCGGCGGCCACTCTCTCCAGGGACAACGCCGGTGGTAGCGAGTTCGACGCTATGTACCGTATATAGGCGACGTCTCCCTCACGGGTCAGTGGGGCCCCCACTGGGTGACGTGACAGGTAGTCAGCGGGGTTAAGGTCGCCCCCGGGACGATGAATGATATCGTAGTCATATTCCTGTAACCGGATTCCCCAGCGCTCTATTCTTGGCGGCATCTTGGTGTGCGGGTTGCCAAACAGCGAGAGCAGGGCTTGGTGGTCCGTTATTAAAGTAAACTTTTTCCCAATGATGAAATCATGGAAGTGTTCACACGCCCAGACGACGGCAAGGCTCTCTTTCTCCGCCTGGGAGTTGGCCAGTTCTGGGGTGGACAGGGCTCTGCTCGCGTATGCGACCACGTGTCTCGGGTGGACATCCGCCCCGCTCGTTTGTGCTAGGATGGCGCCAAGGCCCACCGGGCTCGCGTCCACCACGATTTCAGTGTGCCATGCGGGATTGAAGTACGCCAGGCGGTGTGCTTCCATCAGGGCCCGCTTGATGTCGGAGAAAGCCTGGAGGCATTCGGGAGTCCATTCAAACACGGTGTCCTTCTGGAGGAGTTTCCGTAGGGGGTCGGTGAGGGAAGCGTAGTGCGGTATATACCGCGCGCAGTAGCCAGCCATGCCAAGAAATGAGCGGACGTCAGCAACCTGTCGTGGTTCCTCCAGTTTGGTGATGGTGTCGACCTTATCAGGATCCGGCAGCATCCCCTCGCTGGAAAAGATGTGTCCAAAGAATTTGAGCTTGGTCCTGCTGAACCGGCATTTTGCAGTATTGAGGGTGAGGCCTGCTTCTTGGAGTGCTGCGCATGTAGCAAGCAGGGCTTTGTCGTGATTCTCTTTCGACGAACCGAAAACAAGGATGTCATCACTGTAGTTCAGTGTGCCTTTGATTGGTCTGATCACCTGCCGAATGGCCCCTTGGAAGATTTCCGCGGCTGATGAGATGCCGAAATTTAGACGCCGATATCTGTATAGGCCATCATGGGTCGCGAATGTCGTGATGGGTCTGGATTCCGGGTGCAGCTCCAGCTGGTGGTATCCCTGGTTGAGGTCGAGTTTGGAGAACATCTGGGCATTGTTCAGTTGTACGATCATGTCCTCGATGCAAGGGCCCGGGTGCCTCTCGCGCTGAATGGCAGTGTTTGCTACCCTCATGTCTACACACAAACGGATCTTTCCTCCTTCTTTTGGTACCACCACGAGTGGGGAGACCCATGGAGTCGGGCCCGTGGCTGGTTCAATGATGCCATCGGACAATAGTTGTTGGAGTGCGTCTGATACTGCCGCTTGTAGGTGGAAACCCACTCTCCGGGGGTGTTGCGGTACTGGCCTCACTGAAGTGTCAATGTGTAGTCGGATGGGGGGGGCCTTGAGTTTGCCCAGCCCTCTGCAGAGGTTGGGGAAGTCTCTTGTGATGTCGGCCTGTGTGACCAGGTTCTGCATCTGGTAGCATGCGATGGCGCCAACTGTATCTTTCGCGTTCATGTCTTCGGAGGTCGCAGTGATGGAGTCTCCCGCCTTCACGTGTATTTCTATTAACCCCAAACGGGATGCCGTGTGGTAGCTGAGCAGGCATCGGCTTCTAGCAAGTGACCGGATGATGTGTACTGTTGTGTCTACTTTCCGGCCATTCAGGAGAAAACGTTGTGTGAAGCATCCTACTGTCGGTAGGGGGTGGTGGCACCCCACTGAAATATCCTTGAGCGGGACTGTTGAAGTGCAGGTGGGTTCGGTATCATGGCATAGTCCTGTTCGCCCATAATGTTGACGGTAGCACCTGAGTCAATCATGAATTGGAATTGTCTATTCCCCATTTTGATGGGGATTTTCGGGGCTTCTCTGGCCTCTTCAGTGTCGAGTATGAGGTTGACGAACTCATCGTGGTCGTATGAGTCATATGGCATATCATATGCAGTTCCCTGCATCTCCTGGTAGAGAGGTTCAGGCCCATATTCTTCTGGCGGATGGTCATATTCATCAGTGAAGTATTTGGTCCGATCAGTCTGCTCTGGCTGAGGTGGGAATCCCGGCATGTGGTATTCGTCAATTGCTCTGACGTATCGCCTTTGTCCTTGGCTTTGTTGGTAATATCGGGGTTGAAAGTGTCTGGGAGGTGGCGGGCGGACAAACGTCCTGACTGGCGTTTGGGGTCTCGCGGGAGGAAATGGTACGCCTTCCCTGCACACCGAGTGGAAGTGGCCTTCTCTTCCGCAGTTTGTGCATCGTTGAGACAGAGCAGGGCACGATCCCGCGTGCGGAAAAGACATCCCACAGCGATAACATTGTCTCTGTAGGCGGGGTGTTTGGACGTTTTGAGGTCTGTATGGCTGTGGCCCCCTGTCGCCTGGACGAGATGGTTGTATGGTTGCGATCAGTTCCGCAGCGTCGTGTTTGGGGTTGTTCGGGCTGGCCATGGATGTGGCTTGAGCATCAACCCTCTCATGTATGCGAGCGAGCTCGCTCACTTCCTGGATGGAGAGGGGTTTCTTCAAGAGCTGTTTCTTGAGGGCAGGGGATAGGCAACCTTCAATGACCCTTAGTCTTATGGCTTCTTCCAGAGAGAATGCGTCGAATTGACAATTTGCACCCTTTACTCTTAGGCGGGTTATGAATTCATCAACTGTTTCCTGTGGCATTTGGGTGCACTTGTTGAACAGGTAGCGTTCGTAGTCGCGATTGACTTCTATGATGAGAAGTTTGTCTAGGGCTTTTATTAGGTCCTTGAAGGTGTTCTGTTCAGCTGCAGGAATCGTCTTGACCACCGTCTTTATCTCACCCCCTACCAGATTAAGGAAGATGTCTCTGATGTTGGGGGAATTTCCATCCCCAGATCCCCTGACGTAATGCTGGAAGTCTTCCATCCAGTCAGTCCATCTGGGTCCTTTCGTGGCTTGTGGGGTCATGGTGAAAGGGGGTGGTAGTCGCAGTTGAATCGGCTGCACTACGTGAGCCGGCGTAGGCGATCCTGGATTGGACCCTGACGCGGAGGCTGGCGTGCTCATGGTGCCGGATACAATATATTTTTGGTGCTGTAGTTGGATAGCGGACTCACCGGCCTACGGCAGGTAGGGTGTCACAACAGGTGTCCAGAGCACTTCCCTGCACTGTGTTGCGCTGTGCCGGAGGCGTGTGGTGGTCCTGCGGGCTCCTTTGATTTACCTACGAGTTTCTTGACTTTCCGGAGGAGTCGAGGAGGAAAGGATGTCTGTAAAATGAAAGGATGAGGCCTGGAGGCAAATTAGGACGTGCTGGTGGAGTACTGCGAGGAGGAAGAGGGCTTCACTTGTGTGGGCCGCCGGAATGCAGGAGGAGGAGGAGGCCGTGCTGGTGAAGTACTGCGAGGAGGAAGAGGGCTTCCACTTGTGTGGGCTGCCGGAATGCAGGAGGAGGAGGAGGCCCCGTCGTTCAGGGCGAGAAGCGTTGGCGGACTGCCAGAGGAGGAGGCCCAGGGCGTTCCGGCCGAGGACGTTGGCGGCCTGCCAACGGATTGATTTATGTGCGCTCGCAGCGCGTCGGGTGGCGGAGAGCCAAAGGAGGAGCAGCGGAGCGCTGTGGAGGACTCCGTGGGCGCGTGAGGAGAAGCCTCGTCGCCAGTGTTGCCTCGGAGAGGCCGGGCCAAAGGAGGACGCGCACACACGGAGGGTGGATCACACGTTCTTTATTCCCCGTATCTCCACTCTAACTGGCGCTATGCGCGCCTTTTCCCATAATCCCCTTTACCTTTCCTCCTCCCGCCGTGTCACTAACCCCGCCCCCACAACGGTGGGGGCAGCACTCTTTAACCCATGAGTGCCGGGCAACAACTGTCAACAGAAATGTGGCTTTGAAATGCAATGTTCCTAGTTACAATGTGTAGCTCTCGGGTTATGGGAAATAATGCAGTGTGCGAGAAACACGTGAGAAAAAGAACAGAATGGGTTATTTTGATTACCCGACACTACTCGCTTTTATCAGTCTCATAAAGATTAAAGGGGTGAGTGAGTCTGTAAATAATGTTGGGATTTAAACATGCAGCCTAAGAAGCTTTGGACAGGCACTGGACCGGCTGAGCTAGCCACCAGGCGGAAAGGCTTTTTAGGAAACATGGAGATCTGTCAGCCCTTGCTAAAAGAGACTTTGCTGTGAAACCGAAGATCTTGTTTTATATTCGCCGAAGAGGGCTAAAGATGCAGGCGGAGTGCAACAGTTCCTACCAATTCCGTAAGCATGTTCCCAACTATCAATGAGAATAAATGTTCCCCCCTGCCTAACCCACTCACCCTCCTCGTCGCCCCTACAAGATTAAGGGGTGGCTAAATGGCTTGGCACTGTGTGTTAATAAATAAATAAAAAAAGAAACGCCCAAGGTGTCACCAGCCCCCCCCCCCAGATTGTATGGGTCTCCTACGCCCCTGAGCGGGATCCTTGCCGGGACAAACGAAATCCACCTTCCTGTTCCTGCAGACGCCTGTTCATCCTCCCGGAAATACCACCTGCGATTCAGAGCCACAGATCAATGGACCATCATTATGCACATTACCCGAAAAGCTTGGCGAAAAGAATCGAAGAGGAATCAGGGACGTCCCCCCTTGCGACCCCTATATTTAAAAAAAGAATAAAAATGTTGAAAATTAAAATATTTATTTCTATTTTAAACAGAAGCGGCCGCGGGTGGCAGACACTGCTCCATCAATCACACAATGGCCTGCAAGCGTTATGTGATGCATAGAGCAGTTTGTCTCTTTATTTCCGGCACGGATGCAGGTACAATGACTAATCCCCCACACTAACGTGAGATGGGGGTTTAGATTCTATTAAAGACAAGGAGGCGATTATTATGCATTACAATCTTTACTCTGAAACCACAGCAGCAAAGAAAAAACTTTTACAAACAAAAAAGTTTCAACAACAGAACTAGATAAAGTTCAATGTCAATGCATGGGGAACTCCCCAAACCATCATGGAGGATAGGTCATACCCTGCAGGGGACCAATGAGCAGGGACCCTCCTTTATATATGTCCATTACTCTAACGCCAACCCCTCTTTCTGCAGCTGACTTGCACCAGACGCCCAATGGAACGGTTGAACTGCGTAGCGCAGAGATAAAGGATCCAGCGAAACCGGAGATCTCAACCTTTCCGCAGCCTGAAGCAATGAAGAAGTTCTTCTGGATAGGACTTCTCACCCGAAATCACGCACTCCAGAACTTGTAACTGCGATCCACACTCCTGAGCAGAACCTCAACTCGTACCTGTAAGAACAACAAGCAAGAAGGGTGGGTGGTTGGGAAGAAAAACAAACCAAAGAATGTTCTCACTTGAACCACCTGTGTACATGCGTATCACAATTGTCATATCATATCATATCATATCCAGGGTGGGTGGGAGGGATAATAATCGCCTCCTTGTCTTTAATAGAATCTAAACCCCCATCTCACGTTAGTGTGGGGGATTAGTCATTCTATGACAAGACAGGAGGCTCATATTATGCAAGTTCAAAGCTCTTGCATCTCATTAGTAAGTACAAAATGATCCAATATAATAGATAATATAATAAAATTAAAGGAAAGGTAACATTTTTTAAATGCTTTCATTAAATCAATCTGTTGACCAATCAGAGAATTGCCCAAGACTAGGTTGCCCGAAAAGCTGTCTTATAAGGCAAAGTCACATCCACTGCAAGAAAAACAGGAATGTGCCAAATCCAGCGTTCCTTACAGGCCACCAAAACCAACTGGTTAAAAGAGGGGAAAACATTGAACAAAGTTTTCCTATACTAATAGGTTAGGACAAAACCATCTGAAATAAACACCTATGTTGTTCAATCAAATATTCAAAACACTTAAATTCGTAACATTTTTGGGGACCTAGAAAGCAAACCAATGAAAACAAACACCTAGCTCTCCTGGAGATAAAGAAAAGTACCCCATAGGGGTGAAAGTCTTATAGGTTCCATCCCATGCATTAAAGGAAGATATCGCATTAGAAACAGGGCATGTCACAGAACTACACTGGGGAACCAAGAGGGAAAGACAAATCTTCAAAAGGGTAAAATGGGAGTAAAAAATCATTTTTATAAATTTTGTAATAGGACAATCCATCCTGAGCGGAGCTGAAAAGCAATAGAATTAATCTACAATTGTCTTCAGACATATGTGTATACTAAGGAGGGAAGTCTTCTGGAGGCAGAAGCAGAATGGAAGAGAGGGCCCCACCTGAGAAGCTAAACCCGTCAAACCGCCAACACGGAGACCCTCAGACCTCCCGAACTCTTGAAGAAGGACTCTGCTACCATGACAAAAGGCAGATATTATAAACCTGATCCTTAAGAGGCCAAACTTGGCAAGAAGAAAAAATGTATCCGACATCCAATCACTACCATTATAGTGATATCTAAACTCCTTTGTAGGTATGCCCGGTGCTTGAACCTTGATCCCTCCTCCCTGGTGATAAATCCCCTAGCGGATCAAAAGTAACCGAAGGAGGACACCAAATTTCCAAAATCTTAGCAAGACTCTAAACTGCAAAGAACTGATCACTAAATGGTTAAACTGAAGGTGTACACCAGAAGAGGTCCAACCTATATTTCAGCCAATTTGCAGATCTTTGAAGCTCACAGCACCCTGAGCTGGCACCTTACTGCAAACAAACTCTTGTGAAAACCCCAAAGGTCCACCTGCCATGCAGGTGACTATGATAATCAAGTCATCAACCAAATATATATCCCAGCACTCTGGTAATCGTAGCGGCAGACACCGTCTGAAAGTTAATGTATAGACTCTGGAACGCATCGTGATAGAGGGTCATAACATGGATGGGGGATAGTATCACTCCCAGACCCCTCTATCCCACCAAGGGATATTGAGCCTTCCCAAAAGAGGAGAAACCTCCCCCACTTATCCAAAGGAAAAACCTTGCAATCCAGAAAGAAAACTACCCTGAGGACCACATTAAAGCCCCGCTTTACACCGTTAAGAGAAATAAATACCCACTAGCGCCTCTAACCAATCCCCTGACTGGACAGACTCCAGTTAACTTATTGAAATACCAGAGATTAGCACAAAGGAAAGTAACAGACGGGAGGGAAATGCTCAGTGCGAGTCTGCACTGGTCACCCGCCAGAACTCCTGTAAAAAGGAAAAAACTGAAACCATTGGATACTCCCAGAGGTGTAATATTATGATGCAATCTCCCCCAAGGATGGCAGGAAAACTGAAACCATTGGATACTCCCAGAGGCGTAATATTATGATGCAATCTCCCCCAAGGATGGCAGGAAGGGGAATGAGGGGGAAAGAACTCTGGATAATTATCAATGCCCTGTAAATGCAAGGTTGAGAAGAAATCTGGGACCACTGTCCCCTCAAACCCTGAGGTCTGAGTCACTGTATTCATGTGAGGCTGAGTGGCCACTAAGGGAATCAGGGGAAGGAAAAAACTAAGCACATTGTCCATAGCAAAACAGTACTTATACAGTACTACGAACCCTCAGGTATATGAGTGGTGCTTAACACTACTACGAGCGTTGTGTGGTGTGAGGTGTTCACTTATCGATCTCAGCAGGATAAAAGACTGATGTAGACCTTTCCAAAATTAGGAACCTGTATCAGAATGGTCAGCACGGATATGAAAACAGCACTCTAAAGAGGTTAAGCAACGCTCATGAGGGTACAGAAGCCTCCGTGTACTCCTCGAGCAGAGGAGAAGTTGCAACACACTGTTAGACGGTTAGCTGAACCATAGGCCAAGCTTTGGGAGGAAAAACATGAGGCAGGCGCCAGCAAGTTATTATTTGGCAACTCGTCTAACTGATACCATCAAGTGTTTCCAAACACTCCATCCAAGTAAAACATGGTTGCTCAACTTGTCATGTAAAAAACTGAACGGTTACCCTCGAGCTGACCCTGTCTCCACCAGAAACCAAAAGAATAAGGAATGTCCAATGGGACAAAAGTAGGGGAGAACAAACGTCCCCACTAAAGAGAGCCTTAAGCCCTACAGACCTCAATAGAGGCATAACGCATCATCTTTATTCTTCCTCATGTTGAGAGAAAATACTGTAGCTTAATCAGCACTGGTATTGGGTGGAGCAATTGAGGTCTGGAATCAAAACCTAAGGAAAGGACTGAGTTGTCCTGAAACTAACTAAGGTAAAGGGTGACAGAATTTTCTAACTAAAAGATGAATGATAACACCAGATAGATGGTTAGAGAGGAAGGTACAACCCCATATGGGTCTGTTTACAACCACTTCCACACTCTTTTCTTTAAAGCACTTAATAAATAAAGAATATATAATATATGAAATATATATAAAATATCCAAAGAAGAGGGGTTACGCCCTCACAGGGGACCGAATCCCCGGCCCTTATATAAGCTGATACTCACTGAGCTTTCTGGGCCACTGACAATTCTGAAAAAACGCAAATGTGTTCCAGTCAACACTTAAACATATTGTTTATCAAATCGTACACTGAGCAAGTGCACCTCAACTGCTCACCCCAGCAGGGTGAGGCAACCAATAGTACACGAGGGAGCACCTCGCAGTAGGAACAAGGCGAAGCCTGAAACCGAGCAGGTTACTGCACGCCTACAAGACCAAACAATGGCGTCAGCCATATGCAGCACCTAAACAAAGCTGCCGACCTTAAGGAAGGAATACACTGAGCAAGTGCACCTCCAACTGCTCGCCCGAGCAGGGCGTGATAATCAGCAGTACACGAGGGGGTAACCTCGCATTAGAACTCAGGCAGAGCCTGAAACCGAGCAGGTTATGGTGCATGCCAGTTAAGGTAATTACCCAAGTTGCCCACTTTAAGGGAGGAAACACTGAGCAAGTGTACCTCAACTGCTCACCCTAGCAGGGTGTGGACACAGCCGTATAGAAGGGGACCCCTCGCAGAAACCCCAGGCAACCTTGCCACCGAGCAGGTGACTGCACCTTTCCAGGGAAGATAACCCAAACAAAAGAAAACTGTCAAGTTGAAGGTAGGATACACTGAGCAAGTGCACCTCCAACTGCTCGCCCGAGCAGGGTGTGATAATCAGCAGTACACGAGGGGGTAACCTCGCAATAGAATCAGGCTGAACCTGAAACCGAACTTATGGCACCTACAGTGAAGGCAAAGCACATAACTTAAGAAATAAGTAAATGAATAAATAAACAAAGAAAATAAAATAAAACTGCAGACTGGCAGTGCATCGGGCTCTTGCGCTGGATGGTCAGACTTTGACCTAACAAACCCACAGTCTATCAGTAACCATTCTTTCTTTCCAGCACTAAAGGTAAGGAAATGTGTTGTGTCACCAGGGATACGAAATTACAAACATTTAACAAAACCACATTTTTACTATTAAAATGTTTGTGCTATAATCTTTCTGAAGAAGTCATGAACCGACCAAATGCCCATTAGGAAATCCCTGCTCAACTGAGCAAAAAAGGTGACAATCAAATACCTCCATTGTAAAATACAATTATTTAAAATATAACAATTAAAATATCTAATCTTAAAATATACAAATAAACATGCGCTGGTTCTTCCTGCATGGGAGACCTGCAGCTCTATATTTGAGCTAACTTGGCTCAGTACTGAAACAGAGGCTTTTGTTACAAACATAAGCCACAGGGGCAGGCCGAACCCAAAGCCTGCAGCACCTGGAATCCCCAGGTGACCATAAATCTGTCAAGGGGCACGAATTCAAACAGGCGAAATGAAGAGGGAACAGTGTAAACAACACTGCTCTCGCGCACGCCGGGAGCGAGTTGATTAATGCACTAGAAACACCTGAGTTTACAAGCGCGAGAAATTTTTAAAGAAGAAATAAATTAGAGAGCTCCCTCGAACTCACAACCTCATGGACTGTAGTCCGAAATTCAACCATTGTACCACTGCTTCAGCTGAAACAGGAAGTATGAGCATAATACATATTTTCTTTTTGAAAGACACCAAAATGAAACCAACGGCCGCACGCGGCTATCCAGATACATTGTATCAAATACACAAATTCCTTTATAATAAAAGGTAATTAACACATATTTACCATATAAATAATATATGTCATATTCAAACTAATAAAGCCTACTACTGACAAACAATGTAAGACACAACTGAAAGGGGTGACTTAGCTCTGTGGTGTCAGCAGCAAAGAAAGAGGGGTTGGCGTTAGAGTAATGGACATATATAAAGGAGGGTCCCTGCTCATTGGTCCCCTGCAGGGTATGACCTATCCTCCATGATGGTTTGGGGAGTTCCCCATGCATTGACATTGAACTTTATCTAGTTCTGTTGTTGAAACTTTTTTGTTTGTAAAAGTTTTTTCTTTGCTGCTGTGGTTTCAGAGTAAAGATTGTAATGCATAATATGAGCCTCCTGTCTTGTCATAGAATTTCAGCTCAAAATGGCGGCCAGTAATATGGATGGTGCTTACATCATTTGCTCGGGTGGTGTGTTCAAGTTCATCATCTATTCGCGCCACAGAGATGAATCGCTGTTTGAATTCGGTGGAGGCGGAATCCGGGCTGTGTATTGCTTCCTTCTGCCAGCTCTACCCAGGCCGTGGCCACTTTTGCAATCAATGGACCGCACTCAGCACGCCCCTTGCAGGAAGATCTGCAGCTACTGGGAGGCAAGCTGAGCAACTCACGCGGACCTCACCCCAACCGCTTTAAAGTAAGTGTTATGTCACTGAAGCTGCAGGTGCTCATACTTAAACGGTGTCTAAAGTAACAGTCACCATAACAGACAACTGAGCTTAGAAGTAAAGTGATATCTCATTGATGTTTGTGTTTCCAAATGCAGTAGCATGAGTTGGCATGAAGCGTCACTGCACTTCCTTTGAGTAATATGTCTAAGCAGTTCACCCATAAGGGTGTGCTCACAATCAGAAAACAAGCACACTCTCAATTGGGGGGACTTCAGAGTTTGTGGTGGAGGACTTTGAGTAAAACATGAAACGAATGGGCTCAGTCAGTGATACACAGCACACACATTATAATTTATAGGACTTGCAACTCGCAGGTTGAGTCCATCACGCAGTCTCATGGAACAGTACACCAGAGCCACATTGTAGTTTAGTGCTCTCGCCTGGTCGCCACAACACTCCCCATGTTTGCATGCCTGCACTCGTTCACCGCCCACATGCTACTGAAATAGTGACTTAATCAGATTGAGGTGGTTTTACCTTCAGGATTACACGGGGAGCTAAGCCTTGGCAGAGAGTTGAATTGTATGTACTGTATAATATTGTGTGCAGTTACCATAACTGAAAAGTCTACGTCTGGGTTTAAATTTGATGTAAACGAGTATCCATTTCCCACAGAACTCTGATGTGACTCAGGTGGTATGTCACACATTACAGCATACCATGAAAATGACAATACATCTGCATCAACCAGGACCCCTGAGCCACTGATCTTGCATTCCACAAGCTCCTTCGCTGTGTATGTTATTTCTGTACAAACTCATATCCGAATCGGGTTTTATTTAAAAAAGGATAAAAGGGGGAAGTACACAAGGAAACGTAATGAGAGGCGTTTTATTGTTTGGTTTTGATGTCTGTTATGGGAATGATTTGGCATTTCCTCTTCACCATACTAGCTAGAATCTCATAAGTGCTTTTAACTTTTCATAACTCTTGGTGCCAACAAAATCATAGTTTCTAGTGCTGTAAATAAAAGGGACACACAGTTGCACTATTCACTTCAGCAGGATGAAAGGCTTAGTCACTACACAGGGTAGTGTGTGCATGAATAATTTTAGCAGGCAGCACATTAAGCCACTGAGGCATCTTAAGTGTGATTGAGATTTACATGCTCTTTCAGTGTTCGCTTGGCCTATTGACTGACTCTGCAACTTTAGTAAGACTGAGATTCTCCTCATCGGCACACCCGCTCCATCCTTTCTTGTGACTCTCTGGCCGGCCTCTCTTGGCCCACTTCCTGCTCCCACCTGTGAGGCTAAAACCCTTGGGGTCATCTTTGACTCCACATTCTCCTTCTTTCCTCACATCTCTGACGTCTCTTAGAAGTAACCCTATAAGCTGCACCTCCTGAGTGGTATTCTTCCTTTCATCTCCTTCCCAGAGAAGCTCGCTGTCTCCAGAGCTCGGATTCTCTCTAGGTTCTCTCTAGGCTGGACTATTGCAACAGCCTCTTTCTAAATCTGCCTGCTTCTACTCTACGCGCTCTGCAATTTATCCAGTAGCCTCAAGCCCAGGGATCGTATCTCTCCTGGACTGAAATCTCTGCACTGGCTCCCAGTGGCTGCAAGGATACAGTTCAAAACCCTCTGCATTGTCCACAAGGCCTTCTGGGGCTTGGGGCCTGATACCCTCAACTCTCTCTTCCCAAATATCTTCCGTCTCCAAATCCCTCAGGGTCAGTTGCTTCTCCAATCAATGAGTTGGTGGTATATCCCTTTCTTTGGCTGGTGCCCCCCTCTGGAACAGACTCCCTACCTCCCTGAAACTTCAGGAGAACCATCTCTGGTTTCGGAAGCACCTTAAAACCTTCCTCTTTGCTTCTGCTTTCTCTCCTCCTCTCCCCTGCTGAATTCCTGGCTGAAACTGTACTGGTTACCTGGCCACCATGTGATCTTGGGCCCAGGTCCCCTCCCCGCCAGTTACACACCTGCCCTGCCTCCCTGGCAATCCTTGCACTTGGGGATGGGTTTTCTGTATCCCTACAGTCCCCCACCAGCACTTGACACCTGATGTCTACACTTACCCTTGCACTTGCCAGCAGCTGGCCCTACTTCTCTTAATGCTTTTATTTATTCTATTACCCCATTTACTGCACTGCCCCACCCCCCTCCCACTCCGCACTTTTCCTCTTCCCCTTCCCCTGCACTTGCACGATCTGAATGACACTTGGCCCAGTAGGATCGCTGTCTCTGTATTCCTTCTGTTCTCCTTCCCTGCTGCGTTGCGTCTTGAAACACTTGTGTATAGGGATGTTATACATGCCATATCATATCATATCATATCAGGATTGTAGCCCTGCTTTGCTTGCTTCGAACAAGGATTTTTGCCGTGTGCGTCTGAGTTTTTATTAATAATGCACTCTTTGCTGAAGAGTCTCAGAGTTAATTAGGCAATAAGTCCCGAGCTGGCGGGCTATTACCGCATACAGTAATGGTCCACCGATGAGGGGCTTATTTCCATTAGTACCCCGGTACTGTTAGACCGGAGTACTAAAGGTGTTTTTTTTTTGGTTTGTGAGAAGTGCGGCGTTTCGCACCTGAACAAAAAAAACCCAAAAAGGTTTAGAGATGATCTTGTAGCCAACAGGGAGAAGGGAGTTAAAAGCAGTGACTGAGCAGGCATTTATCCGCATCTTAGTAAGTGTGAGGATATCGAGGTCAATGGGCCTCATTATGAGTTTGCCGGTATAGTAACAATTCGTACCGGTAATATTGCTGGTACTGTTGTTACCGTACCGGCAAACTACGAGTTCTGCTCGCAGGTGCCTTTTCAGCCACCAGGTCTGACCTGGTGGCCGTACCGGCACCCGTGAGCCGAACATGACAGTAGCACCGGTACCATTATTCACAGTACCGGTGCTACCACCTTCCCCATTCACATTGAGCCCTATGGGGCTCAAATGGGAATGGGGACACATTTTTTCCGGTGCCCAGAAAAGGGCAATTACTAGGTACGGCAAGGTCATAATGACCCGGTAATTGCCCTTTTCTGGGTGCAGAAAAAAATGAATACCAGCGGCAGACGTGCTGGTACTACAGGCACAGCTACTGCCAGCCTCGTAATGAGGCCCAATGTCTTCAAGGAGGAGGCAAATGTCAGAAGAGTGTTTGATAGCAGAGCGAGCATTAAGCATGGCCAGATGAAGAAAGTCTCTGCCTTTGAAGGTTTTCTGAGGAGGGGTACAGCGGCGTACTCCACTCAGAGGAGGCGGAGGAGGGACAGAGAGAGAGAGAAGGAAGGAGTAGCATGTGCAGGAAGGAGGTTGATGAGGGACGGCATGCACCAGTCAAAGTTGAGGAGATTGGGTTGAGGACAGTGATCCATGGTAGTGCCATTGCGATAGATATTAATGATACACCTGAATAATGAGAAGCCCACCAAGAGTACTTCCCATCTAGTGCCACCATTAATGGGTGAGGATATAAAAGGAGAGATTCTAGAGATAAGATGATGGTCCAGAGATCTGGAGAAGGGACAGAAAAGAGGATATCAGTAACAATCTGTCTGGAAGTTGTATAGATGTATGCAAAGGATAGACCAGGGTTGGAGGTCAGGAACTCTAACCTTTTCCTTACAGACTTTCTGAGAGAAAGATAGGTGATGTTAAAGCAATTAGAACACACCTAGATTTGAAATTACCCAAAACAGCACACACATGTAATGCAAAATGGGGGGGGTGTACATTTGTTAAAACACACCTTGATTTGAAAATTGCCCAAACAGCACATGCATCCAATGCAAAAATGGGGTGGGAGGGGTGTACAGTTCTTAAACACACCTAGATTGGAAATTGGCCAACTGGCGTAAGATAAAGAATGTATAGAAGGCATAGGTGAAACACAGGAACATTGGCTTTGGCACAGCTCAATCCACATTGGTGAGTTAGTGAAAAGACATCAGGTAGTCAGAACATAACTCACAGGTGCTCTGCAATGGGGGGACACAGTTACAGGATGTGGGACTCATCCATGAGATGGGAGGTGGTAGAGCGTTAGGTGCTGCATTTGAGGAGAGGGGAGGGGTCCCTCTGAGCCCTCTCAGGCACAGAGAGTCACAGACAGGGGCCTTCAGTGAGGGCTTGGGGAGTGAGCTGGCTAACAGGCCTGTCGGCTCTCCTATTGGCCATATGTTATGTTATGTTGCTTTGCAGTTATATAGCGCCTTATGTACCATTGGTATGGTCTGAAGGCGCTGGTAGTTTGATCGCCCTTGGGAACCGAAGTTCAAGTCAGTAGAGAGAGTAGAGAGAATCAAAGGTGCGTGTGAGCACCGGATATGTGTGCAGCTGGTGTGGCATTTGTGTAATAGCTGCTTCCTAGCGGTAGGTGTGGTGGTTGAGAGGTAAATAGTATGTGTTCATTCTGGCAGGATTTATCCAGACCGATTGTGGCTGCGTTAGGCCTGAGGAGAACGCCTGGCTGGGGGGTGTGTAACCAGCAGTGTTTAGTTAGAGTGATGGTGAGTATGAGGCAGATGTTGATATGAGAACAGCTATACCGAATGGTGTGATAGTATCACTGTGTTCTATTTTAGTGGTGGTGTATAGAAGAGAGTAAGCATGGAGATGTGAATATGGTGGTTTACTGTAGGTGCTTGAGATCGTGCCCACTCCAATAGTTCCATGAACTTCATCCGTTCCATGTACTCCGACTGTTCCGTGCATTACGACCGTTTCAAGCACTCAGACCGTTCCTTTCAATGCTCTTTCAGACGTTCCATGCCCTCCAAAACCAATCCATGCACGTCACGCCATTCTGTGCACTCCAACCGGCTCCATGCACTCCAACCGGTTCCATACACTCGAACCCGTTCCATGCACTCGCATCCGTTCCATGCACTCCCATCCTTTCCATGTACTTCAACCATTTTATGCACTACTTCTTTCATTCGTTCTACCCACGTTATCCTTTCTCCATGCATCATCCATACACATACATCATCTTCACACATTCCATTCACTTAACTTAATGATGAGGAAGTTGGCCAATCACTGCCTTTGCAGTGCTTGAGGAAGGTGAGGCACTCCGGTGCCTGGAGGAAGAGTGAAGGCGGCAGCCATGATGCACAAACAGAGTGCCCACTGATGGTAAAGCCCAACTGGGCAACGTGCGCACTCTGTAGCAACAGAGTTAGAATAACGCTAAAGCACATTGTTGTGTGCACAACAAATGAAACAGCTTACAATGCCCCCATATGTGCTCTGACTTGGAAGCACCACTGAAATTGACCGGAAATAGCCCTGCTGGGCTTACCTAGCAGTCCAGATGATGCTGCAACAATGATGCCGCCTCGTGGTGTCGACATGGTGGAGGTGGATTCCCTGGAGCTGTAGGTGGAAGGAGAGGAAGTGGAAACTGCAGGCAAAGATGAATCCTGCTGTGATCACAATGCAGGGCGGAAGGCGTCATAGTTATGTGATTTTGTAATATGAGGGTCACTACTGGTTTGCTTACGTCTAATTAGTTTTCAGAGTTGCCTGTTTGTGTAGAGCCCTGTGCTCATGGCTCATATTTCAAGTAATCATAAGTGTAGGTGGATTTTTTATCTGGACATTGTCTTCAGCTTGATTTGGTTTTGCGCTATGCAATGCTGACATCTATTATTTCTTTTGTGTGTATTGCATAGCACCACATATGTTGCCCTCTGGCTACCATGCAGAGGTTCCATCAGCTAATTCATAAACATGAAAACATTAATAATTTGGCGCAGCAGTAAATAGGCTTAAGAGGGATCTATTAGCATGTCTAGTACTGTTCCCTGGGTGGGAAGGTTAATCTTCTAGGCTTTTAGGTGGGGAGCAAGCAGTGGAATCAGTGAGGGGTATATTAGTAAAAGTAAAGAAGGCGATGATGATCACTCATTGTCTCTGACATATACACTTTACTTGCTAACCCCTCCTTTTGTTGATCGCTCAGCTCAAATTGTCCTTCAATCATGTCCCTGCTCTCAGTTGCACATTGTATTTTTGAAATGCCAGTTCTGGACACGAGTGAGTCTAAAGACACCTCTGACTGGCTTATCCTGCATTTATGCAAAACACAAATGCAGTTTGCGCCTACCCAATTTCATCACAGCGAGGATAAACTCAGTGCAGAGACATTTGCTTTTCCATTAATGCAATTGTACATGTGCTAACGTCATTGGCGCATACAAATCTGAATGGTAATATGGCCGCAGGATTATTTGAGAGACTTCTCTACTATCTTTACAGGATGGAAAAAAGGTGAAATAGTTAATAAATGCTTTTCTTTGGATAGTTAGACGATACCCATGCAATCAAAATCAGTACACACATAACCACCATTTCATCCAACAGGAGTTATTAAAATATTGATATAAAAAATATTAAAAAACGATTAGATATCATTAAATAAATAAAAATAAATAAAAACATAATTACTAAAGATTTTCTGAGATTGTGGGAAGCAGCTGGATTTGTTCCATTTTCACTTTGTACCAGTGTGGCATGACGATCCTGCATCAGAATGACTCTACAGTTTAAACACAGTGTTAACATTTTCTCCAAACCAGCTGTGTTGGAGATACAGTTTTCTAAGCTATTCAGTCATGCTGTTGCTTGTTGACACACAGCGGGTGTCATGCCTTGCACTTCCATTTTGTCTATGGAGTTAATATGGACTATTGGTTGCATTTCTTTTTTAACATTGTTGGCCAGGGTTGGCATTAAGGACATACATTTCACATTTCTGTGTCCTAATTGTTCCATGACATCAGGAGCAGATGTGCCATGGCCATATAGCTCATGGATGAGTCTACTTTTTAAGATAGATTGTGCATCTTTAGAAACAAGACCAATCCGAATGCTTTTTAAAATGTTAGCATAGGTGAGGTCTACAGACTGACACATGTTTTCAGTTAGTTCTCTGCATTGGAAATGTTGCCAGAGGTTTACAGTTCCTATGCTGCCAAGTGTGTTACGGCACTGTTAGAGCACTGTTTGTGTACTAAGGTTCACCTTTCACTGGTGTTAATTGTAGGAGATCTCCGAAAACAAGAACGTGTTTTCCTCCAAAGAGTTCTTCATAGTCCGTTTTAAGGACCTCTTGCAATGGGAGGTGAATCAAAGCCAACATTAGGTTGGAGACCATGCTCAACTCATCTATTAGGATCATTTTCATTTGTTTCAGCTCCATAGCAGCTTCTGTTGAAAGTTTGTAGTACTCTAATTTGATTGATGTTCTGCTGGAAGGATCAGTAGTCGGTGTAAAATAACACCTATTATGTTGTAGCCAGCTAAACCAGTGGGGGCTCTTACAACAGCTGAAAGCTTTTTGTTTGTTAATTTTTGGAGGAATTTTCTGATGATTTTTATTAAGAATGTTTTGTCTGACCCAGCTTCACCAGCGTATTCATGGATTTCAACATCCAAAACCAGCCGTGGTGCAGAGTGGTGCAGCGACCCTGCAGCAGCACCAGTTACACCCCCAACCCCTCCCCGTGCACCATGTACAGCGCACAAATCCCGTACATGGCGCACAGGCCCACAACCACGAAAATGCCTGTAAAACTCCCTGCGCACCCCTCTGAATACACGTACCCTGCTACGCGGATAGTCTCACACGCGATTGGGCCTGTGCAAGTGGGGTATGTGTATTACTGGGGTGCGTGGGAAGTTTCACACGCGATTGGCCCTGTGCGTGCAGGGTACGTGGATTAGGGAGTGCGCGGGAAGTTTCACACGTGGCAGGCCCTGTGCGTGCGGCTACGTGGATTACTGGGGTGCGCAGGAAGTTACACACGTGATTGGCCCTGTGCGTGCAGGGTACGTGGATTACTGGGGTGCGCAGGAAGTTTCACACGCAATTGGGCCTGTGCGAGCAGGGTACGTGTATTACTGGGGTGCGTGTGAAGTTTCACATGCGATTGGCCCAGTGTGAGCGGGGTACGTGGATTTGGGGGGTACGCAGGAAGTTTCACACGCGATTGGCCCTGTGCGTGCGGGGTACATGGATTACTGGGGTGCGCGGGAAGTTTCACACGTGATTGGGCCTGTGCGAGCGGGGTACGTGTATTACTGGGGTGTGCGTGAAGTTTCACACGCGATTGGCCCAGTGCGAGCGGGGTACGTGTATTACTGGGGTGCGCGGGAAGTTTCACATGGGATTGGCCCTGTGCGTGCGGGGTACATGGATTCCTGGGGTGCACGGGAATCGTCACACACGATTGGCCCTGTGCGTGTGGGGTACGTGGATTACTGGGGTGCGCGGGAAGTTTCACACGCGATTGGGCCTGTGCAAGCGGGGTACGTGTATAACGCACTACGGGGGAAGTTCCACACATGCTTTTGCTGTCAGAGCGGAGTATGTGTATCCAGGGGGGTGCGTGGGGAGTCCCACACGTCAATTGGCAGTGTGGGTTCTCACAGGTGTGCCCTCTACCCCCTCCACAGACCCTGCAGGCAACCCACACCACAGGGGACTACCCAGCACCCCTGGTCATGTTCTGCAGGCAGTCCATCCACCATGGGCATTCCCCCAGCCAGGCCACATGTCACCTTGCACTAGTGATCACCAATTCATGTCCCCCGGCAACCCCACCCCCCAGCAGTGAGGGGCACCTGCCAGCAGGCCCACACTCATGTCCCCCAGAACCCCCACCCCCCAGCAGTGAGGGCACCTGCCAGCAGGCCCCCACTCATGTCCCCCAGCACCCCCACCCCCCAGCAGTGAGGGGTACCTGCCAGCAGGCCCCCACTCATGTCCCCCAGCACCCCCACCCCCCAGCAGTGAGGGGCACCTGCCAGCAGGCCCCCACTCATGTCCCCCAGAACCCACCCCCCCCAGCAGTGAGGGGCACCTGCCAGCAGGCCCCCACTCATGTCCCACAGCACCCCCACCCCCCAGCAGTGAGGGTCACCTGCCAGCAGGCCCCCACTCATGTCCCACTCATGTCCCCCAGCACCCCCAGCCCCCCAGCAGTGAGGGGCACCTGCCAGCAGGCCCCCACTCATGTCCCCCAGCACCCCCACCCCCAGCAGTGAGGGCACCTGCCAGCAGGCCCCCACTCATGTCCCCCAGCACCCCCACCCCCAGCAATGAGGGGCACCTGCCAGCAGGCCCCCACACATGTCCCATTCATGTCCCCATGCACCCCCATCCCCCAGCAGTGAGGCGTACCTGCCAGCAGGCCCCCACTCATGTCCCACTCATGTCCCTCAGCACCCCCACCCCCCAGCAGTGACATGCCCATCTCATGACACAAACCAAAAGTCAACTATGTACATCAACACATGTCCGTCTCTCACACACACACACACACACACACACACACTGGTTGCCATTGATTGAGTAAACCCACATGTCGACATGCATGAACCCAATGAGCAAATCCCACACATTGAAGTAAAACATCAAAATGTATTTACATGAAAATCAATGTAAAATAATTAAAGCATAAAATAATGGCAAACATGAAATGATATGCATGTCCAAATGAACAAAAATTGTTCCTCCAAAAATCCCAATTAATCCACAAGAAAAATGGCCAAAACTCTGTCCACCAAATCCAAATGAAACGCAAAAAGGTAAATCCATGGTGAACTGAAATTAAAATGTCCAAATAAATCCAACGTCCAATTATGTACAATCCAATTTTCAAGGGTCCATGGGCCCAACGAAATAAATGAAACCTATCTAATAACCTACCTAACAAAAAAACTATATACAAAAGTGTGGGGCGTAGTCCAAAAGCCCCAAAATAAAAAAAAAAGAAAAGGAAACCTAACACTATAAACTATTTACAATGGCGGCGGGCATGTCCTGTGGCTCACTCAGTGATGTTGTTGGCCAGGGCATCATCGAACTCCATGTCTATTTGCTGGAGGCGGGCCTCTGTCCTGGCCCCGAGGTCTCGCAGGGAGGCACCCATGGCCAGTTCCAACTCCCTGCGAGTCGCCTCGAGGCACTCTGCCCGCCTCAACGCCCGACCCATGGAAAACTCCGCCCTGACCATGGTGAGCCGCGCCTCTTCTGCCCGCCGCCGCTCCGCACCTATACGCTGGCCCAACCGTAGCCACATGGAAGATACACCCATTTTAGGGTCCTCCTGCCCTCTGGCCGATGCCTGCCCCCCTGATGTCGATGGCCCCGAGCCATCATTGCTCCCACCTAGAGCCTGCTCCTGCTGCTGCTGCTGCTGCTGTCCATGAGCCCTGTCCGATGATGCCTGCACATCCTCCATCAGCTGGTCTCCAGTTGTGGTGTCCACCCCTGCTGGACCGCCGACTCCCGACTGTGGCAGGGATGGGATCTCCACCAAGCTGGCTGTGTTTGTCAGGCCAGGTCCACATGGGGCCCTGGTGGAATCTGGGCCGGAAGACTGCAGGGAGAACGACTGGCGCATAGTCTCCAGAGAGGAGGAGAGGTTCGCCAGAGTGCGCGTCACATGTAGGAACCCACCTACCAGGGCCCCTCCCAACAGTGCCACGTCACGACGCTGCTGTTCGTGAAGGCGTGCGTTCTCCGGCCAGGAAGAACGCACGTCATCACGAATGTCACGCATGCGCAACGCGACACCAATCAGGACGGAGCCCATACATTCATGGGACCCCTCGTCCGCAGGTAGTGTGGAGGCAGTTACATGGCACTCTCCACTACCTGGGGACGGGCCTGGGACGGGACATCCCTGCTGGTGCATGGTGGTGCAGTCACAGGGTCAAGGACAGCAACATGCACAGGCCCCTCTGCGGTGACCTGTGCTGCCTCCTGACCCTGGCCCTGGACTGGACTACTTGCACCAGTGGTACTACCCCCACCAGGCCCCATGTGCGGCTCAGTAGCGGGCTTCTCCTCCTCTGTGGAGACCACCAACCTGGATGTCTTTGCACCGTCTTCCGCCATTGCAAGCCCCTGTGGGGGCTCACCCGGCCCTTCCGCCACAGCCGTAGTGGCAGACGCAGCACCAGCCCCCTCACTCCTGGATGATGGCAAGTCCTGGGAGAGTGGCTGGGCCTTGCGTCGCCGCCCGGTGGAGGCATCCCCGCCGCTTGGCTCTACAGCGCCGTCTCCGCCCTCTTCTTCACTTGATGCTGCGTAGAGGGAGACATAGAACACAGCATCAGGGTACAGTACAACATTCCCCTAGAGAGGAAGCAATAACACATGAGTGGCAGTGTCAAACGTCACTTCCATCCTGTCCCTCCACAACACATGGGTGAATGCACGCAACACACATGCAGAAACAGGCATGGCGCCTGCAATCAACATCAACATCCATGTACAAGGGCGTCTAATAACCAAAATGTTGCCTTCAAACTCACATGCATCATGGCTCACACTGATCCCATGCACACACATCACTGGAGGGTCATGCATCATGGCTTGTACACCACAGACACAGTGGATAGACACAGTGCATACAACGGTGACCGCACTGCATGATTGAAACTACACATCATCACGGACATGTGTCATGCATCCATGGCGTTTCAAAGTCACACACACACTTCTCAGACACACACACATGTGCACCATACATGTACATGACAGCAGCACCCATCCCTCACGCCCCCCTCCATGTCCAAGAACAGAGACTGGCATGCTTTCATGTGTGCATTTGGCATACAGCTCCCCATGTTGCATTGTAACACATGCACCAACCATGTGGTTCACACATTACTGGTCTCACAAGCATGACCATGATGTCCCTGCACATACACATCCATACATGGCCTATGTTACACATACAGGCAAGTATCAGACTACCAGCACACTGCAACATGCCCTGTCTCACACACCAATGCTTGGCCACTTACCGCTCAACTCCAGACGGGTCTTCCTCCGAAGGATCTGGGCGTGGAGCCCTGGGCATACGCGTTCCAGGACCCTCATCTGGATGTCACTCATGCTGACCCGGCCCCCCCTCCGCGAGCCACCGGGCCTTGTAGAGGGTCCTGGACCTGAAGCCCTCCCAGCGCTTCTTGACGTGCTTGAAGTCACAGGTTGCCACCCCCTCCGCGTTGATGGCAACCACTACATCTTCACAGATCCTCTCCCGTCCTTCCTTGTTGGCGCGTGATGTTCCGAAGAGGGCATCAAAATGCCCCAGGACATGCTCCACCAGGACAGCAACTTCCTTCACACAGAAGCTGGTGGCCCTCTGCCTCTCTGGCTGGGGGTCGCCAGTGGTCTCAGATGGTGTTTGCCCCGACATGGCGACCCCCGAGGCAGGCGTGGGTGGGCAGCTGGGTCCTGGGGCTGGGCTGTGGAGCGATGGCATCCCAGTCGGGAGTCTTCTGTTCCAGCAGGGGTGGACACAGCAACTGGAACCCTGGCTGACGTGCAGGCACCAAACAGCAGGGCACGTGGGCAGCAGGCAGTCAGGCAGCAGCAGATGGCAGGTGGGAGCGTGCTCGGGGCTCTGGGGGCAGTAATTCGGCCTTCTGGGCAGGAGCGTGGTCTTCCGCGTGTTGTTGCGTGGCCAGCTTGATACGGAGTGATTTGGCACGTGAAAATCTTGCATGTCTGCGTGTAATTCGAGGAAAGGCTGTTAGCGCGTAAGCGCATCTGTGACGTGAAAAAACTGCACGTCCGCGTGTGAATGCGTGTAATCCGAGGAAAGGCCCACGCGTATCTGTGATGTTACGCACGCAGGAGTTTCCCTCGTGACGTGGGCATAGTGGTTCAGCGCACGTGCAAAAACTGCACGTCCGAGTGTCAGCTCGTGTAATTGGAGGAAAGGGCCTTAGCGTGTACACGGGTAAGTGACATTGTACGTGTGAGTCAGTTTAAAAGGTACGTGTAGGACGCCATTTACTTGTACGTGCTTTTCGTGGAGAGCGAGTGGGTGAATTTTGTACTTCTTGTCGGTTCACACGCGATTACTTCACAGCGTTTCAAGTTCGTACTGCCTGTTACCTCTGACAGCGTTCAATTGCTTGATTGGCCCTGTTTCCTCAAACAGCGTTCACTTCTTCTTTTGTCCTGTTTCCTCAGACAGCGTACAATTCTTCTTTTGGCGGGGGTGTTGCCAACACGCACATGCGCGTCTTTTTCATGTTCTTTTTCCAGGCATACAGTGAGTCGCGCACGTATTTACCAACTGTGCTTGCCCCGTGTGTTGCGTACCCCTTCAGAGGTCATTGTAGGCTGCGTGTATTACGCATACGCTTATTTTTGTCTTTCTGCGTGCCACAGTGTAGTGCGGGTTCATTTTTCCACGCACATGGTCTATGAGGGGTTGCGTGCACATTCATTTTTGTTTACGGGGTGCCTGTGCGTTGCGTGACCCGTCATCTTCCCCCAGGGGTCACAGACAGCCTTGCTAGAGCACTAGGGTACGAATTCCATCTAGTACTCTACCCCTTTCACCCCCAATTGCCCAGGACATTAGTTTTCTGCTACTCCCATACGTACAGCAACATCAGTGCTATGGTTGTGAGGCGACCAAGCGGTAAGGGAGGCAAAGGTGGCCGACCTTCAAAAGGTGGGTGTGGTGGGCGCGGTAGGGGACGTGGCCAGGATTTGCAGGGTGCCCCTAGACCCCCATGTGTGGAGGACCAATCAGGGACACCCATGCCCCACCCCCCATGGTTGTGGGAAACATAGCTGACACCATCCCAGCTCAGCCCTTGTTGGACCGGCCCATTGTGGCACCTGAACCGTCACAGGAAGACTCCCAGGCTGACTTCCAGGTCAGCAAGTCTAAGCCACGTGTGGAGGTGCAAGCTGTTGTCACCAGGCCACGTGGATCTGGGGCAGCAATGCCATCTGCTGCACCAAGTAGGCAGGGTGGGAGGCTGCAGGGGCAGCTGCAGCTCTATCCACCCCAGCTCTGAGTCTCCAAGCCGGAACAGTGTTGTTCCAGGTCCATCAGACCGACGTTGCCCCTGCCAGCATCACCCTGCAGCCAGTGCCTGCACCAAGACCTATCGTCATTGTGCCTTCGCACACTCCTAGTACACAGTCCACCGGCGCTTCTGCCCCTACTGACCAGAGCGGTGTAACCCACTTAGGATCCGCACCACCTTTGAAAAAGAAGAAGAAGGGTGCTCTACAGGCTGAGACCCCAGACACGGCTACACACTCCGGCACGTCGAGGAAGCCTAGCTTTAATGACGCCGAACTTGATGCACTTGTGGCCTATGTGTCGGAACATAGCCACGAAATGGTGGTGACTGCAGGGTGCAAGACCACACCTGGTCAACGTAGGGCACACTGGCAGACCATCGCGGACCACATTAGTGCCCTTGGATTTGTGAGGCACACAGATGATGATTGCTATAAGCGGTGGAATGACCTGAAACGCAGAGCAAAGAACAAGCTGGCCTCAAATCATGCCTCTACTCTGGTGACTGGCGGTGGGTCTCCACCAGAGGACAACCAACTCACTGAACATGAGTCTGTTGCTGGAACCTTCGTCACAGAGGAACAGATCCAAGGCATGGGAGACCTACCTGATTACGACGCATTGTCCGGTGAGTGCCCATGCATGTGTGTGTAATCCATGTGTATGTTGTTTGGGTGACGGGTTCTGATTGAGTGCCAGGTGAGGCTGTGTACTCCGGAGTGGTATGGGTCACCCATGTGCTTACTCCAATACATTCACGTGCCTTGGATTTGGGTATGACAGTATCCCTTCTGCCCACAGTAGCCAATTAGCGCCACGTTACTGCTGTTGCCCTTGACCTGTCATCTTGCAACAACATTGTTCAGATTTTTTCACTGTTCATTCTGGCTGATTGTTTCATTTCTCCCATTTTTGCTATGCATTTTCCAGCCCAAATGCCACAAATGTGACATGCTTCTGTCATTGATTTCACCCCACATTGGCCCACATTTGTTGCCTTGTTATGTGAATGATTAGACCATTCAGGCTGATTGGGTATTGGCCTGCTCACATTAATTTTTGGGGCCTGTTTGAATGTGGAACATGATAGTTGTTTGCTGTCATTGTTAAAGTGACCAACCATTGATGTGTACATCTGCCAACAATCACTGTATTATTGTACACTGGATGTGTTTCAGTGTGTGGCACATGCATCTTTTGCCACACTATTTAGCATTTTTCATCTCATCATGTCCATCTCACATGGATGGGTGACTGTACTCATTCACTGACATATCGCTGTAGTTGTCTAATGTACCATGGCTATGCTACATGCCATCTGTGTGCTGGCATATGTCATGTATGTGTATTGGACATGTCACTCACAGGCTAATGTGTGATGCCAGTTCTACCCACCATGCAGCCAGCGTGTTGCTTTTCCATCTTGGTGTCCTCAGTGTCTGCTTTTTCCCTCCCCTTCCAACTCATTGACAGTGCATGCATGCCAGGGTTATAGTCATGTAGGACATGTGTAAATCATGTACAGGATCTCTGTCTTGTCAGGCCTATGTGTGTGCTATGGTGCTCATGCCTGTTTTCATTTGTTGTATTTCATGTTTTTGCAGGTGATGACGCACTTGATGCTGGTGAGGTTGAGGAGATGGTGCAGACCCAGGAGGGATCTCAGCCACGACCGAGCACCAGTGGAGGACGTGGTGTGGTGGTGGGTGAAAACCATTTGTTAATGCAGACCATACTGTCCAGGGGTGCCTCTGGGTGCACCCCCCAGAATTCTATTCAGGTGCTGAATCGGATGATGAGACTTATGTGCTGTCGCAGGTGAGTGCTTCTGGCAGGGATTCTGTTCTGTCCAACCCACCTGCACAAGGGGCAGAACCCTCTATGGGGATGTCAGTATTGGTAGGAACGCCTTTGGCGGTTACGGATGCAGGGTCACACTCCACAACATCTGATCCTGTTCCTGGGCCAGCAGATCAGAGGGGGAATGCAGTCCTGCAGCCTCAGGCAGTACCAGCACAGCAAGGTGCAGATCGCCTTGCCCCAAACAGGTGTGGTGTCCGCCGACGCAGTGGCCGTGCGCCACCAGGCAATACTGTATGGGAAAACCCCATCTACGGTATGGCAACCCAACAGGTAGCATCAGTTGAAATGATGGCTCAGGCAATGGAGAGGGTGGCCACTTCCATTATCCCCCCTGAAAGGCAGATGGAGCAACAACAGCAGGCAACAGACTCCATTTGCCAATCACACAGGGAAGACATGTTGGCGTCCAACAGGGACCGACGGGCGGCACTGGAGACTCTGCGCAAAGCCATATCAATAGAGTCACAGGGCCACAGGGAAGCCCTGAGGGTAGAACTCTATAACATCACGGAGACTCTGCTTGAACTTGAGGCTTCCCAAAATTTTAGGGCAGAACAGCAGCTGGAGCAGCTCACACGTTCGCTCTCAGCTGAGCTGCAGGCAACCCGTGAGGAGATATGGGCATCACACGAGGCCATGCGTGCAGAAATGCAGGCAACCCGTGAGGTGCTGCATGGGGATCTCCGCACTATCATCCTCCAGAATCAGACCTTCCAGACCCGCATGCTTGCTGCCATGGAGGACCATACCAGGGCTTTGCGTGGGCTGCCTCCCATTGCACCACCACCTCCTGATGCAGCAGCAGGGGGTGAAGAGACCGACAGCAGTTCTCCCACAAAGGCACAGCCGTGTAGGCCATGAGCCCCTGGAGGTATTTATTTTTTTTTTGCAACATCCACGCAGGTGGGTGTTAGTGTGCACCCTGTCCTCAAACCTCCTGGGTGGCCTCCCCCCCTGTCCCCCACATGGCCATTTTTGATATTTTTTGTTGATTTTGTTTTTTACAGTGTGTTGTCTTGTGTGGCTCCCGTGGGCATCCACTGTGTATTCCGGCTGGGCACATGCAGGCTTGTCCTGAGTTTGGGTTAGATGCTTGGGTTCGTGACACACACACCCCTCCTGCTCCCCGTTTCCATGGGCGTGCAAAGGGTGTGACCAAGTGACAGTGACTTACACTGTGACATTGGGCTCCCATGAGCTGTGTGGGGAGTCTGTAGTCAATACTGTGTGGACATCCCTAGTGGGTATTGTTGTTGTATTGAACACTGCATAGTGTATTGATATGTGCTTGTGCATCCATGTCTTCCTCAAAATTTGCAGGTACCTTCTTCATGTCTTCACAAGGCCGTCTCCTTTGCAGATGGAGTTCATGTTGTATGCAGTACACTGACACATTTGCGTGGAAGCAGCACTCTGCAGTTGGAAGGGGTCGATGTGCTGGCTTATTCAGGTTGTAAGACTACCACTACTTTGACTTTGTACTGTCATGTTTTTGCAATGTTTCATGCTGTGTTGATGCATTGTGTTGGTAGTAAGTATTTGGTCATGTGTGCTGTTTGTTAGTGATTACTGGGAGCATATTGTCTGTGGGCTGTTTCCGTTTGGGACAGTGCACTTTGTGACACTTGTGTCAGGTCTTGTGCATTGCTTTGTTTGCTTTCACATTGCATGACATGCCATGGTGTGTTGGGTGGCGGAGATGGGGAGGGGTTGGGTGACATGGCGCTATTTTCATGTTGTATTTTGCTAGGGGGTAGTCATTCATGAAGCATGAATGTATGTCTTTTAATGACACAGCATTGGTTGTCTTTGGGTAGGTAGGGATGCACACAATGTAACACTTCCAGGTGACCAACCTCAGGCTGGTATGGTTGTGACAGTTGACTGTCCCTTATGTCATCATCATTGATTGTCAGCTGGTATGTGCCAGGGCTGTGTGCACTCCACAGGGGTGTGATTTTAGGTGAAGTAATTAGCCACCAGCTGCGCACGGGCTGCCTCAACACATGCCCTTTCCCCTCCCATGCACAGCGGCCGTGCATGTGGTTTGGGATGTGGGGGCACCACCATGTCCACCGGCAGGCCCTGGGGTGTTGCAACGTTGTGCAGGACACATGCTGCCACTATGATCCTGCACACTACTGGGGGAGCGTATAGCAGCTGCCCACCAGAACGGTCAAGTGAGCGAAAGCGTGACTTGAGCATTCCGAATGTGCGCTCCACTATGCCACGGGTTGCAATTTGGGCTGTGTTGTATCTTACCTCAGGTGGTGTCGTGGGGTTCCAAATTGGCATCATCATGTGGGTGCTCAGAGGGTAGGCACTGTCCCCTGAGGAGGTGATGATAGGTATCATTAGTGGGGTTGTGACATTACTCAGTATCTGACATGCATGCATGTGCAGTGGCATTTATACTCACCAAGCAGCCATGTATCACCATACCGCCCAGCTTCTAGGTCCCGGTTTAGGGTTGACATTCTGTATATGAAACTGTCATGGGTGGACACTGGATAGTTGGCATATACTGAGGTGATGATTCCCTTGGCATCACATACTACCTGCACGTTGATGGAATGCCAGTGCTTGCGGTTTCTATAGATGTGCTCTGATGCCCTGGGAGGACGTAGAGCCACATGGGTACAATCAATGGCACTGTCATGATGCCTACCCCCGGGCATCAGGACCCAGGCCCTCCGCTCCGGGAGCAGGCATCCAGACATTTGTTTAAACCTCAGCAGCCCCGGCTAGGGGCTGTCTGGGTTCAGTCCTGGCTCCTTAGGTCCAACAAAACAAATCCCATCAATCCGGCTTCCTCCCTTTAGGTTCTAAAACTGTCTGTGACGACAAAAAATTGCATACATAAACCACCTTTATCTCATTCAGGTAGACACACAAGATATCTCAAAAAATATACATATTTTAATCTCTATCACATAAAACCATAAAATTACAACCATCATCAGTGTCTCTACTATACACCGTTTCATTAAACGCAAATTTGCATTTTTAACACATTATGATCTGTGTACAGTTTCACAAAATCCTATTCTACACAATCTTTACAAAATTCCCCATTTATGGGAAGTATAGTGTGTCAACACGTAGCATGTGTTTCTGGAATCTAGACCAATTAGTCCATACAACCCGATCCACTCGGCGTTTGTATTCTCCTAGATCCCGTCTTCAGGACACATATTCTTTGATGTAGTGCAACGATGTCATATACATTGCATTTTACACGATGTGGACCTTTCCCACCAATCTACAAAATTTAAAAAAACAAACAAACATACATATAAGTCTCTTGTGTGAATTTTATGTACTCCAACAATTGTGCCACTTTACATGTTTTATCTCATCTTTTCATTTTTCTGTTCCCAAGGGACATATCCGTATGTGTTATTTCACCAGGATACATTACGTTCATTATTTCATGAAATTGTAATGAATTATTGAATAAATTAAGGCAATAGTGGTATGCCTAAAAGATGATAGCACAAACAACGGTTTTGACCCAAAGGAAAAAGGGTGGAAACGTAATGTATCCTGGTGAAATAACACATACGGATATGTCCCTTGGGAACAGAAAAATGAAAAGATGAGATAAAACATGTAAAGTGGCACAATTGTTGGAGTACATAAAATTCACACAAGAGACTTATATGTATGTTTGTTTGTTTTTTTAAATTTTGTAGATTGGTGGGAAAGGTCCACATCGTGTAAAATGCAATGTATATGACATCGTTGCACTACATCAAAGAATATGTGTCCTGAAGACGGGATCTAGGAGAATACAAACGCCGAGTGGATCGGGTTGTATGGACTAATTGGTCTAGATTCCAGAAACACATGCTACGTGTTGACACACTATACTTCCCATAAATGGGGAATTTTGTAAAGATTGTGTAGAATAGGATTTTGTGAAACTGTACACAGATCATAATGTGTTAAAAATGCAAATTTGCGTTTAATGAAACGGTGTATAGTAGAGACACTGATGATGGTTGTAATTTTATGGTTTTATGTGATAGAGATTAAAATATGTATATTTTTTGAGATATCTTGTGTGTCTACCTGAATGAGATAAAGGTGGTTTATGTATGCAATTTTTTGTCGTCACAGACAGTTTTAGAACCTAAAGGGAGGAAGCCGGATTGATGGGATTTGTTTTGTTGGTTGTATGTTTTAGTCCTCTCCCATACGGCCCCTAAAAAGAGGACATGACAGCTCTGGTCTAGTGTTCTGGCTCCTTAGGTGCCAGGCTCATCATAGAAATCAGTCCTGGCGCTATAGGCGCCAGGCTCATAGACTTTACTTACCTGATGCAGACCATGCTGCAAAAGAGTCCAAGCCTACATGAGGCCTGGATGGGACGATTTTGTTACAGGGACTATTTTTTACTCGGGCGTGGCTCTAGGGAACTTCTTACCTGGAACTACTTTGGAGGCTATTTAAACCACACCTGAACAGCAGCACATGCTTTGCGTTATTCTGCACCCAGCAGCGTGACACTCACCGTGCCTGCAGCCAGCATCCAGTCTTCTGCCACGCCCGCGTGCCTGCAGCCAGCATCCAGTCTTCTGCCACCATCCAGTCTTCTGCCACGCCCGCCTCGAAACCGGAGCTCCTAGAATAAAGAAGAAGAAAAGGACAAGGTTAGAAAACGAACTTATTTCAAATTCCTCACCAAATTCCAGAACCATTTCATCTCCGGACCTGGAAAGTACATCAGTCCTGCACGCATCGCTTCGCCAGCTCCAGCACGGCGCCATACTCACCAGTTCTCACAGCATCTTTCGATTTGGCACTGTCTCCATCATTTCTTCGCCGTAATCCGGCACCTAGGGGACACAAGAAAAAACAAGGTGAGCCATGGGAATCAACAAATACAACCTCTTACCACCATAGACTTACCTGATTTACCACCGGCGGTATTATTCCATAACTCTCCACATTTTCATATGCCGCATCTGTAAAGAGGGAGAAAAACAACACGTTAACGCATGCAATAGTTACCGGACAGCGTTGGGTAACACAGGCTCTTACCTGAACGCCAGCAGCAGCTACGAGACCTTCTTCTCACGAACTCAGTTGCAACTTAAGGAAGGAAGGGGACAAGAGTGAACATCGGGCACATTGAACTCTTTGAACTTGATACTTACCAATCCCGCCTGGGACTTCAGAGTCAATACTTACCGGAACTCTCCCAACGCCTTCAAACCAGTGAAGTAACTGGTATCTACACGCCCCTGCAAGACACTCAGGATGGAGAGCTCATCTTTTACGAACATAAGGTGAGGTTACTAAGGGGATATCGGAGGTGATTAGTGGGGGAGAGCGAGAACAGTTGGGAGGCCATCACTAAAACCCACAGGTGGTTAATCCCTGTCTCTACTTGCAGGAAAATACTTCTTCGGGTCCAGCAGACAAGACTAGGCGGGCCAGTCCAGACAGTCATCTCTGCACTACGCATCACGTTGAAGGAGACCGCAGCTGTCCGGGTCCGATCGACACCCCTATGGGGTCCAGGTGAGCGTAACAGAACGCAAAGCCTCTTTACAAATACCCACCCGGGTGTTATGGAAACCTCGGAAACCGAGCAACTGGCCCAATTATTGGGGGAACTTAGGGCGGAAGTACATGCCGTTCGCCAAGAGACTAATGCCCTCAGGAGAGAACTGATTGTCTCAAAGGAGCGCACAGATGATCTGGCTAGGCAACTACTGCAAAACCAAGCTGGGCAAACGCCCCTACCTGGATATGGGGGAAACCCAACCCCCGTTTCATCAAGCAATCCTGTGCAAGTGGTTTTACCAGGAAATATTCCGTTAGCTCCATCCGAACGCTTTGCTAGGGACCCCAAAAGGTTCGCCATGTTTATGAACCAATGCCGCTTGCACTTTTTATGCAGACCGGGAGCCTTTCCAAATGACCAAGCCAAAGTAGCCTTTGTATTGTCATATCTTAGTGGCAGTGCAGCGGATTGGTCCATTCCATTAGTCAACCAGGATGACCCTCTTTTCCGGGATTTTCAGGGCTTTCAAAGGAGCATGGAAAAACTATTCGCCAGACACTCACAGGGTCAAGCCTTGGACAACGAACTTTTATTCTTACGACAAGGTAACCAGGATCTGCTAACTTATATTGCAACCTTCAATAGGTTGGTGGTGGAAACCCGGTGCCTGGAGGAAAAACGAATTACATTGTTTCATCGTGGACTTCGGGGAGAACTCAAAGATGTCCTGGCTCAATTTGTGAACCCACCTCAGGATTGCACAGAATGTATAGACTTAGTGGTCCAGCTAGACCACCGACTTCAGAACCGAAAGACTGATCGAGCTAAATTCGAAAACCGGGTATTGGTTAAACCCAACGTTGCCCCCAAAGGAACAGATGCATCTGAACCTATGCAGATCGGGGGTGTTAAAGGACCCTTAACTCAAAAGGAAAGAGAAAGAAGACGGCAGATGCAGTTGTGTCTGTACTGTGGAACCTCAGGACATTTTCTACGGGATTGCCCTACAAAACCACCAAGAAGGTGGTAGGAGTTGCTGATAAAAGCCACATAGAGCCTGATTCGGGAAACGACCACGCCAGACAAGCGTAGAAGTCCGCTTGCCGAGCTTAAAGAAGGACACTCAGACCTTGCATCTGATCATCCCAATGGTCCTACTTGATCCCAGGCAGCCATCACGTATGCACGCAGTAAGGGCATACATAGATAGCGGGCCGTAGGAAACTATATGGACCACAAATTGGTGTCAAGGATGAATCTACCTCTTTGCAAAAAGACCACTTTGGATGTCATCACCACAGTTGATGGACTGAGATTGCCTCGGGCCTGTAACTCATTCCACTACAGAGATGATACTGTTGAGTCAAGCTGGGCATCGAGAGACTATTGTGTTTGATCTAATCAAAGCCCCACAGTTCCAGATAATACTGGGGATGCCATGGTTGGAAACACATAATCCTTGTATAGATTGGCGAGAGAAGAGAATAACCTTCCCGGATTGTGCACACACCTGTTACCCGGAGAAAACTTTGAACAAAGGCCTGGCTACAGTTGTTAACCCAATCGTGCAGTTACCTCAGGAATACCAAGAATTTCAGGATGTTTTTCAAAAAGAACAGGCCAATGCATTACCTCCTCACAGATCATACGATTGTCAAATCGACCGACTACCCGGTGCACAACCCCCATGCAGTAGAATCTACGCCCTCACGGAAACTGAAAATCGTCACCTACGGCAATACTTGGACCAAAACCTTGCTAATGGCTTTATTCGTCCTTCCAAGTCTCCTGCATCCTCAGCTTTATTCTTCGTGCCAAAAAAGGAAGGTGACCTTAGAGCGTGCATAGATTACCGCGCATTAAATCAGATCACGGTAAAAAAACGATACCCATTGCCTCTGATCCCTGAATTACTAAACCAAGTAAAGGATGCTTGTATCTACACTAAGTTAGATCTCCGAGGGGCATATCATCTGGTACGTGTCAAGAAAGGCGACAAATGGAAGACTGCCTTTCACACTAAGTACGGATTATTCGAATATCAGGTGATGCCCTTCGGGTTGTGCAATGCACCAGCAGCCTTCCAGTATTTTATGAACGATGTGCTTTGTGAACTCATTGACGTCTGTGTCGTTTTATACATAGATGATATTCTAGTGTACTCCTCCTCAGAATCAGACCATGTTAAGCACGTGCGTGCAGTCCTTGAGAAACTACTCCAGCACAAGTTATATGCAAAATTGGAAAAATGTGTTTTTCATGCTACGGAAGTTGAATTTCTTGGATTTATCCTGACTCCAAAAGGAGTCCGAATGGACTCTCGAAAGGTGGACGCAATTCTCAAGTGGCCATCACCCAGTTCAGTCAAAGGGGTACAAAGCATGCTCGGATTTGCTCATTTCTACCGCAGATTCATTCCAGACTTCTCCCATGTTGCACACCCCATCACAGCACTTTTGCGAAAAAACAAACGCTTCTTGTGGACCGAAGAGGCTTAAAAGGCCTTCCAAGAGCTGAAAGCGAAATTCACATCAGCACCTGTCTTAAAGCATCCACGCCCTGAGCTTCCATACATAGTAGAAACTGATGCATCCAGTTTAGCCATGGGAGCTGTCCTGTCCCAGAAGGATCCTGAAACCGGTCAACTTCACCCAGTAGCGTTTTGGTCCAGAAAGTTCTCAGCACCTGAGTTAAACTATGCGGTTACCGATAAAGAGCTATTAGCCATCAAATCCGCCTTTAAGGCTTTGCGGCACTATCTTCTTGGTGTCAGGCATACTATTACCGTAATCACCGATCACCGGAACCTGCAGTATTTAAAAACAGCCAAAGCCCAATCATCGCGACAACTTCGATGGGCATTGTTCTTTGCCGAATTCGATTTCGCAATCACTTATCGACCAGGCTGCAAAAATGGCAAAGCAGATGCTTTATCCCGAATAGGGATGGGAGAAGCATATGCAAACCCGGAACCGGTGCCAATAATTCCCGAGCAAAGAATTCTTGGCATAACTACTCTACAGACACTAGAAGATATTCATTCAAAAATCCAACAACTCTTCGATCCAGCAACCCTGCAGGACTGGGTAAAGAAAGGCCCGGACTACTCAGTCGTCAATGACCTACCTTACTATCAAGGACAACTATTTCTACCACACAAGGAAATACAAGAACTAGTCATCTTCAATTACCATGACACCCTGATGGAAGGGCACCCAGGTATCGCAAAAACTGAAGCGAAAATTAAGAGACAGGTCTGGTGGCCCACTTGGCGAAAAGATGTAAAGTCATTTGTGATGTCTTGTGGCATTTGCGCCCAAAACAAAAGCCAAAAGAAAAAACCCGCTGGCCTTTTACAACCTTTGGATATTCCACCTACACCATGGCACACCTTGTCTTTAGACTTTATTACAGATCTACCTCCATGTAATGGATTTAGTTATTGTGGATCATTTTTCCAAGATGGCCCACTTTATTCCTTTAAAGGGGTTACCTTCTGCTTCGATTCTGGCCAAGGAGTCAAGGAGTTCCTCGAAAACATTGTTCGATTACACGGATTCCCTTCCGTATTGGTTTCTGACCGAGGTAGTCAATTTACCTCGCATTTTTGGAAGAAATTTTGTCAACTGGCACAAATCAATGTGAGGCTATCAACAAGTCACCATCCCCAGACGGATGGTCAGACGGAAAGGACCAACCAGCCCCTTGAACAGTACCTACGCTGCATGCTACACCAGACCGAAAGCAATTGGAAAGATATTTTATGGATTTCCGAGTACGCATACAATAACTCTGTACATTCAGGAACCGGACAAAGCCCTTTTTATACCATATATGGACATCACCCTCGAACCTCAGAACTCAATTCGCCTCAGCACTTAGAAATGCCCGCAGTTAGTCATTTGCACTCTACTATTACACAAGCCTTTAAGGAAGCCACAGAACATTTGAAACAAGCAAAAGAGAAATTCAAGAAAAATGCTGATGAACATAGAAGTGAAACTCCACAATACCAGATTGGGGATCAAGTTTGGCTGGCTACAAAACATATACCTCTGAAGGGAACTCAGACTTTTAATCCTAGATATTTTGGACCTTACACCATTAAGGCCATTATCAACCCGGTGGCCGTCAAATTGGAATTACCCTCTAATATTCGAATTCATCCTGGCTTTCATGTTTCACTTCTAAAACCAGTTCAACCAGGGACAAGATTAACCAAACCACCTGACCCCATCTTGATAGATGGAGAACCTGAATTCGAGGTAAAAAATATCCGGGACTCCAAGATGATTAAATCAAAACTTTTTTATTTGATCGATTGGAAGGGCTACGGACCACAAGAAAGATCATGGGAGCCTAGCGACCACGTTCATGCACCTCGGTTGGTGAAAACATTCCATCGGAACTTCCCAGACAAATCGGGGCCAGGGGGAAGAACAACTTTAGGAGGGGTTTGGGGGGGGAGTGCTGTCATGATGCCTACCCCCGGGCATCAGGACCAAGGCCCTCAGCTCCGGGAGCAGGCATCCAGACATTTGTTTAAACCTCAGCAGCCCCGGCTAGGGGCTGTCTGGGTTCAGTCCTGGCGCCTTAGGCGCCAGGCTCATCATAGAAATCAGTCCTGGCGTCATAGGCGCCAGGCTCATAGACTTTACTTACCTGATGCAGACCATGCTGCAAAAGAGTTCAAGCCTACATGTGGCCTGGATGGAACGATTTTGTTACAGGGACTATTTTTTACTCGGGCGTGGCTCTAGGGAACTTCTTACCTGGAACTACTTTGGAGGCTATTTAAACCACACCCGAACAGCAGCACATGCTTCGCGTTATTCTGCATCCAGCAGCGTGACGCTCACCGTGCCTGCAGCCACCATCCAGTCTTCTGCCATGCCCGTGTGCCTGCAGCCAGCATCCAGTCTTCTGCCACGCCCGCCTTGAATCTGGAGCTCCTAGAATAAAGAAGAAGAAAAGGACAAGGTTAGAAAACAAACTTATTTCAAATTCCTCACCAAATTCCGGAACCTTCCGGACCTGGAAAGTACATCAGTCCTGCACGCGTCGCTTCGCCAACTCCAGCACGGCGCCATACTCACCAGTTCACATAGCATCTTTCGATCCGGCACTGTCTCCATCATTTCTTCGCCGTAATCCGGCACCTAGGGGACACAAGAAAAAACAAGGTGAGCCAAGGGAATCCACAAATACAACCTCTTACCACCATAGACTTACCTGATTTACCACCGGCAGTATTATTCAATAACTCTCCACATTTTCATATGCCGCATCTGTAAAGAGGGAGAAAAACAACACGTTAACGCATGCAATAGTTACCGGACAGCGTTGGGTAACACAGACTCTTACCTGAACGCCAGCAGCAGCTACGAGACCTTCTTCTCACGAACTCAGTTGCAACTTAAGGAAGGAAGGGGACAAGAGTGAACATCGGGCACATTGAACTCTTTGAACTTGATACTTACCGATCCCGCCAGGGACTTCAGAGTCAATACTTAGCGGAACTCTCCCAACGCCTTCAAACCAGTGAACTCTCCCAACGCCTTCAAACCAGTGAAGTAACTGGTATCTACGCGCCCCTGCAAGACACGCAGGATGGAGAGCTCATCTTTTACGAACATAAGGTGAGGTTACTAAGGGGATATCGGAGGTTATTAGTGGGGGGGAGCGAGAACAGTTGGGAGGCCATCACTAAAACCCACAGGTGGTTAATCCCTGTCTCCACTTGTTGGAAAATACTTCTTTGGGTCCAGCAGACAAGACTAGACGGGCCAGTCCAGACAGTCATCTCTGCACTACGCATCACGTTGAAGGAGACCGCAGCTGTCCGGGTCCGATCGACACCCCTGTGGGGTCCAGGTGAGTGTAACAGGCACCTAGCACTTTGGGGAAGTGTGCCACCCTGTAAAAATCCTGGACAACAGCCTGCCTTTCTGCAGGTGTTCTGGGCAGATATATGTGCCTGCGGACTGAGGGGCGTGCAGTCATGATGGCCAAGACCTGGTGTAGGCAGCGTGACTGCGTGGCCTGTTTCACCCCCCCACTATGGCACTTGTCCGCTGAAATGACCCAGTAGCCAAGAAGTGCAGTACATTGAGCATCTTTTCCAAGGGGCTCAGTGCTTTCGAGCACAGGGTGGGTGATGTGAGGTCATCCTCCCACTCACTCACCAGGTCGAGTATTATGTGAGGTGGAAACCTGTACATCCCATACACCTGGTCATCAGGCATCTCAAAAAGGCTGGTTCTGGGTGTAAAAATTCTGGCCCTGACTATCCTCCTCCTCCTCCTGCCGTATCCCATGACCACTGCTGCGAGGAATGGTATATTCATCATAGCGTCTGAGCTTGTTCGTTGTTTGAGCGCACTTTTATGCTGCGCGGGTCCACGTACGCCTGCTTCCTGCTGGCGTAGGTGTTTCCAGATTAGCGCGTCTTTTTTGGTGCACGCGTTAACCCCGTTCGATTCCATGAATACGAGTTGTAGGCGCACGTGTGGGCGTTCCGTGCATTTGCCTCCAGTACTTCCCCCGTAACGCCCACATTTTCACGCGTTGTTCCCCATTCTGCGTGTTACGCCCCATTTTCCGCCTACTTTTGTTGTGTGCGCTGCGCTAAGTGCGCTTTTGCTGTGCACGTAGCGCACGCTGTTTGACGACGTGTGTGCCCGCATGCTCCACGCAGGATTTTAGCGCACATCCATGGATTTACATGCGCACGGACTTCCATGAATTGCTGTGCGCGGGTTTTGCTGCAATTTTTGCACTTGCGCTGCGATTCGCACTCTTTCGCACGCTTGCGCAGAAATTTTCAGCGCACATTAATTCCATGAATCGGCCTGTTAGTTGTGCTTGAACTTCTTCCTCTTGTTGGCGTTCATTGTCCAACATGTTTTTGTACTGCTTGAAATTTATATTTGTTATACTGCTTTCATTTGCATCGAAAGCATCTTCAAAAGAATTATGGGTGCCTAATAAATCTTCTTCTTTTCTCCATGTTTTAAAAAAGTTGGAGTAGGCACATGTAGTAAAGTTCTCTATGTTCAGGAGTTTTAATGATAGCCTTACATGATTAATTGGGCTGGGTTTGGTTAGTTTAACGAGGCAGCCTTCACAAGTTTTGACTACGTATTTACCTTTCTTTTCATCTGGTTTAATATTATTCTTGTATGAGAAATGTTGGGATGTTGGGCTATTTGGTATAGGCACATCTTTTCCAAAGCAGTATTTCTGTTTGGGTAGTATGTGTCTAATAAATCGTTTTTCAAAATGCCCTGGCTGTTGGGATAATTTTGGGCTATTGTTTCTATATCTTAATACGATTTCAACACTCTTTTTCTGGATGCAGCAGGACCAAGGCTTAGCCAGACTGTGTGTTCAGATTTGCCATATAAGCCTGTGCCTGTTAAATGGTCTCAGCTTTGTAGCATCCACATTCTCTATGGGACAGCATGTGTGTGCCAAAGCTGTATCATTTTTGTGACAGTGTTTTGTCAGATGATATGCCATCTCAGAGGTCTTTCAGCTCTGTTTTCTCAGCTTTGGTTAGGTAGGCTGTGACATATTGTGCAACAGCAGTGACATTGCCTGCAATGCATTGTATATCTATGTTTGGATTCCACAAGAGGGCAATGATTGCATTGTAATCATTGATGTACTTTGAAGCTTCATTTCTTTTAATGCAGTATGTGTTTTTAGGCGATTTGCTTTTTACACTGTGTCTAACAGAAGACATGAAGCGCTTTACTTGTCCTTTTGCTGAAACTGGTCTAGGGAGACGAAAACGGCATTTGGTGTAGTATTTGCCTTTGTTTTTATTTCTGCGTTGACAATATTTGCCACATTTATGTCTTTGGAAGCGTAAAATTTGAGTATTTACCTCCCTATGTGTGCTTTCTGAAGGGATGTTGCAGGTTAAATATTTGAGAATGAACTGCAAAACAGTGGCATCACTGTCCTGTCCCAATTTAGGAGCATCTTTTATCCACAAAAGAATGTGGATGTGTGGTGCTCCTCTGGGTTGATATACTTTCCTCCCAAATAAGTGTTGCACTTCTCAGAGCGGATAAATTGTTTTATTACAGATGAAGTGCAGCATGGCAATAAAGCAGTGGTGAAAGTCTCTTGATACATTTACAGGGTCAAGAGAGCAGAGTCCTCCTGGAGTTTTTACATCTATCCCTTCTTTGTTTTGGTTTGCTATGCGTAGGAAGTTGTGCAAGTCCTCCCATGCATATTCTGCACAACTCAAAGTGACAAACCATGTGGGTGGGCCAAGGTTTCGTAGCATACACCGTACATCAGTGTGACATCGAAAACCAGTATTCATTTGTAACACGCATGTTTGCCAAGAGATTTACTTGACTGCAAAACTCAATGTTTGTCTTTTATCTTTCAGAAGAGTTGGTTAGCAGACATGTTTGAAAAATTGGAACCTGTTTTCAATGTGTGTGTGCAACTCCGTAACATCGAGTTGCTAGTTAACTTTCAATCAGGAGGTGGAATATGTATTCAACGTTTTGTCTGAATCTGGGGTCTTCAGAATACATTCGTAAAGAGCGGTCTTTCATCATACCTTCCCCCTTTTCTAGTAGTAAAGAGTAGAGGAAAGGCATGTGTTTCTACATTTTCTTCCCATATGCTGATTGGAGATCCTTTGGCTTAATGCATTTGATATGTGTCTAGGTGTCTTTGGAGTGCAGTGGGTGAATTGTATACTGGTCTAAAATATTGGATGCTGTAATAGGATTTACAAGTTCAAATTGGTCAGTTGCTGAGGAATCCTGAATTATTTTGGTGGTTTTCCTTAGGTTTTGTTCAATGTTTATTTCTTTGTAGTACTCATTGTTCTCTTTAAGATATTGTAGGGCTTCTCTAAATTTGTTTAAGTCTACTAGTTGTTGACAATTCTTTTTGTCTTTTGTTGGTACACCATTCACTAAGATAACCAAAGATTTTCACACAACCAGCACAGAAACATATTTCAATGAACAGGCGTACAAACAAGAGCAGAAAAACCATGACAATTGGGTTTTTCTGCTCTTGTTTGTACGCCTGTTCATTGAAATATGTTTCTGTGCTGGTTGTGTGAATCCACACACCTGTACCGAAGTTTGCAAAGGTATCTCTGTTGACATTGTGCATGTTTCAAAGTACTTTTTGTAGTTTACTGATTAATTTTGTTGTATTTCCATCAGAGTATAGTCAGACAAATTGACTAGAAGCGACTCCCGCTGCAATGCTACTCAAAAGAAAATTGTTTATATTAATTTCAACCAGAATTAAACCACTAACAAAATAGAACAAACTTTTCTGATTAAGGGACTAGGATTTGTCATTAACGAAACTCATGACCCTTTTGAAATTTTGAGCACAGTTCCATAAATTGATGCGCAAAATCCATATCAAAGAGTTTTTTGCTAAGCAACCTAGCAAACTGAATCTGAATGTGCCCTTGAACCATACCGGCCTTCACCCTACCTCCACGTTTTACCCTCCATCCCATTTATTTTCATCTGAATCTTTAGTCTTCGAGAAACGGTTTTTAGTTGAAGTAGAGAAACTTGAACAGCCCTCCAGTCATCCATTTCAAAATTTGACCTCATTGGAAGAAAGATCACTAACTAATCTTGGGCATAATCGATCCATTATCATCAAGAAAGCTAATAAGGGGGCGGAATAGTTATCTTGAACTGCACTGATTATCAGAAGGAATGTATCAGACAATTACAAAATGAGGCATACTATAAAAAGCTGAGTAAGGATCCGACTAAAGGTTTAGCCATACAAATTAAGCTCAAAGTAACTAAAGCCAAGGAACGAGGATGGATCAGCCCTAAGGAGAGTGAGTACCTCATTAATGAGAAACACACCGTGCTGAGTTTTTACTGTCTTCCGAAGATCCATAAAACACTCAATAATCCACCGGGCCTGCCCATTGTAACGGGAATTAATTTGATTCTCGAACCCCTCTCAATTTTTGCTGACCACTATTTAAAAGATCATATATAGATCATGAGATCATATTTGAAAGACACTGAAGACGTTATCAAGAAAACAGAGAATATGGAATTCAATAGAGACAGTCAACTGTTCCTGGGTTTAGCTATAGTATCGCTGTATACTAATATCCCACAACAGGATACACTAGAGAAAGTGGAGGAAATCCTCCTCACACGTACTGACCAACATCCCGTGCCAACTTCCTTGATAATGTGGTGTATTACTATGGCACTAACACAAAATTTCTTTGAATTTGCTGGTATATTTTACCAACAAGGAGAAGGTACCACGATGGGGGCCACAGTGGTCCCCAGTGTGGCTAATCTTTACGTCGAATATTTTGAAAAGCAATTTATATATGCTCCGAATCCATTCGAAAATAACATCAAAACATGGTCACGCTACATTGACAATGTGCTGGTAATTTGGCAAGGTACAAAAGAAACAGCAGAAGAATTCCTCAAATGGCTCAATAGTCTGAGATCATATCTAACCTCTAAACTTAATAAGAAAAGATAAGGTTGAACTAAAACTGATGTAAAGATTACATCAGTGATGTTTTAGAGTTATTGAATATCTATCTTTGAGTCACTAGCACTTTGCTTTTACATATATGTGTATATATTGTGTACTGTTTTTTACAATTGATAAATAAAATGTATATGTTTTGTAAGTATTTTTCGACTGATGATAGTGCTGTTGTTCAGAAATCTCTACGTTCTTCCTTTATATATGGTTCCCTAATTCCGTAACTGAGAAGGTAGCTAAACCATTCTTGATAGAGTGTGTTTACTTTGGGGTTTCCCTCTCCTTTATATTTGTGTACTTTACGGTGGAAGATTTTTTGGAAAAAAATGTTTTTGAATACTTAGCTGTGGCTACGTTAACATTGGTAGATGTAGTGCTAGCGCTGTTAGTACTTTTATTCTTCTTAATACTTTCTTTTGCTTTTTACTTTTTGGAAGAGGGGCCATCATTTTTTGTTAGTGCTAGCTGGTTCAGTTTTGTTGATTAACTGTATTAGCTGTTTCGTTTGAACATTTGCTATAAATTCGGCTAGAGGTGGATGCGTATTTTGGTTGCTTTTAGTTTTAACTGCTCTATTTTTACGTTGTTTTCTACAGAGTAGCTTTTTGGTAGGCATTCTGGTCTGTGTGTTGGAGAAAAAAGGAAAGTGTGGGTTTGAAAGTTGTGCAATGTATTTGCGTGCATTGTGAATGAGTGTGTGAATATCAGGCCAGGCATAAATAGAGGGCTGTATGATTGTGCAATGGGTGTTAGTTCTGGTTGGGAAGGTTGTAATAGTGTTTGTGTTTGCAAATGTGTGAGGGGATTGGTTCAGTGTGGATGACAGTGTACTGTGCATGAATAAGTAAGGGCATTATAATGTTTTCATGATACTAGCAGGTGTTACCACAGCGATGTTCAGATGTGAATAGAAAGAGTGTACATGCTGAGGTGCAATGACTAAGAGTGAAGTAAATTCTGTTGGTTTGGATAGAATTCTGTAGGCTATAATATGGTTACACTGCACTGTATGAATAACAGAAAGAATACCAGTACACTATTGCACTTACTTTGTAGGATGTGAAGACTAGTTTTCTTCTGTATCTTATCTTCTAGAGGAGACATTGCTGTCTTTCAGGAGGCTGTTCTTCACTGCAATTGGGAAAGAAGAAAATTAGTGGGTATGTGTGGTAATGGCAAAATAATTGTAGTGCAAGAAGACATTGTTGCACACTGTAGGAGGAGTTGTTGGGAAGAAGAGTTTGTAACATTGCACGCAATTACGAGTATGGTTGTAACACTGCTGTTGCTGCAGACATGTTGCTACCACATTCCTAATAATTATGTGGCAGCTGCATTCCCAGTGTCACTAGGACATTACAGGTCATGTTGGCTTGGAAAGTCAGGTGGTGGAAAATATTAGTTTCTATTTGTGTGCAGGTGCATGGCACTGTATGGCAATGGGGCCATGGGAGCACAAGCACCGTTGGTATTGGGGCCAGTGGTTCTGTGATAAGTATGCCCTATGGGGCTGGAGTTTTGAAAGTGTGAGAGTTGCTGTTTCACTCTTTGTATTAGAAATGGAGTACTGTAAGTGCTAGTATGCTGAGAAAAATGGAGACGCCAAGAAGCATGTACAGATTAGAAAGAAGAATGTTAGTGTGTGCAATTTCATTAACTTTCCCACACATGCATGCTTGGTATGTGAGTGTTATTGCAATATGTTGGAGAAATCGTTTCCATTTTCATTCATTCATTTACTAAAAATTACACACATCACTGCTGTAAATCTAAAAAAAATAGTCATGGGAGCCCCTTTATGAGAACGAACATGGTGGTCAGTCAAAAATCTCGGAAAAAAAATCTCGGAAAAAAAATATCGAATTATTTATTTATATTTGTTTTTGGGGTCAGGTAAGTAAAAAAAAGGGGTAAAATAAAAAAAAGTGGGGTTGGGGGGAACCCCCCCATTTCGAATAAAAAACGTCATAAAAAAAATTTCAAAATGTTTTTTTTCGCCCTTTTTTTCGCGATTTTTTTTCTTCGAGATTTCTAAATTCGGTATTATGACCATAAACCAACGAACATGGCAGAAATGGCCTGTTCTATGGGATGGCACCCACTCTAGAGTCCGCAGCTACAGTTTAGCTCACTGTACCTTTCACAGACGGAAAATTCCCATTTGCATATCAGTCTTTGTCCCGCCCACATGGTCAGTCCAGCACCAAAATGCTATGGCAATTCCTTTCTGAACAAGAGTACTAACAGCAACCCCATACACGTGTTTCAGCCTTGTTGGGCATCATCAGTGAGGTGGAGCTGTACCTCTCTGAGCACAGTGAGCAAGGGATCCACGACTGGATGACCCTAGGACACTTAAGGTGACTAAACCTATGGCCCTTGAAAAAAATCCAAAGAATAGTCATGGGCGCCTCTCTATGAGAACGAATATGGCAAAAATTGCCAGTTATATGGGATGGTACCCACTCTAGTGCCCGCAGCCACATTTTAGCTCACTGTACCTTTCTCAGATGGGAAATATCTATTTGCATATCAGTCTTTGTCCCACCCACATGAGCAGTCCAGCACCGAAATGCTATGGCAATTCCCTTCTGAACAAGAGTACCAACAGCAAATCCATACACATGTTTCAGCCTTGTTGGGCATCATCAGTAAGGTGGAGCTGTGCCTCTCTGAGCACAGTGAGCAAGGGGTCCATGTCCGGATGACCCTAGGACACTTCGGATGACTAAACCTAAGGCCCTTGAAAAAATCAAAAAAATAGTCATGCGCGCCCTCTATGAGAATGAGCATGGCAAAAATTGCCTGTTCTATGGGATGGTACCCACTCTAGAGTCCACAGCCACATTTTAGCTCACTGTACATTTCACAAATGGGAAATAACCATTTGCATATCAATCTTTGTCCCGCCTACATGGGCAGTCCAGTGGGTTCCTTCCCATAGAACAGCTAAATGAGCCGTGTTTGTTCTCACACAGCGGCGCCTACAGATTATCTTTTGTTTCTGCTGTAAATGTACACGTGTATTTATCAGGTTTCCTTCAAATGGTGCTGCAATGAACACTTTTAAACACTTTGGATTTTGTCATTTTTTAATTCATGCATATGGTATGCTTTCGTAACATACATCTAGTTTTCTTTTTGCGTGTGCATTGTGGGAGTTTTAGGGTAGCTTTGTTAGTGGGAGAAGTGGTTTTAATAGTGACAGAATGAAAGAAGAAGATAACAGTTAGTTTGCATATTAGAATGGGTAATGTGGGCAAGCATGCATGGCATGGTAAAATATTGAAGTGTCACATAGGATCTGGCACTTAAACATGCTGTGGAAATGTTTCCAATATGGTTGTCCTTTCATTTACAAAAGAATCACAGAGAGTGCTGCTGAAATTGAAATATGTGTTTTGAAACTGTTATGAAAGTGGTGATTAAAAGAGAATGTTCTAAGCACACAACATTGGAAGTAAGTGCCATTTGATGTCAGGACATGAGACAAATGAGAGTATGATTACTGAGTACGTTATGCAGGGTAAGTGGCAGGAACCCTGTTGACATGCATTTGTAAAAGAGTTGGAAATTCACTTTTCACAATATATGAATACCTGTAGTTTGTGTTGATGGATGCAGATGTGCATAATTCTGGAAGTAGACATCTTGGAGAGTTTTACAATACTTTTTGATACAGGTGCTTGGGAACACCAGGAGACCTGCACTCTGAGTTTTGCACAGTACATCTGAAGTGTTAAACTGAGATGAGCGAGTTAGATGTAGAGTTCTTGGATGTGATTGGTGGATGGGTGTGTGACTGCTTAACAGTAGCCAATGAGGGAGTGCTGCAAAGAGTGAAGTGGAAAGGGAAGAAGGGCTGCCCCTATTTAACAGGATCCCCAGACACTGCGGTAGTCCACGGACAGGGCATGCCACATCCAGATTTTCTCAGCATGCCTGGCATGGAAATGGGACTGTGAGAATTAACCAATCAGGTGTTCAGGTTGTGTTTTATAGGAAGACAGGGGAATACTTTTCTCATTGTTGTGTGTAGTGAAGATGGCTGGTGTTGGAGAGATGGAGAGAGTTAGTGTGTCGATGGTGGGAGATTCCTTTGTGAATGATCTGCAGAGGTATGTAGAGTGAAGTGGCATTTCTGCCAATCTTGGATTTGAAGAAGTGGAGGTTTTTTGGTGCAGTGTGCCTGGCCACACTTTGTAAGGAGTGCTTGCAATTTGCAGAGATACAGCCACTTTCAGAACTCCTGATGTACTAGTGGTGCATTATGGAGGAGAGCATTTGGGTTATATCAGTGTAGTGTATGCAATTATAGTTCAACTATAATTGCATAAACTCATCAGCTCAGTAACCTCAATTTATATGTCGTTACACAACATTGGAACTTTGAAAACCTATCCATGAAGCAACTGCTATGTATATTGATGCCTGTTCTTGACTCAAGTGTTTTAATTGGAATTTGAAAGTTTAACAGTGATGTAACTGTAATCTAAGTCCACGTATTTTGGTTTTTTTTCTCTTTTTGACTCAAGCATTGAATGAGTAAAATTTAATTTTTTCAACCTATGTCTGACAAATTAAAGACATACTGAAACTATATATCGACTATTTCAAGACTCTTTTTGGGACTAGCGCAATTTAGGGCTTGTAATACTTTTCTTAGTCGCTCATAGTCCTGACCAGTCATAGGACATAGCCCCAGTTAGTAGCTTACCCAGAGACTCAAACAGGAGTAATTGGATAGCGTCATAGCTGTTGAAAACTGGATATCCTATCCCCTTTTTTTACAATTTAATACAAAACTTTTTATGACCCATATATTTTGTATACAGTGCATTACATGCACTATATAAGATAGAACATTTGTGCATACAACACTGTTCTCTTTGCACATACTAATCATTGGGCAAACATATCCATCTTGGATTTCTTTTTAAATACAACAATATAAAAAGTACAAGAAAATAACAGTACAAGAAACAAACAGGGATATATAAACTGAGTGAGAATAAACAAACAACATTATACTAGGTGGTTTCAGGACAGAGGATGGGGAAGGTTAAGTAAACTTGAAGAACAAGAGAGAATAGGGTGGGATAATACAATTTGAAGAACAAGGGATAGAAAACAATCACACAGCTAGAAATTCTAGCACTGTCATTTAAAAAGAAATTAAGACAACTACAGATAGTTGGCAATATTGAGGCATTGGGCCTCATTACGAGTTTGGAGGTAGCCATGCCCCTAATAAGGGCATGGCTACCTCCAAACTCGGTTCGAGTTCCCTGAATGGGGAAATACCGGGCCATTCCGACCTGGGAGGGCCCAGTATTTCCCCATTCAAAGAACCCGGACCCGGTACATCCCCATTCCCGTTTGAAACCCCTTAGGGCTCAATGGGAATGGGGAGCATTCTAACAACGGGCCCGTTAATGACCGGCCCATTGTTAGCATGCTGGGCCGCTCATGGTACCCGCTAAGGACGTCTGGTAAAACCAGGTATCCTGAGCGGGTCCCGCGAGTGGACCTCGTAATGAGGTGGTATGGGGCTAATGGCGCCGGCAGTTCTACCAGCGCCGTTAACCACATACCGCATGGGTCATAATGAGGCCCATTGTCTTTTTAGTGCTGTCATTTTCATATTCCTTCCCCGTTGACCATTCCAACATGTCCATCCATGATAGTAACAGCCCTGATGATAATTTCACTTGAGTCCTGAATCGTCACCACCAAGGAAAAAAGCAACTGGAATGAAGAATGTCGCAGAAGTGAAACAATACTGTTCAAAAAAGAGGCGAAGGATGTACTATGCACATTGTACAATACAACTCTATGACAGGGCCCTTCTAATGCTCCATCACAAAGCCTAGGAACATCAATAATGAGAATCATCTAGTGCGAGTCGACTGCAAAGATGTCAATGATGCCTAGCGAAATGCATTACGTGCACAAAATCAGAACCACCTCGAGCACATGCATCCAACAGTAGGACATCACCAACACTGAAAGAAGCCTCAACTTCTGCAGCAGTGTCAACTGCACTTTTCCAATTTTACCAGCTGCTCCCATCTCCAACAGTACCACCATGTTCTGAATATAGGTTGACCTTCCATGGGAGTTAACTGTACAACATCTAGTGAGAGTCCACTGGGATGATGAGATCGATACAGCTACAATAAAATACACAAAACAATAAATGACTAAAATGAACTTGCAAACCACCATCAATTCAACTACCTCACAACACACTCAAATGATCTAAGAGTACTGCATACCTGAAAGTGCTTTAAAGTTACAATAAATACAATAAATAAACCTAAAAACTCACTAACATAAATACAAAAACTAAATGCTTGCATGTAAATATCATTAATTGACACATCTAATTTTATAGATCCATATTCAATACTTGCCACACAATCAAAGCAGATTAAAAAAATCATAATGATAGCAGTAGTAAATATAACTAACACACACAAGACTGCAAATAAACCCTCAGAAATGTAAAAATGTATTAACACTTACTTTCACATAAGCCACCGTCCTGCCACCTACACAGGGAGAGTTCTGGAATCAAAAGGATAAAACTGCAGAAAATAGGGGCTTTTATACTTTCCAAAATGAATATAAAAAAAAGAGGACTATATACCAATGAAACTACTACAATGGATGACACATTTTCACTACAACTAATCACAAAGACCTACACAAACAGAACAGCAACAACAACCAATAACAAACAATGAAACTCACAGAAATCTATTTTTTCCTCACCCAGCCTCTTTCATAGCCGCAACCATTTGACGCAGCTGCAGACCTTGCTTTGTATCTGCAGCTACACATACATTTTTCTCCAAACCCAAAATCCAACTTAATTGTCCTTCAAACATTCAAATAAAAAAAGTGAGCAACTAAGTACATACAATAACACAACCAAATAACATTCTGTACTGTATCATTCACATAAAAATATGATTATTGCACAGAAAATGTATGTTAATTGATGCAGCTTTAAATATACCTGCGGTTTCAGCCACAACTAATAAAATGCAGAATAGTATTGATGCACATACGCAATGTCCCATTTGCCATGATATAGCCACAGCTGCAAAACTGTGTCACATTTTCACGCGAGTAACAATGCCTCGGACAGAGTGGCTGGTGCATAGTCGCGGATAAGCACAACAGTACCATCAACCAACCAAAAACTTCAAAACACACCATGATCATAAATACTATTAGAAAATTCCAACCAGGAATCATTTGCCTAGAAACAGACAAAAACTGCATACATATCATGGCCTGTTTGAAAACTGTGTGGCTAATAGGAGTGAGTTGACTGTTTTGGTGCTGGCGTTTTGTGGGAAACTAAATATTAACATGGACCTACGTTTTAGAGGTTTTACAGTAAAATAGTTTGGATTGCGGGGAATGTGTTGGTTCCAGGTTTTTCCAAAATTGTTCAGTCTAAGAAGTACAGGGCAGCCAGACGTCATACTAATTCATTGTGGAGGGATTCATTTGGGAAATGTACGAGGAGTGTCTCTTTAATGATGAAACAAAACATGGGAAAACTAATGCAACTATTTCCTTACACCATCTTCATCTTTTCCAATCTGACTCATAGGCAAAAATAGAGATGGACCATCAGATTTAATGGTAAAATTGAGAAATCCCGGAGAAATGTTAATAAAGCAGTTTCAGAATTCATGACTGCAACAAAGTATGGATTTCGAAAAACATACAGTTCTACATGGCCAATTTCTCTAGACATGATGTAGTACACCTAACTAATGAAGGAAATGCAGTGTTCCTTCAAAACATCAAAGCATTACTCCAAATGTCCTAAAATACTACACTCAGTGTACCCTGAAACAATCCTTTTAAGGACTACGTATGTCATATAAATACACAAATATAATAAAATAAACAAAAACACGTTGTTTATTATACCCACAGTTCATTGACTTTTAGCATAAACGCGGTTAGAAAAATTGGTTAATAAGGGGGCTCACTTCAGGTTTCATAATACAATACAACTTAAAAGATTAATACAGTACAAGACTACTCATGTACTTATGCAAATTACCTAAAGATAAAGAAAGCAGAGTATCACACATAACAGTAAACTGGGTAGGCAAACATTTCACTGCCACACAACATAATACGATAAGTGAGAAAACACAACCTAAAATACATTATATGGGGCATTTAAACTAGAGTACAATTCCTCCTTTTTATAATAATGTTGTCAAACTATTTTCCTCTCTTTTTCTCCAAAGTCTCACTTATACAAAACTCTAAAAACACACAGCCAAAATACAAAAGACTCCCAAATACCTACCAGGTCACTGACCATGGCCTGTGCCATGGCCAGTGATTTTTCACCCCCTGATGTCACTATACCTATAAAGATATCTTTAAAAAAACAAAAAAACACTGACACCCCAAAATATAAAGCCATCTGTTGTCCTTCATAGACTCAGATATAGCCGCAAACATCGGTAAAACAATGCAAAAAATGCTTTCAGGCCCTCACCAAGTGCCCCCCTCATCTGTGCCAAGTCCCTTCACTCCCCAGTGGGCCTCCTCACCTTCCCTGTCTTCTCCATTGCCCCCACAACAGATGCTGTTCCTGTGGCACGGTCTGCTTTCAGATGTCAGATATTCGTGGCTATAGTCGAGGCTACAGATGTTAGTGTTGCAAATTCAGCCCCCAAACTCTCTCCAACTCCCACATTTCACTTAGTACCCTCTAGCCACCCCACCTCTACCCTGAAGGCATTTGCATGTTTTTTGACCTGCAAATAGCTTTCTTCCTGCATTTACAGTTTCCCATACCCTTGGCTATAGCTGTGGATATTGCTCGTATCGAGAGAAAGACAAGATGGCAGTTGCTTCATTTCTAAAAAAAACAGTTTTCGGTAAATCCCCTAAATATATCTATCTATTTTTGGGAATGGGTACCCCTTCTCTGTCCCATATTTAAAAAAACTACTGCATGGAATCACCCCAAACCATGCAAGGATCGCGATTCAACGCTTTGTGCCCAAGTTGTTTCAGACCTGGTCCAAATCCGGCCAGTGGTTTGGGTGGTTTGGGCTGTGCGCTTTGGCAACAAATGACCTTGTTTGTCTATGGGAAAATGAATGGGAAGTAGGCCACACTTTTGGCAAATTATGTCACAGCATGCATATAAAGCGGTGGCCATCTTGGTTTTGCCTGTGCAGTCCCTTGCAAAATTTAGAACTTGTGAGAGGAGGCTCCTGTGAAGAGGTAAGGGCCTTGGGGAGAAATATTATGTTTTTAAAGCACATTAGGCTGTTTTGTGACATATGTATATACTAGAGGACAACACACATTTTGGGTGTCCCTGTAGGCCCCCTATGTAAAAAAAGAGGAACACCAGAACAAACGCAGTAGAAAAAGATCAGGACATGAACGCCCTCCTTTGAAGGGTGATAAAGTGAGAACCATGTTGATCAGAGGTCCCTGTTCCTACAAGTAAGCTCTGGACATAGTCTCCCAATTAACTTATGGTAAGGCATAGTGAGTACTTTGTAGGATAAAAAACCTTATCCTATGAATTCTGTGTTTCAGCTTACACTGATATAGGGTGGATAATAAGAAATGTCAACAGCAAGAAGACACAACACTGAAGGTAATTCAAGTGGTTGTGAGAGGCAAAACTATAAACATGTAATAAGATTTAGAAACCATTTTTTTAATATACAACTATTAAGGTTGATTTTCATTTTTTCCAGGTATCAAAAGGAGGATAGGCGGTTACCTTTTGAATCAATAGGGCAGATAATGGCAATACACATGGTTGCAGGTGGTTCTTAAAAGTGTATTCAGAACAACCATCCAGGCATTTTATGGTTATTATGGTTTATGATTTAGAATACTCATATACACTTGGGGAAAGGGTTTATGTTGAGGTCAAGTAACAAGACACACAGTTAATCAATTAAAGAAATGTGTTTCTTTGTCCCACTAGGGAGTGTCATCTATGATCAGGGAGAGAGAGCTTTATGACAAGTCTCTGTCCGCCGCATGATATATACAATGAACTTCAGAATGCCCCTGATGAATGTCTGGCATATTTGAGCCATCAGAACAGAAACTTGTACAAGTTGGGCTATTAATACAGCATTTTTTTAAACGTATGCTGTTGTCATATATATATTATATATATAATATATTGAATATTATGTTGGTTTTATGTCTCAGGTTGATAGCTTAGGGACAACGTGGTCGTATTGGAAGCAAGACGACACGGAGCAACACAGATTTGATCCCCGGGTCCATGCTTAAAAACCACTGGATGTAAAGCACGTTATAAATAACCTATCATATTGATGTTTATTGGTGAACACATTATTTATTTTTGCAGTGTAGATTTTATGAAGGTATTTTTAGTATGTTATATGATCATTATTGTGAATGAATTGTAGTAATATCTGTTTGTTATACAATTTGTAATAAACCTGACAAATATTCCTGGATGTGTAGTGGTGGGAAATATGTTATTAACTGCCCATTCTCCACTGATGAGGATCATTTTGACACACATTAATGCACCTTTCTTTATTTGTGTAATATACAATTTTTCCCACTAAGTAGGAAGGCTGCTTACCCATGTGTGGGTCCGGCAGTAGTGAGATAGATAAGCACTCTGAAAGCTTCCAGGAGGTTTGACTACTCAAAATGGGTGACTGATGGGATGACATCACAGTCAGGGGCAGGTAGATTTTACCCAAAATGCAGGAGAATATACGTGAAGTGGGTAGGTAGGAGAGAGGCTTTAAAAAGAAAACAGAGAGTAAAAAAGAGGCTGGAATCTTTGCTGCTGTGATAGAAGGAGGGTGGCAGAGAGAGGAGACAGCCAGACCATGGGTTGACCGTGATAAAGAGACTTTTCCTGCACAAGGAGGGTGTCCTCAAAGAAAGACAGCCAAGCAGCCCAGTGTACAAAGTGGCATCTCTTGCTGGCGATACAAGCAAGGTCCTTTTGTATGTATTTGGGTAAACATACAGTACCAAGTGAGGTAAGTGCATCGTATTTGTATAGGATAGAATTTAGCTGGGGTGAGTGTTATGTGTGAGAAAAGAACATTTTATCAGGCATCTAAAAATCAATGTATTGCCCATTTACTGAAGTGAAGTGCATTTCTCTATGCAAGATTAGTTGCCAAAAAAAAGGTTACCGCTCTCAGAACTAAGATCAATCAGTTATTCCTCAAGGTTGTTCACATAGTGGCTTCTGTCAAGTTTTGAGCAGGGGGAGAGAGCTGCTATAATTCTGTGGGCAAACATAGGGAAATTTCAACTGGGCAGAAAGAGCAGAAAGTGCTCTAAAATTGCAACTGGCAAATGCATTGCATGATTTTTTAACAGTTTATGAAACCACCATGTGTCAATAAATGAGTGTACATTTCTTCGCCTCCAGTTCGCCTACAATGTTCGATGTACAATGATGGCATGTTTGTATTCCTGTGTGTGCTTCTATTCTGAATTACAGACAATCTATAACGTTTTCTATAAAATAATGAAGGCTGTGCGTGACTAGTTTTTGCGTGACACATTATTTTGTAAGCACAATCATGCTTCATGTATCATTTCTCAGGTAACCTGGTATGTTTATTCTGAGTAGTTACCCTGAACCACCAAAGCAATACAAATAAGGTAGAGAAATTGTGCCTCTAGTGCAATCCTAAGTCTTGTTTTTGCTCCATCAAGTGATCCCAAAGTTGGTTTAGCTCCATGTTTAGTGACAAGCTAGGAAGCCTCACAGAAGGTACCCTGCAATACAATATACCCTACACATTTATGGTGGAGAAAGCAGGCATGTTCTAAGAAATTGTTGGTCATGGCTTTGCATAGCATAATATAACCATATTGCATTGCACTAGGTACACTTTCAACATAGTGATTGTGTTCAGTGCATACTGAATTTATTTGCATTGTTTTCCTGGCATTGGGTCCCACCATGTCAGAAGTAGAAGCTGAATGTACCGATCTGGTTAGTTATATAGAGAGGAAACTGTTCGCTTTAGCAATGTGCTCATCTGAGAATGTATTAATTTGGCAAGATAGAATCAACAGTCATGTGGAAAAGGAAAACCTGGTGAGATTTCTGCAAAAAGGGAGCATTTTGCCAACGTCTCCTTGGTATCTTCCAGGTTGGAGACCAGAAAGAAGAGGTTGATTGCCTTATCCGTTTGTGTGCCAATCATTGTTTTTTATTACATAAACTCACTAAGTTACGGTAAAAAGATGTTGATGTGGTTGCTGGATTACAGTGTGACTTAGCTGCAGAGCACGACAAATTGTTACGTGTGGAAGCTGAGTTGAAACTCAGAGCTTGATGCACAGCTACACGTCAAATTTGATGATGTCAGTGCACAGTTGAGTCAGAGAGAAAGTGAAGAATCATTAATGCATTTAAAAACCTTCTTAGACAGTGTCTGGGTGATAGGGACAAAGCAATTACAGAAATTCAGACACTCAAGGTCTGCAGTGAAAGGGCCAAAGAGTTGCAAGCTTTATAAGGTGACATTTTTCGATATATGGATGACAATGATAACATATCCCAGAGGTTGATCATACTGAAATGCAAGGAGCAGTAGTTATTCAGCTGAGAAGAGAGAATTCTGCCCTTTACAGTGAAACCCAGGACCTCCAAGCCCAGTGTCAGTTGGCAAGAAGGGAATTCAGTGCCAGGGGTGATAAGAGAATAAGAGTTATTCTCGATTCCCTGTACAAAGCAAGGAAATACCTGGCATGCTGAATACAGTCACAATCTCGGAGGTGGGCCAGATGTTCAGCTGGCAAGAACTGGCTGCTCTCCAATGCTAGAGGGTGAGTCTGCCGTCCTTGCACAAAGCACTACTCAAAGCACTACACAAAGCAATATACAAAGCACTACACTGGCCAGTACACTGAATTGTGAACTGAAGGTAATGAAGTCCGTCAAGGCTTTAATTAAACCATTCAAAAAGGGGTCTGATAGTTGCATCGAGGGCAACCTCAAGGTTCCAAATGAACTATTCCAGATGCTTGGATTTCTGAGGGCACAATGTGGCCTAAATGAGCAACACAATTTGTCTTGGGAGGATTTTGAGAAAGAGACTTGACGACAATTCTCTTCATATCATTCCATTCAACAGGCCCAAAAAGGGTCCTTACAGTTTTCCAGCCCAGCAAAATGAGTCCCCCCGGCAGTTCTTACAAAATGTAAAAAGGGCATTTTCACGCTTTGATGTGACCTATGACCCTCACTCAGTAGAACTCAAGACTGCTTAGTTTAATGGGCTCCAGCGAGACATCATCTCCCAGCTGGTACACACATTTGACAGAGAGAAACCCCTAGGCTGGATCATTGAACAGGCCTCTAAGATGTATGAAATAATCTCTGATGAGAAGGAAGAGACTATGGGTAAGGAACGCAGGCAAAAACCCAAAGAATCTACACCAGGAGTTCTAGAGGTGAGATCTGGAATGATGCCATCAGACATAGCTCAAACTCAAATACAAAATTACATACCACAAAATCAGTGGGGCAGGGCCTCTCAAAGTGCACCACTTCAAACCCCTGTGTTCCAATCCATAGATCTCAGTGACAGTAATGCATACATTAGTCCTCCGTATCTTGGTATTTCTCCCAAGCCGGGTTTTCACTATGATGTGCCAGGGCTAAATGCCACCCAGAATCAGATGTATCATGGGCCTTTTCAGGCATTGGGGGCCCAGAGTAGGTTTGAACCAGCCACAATGGCATATGGAAATCAAGCGAAACCAAGATATGTAGACATATTAATTGAAAATGGAAATCAACAGAGAGAACAATTCCCACCACATGAAAGACAGAATATGAACTATGCACCTCACCAATATAGTCAGTCCCCACCACAGGTTGACCATGGTCAAAGGATGGTCACCCCTTGCTCCCCACATCCTGTGTCATAGGAATTCAGGGAAAACACAAACATAAATCAGTCTCCTGAAAGGTATCAAAACAGACCTGATCAGGGTGAGTTCAACCATTACCGGCCTAGAGTACAGAGGGATGAGTTGAGGGACATGGATAGATTCCAGTGATTGGAGGCTCAGGTTAAAATGGCTGAGCTAATAGGGAAATTGTGTGCAGTACAAAAACAACAGCTAAATGAAAGTGCAGAATGTCACAGGAGTAATCTTGCATGGGGTGATAACAAGTGACCACTTAGTCATACGTGCCATGCTGAGAACACACATGACCATGAATTATCTTCGAATGACCAAACTGAATTGCTTAGAGATTTAAAACCAAGAAAATAAAACAAATAAAAGTGAGGTATTAAACAGTAACACACACACAAAGGGAGTGTGGTTTAACTTAGACTTGAACCAGACTATTCAAGTGTGTGAAAAAAAACAAAAGACCAGCGAGTTAGAAGGCAATTTAAAAAGAATGTACAATATGAAAATGATGAACATATGCCGTCAAACAAATGATGGATAGTGACAAAGGTGATCATTGCATGGTTAATGTTACACTGAATGGGCCTTATTCCGAGTAGGGCGGTAAGGGTTAACGGTCACCGGTAACGAGACCGGTGCCGTTAGACCCTTACCGCCCTACTACGAGTTCCCTTTGCGGGTCCTTCCTTAAGGCCTGCTTTTAGCAGGCGTTAAGGGCGGGACTTGCAAAGGGACTTTAGTGCTAATAACGGTACCGTAATTCACGGTACCATTATTAGCGCCTTCCCCATTCCCATTGAGCCCTATGGGGGCTCAAATGGGAATGGGGAAGGGCCCTGGTGAATGGAGAATTACCGGTCCCTCCAACCTTGGAATGGACCGGTAATTACTCCATTCACCAGGACGGAGTCGGAACGATTTTGGAGGCAGCCATGCCGCAAATAGCAGCGTGGTTACCTCCAAAGTCGGAATGAGACCCAATGTCTCAACAATGGGAAATGAAAAGAAAGAAACAAGTGACCATTCACCCTTATTTGATAACCAAAGTACTGTTCATACCCCTACAGAAATGAAAATGCCCCAAGAGACAGGTGCAGGTCAGTCAACTGAAGACATTTTGAGCCACAAATATTTCAGGAGGCAGAAATGTCATACACCACAAACTGACATGCTGCCACATGACACTTGTGAAAATACAGAATCCCTAGGATCCAGAATGGAGGTAAGTGGAAAGGACCCAGGCAATGGGGAAAGAGCAATAGAGGCAGACCAGCAGTCAGTGGCTGCGTTGAAAATGGGGTCTGCGTCCAAGAACACAAACAGAGATATAAAGAGATATGGGCAACAAAAGGGGTAAAATGTCATTTCATATGCCCCTTTGCCTAGCGGAATCCAGGCAGACCTAAGAAAAGTAAGCCCTGAAACCAGTAACAATTCACACTTCCTATGTGTGCTTGAAGAATGTGAGGATATATATTATACCCCTATTACTATTGAAGTGAAGTGCAATGCATTGGCAATGATTGACACAGGTTCCCAGGCGACGGTGATGTCAAGGAAATTAATGTAGAGCATGAATGAGGGAAGAACCCCAAAGGACATGCTGATATTGAAGCAAAGCCAGGGCCCTGTGCATAATTCCAATGGGGAATAAATACCAGTGGAGAGTGTCACTGCAGCTGAAATCAAGATAGGAAGACATAGAATGAGACAGGAAGTGGTGTTCACACCCATTGATGAGATACCATTCCTTATAGGAACAAATTGCCTGAGAAGACTGTCACCTCGTGTTGATGGGGTAAATGGGGTATTATGGTATTTGGCCAAGAAAAACCTAAAACCCAAAAACGTAATGAGCCAGAGTAATAGCGCAAAATAATGTCACACCATTGCTAGATCAGATAGTGCAGTGGAGGTGCATCTTCAAAATGTCTGTGTGCCTATTGTCACTGTTATTCTCATGTGCCAGAGGGAAATGCAAAGAGAAAAGGAAAAGCAATCTGAAGAGATTTTTCTGAACACCATGAAAATTGGCAGACACAGATAGATGAACACACTTTGCACTTGTATCTAATTGAGGAAAGTTGGAAACCAAATATTGTTGCAGAGTCAGATCAGGGAGAATATATTTCAGCAATTGCAGAAATACACATGAAAGAAGGTCAGGCCCCAATTCCTGTGCATGTGAATGGGAATCCAGATATGATTGAAGCATGAAGCAATGTTTGCCCTAAAGAAGGAAAAGAGTTGCATTAATCAAAATATGTTTAAACAAATGCTTGACAGAGAGGAAATACCAAGTTCAAAACAAAAAATCAACAAATAGTTGGTCTGGATGACCCTGTATTGGGGCAAATAATTGCGGGAAGGTGCATGTTGAGAATACCCATTGGTTTTAAAAGCATTCACACAATGCTTGGATTGTAAGTGGAACCAAAAATAATTTCCATTTGGGATATGACATTATGCACAGAATGTATATGATTTTAGATTTCTTGAATCAAAAGCTTTGGTCTAGGCTGGGTGGAGCGGCACCTGAATTTGAAAACCAAACAGAACCTTATCATTCTGCCCAAAGTATGCCATATGCAATTGAGCTTAAGGTAAAGTAGGATGTTACTCTTCCTGCTTTCACCAGACAATTTGCAATAGCATTAAAGTACAGAAAGGGACAACAGATGGAAAGGCCTGATGCAGTTGTGTGCCTCAATGAATCCATGAGACAGCAAGGGATAGAATGTGAATATAGACTATTGATAGAGATTGGGGATGGCCCCATTCACATACTGGTGAATAACAAGGCACGCCAGAACATTCATTTGGAAGAAAATACAGCATTAGGGATGGCGATACAGGAATCCCACTACGCTGCTGATTTAAACACCACAGTGATTGGGAACATCCCTGAAAGTGATGTAACTTCACACAGTGAATTACATAAGTCATTGAATTGTATGCTAAAGGGCATTTTCAGGATACAGTCTGTTTACCCCTACGAATCAAACAAAGTGATATGCTGTCATCAGGATAAATGCATCCTATTTAAAGTGGGGTGAATCTAAACAAGAAGAGAAGCAAAGTGAAATGCAGCAAGTTGAAAAGGAGGTTAATGTTCCAAATATTTAAGGGTGGCAGCTCTCCAGAGTGGAACTGCCACAATATTAGAGGAAAGTACAGAAGTCCCTCCTTTGGAAGACTTTCCAGAATTATCTAAAATGGTAGAGTAGCAAATTCATGCTGCAGATGCTTGCACACATAAAGAGGAAAAAGAACACTTGAGAAACATTTTTACAGAATACAAGGAGGTATTTGCTAAAGAGGCCTATGATTGAAGGCTTACCGATTTGCATGTTGCCACATGACCAGAAGGGTATGGTAGGGAGCCAGTATTTGTGCGATAATATAGGTTACCCATGGCTTGTCTGAAGTCCCTAGCAGAAGTAATTAAACGTTTGGAATCCAGAGGAGTCATTAGGCCAATCCACAGTACTTCAAATACTCCCATATTAGGCATGCTAAAGCACAATGGCCTATGGCGCTTGTGTGCCTACTTGAGATAACTAAATAAGAGGGTACCTGTTTTCAAGGTGGTCACTTCCATTTATTGATCAGGGCCTTGCACAAGTTCAGTGGTCAAAGATATTTACCATTCTGGATCTTGCAGCTGGTTACTGGTGTGTGCCATGGGCTGAAGATATGCAAAACCTAGTTGCCTTCTCCTTTAACCGCTTACAGTATGCATGGTCCTGGACCCACTTTGGCTATATCAATAGTGGAAGTGAGTTGGGATATTCTTAAGTAAAGCACTCCCAGATGCAACAGGGAGAGGAACTGTGGTTTATGTGGATGATGTGCTAATCAAAAATGAAAACTTAGACATGTGCTCAGTCAGTTACAAAAGTCTGGAGCCAAAGCACCTTTACAGAAAGCACAGTGGTGTAGAAAAAAGGTAACCTTTTTAAGACATGAAGTAACTGAACATGGGTTAAATCCACAAAAGAAAAGGGTAGAGGCTATACACAAGCTAAAAGATCCCACCAACTTGAAAGTCCCGAAAAGTTTGTTAGGAATGACAAGTTACAACAGGAAATCACACAACATTTGACTAAATTACTGAAGCAAGGGCTAACCTGGAACCAGGGAAAGGAAAAAAGTGATGCAGTGGCAAAATTGAAGGGCTGTTTGATGAAAGCCCCATGCTTAGATTTTCCTACAAATAATCATGATTTCTTCATTGAAATAGGTTTCACAGATCAAGGTATTTCAGCGTTCCTTTACCAAAAACATTATGCAAATAACAACACCAATGCATACGCCATTAAGGCAGTGTGCAGGTAGAAACCAAATTTACCGAATCTGAAAAAGCACCTTTGACCACTGTCTGGGCATTACAACATTTCTGTCTCATCCTACAGGAGTCGGTGATTGTTGAAACAAGTCATCAGCCTCTACAATTTTTTCAAAGTAAAATGATTAGATCAGGGAATTTGGCCCAGTCAAGAATCACATTGTGGACATTGGCGTTGCAGGAATTCTCAGTGTAAGTAAGACATGTACAGAATAAAAAGAGCCCAGTTGCTCAAGGGCTAACAGACTTACATGATTGTGCAGCTGTCTGTACAGCTGAAGACACAGAGCTAGCAACACATTTAACCGAATTTGAACAATCTTCACATAAGGCATTCAATGAAGAAACATACAGGTATCTCCTGTGTATGTGGATGGATGTGGATAGCACATGGTTGGTGATTTTGAAAAATAATTAATGGCAGGAATAGGAAATGTGTTGGTCAAGGGTAATGGCATTCCAAGAGTAAGCATGCAATTGGACCCCAAAAGCAGTCAAGTTGCAGAACTGGCTGCCATTTATAAAGCAATGTCCACTGCAGTAGAACATAAATTCAAAGAAATAGTTTTGGTCACTGATTCTGATTATGCCTGAAATAGTTTTGTGGAATATTTGGCCAGCTGGAAATTGAGAGGAATTATCACCTATAATAACAAGAAGCCACTCGAGCATGGCAAAATGATCCAAGCCATAGATAAACTGGTTTCAGAAAATGTTTTAATCATTCACTGGAGGAAGATACAAGGTCATCTGAAAACACCAAGGGAAGACAAGGAAGGGAATGACAAGGCAGATTAGCTAGCCGAGATTATGCTGTGATGGGGGAGTTGTTTCCTATTTAACACCTACTTGGTGAAGTCCAGGTGGGTGCAATAACACATTCCACAACTATGAGAATAGTGGACCAGCCAGTGGCACAGTGGATCAAAACAGAAAAAGAGGACGCTGTTTTAGGCCTATTCTATAACCATTTGCTAGACGCAGAACAAAATCCTCTAACTGAGGAAGACTGCAAAGGGAATGAAGAACTGAGGCTGTTGCTAAAGAACAAAATGAAAATTTGATTACAGGATGGACTGATGATTCGTGAATCCATGTCATGCCAAATTCAATGGGTGGTACCATTGTCATTTCAGGGTTTGATGCTACACCATGCCGCCATAACTGCGGGTCAAGGAGCTTCCCAGAAAACATTGAAAATCCTAAAGGAATATGCCTATTGGCTACACATGTAACAAGATGTAGAGCCATATAGAAGGGGGTGCTTGGTGTGTGCACAGTTTTAACCTACTTTCCCAACACACAGGGCTACATTAATGAAAAGGTGTCTGACACTTCCATGGTCTGATTTGCCAAGCGATTTTGTAGGTCCCTTGCAAAGGTCAGCACAGGAAAACCGGTATTTGTTGATGGTCACTTGTTTAATGTCCAAGTGGCTGGAATGCATTCCAGTACCTGATTGCAGTGCACAAACGGCAGCCACATTGTTGGTCAATCATATTTTCTCTAGGTTTGGTTTGCCTCAAAGGATTGAATCAGGCCGTGGGAGTAATTGCACCAGTGCAGTAATAACAAAGATGAGGCAAATCTTGGGTGTAAAAGGAAACTGCACATTTCATATCAGCCTTCTTTTTTGGAGATGTGGAACATTGCAAGAGATCTATCATTGATATTTTAAAGAAGTTTGGAGCTGAGGCATGGTCCAGTTGGGATTTGCGACTCCTTTTGGTGCTGATGGCTATGAGATCAACACCGTTCAGATCCATAAACCTCAGTCCACACAAGATTCTGACAGGTAAGGAGATGGTTTTGGCACAACATTTGCTCTACCGGACCAATGAGCAGGTTCTGATAAATGCAGCCGCAATTCACAAATATGTCGAATAAATTGCAGCATGCATTTGAATTTGTGCAGCAGAATCTAGAAAGACCTGCTGACAGAGCAAAATCATACTATGACAAAAAGACCTCTGGGAGGGAGTATGAAGTAGTTGAACAGGTTATAATTTTGGGAAAGGAAAACATATAAATGCAAAGGCACAGCCCATATAGAATTGTGGACGAAGTCTCGCCTGTGGTATATAGAATTGTGATAAAGGAGGGGCATTTGGCTGTGGAACAATTCATCCATGTTAACCAAATCAAGCCATTTCAACCAACACATGAGATGAAAATACTGGAACAAACTGGAGAAAATAGTAGGGAGTTATTCTGAAGTCAAAGTGAACATGGCATTTGCTCTGAAGGAATTTTCTGTAATAGGTAAGTAGGTATCAATATAAGTATTACTACTTAAGTGAAAAAAAGTGACGATAACAGGTATGTGCATGACAACAGACACATGCAAAGGTACAAAAAATGCTATTCATGTGGTCAATCCAGAAAAAACGATACAGGTTGCATGTAATATTGCTTAAATGTTTAACTCATTTTATTTCCAGCCAATTATCAAAGTAAATGTAGTAATGGTGTGGTGTCCATGCTTAACTCATGTGTTTCTTTTCAGCTAGCTATCAAAGACAATGTTACTGTTATGTTATGTAGTTCTATGTTTAACAAATGTGATTATTTCAAGGTTGTTATAAAAGAATCAGAATTGTACAAATATTGTATATTTTATATTGCTTAGTATGTTTATTATTTCTGGTAAATTCCAAAAGAAAGGAAATTCATGGGTTTGGTGTACTTGATTCTTAATCTGTCTATTTCTTTCTGATCTAGACATTAACTTAATTGCCCCTCCAGCGCTTCTGGATCTGGCTGTTGGATCCTGGGAGGTCAGATTGGAGACCACTGGATGAACCGGACCCCACCGGAGACCCCAGGACCTAAACCCCCTGGTCCGAAGAAAGAGGGAAAAGATGAGTGACTGGCAAGCCTGAGGGAAACCCCACATGCAGTGAACCTGGTTCTGCGTCAAGGAAATCTGTGGCATGGACACAGGCACTCTTTTGATCTTTTAATGGATTTGCCACCACCAGTCTAAAGGAATTGGCTTTTATAAACAACCTACTTATCATTATCTATCCCAATTGACAGCTTTCTCCAGGGCTGTTTTCCTCTTTCCTGCATTGTCACTCTTCAAAACTTTGAACATTGATGTTGGGAGTAATTCATGTTTAACACAGACACTGATTTCAACATATTTAGTTCTAGGCTTGGACTACTACAGCCATCCAGTTGCTGAATAGACAGACAGCAGTTACGAATAATGTGAAAAAGTCAGAAATGTTTAATTATTTGTGTTGATTTTTTTCTCAGCAAAAAGATTTGATACATTGGTGTTTTCTTAATCTATTTCATGAAACGAAGGGACAAAAGAGAAAGAAGAGATTATCAAAAGATATACACAAAAAATGACAAAACACACACACACACACCTTCAAAAAAGGAAAGCCACAAAAAATAACAAATCATAAGCATATAATTGCACACTACATGCTATCTGATGACATATATGCGTGTTAAGGATACATTTTGTGAACAATAGCTGGTGATTTCTGAGATAAAAAAAATGAAAATTCTTATTTTTCTTATATGCCTAAGATCACACAATGTGTTGGAAGTGTAGCCAGGATTGTCACTTGTTTCTGCTGAGACTCTTATGTCTGGTTATAACAGAAACATAAGGGGGGAGTTATGTAGGAGCTATGGGCGGGTTACAGACCACGAATCGTAACTAGGGCAGGAATTTATCAAAAACACAGACTTCTGCAAAAGAGTTGTGATTATGTGTGAGACTCGGTGTGAGACTCATAGAAAACAAAACAAAACGGGGTTTGGATTCACCATTGCATAGTAGCAGATACCATAGATACCATAGTACAATGCACCAAACCATGGCATAGCATGGACTGAGTTGCAATGAAATGTAGGAATATCAATGACTTGCTTAAACCTACTACTGTCTAGCACATTAACAATATTAGAGGCAGCTCGGTCCATAGCTCATTGGTGAAAATCATTGCTGCAAGTGATTGGTGCAAACTGGGCTTCTTCATGAGGCCTCAAGGACAGGCTCAGTGATGTTGCTTGGGAAATGTAAGAAATAAAGCTGCTTTTGCGATGGAGACATGAGCTGGGGAATGTGAAGTGAATTAGGTCAATTGTTTAAAACTTCCAGCTCAGGAAGATGAAAGGAAAGTTAATACAGCTGGGCCATCTGCTTGCTGTGCTGAATTCTGTGTAAAAGGTGACTACTCAATGGGGTGACTGATTGATTGGATGACATCACAGTCAAGGGCCGGTGTTAAGGTGAGAACTTAATGCAACAAATTCCCTGAAATTCAGCTAAAGCCACCTTAACTTTGTGCCCCTGTTGTGCAACCTATGACCACAATGATGACATCACAGATGACATCAATGGTGACTCTATCAGACCATCAGCTATGGCCTTCAGCCGTGCCCACTGTATATTTTAGAACACTACCAGACCACTAGCCACTTCGGCCGTGCCCAATGTCAATTTTCAAACACCACTAGCCACCTTTGGCCATTGCCAGTAGGCATGGCTGAATGCTGTGCCTGCTCTATATTTTTAAACACTTGCAATCCATCTCTCAAAGACATTCATCAATCACAGACTGATTTTGCCCTGTTTTGACAGTGGTATTTTGTTATGAATAAAAGAGGGCAGACAAGAGAACTCGCAATTTGTTTAGGCAATGCACATTGAGATTACATTATTTGCCAAGGATCACATACTTTTGATAAGCCTCTTGTTTTATGGCTGGTCTCTTAGTGACTGTTGTGATACGTCGCACAACCCCAACTAACTGCATGCAAGCAGCACGGAAAAGGGTGAAAATGACGTGCTGCAGGAATAACATATGCCCAGGTACTTTTGCCCCCATAGTGAAAATCGAAAGCTGGCACTGATGAATAAACGCACACAGTAAGTGAACATATATCTTAAAGTGAAATATACAAATGTAGTTCAATTGACCCGCCCCTTAGAAGAAAGTGCACAAGACAAAATAGCATTGGACATGAGAAAAATAACCTGAGAGAGGAGATGTTCCAATAAATATGCCGGCAAAGTATAAAAGGTGCTCACCTTTTAAACCCAGCAATATGTATTGAAATATTACCATGAAAACAAAATCCCAATGTGAATAAATGCTTGTGGTTTTGTTGGTAAGCAGCTGTACTGGGAACATGGCACCCTGAGTAAAATCCTGGTGACCAATTACTTGAGCAAGCTTGCCAATCTAACAAAAAAAAAGAAAGGGATTGCGTCCATCCTCTGAAAAAATGTTATCCTGGGCAAATGACTTACTTGCCCTCTCATCATTTCCTCTCCTCACCCCTATGTCTGGCTTTCAACAATATTCTGCTTTATAAAGATAACTTTAAAAGTGCACATACCATAATGTCATTCAAATAAAAATCAGTGTAAAACTTGCTAGGCCAAAAGTGTACAAGTGTGGCATTATTCTCCCCACCTTGACAGGGAGACTACAAATACCAGAATGCAATTCAGCAAAAGGCAAACAAATGGTCTCTCAGAGATTTGAGAGAGCACTGGAAACATTGAAGATCATTAAACTATATTGGGGAATATTATTGGGAGATGTTCCAATAATTATGGCGGCAAAGTATAAAAGGTTCTCACATTTTAAACCCAGCAATACGTAGTGAAATATTCCCTGGAAAGCAAAATCCCAATGTGGCATATTACATATTACACAGCCTGCGGTAGTGGCCATCTAGTTATGGTTAAGTTGCTCAACTCATAGAAAGAGCACTTTTTGTGTGGCTTATATTGATATTGATATTTTATTTCTATCGCGCTCGTACACAAGTGTTTCAGAGCGCGACAAGGCAAGGGAGGGGAAAAGGGGAGAACAAAACAGCGATATTGCTAGGCCCAGTGACATTGTGAACGTGCAAGTGCATGGGAGAGGAGAAGGGGAAAAGTGCATGGAAGGAGGGATAAGTGGAAAGTGCGAAGCAGAGGAGAAACAGATAAATAACAATACATAAATAATAAAGGCAACAAAGAGTGGTAGTGCAGCCAGCAATTTGCAAGTGCTAGGTTTAAGGCAGCAGACAGGGTAGGTCTGATAAGTTAAGAAAGAAAAGGGGGGGCTGTATGGGTACAGATACAGACCCCAGTGCAAGGGGTGACCCGGAGGCAGTGTGGGAGGGTGGCAGGGTGAACAGGTACCTGGGCCCGGAGGACAGTGGGTGGCCAGGTGCACTGTGCCAAGAGAGAACAGATCAGCAGGGAAGAGGGGGAGCTAGGCAGGATAAAAGGGGAAGGTCTTGAGGTGCTTCCGGAACCAGAGATGGTTCTCCTCAAGTTTTAGAGTGGAAGGGAGGTTGTTCCAGAGGGAGGCCCCAGCCAAAGTCAGAGATCTACCCCCAGCTCATTTCTTTTAAAAACAACTGGCCCTAGGTAGTTGGAGGTAGAGGAGCGAAGAGCTCAAGAGGGGAGGTATTTGCGGAGGGATAGCTGAAAGTATTTTGGACCCAGGCCCCAGAAAGCCTTGTGGACAATGCAGAGGGTTTTGAATTTAATCCTTGCATCCACTGGGAGCCAATGGAGAAATTTCAGAGCTGGAGAGATACGATCCCAGGGCTTGAGGCCAAGGACAAGTCTCGCAGACCTGTTCTGGATTAGTTGCAGAGGGTGGAGAGCAGAAGCAGGTAGATTTAGAAAGAGGCTGTTACAGTAGTCCAAGTTAGAGAGAACCAGAGCTTGGGATACCATGAGTTTTTGGGGGAAGGAGAGGAAAGGCGAAGTACCTCTGAGGAGGTGCAGTAGGAAATTTGACTTTTTAGAGACTTCAGAGATGCGGGCGGAGAAGGAAAGGGTGGAGTCCAAGATATAACTTCACCCCCCCCTGCCCCCTGGACGAAAAGGTTAAGGCCCCCTTGGAATAATTCTGTGAAGTTTGGGGTGGTTTCGTCCATGGGGGCCAAAGTTATAGGTGGGGGGCAAAATATGTGGAAATCCTCATAGATGCAGTGAAAAAAACATTTTGCTCACGCCTACACCAATTTGCAGTAGGAACAGTGGCTTGGTCCAAAAAGTATGCTTTTGTAAATTTGGTGTAAATCCGTCCAGTAATTTTTTTTAAATGGACAAAAAGTTGGTGAAACAAATTAGTGATATCTGGGTCCGGTCCGTGGACAGCCCTCCGGACCAATAAGAGGGTGGGGTGATGTCCCCGGGCCCGTTGATTGGCTGGTGAAAATATGGGTTGCGTCTGATTTTTTTAAACGGTCGCCATGTTGGATTCCCGGACAGCTGCCGTTGTCCGCTGAAGAGGGAAAATGGAGACCAAATCCATGCCCCCGCACCCCAAGCACCCCAGCGCACCCATGGGTGACAAATATGCTGAAACACACCCACTTCACCAACAGTGCAACTTCTATGCTACATTAGAATCAATGCTGCAATATCAGAATCTACAAACACAAAAATCCCTGTTTAAAGGCTTGCAAATGCCTATATGAATTAACATGGTCTAAATGCACAGTGTAAAGCGATGTTTCAGGAAAATTACAGCTAAGTTCATTTCACTCACTGAACACTGAACACTGGCTGCGGGAGCCTTATCAACATTCCTCGCAAAACAAGTCCGACTTGCCAAGGCCGCAAATTCAAGATAAAACTACTTTCTGCAGACAGACATTTTTTAATTATCCACAAATGCGAATAAACCACGGCAACCCAGTGTGCTTTTTTTTTCTTTCTGGGAAAGAAAGACATTTTCTCAAGGACACGCACAACATTGAAACATAATTTGTAACAAGCCAGAACCAGGTGCGAACTGCTTGTCCAGCTAAAAAGTTATGGGAACAAAGTCACATTGCAACATGATTAGAATTAGGTAAGGGGGGCTGGCACAGCTAAATCAACCCACTGACGCAGGAGGTAAATATCCAATTATCAGGCTCTCTATAAGTGCTACATATGTAACCCACCACTCTGCAGCCAATAACAGGAGGAGATAGGTTTCTGGGAGCTGATCCAATTTTGTGAGGTCAGCCTGCAGTGTGATTATAAAACTTACTTGCAAGACAGCCCCGGGGAGACGGCGCCTGAACTCACGATGCTTTTCTTTGGCTTTTTTCTCTTTTCTGTGCTTAGAAATAAAGCAGTTTGAAACATGTTGCTGCCTGCTTGGAACTCTGTTGCATTTCTGGGGGCCATATGGGAGGTGTTGGGGCCTCCCATAGCTGGTGAGGATATGGCTGCTGGCCCCCCACTGCCCTGGGGGTGGGGGGGGATCCAGCTTCTCCCCGACAAGTTGGTGCCCTCTGTGAGGCTCATTGCTCATTGTAACATGGGTAATTGAGCTCTGCCTGCGCAAGCTCTACGATGGACTGAGCTCCCTGCCGCCGACTCAAGGAAGCTGTGAGACCCTCGCCTGCACCTGAAGACCACCGGAAAAACGCGTAACCGGCTAAAGGCTTCGGGGGCCACTTGGAAATACCCCGCTTGAGGGCAGGTGAGAGCCCTGCAGGAGAAGGGGTCCGGTGAAGTGCATTGAGGGAGTGTCCAGCAGTGGTGCAATTGCCAGTGCAGCATAGGAAAATGTAAGTAAACCAGCAACATGGGCTCTGAGGGGGGGAAATGTTTAAAGTAGAAATGTTAAAGTGTTTTTTAATTTTTTTTAGGGAGGGATTGTAAATTGGGTGGTGGGTGATTGTACATTGTCACAAAATTCAGCGCATTGGTATTGATCGGCACGTGAATTGTAGTTGGGACTGGGGTGGTGGCAGTGGTCCCTTCTTGTGTTTTTGAGCATATTGGGTGGGGTAGTGACTCCCTACACATAGAACAGGAGTGCCGCGCTGATTGGTCTAGAACAGGAGTGCCGCGCTGATTGGTCTAGAACAGGATTGCCGCGCTGATTGGTCTGGATGGTGATTTCATGTACGGGGTCTGGATTTCCTATGAATTGACGTTATAGATCAATGAGTAGATGAGGTTCCCTGCTAATTGAGCGTTTTAGTTCAGTGAGTGGATGATGTTTTCCCGCAGGAGGTAGCTAGATTGTTCCCGAGTGCGGAAGGTAGTTGGCTGGTTAAGGTCCCCTGGTGAGGAGCGTATCATGCACTAGGCGACGCAGTGTGTGCAGTCCAATTATAAGAGTTTATTGTGGTTTACCTTGTTCCAGTTGAGACAGGAAGACAGCTGTGGGGATTGTGGGGTTTTATTTTGGGATTTTTTGTGGGGTTGGGAGAAATGGGTTATTGTTCTGTGTATGCACATTTGTCTTTTCATTTGCATTGTGTTTTTAGTTTGGTGACGTCACCTTCAGATTGATGCATAAGGACACAAAGTTTTGATGGTGAGGAGATAGTGGTGTGGATTTGGAGAATAGGTGACCCAGAGGCGGTGTGTGGAAGACACATGCGCAAGATTGTGGGAGTGTGCCGGAGAAGGCAATGGTTTGGTGAAGATGGATTGCACGTGGAGTGCACTGGCTAAGGTGCGGAGCCAAGAAGGCTCACAGAAGTTGAATATTGTTCAATTATCTTCTAACTTTTGCTCCCTGAACAGCGGACTACCGAAATTTTCGAATTGAATAGAGGTAAAATGTATCACACAATACAGAAATGACTCCCCTTCACTTGCTGTGTAGCACACAGCTTCCATGCTGAAATAAGTCAGTAAAACATAGTGTGCAAAGATTCAAAAGTACTGAAGGTAAATTAAAAAGACCATGGCTGCTCATAGGCGGCTTCTCCAGAAGCGTGCAGCAATCGCTAAGGACACACATACACAGCACTTACACGGGAATAGCTTTAAAAGCACATGGCTACAGTTGAACTGTGTGCACGAAGGAAAAGGAAAATGCGAGGGGTCAGCTGATGTTGAACAAACACGAGCAGAGGGAAGAGGGGACTCACCCTTCTGAACCTCCGCGAGTGTAATATTTGATGACACAGGGGCAGAGAAAGGCAGATGAGGACAAGTAGGCACAAAATAAATAATTCAAGCATGCGATGGGAGGGGCAGTTAAAAACAGCTTCAACACACACGCACAAGAATCACAATAGCAGTGTCAACAATCACCACAATATGAACCGCCCATGTGGGGAGGATACATGGGGCAGGATGGGATCATTTCAGCAGACACCACAAGCACCAATGCAGGTACTGTTACCACTACATGTACAGACACAACAAATGACAGCACCACTACCCCAGGACTGACTAGAATGACAACACAGGGGCACTACACAGCAGCCAGCACCCATACAGAACACTGACACAATAGCAATGGTACCGGTTACATGACTGGGTGGGGTCTTCCTGATGGGGAACAAATGTTTCAAAGGACATAGATTGACATTATACCGCTAATAGGACAGCCCAAGACAAACTTGATTTGACGGACTCTGCCACACACACTCATGCTCCGCTTCACCGACAGAGCGGGCGAGACGCGCGCCGACACACACACTCACGCACACTCAATAATGCAGAGGACAATTGCATAGGGGTGGTGATAGGTATCAAAACATTTCCTTTTCTGGGTGACAGTGGGGCGACTAGGCCATGCATTAGGGAAGAGACATTTGTGACATCATGAGCAATGTGGATATGACCACCTTATTAACAGAGAAATACATAACTTGTTAAACACCAGGCATACACATGTTGAAAGTAAGGAAGATTGTTTAAGAATAATGGGGGTGCACGGTACAGAGGGGGGTGCATAATGATAGCGCATCACAAGAGAGTACATTTAGCTACATTTTGACCACACATCTTTCAGTGAGGAGACTGGGCTCATGAATACACGATTAACACAGAACAATTAAATGAGACACACAAGATGGAAGAAAGTGCACTTGAGGGGGGAGGCCTACATTTCATTGACAGTTCACCACAGGAGGAGAGAAATAGGGGTAAAGGGTGGATGATCCATGTTCCCAACAGAATTAATTTGGCAACAAAATAACAGTGCAAGTGGTACTGCCACTAGCGCTTTTGAAAATAACACTGGCACAAATGCATTAGCCAACACACATAGGGAAAGAGGTCATTGCTGCACGAACTGGAGCATAATGGTTGTATTAAAATTTGAGAGCAGATATTGGGGGGAGAAATATATATTGTTTAAATGTAACCGTAATTAGAAATATATATTGTTTAAATGTAACAGTAATTACAGTAGTGGAGTAATAAAATACTAGACTAAATGAGTAATTAACAGAGTAGGTAAGCTTTAAAAAGTGGACATGGGGTGGGATAGAGAGAATGGGAGCAAATTGGTAGCGGATTTCATTAGTACCAGCTTAAAGTGCCTGCAGTTAGTACCAGCTTAAAGTGCCTGCAGTTCACTGCGAGGCACGCCCTGAGAAGTGTGAGAGGAGCCATAGAAAAAATAAATAAATAAATAAAAAAAATAAAAAAAAAAAAAAGATTTTAAAATCCTGCGATTATCTTAACTAAGTAACATGGTGCACTTAATTTAGAAACACAGCCACCCTATATGACAAATTTACCACCCTGATGTTTCCCTATTTAGCTTGTCAGTGCCTGATGCCCCACGGGACAAAGGCACGCACTATAAATAACGTATAACAAAAGCACAGTAAATACAAAGATCCAAAGGCCCATTTGTACACTAGCACCCAATTTGCATATATATGATCAAAGTGTGTAATGAGTATCTTCACAAAAATTAAGTGCCTACCCATTTTCTGGGTACATTCCGAATTGTGTAATAATTTACAGTCAGACCGCCATTGAACGCCACCAGGTGGTGACAGGATGGTGCATAGGTGTACCATTGGCTCCTCCCACTAGGACACTGAATAGTGTGAGAGTAGTGCAGAGAGGTTAGGTCAAGAAATTGAAGAATATGTAAATTCTCAGGTCTCAAGCGCTTCCATTTCATTTCTCGCCAGATACAAAGGACCCAGGGCAGGCCTGAAGACAACGGACAACCAACACCCAATGGCTATGGACTACAGTGGGACATTTTCCCCTCCTGACAGACTTTGTCAGAAGTGTAAGGCGTCAAGCCCTACAAAGCGGTGGCCACCCTGGCAACGAGGGAGCAACGATCAACAGGGCCAACGCAAGAGATTTTCATGAACTGCAAAATAGCACGAACTCTCCCGAGTTAGGGAAACATGGCCATCCCATGGTCCAACGCACACTAGCAACTAGAATAGGGACTGACACACGCATTTCCAAAGTTTAATTGAGTTTCATATTACATTTTTTTGCACCTACAGCTGTAACACTGTTTTGTTTCTTCTCTTTTCCCCGCACATGCAGGTTGTTGCGTATGTATGCTGTTAGAAATGTGTAGGAAATTTCCTTAATGTTATCTTCCATTAGAAACTGTGAGGTCCACTGAGTAAAACATTGTGAAGCATTCCCCCACTCAATTGCCCACCCTATCAAGAACCTCAGACCCCTTAGAGCATGTTTCCCTGAAGTATATTTCCTTGCTTCCATTGAAAAAACAGCCCAAGATTTTCCCTACCCATATTGAGAAATTTTGAAAACACGAAATGTCCAGGGGGAGGTTTGATTTTGCCCTTAGTGATTGTTTAGTTCGCGGAGCTTGATGTTACTAACATGTACTAACGTATTAACGCTTTTCTTGCGATTTTCAGGCGGGCAACTTTATCATCTCATCAGCTGCAAGGACCCAGCAGCGTAAGTGGTTATGGGCACGCAAATAAGGACTTTTACCTTCACGATGGGACTATTAATGATGAACGAAATTATGGGGGTGGTACTTTGAAAATTATTTGTAATAATGAGCATTACCGCTGTATCCCCTGCTAACATTCCCTAACCTAAGCAGGAACAGTTACGGCGTCAGTGGGTAAGGAAAAGCTGCTGCTAAAGTAAAGAGAGTTAAGGGCAGACACAAGGGGAGTAAAACATACACATAACACACATATCAGAAGTGACCAACAACATGCACACATGTACAAAATTGGTAGGGACACCACTGGAGAGAGCTGTCCTGACTGTTCTTTAACATATGCCGGAAGAGAATTGATTACAACAGAAATTACTACAGCAGAGCACGACGCCCATGTATGACAAGGTGCGAAGAAGATTGCAAGGGAAAACAGCAACATTGAGATTGAAAAAATAAATAAATAAATAAATAATAAAAGAAGAAAGAAAAACAAAAGGAGAGAAGAACAAATAAAATAATAAGAGACAAAAATATGATAAGTGCCTAACAGAGTGAGAGAAAAGAGCAAAGATGGTCACTGAAGAAGGACGTATACTGTTAAGGTACCAACGTTATGTTACCAGCACAACAGTGACAAGAAGTGGACAATCATGCTGGATGCAAGAAGGTTGAGAGAAGTTGAGAGATGAGAGCAGGAACATCACTGCTTATGGACTACTATTGAGCACATGCATCCAAAGATCAAGAGAAACTACCACTGAATTGGGGAGGAGAGTGTTCATTGGAGCGCATCAGCATGCCCTTGTTGGTGATGACCAAGGAAGATGTGAAGAGTGACACATTCACCAAGGTGGAAAACAACGGAAGAAGAGAAACAGACAGAGAAGTAAAAAGAGGGGGGAATTACTTCTCGAGCGAGAAAGAAGGAGGAGTGGGTGAAGTACCAGCATACCAAAGAATGATCAGCAAAAAATGCATCTGAAAAGAGAAAGCAAAGAACTAGCTAGTGCTTGCATGGTGATGGATGACATCATGACTGCCTGGTTGCTTGAAGGTGATAACGGAAGGACGAGTACCGAGCACAGCACCATTGTGCAAGATAGAGATACATTGCAAGAGAACAACAGAAGAAGACATCGGAATGCAAATAAGAGACATGGTGAAAGGAAGAGCCGGACTAAGATAGCGGTGCGCAACATGGTTCCAGCAGTAATAAAGGTGGCCACTCCCTGTGATCAGAGGAAGTACGAAGGGGAGTGAGTGTGGTGGAACACAGAAGGGGAACACTCCTATATGTACTGTTGATCAACAACAATGCAGAAAATTATGGACACTTCAAGGAATTGGCAAAGATATGCAGACCGGAAGGAGGTGAATGTTGCTTGGTGGTGTGGTCGACAAAGTCGACCAGAGGGGGGACTGAAGAGGGAAAATGGAGACCAAATCCATGCCCCCGCACCCCAAGCACCCCAGCGCACCCATGGGTGACAAATATGCTGAAACACACCCACTTCACCAACAGTGCAACTTCTATGCTACATTAGAATCAATGCTGCAATATCAGAATCTACAAACACAAAAATCCCTGTTTAAAGGCTTGCAAATGCCTATATGAATTAACATGGTCTAAATGCACAGTGTAAAGCGATGTTTCAGGAAAATTACAGCTAAGTTCATTTCACTCACTGAACACTGAACACTGGCTGCGGGAGCCTTATCAACATTCCTCGCAAAACAAGTCCGACTTGCCAAGGCCGCAAATTCAAGATAAAACTACTTTCTGCAGACAGACATTTTTTAATTATCCACAAATGCGAATAAACCACGGCAACCCAGTGTGCTTTTTTTTTCTTTCTGGGAAAGAAAGACATTTTCTCAAGGACACGCACAACATTGAAACATAATTTGTAACAAGCCAGAACCAGGTGCGAACTGCTTGTCCAGCTAAAAAGTTATGGGAACAAAGTCACATTGCAACATGATTAGAATTAGGTAAGGGGGGCTGGCACAGCTAAATCAACCCACTGACGCAGGAGGTAAATATCCAATTATCAGGCTCTCTATAAGTGCTACATATGTAACCCACCACTCTGCAGCCAATAACAGGAGGAGATAGGTTTCTGGGAGCTGATCCAATTTTGTGAGGTCAGCCTGCAGTGTGATTATAAAACTTACTTGCAAGACAGCCCCGGGGAGACGGCGCCTGAACTCACGATGCTTTTCTTTGGCTTTTTTCTCTTTTCTGTGCTTAGAAATAAAGCAGTTTGAAACATGTTGCTGCCTGCTTGGAACTCTGTTGCATTTCTGGGGGCCATATGGGAGGTGTTGGGGCCTCCCATAGCTGGTGAGGATATGGCTGCTGGCCCCCCACTGCCCTGGGGGTGGGGGGGGATCCAGCTTCTCCCCGACACCGCGGACATTGTGGTAAAAACATATTAAAAACACAACATTGCACTTGTCAAACTAATGCAACAATCTCTGGGGAGGTGAGCAGAGATTAGGATGGGATGGGATTTGGCCATAAAAAGCCAACAAATGGGTGTTTTTCCACCTTCAAAGTTTGCAAACAGTTTGGGACAGCCCTGTAAATTTTGCGAACATTTCAGATGTCCTGGTGCAGCCATACATATTTTTGCCATACAAGGTTGGTGTAAGCAGTTTTTTGATGAACTTGAATGGTTCTGCAAAGTTTGGTGCTGTTTTCCCAAGAGTGATCAAAATTAGAGGGGTGGCTCCAAAATATTTGAAAGGCTTATAAATTTGGTGCCATTTCACGAATCTGCACACAAGTTTGCAAAAAGATTTAAGACCCAGATTTGAATGGTTTTGCAAAGTCTGGTCGGATTTTGTGAAGAAGGGGCAAAATTAGAGAGGGATTTGAACAGTTTTAGATGGCTATAACTTTGTTGCTATTTGACAAATGTGTACAAAAGATTTTAGAAAAGTTATAGACCCAACCTTGAATGTTTGAGCAAAGTCTGAATGGATTTTCTCAAGTGGGAGCTAAATTATATGACTATTTTATGTACCTACATATTGACACCTAAAAAAAAGAAAACATGGAGGGATTTTTAGCAAAGTTGTACAAGGAGCATTGGCAAGTACCTGAAAGTTTGTTATTGCAAATGTGTCTGTGTTTGTCATAATGTAGGTACAAAAAGTAGCTCTAGGTATAAATGGGAAAAATAATGCTGCTTGCGGCTGCTGCCCAGAATGCTGGATGGGATTGCAGCAAACTTGTGCGAGGAGCATTAGCAAGGGCCTGAAAGGATGTTTTTGCAAATCTGTCCTGTATTTTACTTTTTGAAAGTGTCAAAACGTAGGTGCAATAAATAGCGATATAACTTTTTTTCTGTGGGCAGTGGACCTGGCCGTCGGCAAGGAAAAATATCTACTCTGATTTGCCTATTGGGGTATGCGGCATGGCCGAAGCCCAAGCCCCATGTATTTTGGGCACTGGCCATTGGTTAAATTATGAGGGAACAGTGGACACTGAGCTAGGATGCAAGGTAGGTGCATTGGATAACTGGGGTGGTTTGGTGGGGCTGGGATTATGTCAAGCCTCAGGCAATTGAACAATGACGTGCATCCCCAGCGTGCACTGCTGCTAATGATACACATAAGTATGCGTTACAAAAAATATGTTTGTTAAAGGAAGTTTATAGTTGTTTAATATATGTTAAAAGAGGAATTATTAATATTTTATATATAGTGATGTAACATTATTTCACTTATTAAAACCTATTCAAATGACAGAAAAAAACATTGTTAAAGGGACGTTACGGTAAAGATGCCCCGCCCTTGGGACTCCTGTGCCCCAGCAGTTAGCTAATGGCCTCCCACCTTGGCATCACTTGACACTTTCCTCCTGGGCTCCCATGAACACTTGTCTATCCATACTGCCCCTTTTATTTATGGAGTTGTTTCAGTGCACAATGCATATGTGCATTTATTAGAGAACTATGTATATTTATTTGGTATAACTATGGGAAATACAGATGCAAAACATTTGTAGAACACTGTAAGCAGCAGTTGGTTGGTGGAAGTGTAATTTTGATAGGCTATATGTAGAGTTTTTTTAAGTGATTGGTGGATATATGTGTTAATGGTTTAAAGCAGACAATGAGGGAGTGTTACAAACATAACAGTAAAAAGAGTAGAAGGGCTGTCTTGTGTGATGGTGTGCATGTGCAATCTAGGCTTTCTAATAAGGCATAGTCTACGCAGGGGAATGTGAATAGTGATGTGATATTAGAATAGAATGTGATAGTTATAAACAGCAATGGATAATGGTGTTTATTGTATACTAGAGAGAAGAATTTCAGACAGAAAATTGTTTCTGTGTTTTTTCTTTTTCTCTAGTATACAATTTCCCGTTATTTCCATCAACATAGTAGAACATGCTAATGGGAATGTTGGAGAATCTTACTGCATCTAAATACTTCACTGTATTCAAATGTAAAATAAATGGAGTCTATAAGCTTATTTTTTAGTTCTATGTTTAACTGCAGGGGCAGTGTTTCTCGTGCTGCTCAATTACATCTTCAAAAGCACTTTGAAATGGCTCCCCATGCAGAGTAGTGTGTTGCAGTACATACAGAGTACTGTTGTCTTTTAAAAAAATATGGATCAACAGCCTCTTTTATCGCTTGCAAGATAGCTGGTGGGATGTTGTGTCCCACAGAAGTAGGCTGTGTGGTTACAGTATTGGTTGAGGAATATGAGGTAGAGGAAGACAGCCTACTACTTCCTAAGAAAGGAACAGCCTTTCTGAGATCATTGCAGTGGTTGGATTTGCTGTGGTGGTGCATGGAGGTGGTCCCAAAAGAGTACCTCCCAGGTAGTCTGAGACTTCGGTGCATTTCACTTTGGTACATTCCCAATAGTGGTAAAGAACTGCCACACCCATGATTCTCTCTGGGTGCTAGAGGAAGGCACTTCTTCTACCTCATCTTCCTGGTCCTCTTCATTGTCTTTTGAAGTATTTTGCTTCTTTCATTGTGTAGGTCCTCCATCTGGTGGTGGCTCTTGCAGAGGAGGGATGGCAATAGTGGATACCATTTTTAAGATAAATAGCCGTTTTGCTAATATTCTTCCAAGTATGTGCCTGTGTGCTAGATAATGGACAATGAGCAACAATAGGTGTAGGATCTGTGCAAGGGTACATTTGAGCTTCAAAGTCCGTAGATGAGCTGAAAAATGCAGTTCCAATCTATTAGCAAATCATGGACCCATTCATGAAGTGCAGATGCGTTCCCTTACACGTCATCATGCCGCACGCACACACATGGTCACATGACACAGTTCATGAACACAAAAACTGTGGAAAAAGTTGCAAAAAGTGTATTGAGGTGTTAAAAATGATGCTAGGAGGTGGGGAATGGCAGTGTTTTAAGATGACACTTTCTAAACTGGACATAAATGTTGCTATATTGGGGTAAATATGATATTAATAAGTTGTAGGAAATTAGGGAGCACTGGTAAAAACCCATGAAATTCACTGAAAAAACTTTGTTAAAGAGACTTTATGGTTACGAGTAAAACTGAAAACCCCCAGAAATCCTCCACTTATGGTAAGTTAAGGAACCATAACTCATGCCACTACCGTGCGCTGCTAAGACAAACACCCAGGACATGAAAGACAACATCACAAATTTCATTGATTACATCACTAATGACATCAGATATTAAATTAATTTTAATAAACAGTCCCTACAAGGGGTTGTGTTTATAATGTTGGCAACAAGATCTTAGGGGTAATTGGGAGAACTATCATGAACTACTTAATTTATTAAAGAATGTATTCATGTAAAAGCATTATATTGAAGTGCTGTTGTTAAAAGAGGAACCTAACCATACATACATATAGGCAATGATTGCAGCATGCACCATAGAAGTACAATATTTTTAATCTAGTCATTTCCGGTAGTAAAATAATAAATGCTACCTTATGAGAGCTTTAAGTAATGTTAAGCATAGAATAAATAGTTAACAATTGAAAACATACCACACACTTGTGTTAGTAGAACAATACATATAAAGACCCACAATGCATACAAATTAGGGCACATAGAGGGAAACGAAAGCAAGGAAGAAAGAAACAATGGCACCAGAAAATGACAATAACAGTAGAGTTAATCATCATCTACACAAATTGTGTGTTTGAGACGAGCTTATTGCCCCATGTATGTGCATTATGAGCTCAGATTAAACTATAAGGAAAGTACTTTAAGAACATATAAAAAGGTTAATGTCTATATATATAGCACCTTTTAAATGTAGGAAATTCTCATTGTCAGTAAAAACAAAAGACTAACCAAATCATGTCAGTAAACATAAACAAGAGGCCCAGATGTGTGATTTCATCAGTGATGTCATCAATGACATTCGTGATGCCATTGTTCTTGTCCTGGGTATTAGTCTTAGCAGTGTAAGGTGGAGGCACGAATTGTGGTTGCTTAGTTTACCATAACTGGTGAATTTTTTCAGTTTGTTTCGGTTTTACTTGTAACCATAACTTCCCTTTAACTAAGTTTTTCTATTGAATTTAATAGGTTTCTATTAGTGCAACTTAACCAGAATGTCCCTTTAACAATGTGTTTTCACTGAAAAAAAAAAATAAAAAATATATATATATATATATATATATATATATATATATATATATATATATACACATATAAAACACAAAAGGTTATTCTAGTTTGCCTTGCACGTGCAAGCTGAATTTGCAGTTCTCCATGTATTAGCAGCTCCTTACCCAGAGATAGCTGCTCTTTTCATGTAGGCCTCATGACATCTAGACTGTTAGAGGGCATTTTTTTCAAGGATTGACGGTAGCACAGTTTTAAAAAAAATAATGCAGATGCTGTGTGTTATCTTAGTGTATTATGGGATATTGAAAACACACGGCATCCAGGACTGTCGGCTGCCTCCCATCCATGCCGGGAAGACCCTGCTTAGCTTCAAATTGAGCTCCCTCGGGCCATGTTGCTCTAAGTGGTGATGTAACGACAGATAATTTATTAGGCAAAATGGCCTGAGGGAGCAGCTCCTTCACTTTGAAGCTAAACAGGGTTGGTCCTAGTTTCTGCATGGATCAGAGTCGTGTCACTGACCATGGCCAGTGATTTATCACCTCCAATGTCACTGTAGCTGTTAAAAGATATATAGATGTTTCTACAACTGTGGCTATGAACTACAAATACCCTCAGCTATTATCATACCCATGGTTATCTGTAGTCCATACTAAACTAGGCATTCAGGTCTCCCATTCATGTAGTCATATAGGTCCACCCTGCTTAGCTTCAAAGCGAGGAAGCTGCCAGCCCCGTCAGGCCATCTTGATCAAGTGGTCTTGTAACTTGTGTTTGTTTATTAGGTCACATGTCCTGAGGGGGTCTGGCCCCTTCCTCGCTGTGATGCTAAGCAGGGTCGGTCTCTATTACTGCATGGATGGGAGTCCCAGCACACAGTCTTTCTGTAACGCAGTTTATTTTGAGATGTCGGCTATTTGCGATAATAGCCAGATTATAGAAACGCTTTGTGTTATAAACTCAGTCCCTAGACCCCCCAACTTCCAAAATTCACTTGGTGTGCATATGCCTAAAAGAAATGTGAGTTTTCAAAGCCTGCCATCTTTTATACATAAATACCACTGTCAAAACAGGTCAAAATCAGTCTGTGATTGATGAACGTCTTTGAGCGATGGGTTGCAAGTGTTATTGGGCCCGATTCATGGAATTATTTGCATGGTTCTGAGTGACTTTGCACTGCCGACACAAACCCTGATTCATGGAACTTTGCAATGTCAGTGCACATTCATTTTTTCAGTACAAAATGACTTTGCACAGACTTTGCACTGCAAAAATACGCGTTGCACAGTTCCATGAATCAGGATTTCTGTCGGCAGTGTAACTGTGCAAAAAATTCCATGAATCGAGCCCAGACAGAATAAACATGTATGGATTTTGCCCCAATAATGGAATAGACTTAATTAGGTCTCTGAAGGTTTTTTGAGGTGCAAATGGCATCAAGAAAGTAATGTGCATGTTTTTTGTTTTTCAAACACCTTCAAAATGTGATTCAACATTTTGACGTTGCAAGCAGTCTCCTTAGAGTATCAAGATGTTCTTACAAAGACAGCGCGTTTTGGAAGACGACAAACACGCGTTTTCTTGTCCGGGGTTTGACATCGGTTAGACACATAATTTAAATAATCTTTGGCAGTTTCTTAGATTCCAAAGAAATGATCTAAACATGAATCTTCAGCCTTAACACTGTTATTCAGCGGAATTATGGGCTGACATTGAGTCCTATTTGCATTCAGGATGCGCGCCAAGCGATACACAGGTTCATTGATCTCAGCAGTGCTTGGGTTGTTTCGCCGTTTCCCGACATTCGCGCGACACTAGATGGCAGCAAAGATCCGCCTTCATAATGGTGACCAATTTCAACAAACTTGTTGTCATGGAGGAAACATGATGGCGGTGTATGTTCAGGTGTTTTACGCCTAACCCACTTACCGTTAAATGCATTGCAGAACATATTCCAAGAACAATGAAAACACGCAGAGTGCTTTTTTTAGATTTTAGATTGAAAGAGCAACTGTCTTCTTACTTTATGCGGCTTTAAACGTAATAGTGAGCTCCACTTCGAGCTTCTGATATTCTGTATAAGACATGCGTCATAAGGGGAGCCAGATTCAGAAACTGACGGAATAACATATGGAAGTCGTAATTTATAGTCTCGACGGCTGGTACAACCTTTACTCAAAGTCTTCACAGTAACCGGGTGGCTGGCTCACTGTACATACAAATGCCATGAAAACTATTTTTTAAAACCATTTTGCAGACATTGTTGTACAAGTGCACAATCAAAACGAGATTAAGAGCAATTTAAGAATCTGCAAGCCATCGAAACATCAACATTTTATCATTTAGGAGGAACATACGTGATAGAACATGAATACAGACACATACAACGAGATCAAATTCATTTATTGTATGCATCTGAACACTCTACAAATAGAATCAAAAGTGACCATTGGCAGTCAACGTCGCAAGAGCAGCCATCAGGCTACTCAGAACGTGGGCTTGATTCACGAGAAAGCTGACTTCTGCTCCAGCTGCCTCCCCTTACTGCTCCAATCCCTCTGTCCCCCCCCCCTCCTCCATTCAGTACTAAAGCACCAACGTCCTGTCTCTGGAGAACCATGATCTATGCCATCCCCACCAACTCAGCACTTAGCAGGAGGATGCTGGCCACGTGACCAGGCTGTGCCACTTATTTGCTCCTCCCACAACCAGTTTTTGGACCTTGCAGGACCTACTTAAGGGCTCCAATCCAGCTCTAGGTATGCAGCATTGTAGAGGCTGCTGGTCACTTAGCTGCTCTGCTCTGCCCACCATTTATTTCACCAGTCTTCCCTAGGCATCCTCATTGCTGGCGTCCTCAGCAAAGGGTGGACGAAAGCACAGATTTTACCTGTTTGTGCCTGTTCGGGCCTGATAGAGGCAATGACCAGACCTCCATCCTTCATTTCACCTACAAAGTAGCCGCTACTGCAAAGTCTTGCCAAACGACAGCACCTTCTTCCCACAGCCTATCCCCACCCTCTCTAGGGCTGAATGGCCAAGTGCCCTTGACAGCCCCAGCATGCATCTTGAGCAAACCTCGTCTATATCGCCCTTGCCTCCATCTAACGCCCATGGACCGCATGCACATGCCCCGTCATGCTGATCAGTGTTCTCTGAGCAGTTGCTCGTCCCACAGAGATTATTGGCTCTATCCTCTATCCAATGATTATGACTTCCTTTGACCCCCAGACTACAGCGTCCAACATGCCTACTGGCCAAGAAGGTCGGGAGGTGGAGTAGCAATAATCCACAGGAGTGATTGGCCATTCTCGACCATCTCTTCTCCCAGAAAAAGCTTGTTTGAATCACTTACCTGGCAGATCCCTTTATCTCACAAGGAATCCATTACCTTCCACCTCGTCTACAGACCACCTCACACGAGGGCTTTCATTGCCAACATCTCCAACTTACTGTTGTCAGGCAGAATCCTGTGCAGTTCCCTTAGGGAGCACTACAGAAGATTAAGACTACAGGTATGAGCAATAAATCCCCTTTGGTATCAGTCTGTACCACAAAGAATTAGTTGGTAGCTGTGGCTAAGCAGTCAGACTTATCTCAAGAGGGAGATGAGCAGTATTCAGGGTTTACACAATACGGCTACAGTACTAAGGCACAAGGAAACACTGACCAAAGCTTTGTATTAAAAAAATATATATATTTATTTTACACACTTCTAGTTCAACACATTAATCACAGTCAATAAAGCAAGTTAAAATCAGTCAAGAAAGTATACACAACTCCCTAGTTAAATTGTAGACAAGTTTGAGCAAGAGCGAAAACTGAGCAAAATGGCACAGTGAAAACTAAACACAAATGGCACTCTAGCAATTTCTCACAAGGGAGGGAAAGCACAAGTTATACAGGGATATCTTCTTACATACCCTAGCAACACTTCCCATAAGTTTGTGAACAAGTTTAGGCAAAGCAGTACTTTAGCATAGAGAATACTTAAATGAAAACTGAGCAAAATGGCACTTCACAAGTTTTAAAAGTGGTAAGGAAAAGGGGGTTATAAGAATTAGGTGCATCAACACCGTTCTAGTTGAGAAGCAATCTAAAGAAGGCAGTTCTAACAAATTCAGCCAGAGTCAATCCGCCTGTGCCAGAGTCAGTGGTACAGGGCAAAGGTCTCAGCAGCAAAATGTTCTTGTAGCTGCAGTCAAGTCTTTGGTTAACGATTCGAAAAGGTGGATGCAGAAGGTGAAAGACAATGTTAGAGGATAGGGGCGGCCAACCCAACATGTATGTAAAGGATTTAAAACACCTTTAGCACTACCACGCGAAAAGGGCGGCCTGGCAGAATAATGTACCTTAAAATGAAGAGGAGGCTCCTGCGGTGGGGGTTTTTCCTGGTAGTTCCTGCAGTTTGGGGGATACAGCAGAGGAAGAGAGTCTCTCGTCGTGGAGGAAGGTTCGAGTTACTGCACTACCGAGGGATGAAACCAGCCGCGGTGCTGCCCAGCGAATAAAAGGTATGCTCCTTTAAATCGCAGTCCTGGTGGACGGGTGCCTGGCTATCCGGTCTCCGAGTATGGGGTACTGCCATTTCGACCAGGGCAGTTCCAGGAAGGTGATTGGCAAACTGGCTGGCCCCACCAGCTCAAGGGAAGAAGGCTCTTGCAGATGAAGATCTTCTCTCGTCGTGTGGAGAAAAGTGGTGAGACGCTGCAGCAGGGCTTCACCAGTGGTTCAGTCATTGTAGATGTCTTTGGCTTCTCTCCTCTTCTGCTTCTTAGTTCCAGTGGCGCTGTCTTGCTCTTCCAGTCCCCAGGAGCCTGCTTTTATGCAAAAAGATCCCCATTCATACAGCCTAGCTGTCACTCACACAGTGGAGTGGTCTTCTTGGTGGGAGACCATCCAGCCTATCAGGGCAGAGTGCGACATGGGTTTATGAGGCATCCCTGTCCAAGGGTCCTTCTCCCTGTCACCACACAATGGATCCACCCCAGACTCAGTGGTGCCGAAAGGAGGGCTTCTTGGCAGAAGCCTGCCAAAAGGACGAACAAAGGATCCCCGACCTGGGTTAGGAGTTTAGAGAAAGACACGAGAAAGAATTTATATTAAAGTTCTGGCAAATAAAACCTACCGGAGTAAGGGTATTAATAAAATAAACCGGTGGTATGGTAGAGGCTGTCAGTAAAAGTGGTAGCCTCTAACAATGGGAAATTCGCATAGGGAAATATTTGCGTCGAATATTTTTGGTAGTAACCACTGCCACCAGCCTGAAACGTTTGAGAGAGGGACTGTACGGTACCCTCTCGAAAAAGAACACCAGGGAAAAACTATTAACCCTTCCCTGTACCTCCATAATAAGATGGGTTGTACTGGTTTAGTTCATAAAAATTGACTAGTAAAGTCAATGGGGACTTTACATGCCCTGGGAGACAGTAGTCAGTCCCAAGGTATGGAGTCTATGTTTGGGGGTCACTATGACACCCCTGTGTCACTGCACTGAGGGTGCTGTGTAACACATGTGTTTAAATATGGTTCCTATGAGGGTGAGATAAACCCCATAGACATTAAACACAAAAAAATAGCCTAGAACACACATAGCAAATATGCCTAAGAGAGGAAAAAAGAGTCATACTCTTAGCAGGAGAAAAAACAAACCCTTCAAATCCAACAAAGGTGCTGGGGGACTCTATAGGTAAGGGAAATTAGCTATAGAATGAGAATTCTCCCTAATAACTCTCCTCTCTCAATTAGCACACACTAATAATGTTTTCCCAGAGATTTGAAAGTCCCTGAGCTTTATGCCGACAACCACACTAGAAGCATGCTTTTTTCACATTGACCAGATTCATGGACCGTATTTACATCATCCCCCATTATCACCTGCACAGACCCTAACCCACTTGGCTCACCTCACCGTGCTTCCATCGCACTGTTGATCACCCACTCAACCATGGCTCACAAATATCAGGCTAAACTCCCCCTCACTCAGCGCTGCTCATTCAAAGATGTCCCGGTCAATGAGCTAGAAGCAAACTTCACTGCCTTACCCACCACAGGGAAAGCCTTGGTCCTCCTATACATTATTCAACAACTGCACTATGAAACTGGTGGACACTCATGCCCCTCAAAAAACACAGCTCTAAGATGAAACCATCTGCCCCTTGGTACACTTCTGAGATTGCCTTCTCGGCTCCACCTATCCATCCTAGCTCCTCTGTTTACTGTCCACCTCTGCTACTAACACCCTGTGTGCCTCCCTGACATACAGTGCTCCGTTGCTTCCCAGCTAGGCTTGTGCTTTATACCTTCCTTACACACATCCCATAGATCCTGTATCCTAAAATGACCAGACTCCCTGGCAGAATTGTGTGTACTTCGTCAGATGTTAAATTGGTTCTGCTACAAGATGAAACGTGAGCATTTCTAAGTCAGATCATGGATATGCTGTTAACCTCTCTTTTATTTGTGGACATGATGAAATAATTTCACAATGTCTTCGGAGCAGAGGGGAGGCAAGTTCAAGCAGCAAAGAAGAAATATTGACCTGGAGAACAGTCTTAGAACAGCGTAAGCTCACAGGGAAAGCATAAGACAGTGGAGCAGCCTACACAGTGCATTGTCGGGTCAGGGTCAGTTAATAAGTCCAGGAGTCCCCATGCATCCCTAATGATGGTAGTTTTAGTGCTACCCTTTACTTTTGCTCATTGGTGATTGCCAATCTTAAAGACAGCTCATTCTCAGAAGGATGCATGTGAATGTGTGTCTTCATTTGACTTAATTGTTTTTTAGGCTACATGGCCATTGCCTGAGTGTAATCTGGAAGGCTCTTCTGTGGGTTTCCTGCAGGCAGAGACAATCCTAGGCTGTCTAGAAAGAGCTCTGGATATTGGAATCTTGCTACCAATGAAATGATGACAAGTGTTTGGATGTATTCAAACATCTATGAGGTAGAAATCTGCCTTGCTAGGAAACACAGGATAGTGGGAATGTGTGGCGTTAAATGCCAAGGAACCACAGCGCCTTTTCACATGAAAAGAATGGAAGGCTACAGATACATTCCTGACCTATATACATTTCTACTTTTCAACTGATGAAGTTATACTTGCTGGTGATTTGCACTAGTCGCAGGACTGGTATTCCCTGGAAATAACGCAAAATAAATGCACGAACAAGGGGAGCAGAGGTTGCGGGGGTGTCCCCAGCGCCTCTTGTTTGGTATTATGTGGCTGGGGTAGCGGGGTTGTCCCCCACTTCCATTACATGGAAAGAAGGGGACAATCAGAGTGCAGTCGAGACTTTCGAAATGCAAAGCCTTCAGCTTCGGCACACAAAGATGCGTTGTGCTTGGCCTGGTTATTTTAATGTAGAACCGTTGGACTAGTGATGATGATGTGTCAAGTACAGCTAATTGGATATGGGCTGCTCCTATTCCATTAACTCCATTACACGATTGGAGTATCAAAGGGCTAGGCTGCACAACATTGCTGGACTACCTCAACATGAGGAGGTTAAATTGATCAGCTACTGGGGGTGTCCCTAGTAAGCATACCTTTTCCTGCAGACTGGCTGATTCAATTAGGCAGAAATGCAAGTGCCCCTCCAATTCGGACAGACATGGCTTGTGAAGCCTGTTCTGTGGCAAGTTGCCCACTCAGGATGACTTTCAATCCATTTCATTTCATTAGGCTTTTATTCGACATTTAGGGCCTCATTACACGGTATGCGGTAACCATGGCGCTATTAGCGCCATGGTTGTCGCCGGTATTTTACCGTGTCCGCCTTGGTGGATGGTGGAATTACCGCCCTACTCCAAGGTGAGCGGGGGCGGTAATTCCCCATTCACCAACGCACTTCCCCATTCCCATTTTTGCCCCCATAGGGCTCAATGGGAATGGGGAAAGAGGTAATTACGGTACTGCAAATTGCGGTTCCGTAATTAGCACCAAGGTCCCTTTGCGGGCCGGTTCCTTAACGGCTGGTAAAACCAGCCGTTGAGGTCAGGTCCCACAAAGGGACCTCGTAGTAAGGCGGTAAGGGTTTACCAGTACCGGTTCCCTTACCGCTACCGGTAAACCCTTACCGCATTCCGTGTAATGAGGCCCTTAGTCATTAGCCACAACACAATTAATAAAACACTTGGTACATAGACAATTCATAGTATTTCATAGAATAACCTTGTATATTCATATAAAAGGTAAATAGAAGTACATATAATACAAAACAATTCATAAATAGCCTGCATCACCTTTGTTTTGCATAACCTGTAACCATATACGTAAGTATGCCTCATTTACGATCTGCATAACCTGTAACCATACCCATAAGTTTACTGAATCTATAAACAATCTCTTAAGTCTACTGAATCTGTAACCACATTCTTAAACTGTTGCACCCAGATGCCTGAGGGTTAGGTGGGCCCTACAAATGCAACAATAAATAATAAATAATAAATAATTGATCATAGTTTGTTAATACAGTGTGAGTTGGGACTTCTTAAAAATGATCGGTCAAACAATGCTTTGGGGTTCGATACATATTAAAAAAATAAAACACATTCAACAATATAGGGACTTCTCTTTGGTGAGTACTGTACATTTTGGGCTTATGCACAGCCTTTGGCACAAGATCATTTCCATCGATAAAATCAGTCTGATTTAGCAAAAAGTGCTTGTGAGAATTTTAGGGGTATATCTTGAGCTCTCTGTGGGTCAAGGACAATGTGGTGCCACCAAGATTTTTTTCCAGCCCATTCATAATAAGTTTTTCGGTCAATTCATAGTATATGCAGAAGTCAAACAGCATACCTGCTGAGGCACCAATTCATTACTCAGGGCCACCTCCATTTAGGACCTTGGATCTCAAGCGCCAAGCCTAGGAGAGGAAGTATGCCACAAAATACTGTATTAAATATTCTGGGAGTGTCGGAACAACAACATGCTCTCACCAGAAGGACGTGGATTTAATAGGCTGAACCATGTAAGCTTTCCGTTATTTTACTCGCGATTATGGGCTAATTAGCATTGGTACTGAGGGTGGAAATCCTATTTAATAACATAATACCATAATTGCATGGAGGGTGTACGTTTTGTCTCAGGATAAATATCGTTGGGTTAGTTTAGGAGGAATAGTACCCTCTCCATTGTGCTTTGCCAATTAAAAATCCCTATAGGTCTTTTAGAAGAGGTCAATATAGGTGGCATAGGAATTGCATTTTATGGATTACCCCAATATAATGACGTGTTCTGATTGAACTGTCTAACACTCACTACTAGTCAACTTATGTAATGTGTTGTTTTAACAGATGGCAGTCTACAGTAAAGACACATCTACCTCTCAGTTGAATTGTTGAACAGTCAGCATTCTTGCGGTGAGCCGACAATAGGAGACTAATGCTCCTTGCTGCCTTGGTTTTTTTTGTAAAGTTAATAGCACAGTGTGACTGATGGCTGTATTTTGGTGTTGTTCTTTCTAGTGGTCGAGAAGATTGTCTGTTCTTTCATTGCTTGGAAAGAAAAGAATATACTCATGCCGTGCAACCTGCTTTGTCGAGGTCCTCTGATGAAGTTCTTGCAAAAGTCATATGTTTGAGGATAGAACAAAACATGTTGGGTCTTTTTAGCACTGTAGTGCAAAACAGTGTTGTGTGCTAAAGTACTAATGACATGTAGAACCTAGTTGGCAATGCCAATAGGATTTGCCCAATAAGGTCAATATAAGAATTTAGCGAGCTACCTTCAATATTAGGAGTTCTCTTGTTTGTACCCAACAGCAGTGCATAATATTCGTTCGTTTTTGGTAAAAAGATCAATTGCCTGATTCATGGAAATATTTGCGCCAAAAACAGGGATCTGTACGCCATTCTATCTTTTGACAAATGGGGATTTGTGGGCAGAATGGTGCACAAATCCCCCTTTTCGGCGCAAATAATTCCATGAATCAGGCAGCAAATATGTATATGATCTATTTTAACTGGTCTAAATGAAAGTCTAATTTGCACTTTATAAGACACTTTTGCAACTCTAACAACTAATGTAATGTTTCTTTTCTGTCTTTCAAAAAGATTTTATGTGATTTTAAATAATTTGCTTTGATGAAATAAAATTGTGATATTTTAAAGCTGTTTATTTGGAGTGTTTACGCAGCCCATATTTGTTAGTGGACTGCGTTACGAGATCTTGTCTAGTCACAGAAACAACAACAAGAAGGGCAAGAGATTCTTTTAGTTTAGAAGCAGACCTCAGGTAATTACGAGGATGAATCTTGTGACCACTAAGCTAACCCCATTGTCTATCTTTTGGTTGGGTTGGAACATCAATAGAACATCCTTTGTTCTACGTATGCCATAGTGTTACAAGTGTATTTAGGTAGTTGTCCTCATACCTGCATACTTCTTGCAGAAGAACAAAAAGTGCCATAGGGTCTCTTTAGCCTTACCACATCCCTGGCAGATGTCATTCCTCCTCACTTCCCATTTGCATGTGCAATAAGCCAAGTTAAGTCGGCCCATCCTAAACTTCATGTACATGCACCTCGCTTATGGTGGTGTCACCACATTCAGGTAGTGTTCAAGCCCCAGGTGCTGTCTGCATTCTGCATTCTAAGTAATGGTCTCCCATGACCATGTTGCCACAGCCATTGATCATATCCACTATACTTGCCTCCAGCACCATGTTCTTTAACTTATTAGCGGAGCCTGGTGGTATATCTAATGGATTTGACTAATAGGATTCCAAATGAAAACTAGTCAGGTAGCCCCTTACCATATACAAACCAGGGCAGGGAGCGAGCGCCCTCTGATTCCACCAGGTGCGATATGGCCTCACGGTACACCTCGAGCTCTGCTGTGGCCCATGCCCTGTTCCAATACAGAACAGGCCTAAGTGCAGCATCAACACCTATTGCGTTGAGCCCGAGTTCTGGGTAAATTGGTATACCTGGGCATGGAAGTGGTAAACCAAGAAATCGCTTGAGGAAGCCTCTCTCCGCCACATTCTGTTTTTCAACTGTGGCGTGGCCCCAAATCTCTGCTCCATATAGTGCTGCAGCCTTTGCTTGCGCTGCACATATGGTCAAGGCAGGTGAGATAGGTGAGACAGCCCTCGTCCATGTTTGAGAAACAATCTCCAGATCGCACCTCTATATTTGACAAATGCTGCACTGGACTTAACTAGCTGTGGGATCCAGCTGCCCCTGTCCTGCAACCTTACTCCGAGATAATCAAAGCTACGTATATGCTCCAGGAGAATACCATTGATGGAAAGATGTATTTTGGTATTTTTTTAAAATTTAGGCAGGACGACCATGATCTTAGTCTTCCCAATGTTCACCTCCATCTACAGGTCCGTACACTTTTCGACAAAGGCTTCCAGGGTGGCTTCTAGCCATTTTTTGGATGTCGATAGGAGGACTGCATCATCCGCGAAGAGGAGAATGGGAAATGGTTATGACCCTATTTTGGGTTGATAAAGACTCTTTTGCTTGATATGACGTACAACTTCATCAATATATAAAAGGAATAATAGTGGTGCGAGAACACACCCCTGTCTCACCACTCTTGTTATGGCAAAGGGTTCCATTAATTCTCCACCCAAGCCCCAACGGACCCTTGTTGTATTGTTGGAGTACAAGTGCATGATAATCTGGAGAAGATTTTCCGGTATCCTTCTTTTGGCCATAATAGACCACAACTTATCCCATGGGACCCAATTAAACGCCGTCCTGAGGTCCACAAACACTGAGTACAGGTTCATCTTCCTCATGATCATGTATTTCTGCCCAATCGGGCTTAGGCGAAAAACCTGGTCTCTGGTGCTTAACTTATGACAGAATCCAGTCTGGAGATGGTCAATAAGGCCCTCCTCAACGACCCCTGCCTGGAGGCAGGAAGTCAGGTGTTGGGGCCATGCCCCAATGTTGCAATAAGTTCGCACCATGGACCTCCTTAAGCTCTATCTGTAGGGGGGATTACAATGCCCTCTCTACTTTCTGCCCTTGCTTCTATACCCCGATGTTCAGATGGATCAGCTACACCAAACAAATTGTGGAAGTGACCCCATCATACAGATGGAGCGATATTCTCAGCTGGACCTTTAATGTTCACCTCCTTACTCGCACTGACTACTAACACCCAGAAAAGTTGAAATCCCCCTGATTGGCTGCTTCCTGGAGTTTTGCCCACTCTTGTCAAGTTGTCTGTAGTGCGCGCTGCAGGTTTTTACTTCTCCCCGATCTTTTACTGTGCCACACTTAAGGCAAGTCAGGAGGTCAAGCTTGGCTTTTCTGCATTCGATATCATACCACTGGGCCCCTTTAATAAAATGTTTTTTTAATCTGTTTACATGGCTTGGTTACAAATGGGAGTATGGCCACGATACGCCTATCATAAGCAAGGGATACTTCTTGATCTTGTGAGTCTGAGGTTGGCAGATATTCAAGATCAGTAAGGATTGAGTCGTAGATTCCTGGTTTAAGGGATGGCAAATCAAGTTCTGTCCACTTGATCCTTTTGTTTGCTTGTCCATGGATTTGTATCAGGTTACTGGGCCCAGGCCTGGAAAAGCTCTTACACCTGCCCATATTGTCAAAGGTAGGGACAGGGGTCTATGATCGCTAGCCTGGATATCAAGCACTTGAAAAGCTATAGCAGTTGGCCATAGTCTCATTGATAAAAGGACATAGTCTGTGTATAGCTCTATCAATTCCTATGTATGTGGGTCTGGCCAGCTGATCCTCTATAAACTGCCCATTGCATGCCCTCAGCATTGTGGCAGATCCCAGGGCCTGAGAATGCTCCCTCCTTAGCCTGTGTGCTCCCAGCGCGGGAGCATCCCACGCCTCATCAAGATCGTCCCATAATACCTACATATCCCCACCAAATCCCCTACCATCCCCCTAACATCCCCAAATCCCCTACCATCATAATCCTAAGGTTCTTCCCACCCTGACTTTCAATCATGTTTTAGCCCACTGTGCCTTCCCAGAGGAAAAATATCAATGTCCACATCAGTCTGTTCCCACCCACAAGGACAGTCCAGCTCCCAAATGCTAAGCAATTCTCCTCTGAGAACTACATCAACCCCATAAACATGGTTCTGCCTGTTGGGCTTCATTGGCCGGTGAAACCCTGTTTCTTTAGACACAGAGGACCTCATCACGAGTTGTGCGGTAGTCCTTAAATGCGCCGGTAATGGTATTACCACTGCATTTAAGGGTCTGGCCTATAACGAGTCTGGCAACATTAACCCCAGCTCTGAGCTTGGGGTAAATACACCAAATAAATGCCGATTTTCGGCACAATTACCGCCAGTGGTTTTAGCGCACAGTAAATATGCTAGAAATGCCCCATTGGGTAATGGGGAGTCAGTGCTAATACTGAACCCGTTATCTGGTGGTGCCGCTATTTGCCCAGGGGGTATCCAGGCAGTAATACTGCCAGGATACCGACCAACTCGTAATGAGGCCCAGAGAGCAAGGAGTCTGCGATTATCCGTCTTAACTTAAGGTGAAACCCCAAATCTTCCAAAATTAGGCAATAATGTGAGAGCCCCTGTACCGAGGTTAAAAAACAGCTTTAATGCCCATTTCTGTGGGAAGGTGCCCACTTAGTAGGGTCTACAATCATGTTTTAGCCCAGTGTGCCTTTCAAAGTAGAACTATCCATTTGCATATCAGTCTGTTCCCACCCACAATCACGGTCTGAAACCTTAGACAATTATCGGAGTAAGAGTACCAGCAGCACCATAAGACACATGTTTCTACACAGTTGGCCATCATGAGTGTGGTGAAGCTGTGTCTGTCTAGGCATAGAGAATCAGGTGTCTACGTGTGAGAAAAGCTTCTAACTTAGGCTGAAACCGCAAGCAAGGATATTTCTACTTTGGTGAGCAACACTGGGCTAAAACGTGATTATAGGCCCTCCGTATTCGGCACCTTTCCACTGAATTAGCCATTTAACGTATGAGCATAGATGCAGGAATAACTGTTGGTTAAAATTGGGAGGTAACAATATCATGACTGTATGTTTCTGAGTACAACTGGAATGGCTTAGTTGAGCGAAAAAGTTGTAGTTTGCTGAGTTAAACCTAATTTATAGTTTGAAGTAAACTTTACCTGAAAAAGCTGCTGCTCTTAAAAGATATATATCAGATGAAAGGTTTATGAAAAAACTGAAATCGACCAAAAAAAAGAATTATGTCAAGGAATAATGGACCACTCCTAATTTATTGCCAAAGGCAAAGCTGTGAGCTGTATGCTCTGGAAAGGTGTTTCTCCCAAGTGATCAAGACTGTTTCTGAGGCCTGGAAGGCTATTAGCGCCCACATTTGTAAACTCATTTTACTCCATCACAGGGCTGGCACAAAGTAATACATGTGGGTTCAAATCAATACATGACCCCACTCAAAAGCTGCCACAAGCAAATTACTTTCTAACTGTTTGTGGGGAAGTTGCCCAATCCAAGATGGCACAGAGTGAGTGACGCTAGGTGGCTAAGCGATGCACAGCCAATTCACTTTGGTATGTTAACTTGCATGCCTGTTAAGGTAAGTGTTGCGGCTTGTGTACCTGCGTGCAGGGGCTGGACTTGGGCACGAAGCGTTGACTCACAATCCATGTGTGGTTTGGGGTTATTCCGTACTGTAGTTATTTTAAAATTTGACAAAGAAGGGGATGCCCCTTACCCAAAAATTATAGTTATATCTCCCATAGTGCATTGCAGGATCGTGGTTTTAAGAAATGAAATGACCGCCATCTTGTTTTTCTCTTGATGCAAGAGATATTCACGGCTGTAGCCGGGCTAATGGGAAAATGAAACGCAGTAAAAAACTATCTGCAGGTCAAAAAACATACAAATGCCATCGGGGGGGGGGGGGTGTCTAGAAAGCACTGAGTGAAATTTGGAGGGGGTCCAGGGACTGACTCAGTTTGCAACACAAAGCTCTCTGTAGCCTCTGCTGTCAACGCAAATATCAGTTGCCTGATATAATAGACAAACTTGCCTGATAAAATAGACAAACTTGCAAGACCACTTAGAGAAATGGACTAGCCCTTTTCTTGCTTTGAAGCTAAGCAGGGTCAGTTCCGGTTACTTCATGGATGGGCATCTGAATTATTAGCTTTTTTTTAAACCATACTACTGTCAGTCCTTGAAGGGTTTGCATCCATCGACAATTTTTTTGCCTTTTGCCGAATTGCATTCTGGTATTTGTAGTCTTCCAGTCAATAATAAAAAAGAGGTCTTTTTACAGAAACAATGGCTTTCCCATCCCTGCAGTAACTGGGACAAACCTAGCTTTGCTTCAAAGTGAGGAACGGGTCAGCCCACTAAGGCCATGTTGCCTAATACATGCCCCCCTAAAGAAGAACACTTAGAGAAACATGGCCTAAGGGGGCCGGATCATTTCTCGCTTTGAAACCAAGCTGGGTTGGTCCCAGTTACTGCATGAATGGCAGACAGTGCACGTTCCTGAATGCCATGTGTTTTCTTAGTTTTGAATATCTCAGAACACACATCATCCGCATTTTTATAAAACAGAAAAAAATGAAATAAAGAAAATCGCATTTATGCTCAACGCTGCTGTCAGAGAACCCTTGCCTTAAGGAGTTTGAGGCGCTGCACTTAAACATTATGCTACAATGATTTTATTGTTTGGATTGACACAAGTTTCATAGCTAGCCTTTTATCATTGAACATATTAACTTATAGGCTAAGTATGAAAGATATGCACCATGAAGCACCAAGCCATGAAAGGTATGCACCATGAAACAGCAAGCCATTGTAGCCTAGTGGTTAAATGCTGGGCCTCGAACTCTTGCAGACCAGCGTTCAAGGCTGTATGTTTTTTTTTAAATTTAACTAATTACATTTTATTTGTGATGTCATCTTTGATGTCCTGTGTATAAGTCTTAGCAGTGCACGGTGGTGGCGGAAGTTATGGTTGCTGTCGTGACGACTGTAAGGGGGCACAAGTTGTGCCACAAGCAGGCTCCCACCAGAACCCTGAGGGCCTTAAAACCACTGCAAAAGCGCTCCTGGAGCCAGTCCTGGCGCCTTTGGCACCAGGCTCATATGTAGGAAGAAAGGGCTGTTCAAACTAGGTCCCATTTATGTACATGGGCCTTTAAATCCAACATGGAAGCACCCACACAGTCTAGTTCTAAGAACCAAGCCATGTGGTCTAGTGTTTTGGGTGTGGCAGGCCTGGAACTACTTTCTCTGGTACTGCTTTACCTGGGCTATATAAACCGCACCCTGACTGCAGAACACGCTTCATGTTATTCTGCAACCAGCAGCGTGACGCTCACCGTGTTCTGCTCCTGGTCTTCAGCATCTTCCTGTAATCCCACAAGAACAAGAACAAGATTATTCTGTTTTACCTGAGAGAACACCATCCAGCACTCATTATCGCAACCGTGCTGCAATCTGTGGAAACCGAGAGAAGAAGAAACATCACTCACCTGTGAGTACTAGCTTAAGGACCTCCGGCGAACCGCTACCACAGCTGCTGTTCGAACATTGTGACCGGCAATAACGAGAAAGGGAAAAACAATATTAGAACGCGCGCTTCCAAAACATCGAATTCCATCAGTCTTACTTGAATTCCATCGCGTTACGCCACACTTCGATCCGGAGCACCACAGCAACATATGCAAAGGAAAAGAGACATATTCAGGTTCGCTTTCAATATAAAGCAACCGCACAGCGCTGTACTTACCTTAACAGATTCCGGGGGCCTGTTTTTCATCATGCTCTCATCCACTTGCAGCACCACAGCGGACTGTGAGGAGAAGAAGAAGAAAACCCAGGTTAGCTTTAAGAGACAATAAAGGTGCTGTGCTTCGCTCTTTCTCTTACTTAGAAACGTGCCTCCCAATCCGGCAAAGAAGGAAATAAAGACATTAACGAATTCCCACCATAAACAGAACAAAGACTTACAATTAACAAACCTACCTGCCTACCAGCAGATTCGGGGTCACAGCAGGCCTGGGCCCAAGGAAGGCATACTGCACCAGTGAAGCAACTCTGGCAGTTCGCCAACAAACTTCAGGTGCCCCTGCACAAGAAACGCAGGACGGATAGCTCACCCTACAAATAACTAAGATTCTTTATTCAGCACTGGGCAACTACGCATCCAGGGTTCCAGATCTCAGAGCCTTCCAGACGCCCCCGGGGATATCAGGTGAGCGTAACATTGCTTAGCTTAACATAACTGGTAAATTTCTGGGATTTTTTTGTTTTACTTGTAACCAAAACATCCCTTTACCAATGTGTTTTCACTGAATTTCATAGGCTTTGATCAGAACACCCTTAATTTCCTACACATTTCTTATATTATACATATCCCCCAATGTAGTAGCTGCATAGTCAGCGGATAGTACGAAAGATCGCGGACATCAGGCAGCATTCACAAAGCCCAGAAGCACAGGGGAGAACAAAACATATTGTACCCTTCAACCATACATAAAACAACATTATGCACATTTACTACATACCTTTTTGTACAGAATTATAATTTGAAAATGTACAAATTATGTTTTCATTTAGCACACAACATAATGGAATGCACCAAGCACAAACCATAACTTTACACCCCACATTATCACCTCATTACAACTCTGCATACAGACTCACATAGACCAGGTGCTTATTCGAAAATAAGCTCTTATGAAATAGTAAGTACACTCTATTTATTCATCTATTATTACCATTAATTATGTGAACATTTCTTATAAGCAAAAAGCTCTATTTTATTTTGACAGAAATGGCAAGCACACTTGATTGGTTGGAAGAGAATTTCCCAAAAGAAGAAATGCGTGATGATAACATCTCTAATGGTATATAATACATCTTTTAATATTTAATATAAGAAAATAATGCAATTTGTACAGACCTCACTGAAATAATATTTTTTTTTCTTACAGCACATAGCTTTCATGAAGAAACAACACCCCAATTTAATTATACAGAATCCCAAGAATCATAAAGAGAAGCATGTTAGGATGTGCAGTGCATCCAATGCTTTATCTGCTAAACTACAAGTGTCTAACATTTCCTTCACTTTGTCTTCTGTCACCTAGATACCATAGAACATAGAACTGCATCTTATGTAGGAGAGTTCCAGGGTGGGTCAGTGAAGAAGCAGGACCCAAGTGGGACGGTTGTGTTCCTCCTGCTGGGGGTCGTCCTATGTTATCAACTGAACCTTTTCCTAACAATAAAGGTTTTCATCTTAAACTACTGAACGTGTGAAGACTGCCTTTGTACATAACATTTGGCGACAAGGATTTTGAGCGGACCTCTGAGGACGGCCCCTGGCGCCTCTGAAGGATCTGGCATGTTAGCTGTGGAGTGGAGCCTAGCGTGCCTGAGAGAGGGCCTCCTTCTGAGGATTATTGGCGGCCCGACACAGACCCTGCTGCCTGATGTGCAGCACTTGCCGGACGGACTTTGCGAAAGCTCAGGAGAAACCCTGAAGCCTCTGTGGTCCACGGGAGCTGAAATTGGACCCCCTGCATTTTGTTAGGCTTACAGAGGCTGGACCAGCGGAGGTACAGTAGTGACGCTTTTGTCACTGTGACTGAATTGTCGGCCTGCACCCGGATATTGGATAAATGAGATTGCCAGGCGGCTGTTGACATCCCAGCGCCATTCTACTGAGTTGATATTTGAACGCTCAGTGCATTCGCCTGCAGGACGGCCACTTACCTTGCACGCGGCTCATCTCTCTCACGTCTCTGCCGGGGACGCCATCCCTGCCGGTTCTTGTCCGGCCCCGTGTCTTCCGTGTGACGTCGTCACGCGTTTGAGGAAAGCACCTAAAGGTGTGGCGGCCATCTTTGTGTTGACGCTGTTTCCAGGGTGATTTGGGCCAGTACTCGGGGCAGCTCAAAGCCGATTGCTGATGCGACAGTTTGTGGGCAGCCTTGCACCCCACATATGATTTGAAGTAAGGGAGGGGAGCGAAGGGAGCTGCTGCTGGTGACTTCTGTGTTGAGGTGCTCCAGGGTGAGTAGATGAAAGTTCATTAAGGGAGCTGCTATTTAACCCTGCATTGTGTGACGTATGCTGAGTGGGTGAGAGCTCACTGAGAGAAACCAGAATTGCAGGTTACTTTTACAATTTCAGTTTGCACCTGCAACATTGAGACATGGCGAATATGCCTGCTCCTGTGTTTTTTCTGGCAGTGCCAGGTGAGCCCAGGGTTAGATGGGTGGACTGGAAAGAAGGATTCAACAAGTATGCATCGGCAGTGTTTGGTGCTAACTACTCCAATGAGCACAAGGAGGCACTGCTATTTCATTGTTTGGGAACTGCAGGCCAAGAGGTCTTAAAGAGATTGCCAGAGCCCTCTGATATTTTAGATGCTGGCCCATATGAAAAGACATTAGCGAAATTGGACAGGCATTTTAGAGTGGAGGAGAATATCATATTGGAAAGATATAAATTCGCCACGAGGGAGCAGAAAAATGATGAAAGTATTGAGGATTTTGTCACGGCTCTGAGGGGTCTAGCGGTAAAATGCAAATTCACTCGCTGTCAGGATGAGCACTTGAGAGACCAACTAATGATTAAATGTTCCAATGACAGTATTAGGAAAGAACTATGGAAAGAGAGGAACCCCACTTTGGATCGAGCAATCGAGATAGCGAAAATGGTGGAACACACCGATAAGTGCATTAAGGTTCTTCAGTCAGATACTGTGAACAATGGCAAACCCAAGTTGGGTGAGAGTGAGGGATCAGTGCAAAAGGTGTCAAAAGTCGTTCAGAGGCAAAGTACTGGGAATACAAGACGTCCCTCGCAGTATGGGAAAAAGAGTGAAGAGAACAGACCTGCAACTGGCAGAGGGTGGCGTCAATGGGTTCCTGCAAAGGATAGTAGAGGGACGCCCAGAGACATGAGTTCATTCAAGATGGTTAAGGATTCTGGACCTTCCAGGGGTTTTCCAGGGAAACGATGCTTTAGATGTGGAAGCTTGTCACATATAGCATCGGATAAGGAATGCTTTGCTGTTCATATCATAAGCAATGAGTGTGGTGTGAGAGGGCACATTGCCCGATGTTGTAGAAATTTCAATGCTGGGTCAAACCAAGTGCATGAAATAAGTGCGAGTTATGAAGATGAATCATATTGTGAGGACGGCAGGGAAGTTGTATTTACAGTGAATGCCGTCAATGGCAGGGTGAAAAAGCAGAAACCTTATGCTGAGGTTGTAATTCGAGGTGTACCCATACGTATGCTAATGGGTAGTGGTGCTGACTACACCTTGATAAGTGTGGAAGTGTGGAAGGACAAATTCGATTGTTGTACTCTGTGGGAAAATACTGTCAAAGCAAATGCTTATGGAGATGTTCCCATAGACATTATAGGTTGCTTTGATGCTGAACTACAGTTTAAGGACAGGAAGGCCAAAGGTTACGTGTATGTTACTAACAGAGGGGGTGAGTTGTTGTCATGGAGTGATCAGGCCGAATTGAAGATAAGGCTTGAGACAAGTCACCCCGAGCAGGTAATGTCTGTTGCGGGAGGAGATTCCACAGAGATACAAACAACCTCGTCTGGGAAATTGGGGTGTCTGAAGGGCTTTGTGCATGTAATTCGCCTAAAGAAAGGTGCTGTCCCGAAAATTGCAAAATTGCGAACCATTCCACTTGCCCTTAAAGGAGAGGTCGAGGAGGAACTCAAAAGAATGGAAAGTGATGGGGTCATTGAGAGGATAGAAGCATCTGAGTGGGTTAGTCCCATAGTGGTGGTCAGAAAAGGTAATGGGTCTTTGAGGCTCTGTATTGATCTTAGACATTTGAACAGCATGGTTGTGGCAGACAGGTTTCCTCTTCCCAGAATAGACGATTTGATGGTGGGAGTAGCTGGGTCAAAGGTGTTCTCCATACTAGATCTGAAGTCGGCCTACCATCAGGTTGAACTACACCCTAATTCCAGGGACCTTACTGCCTTCATTACCCCGATTGGTTTATTCAGGTGTGTTCGTATGCCATTTGGTTTGGTCTCAGCTGCAAGTGTGTTTCAGAGCATTATGCATAGATTACTTGGAGGTGAGAAAGGGGTGATGTCTTATCCGGATGATGTTCTTGTGTGTGGGAGTGACGAGAAGGAGCATGATGATCGGTTGAAGAGAGTTTTAGACATTTTGAAGGAAGCAGGGCTCACTGTTGCCTTGGAAAAATGTACTTTCAAAGCCAACAAAGTGGTGTACTTGGGTCATGAGATCACGGAAGAGGGGGTTGGACCCAAGGAGGAGGCCATTGAGGCCATAAAAAGAATGGAGGAGCCCAAGTCTAAAGGGGACATACTATCATTTTTGGGACTGGTTGAGTTTTATGGGAAATTTGTCAGATGCTTATCAGAAATGTCAAGGAACATGAGATTTCTTACCCGCAAGGGAGTAACTTTTAAATGGAGTGACCAGTGCAAGGAAGAATTTAAGATGATAAAAGAGGCTATTGTCAATGCTCCCATTTTGAAGGTATTTGAGGAAGGTAGACCCACATTACTCTTAGTTGATGCCAGTGATTATGGTGTTTGTGTTGTTCTGATGCAGGAGGAACAGACAGGTTTACAGACTGTGGCTTTTGCATCCAGATCCTTGAAGGGCCCAGAATCTAGATACTCTGTTATTGAGAAGGAGGCTCTGGCATGTGTTTGGGTAGTCGAGAAGTTTAAAAGGTTTTTCCGGGGGAGGAGTTTCACCATTTGCACAGACCATAAACCCCTACTTGGAATTTTCACGAAAGGTAGTTTGAAGGGAGTGTCAAGGCGCATTATGAAATGGGTCACGGCATTGCAAGGTCTACAGTATACCATGCTCCACGTAAAGGGGGAGGTTAATGTGGTTGCAGACGCTTTGTCCAGATCTGTCCAGAGGGAATTTTCAGATGATGGTGATTTTGCAGATTCAGGGGAGAGTACAGAGATATTCCAGGTGCATGAAACATTAAAGAAGAGTGAGTGGGATGTGTCTTGCAATGAGGATGATGTATATCAAGGAGTACTTACCCTGGTTGTAGAAGGTAAAATTATGAGCCACAAAGGCGAGATGAATGGTTTTGCCAAGGTAAAGGAGGAGATATGGGTTCAGGATGGTTATTTATAAAAAGGTCACCAGATGGTTGTTCCAGTTGGCATGAGAAAATCTGTTTTGGAGTTAGCCCATGTTGGGCATCTAGGTCTGGCCAGAACGAAGGGCCTGGTAAGATCTGAATTTTGGTGGCCTGGTATCAACAAAGACACTGAGGAACAAGTCAAAGACTGTGTGGAATGTGTTGAGGGAAACAAAGGGTTGAAGGTGCAAAAGGTTCCCATGATAGTGAGGGAGTCTCCGCGTGTCCCTTGGGATGAAATTGCTTTGGACCTCTTTGGTCCATTTAACATTGGTGGTGGAAGAGATAGCTACTTATTAGTAGTCATGGATTTATTATCGAAATGGCCGGAGGTGTGTGTACTCAAGGACATATCCAGCAGTAGCATAATGAGATTTTTGGAACAACTATTCTGGAGAGAAGGGTTTCCAAGGAGGTGTTTGTCTGACAATGGGCCCCAACTTGTTTCCAAAGAGTTCAAAGAATTCTTAGAGAATCATGGAATTGAGCAGGTGAATACCTCTTTATATCATCCCCAGAGTAATGGGTGTGTGGAACGGTTTAATAGGCTTTAATGCAGGCTTTCAGGAAAGCGGTGGCTACTGGAGGAGATTGGGTGAGAACGGTGATGGAACGAACGTTCCAGTATAGGTTAACTCCCAACAGTGTCACAGGTGTGAGTCCATTTGAGATTTTGAGAGGAAGAAAACCAAATACCCATTTATGTCCAGGTTGGATGGGCAAATCAAAAATGGTGGGTGTGGATCTAGAGAGTGTGAAAAGGAAAATCTTTGAAGCTGGAGTTAGATCCAAGGAGAGGTATGATCAGAAGAATTGTTGTAGGGAACTCAAGGTCAAAGAGGGTGATTGGATTAAAGTCAAACTTCCCACCAAAGTTCTTAAAGGAGCCTCGTTGTTTTCTGAACCCAAGCAAGTTATGAAGGATTTGGGTTTGTCAGTCTTGGTCAAGGGAGGAGGTATTTGGAATAAGGAAAGGGTGGCTCTTTTCTTTCAATCTAATTCTTCTTCAGTTGGTTGTAGGCAGGGACATCCATGTGCAAAGACGTTGCCCAATCATTTACTGGATGTCCTATCTCCATTGTTCTCTATTTTGCTAGGATGTGTGTGCATCCAAGGTTATATTTCCCAACTTTCAAGTGTTTAACATTTGCTCTACAGGTTTCTAATGTTTATCTGCTAACCTACAATGTCTAACATTTGCTTTACAGGTTTCAATTTCAGTGGGTCCTCACCCACACAGTTGCTTGTTATGTTTAAGGAGGAGAGGTGTTAGGATGTGCAGTGCATCCAATGTTTTATCTGCTAAACTACAAGTGTCTAACATTTCCTTCACTTTGTCTTCTGTCACCTAGTTACCAAAGAACATAGAACTGCATCTTATGTAGGAGAGTTCCAGGGTGGGTCAGTGAAGAAGAAGGACCCAAGTGGGACGGTTGTGTTCCTCCTGCTGGGGGTCGTCCTATGTTATCAACTGAACCTTTTCCTTACAATAAAGGTTTTCATCTTAAACTACTGAACGTGTGAAGACTGCCTTTGTACATAACAAAGCCCTATCCACAATTGTACATAATTAAATGATAAACTTGTCTGCAAAATTGGATCAACTAAGTAATGACTTTAAGGAGCATTTCAATTATGTCAACAATCATGTGATTAAAAATGTTCATTACCACTGTCATTCTTGCACCTGTCTCCCTTGTCCCTAGCAATCATCCCCATCAAATTCCCAAAATTTAAATAAAAAACTCTTTGATGAATCCTCACGCCCTTCCTCCCCTGATCATTATTGTACAGAAATTCCTAATCCTTCCATGTATGTTTCCCATTCTGATACCCCATCACTTTCATTTTTCATTGCGCCATGTTCGGGCATGCCCTTTTTTGCATGTGCTCTGTGTCACCCGTCCGATGGGTGCCTGCGGATGGCCGTCAGGGCTGCAGACATCCTCAGTTGTCATCATGTGACCGCACCCGTGCAGCGTGACAGCATGTCCACGGACAGTGTCCATCACCTCAGATTGTCTAAAAGTGCCATTTCTACCAATCTAGCATGTTTAAAGTTTACCCTTCCAGAGCTCCTGAACCATATCTTAGTTGATCTGTGTACAACTTTCCAAGGCCTATTTTTGGCTCGGTAGTCCGTTGGCAGTCACGCGGTCTGCGGACAGCTCCTCAGAGGGGACCCGTGCATTACTTTTCCTCATTCTCAAGCTGGCTGTACAGGAGAGAGCACCTGCTTTGGAAAGATATTAGGGAGGGCTGCAGTCTTGCTGGAAATGGCATCTGCTATGACCATTCCTCCTTCCCAGCCCACCCCACCGCCCACACCACCACAATACCTGGAGGGAACAGGCACCGAGATACAGAGCAGGATCAAGAGGAAGATAAAGATGAGGTAGAGGAAGTCAATATCTCCAGCGCCCGGAGTGAGTTCTGGGTGTGGCAATTTCTCACTACCATTGGAAATGTCCCAAAGGCTCAGGCAGCCAAGGTGAACCACTCTTCCCAATGAGGAAACAAGCAGAGGATCCACTGAGTAGTTCCTAAACAAGGCTGCTGGCGAGCTTTCAGCACATACACCCAGGCTTAGCACTGATGAGAGGTAAGCACGTTTGTGGCCCGGCATATTGTAAGTGCACAAGGCGAGCACGGTTAAGTGCACCCGACTATTCACCAGCTGCCTTTCTGGGCTATGCTCTTCACTTCAGTCGTTTGTGTCTACAACAAAGGGGCTGCTTTCCTGCCTAATTGGGGTCTCTGCCATGAGGTTCTTACTTCCATCGCACCTTCCATCATGGTGACCATGGTTCCTAACTAGCACCAGTGTTGTGCAGCCTGCCCTGTCTCCTCATTGGATTGGGCACTCTACTGCATATCACAGCCAATTGGGAGCCTGAAGGCATAAGCCGGCCCCGACTTGAAGGCCCACATCAAATGCCCTGTTTGTGCCTCACTTTTGCCCACTCTTCCCGACAGGCAGAAGAGCAGAGAATCCACTGTGTAGTTCCCACGCAACGCTGATGGGAGACTGTCAGCACATACACCCAGGCTTAGCACTGATGAGAGGTAGGCCCGGTTGAAGCCCGGCATATTGTAACTGGACAAGGCGAGTGCAGTGAAGTGCGCTCCAATTTTCACCATCTGCCTTTCTGGGCTATGCTCTTCACTTCAATCGTTCGTGTCTACAACAAAGGGGCTGCTTTCCTGCCTAACTGGGATGTCTGCCACGAGGTGCTTACTTCCATTGCACCTTCCATCATGGCCACCATGGTTCCTAACTAGCACCAATGTTGTGCAGCCTGCCCTGTCTCCTCATCGGATTAGGTACTCGACTGCACATCACGGGCAATCGGGAGCCAGAAGGGGTAAGCCGGCCCCCGACTAGGAAGCCCACATCTAAGGTCCTGTCAGTGTCTCACTTTCGCCCACTCTTCCCGACGAGCAGACGAGCAGAGGATCCACCCTGTAGTTCCCACAGAAGGCTGCTGGAGGGCTTTCAGCACATACACCCAGGATTAGCACTGATGAGAGGTAAGCCCGGTTGCGGCCCGGCAAATTGCACCTGCGAGTCATGAAGAGCCTCCCAAAGAAGCCGGTGCCCAGACAAACCTGTTGCATTGCATCTCCAAGCTCTCCCCATAACAATAAGTTAGTGATGGCTGAACACTCCCCACTGCCTCCTCCATTAACAAACCTGACCCGTTAATTCTTCCTCCCTCTGAATTTCTGTCTGACCTAATCTTCCTCTTCATTGCATTTGTGTGCCCTGCTTGATTATCAAATCTAGGTCGGTGGCGGTAACTTCTTGCACCCCACATTTTGAACTGCATTTTATGTGCCCCCTGGATTCTTGAACCTAGGTGTGTGTGATTGTAACTTCTTGCATCCCACAGTTTGCATTGCATTGTCTATGCCCCCTGGATTCTTGAAACTAGGAGTGTGTGATTGTAACTTCTTGCATCCCACATTTTTCATTGCATTTTCGGTACCCCCTGGATTCTTATACTGAACTGTGTGTGATTTTAAATTCTTGTACCTCACATTTTGCATTGCATTTTCTGTGCCCCCAGGATTCTTGAACCTAGCTGTGTGTGATTGTAACTTCTTGCACCCCACATTTTGCATGCATTTTCTGTGCCCCCTGGATCCTTGAACCTAGGTGTGTTTGATTGTAACTTTTTGGACCCCACATTTTGAATTGCATTTTAGTGACCCTCTTGTAACTACTAGGCCATCTGGTGAGTTTGGGCTAGGACTTTGCTGTGCAGCAACCCCTCTTTCCTTCAGCTATCCTCCGCCACTCCGATGGCACTTACCATCACTCCTTTCTTTTCTCACTGCTACACTATCACCTACCCACCCTCACTCACAAAGCCTGGAAGGAAAAAGGGAAAAAGCACAAAAAAGACATCCTGAGTGCCAATCATGGCCTACTCATCGCAGAGACCCATGTCAGTCAACTTCCAGACATGTATCCACTTCTCTGTTCCCTACACAATTCTATGGACTCCTCATCTCATCTCTACTCTCTCCCCTTTCACATCCTCTCCCATTACTGTTGGCACCAAGTGGGAAGACATCTTGGCGGGCTTCTCATCACGCTGTATCATTAATGTCTACCACACTGTCACAATCTTGGTTCAGGGTCCTCAACCCAGCTTTGACCTGTGCCTGCCTTCCCTCATTAACTTTCTTCCTTCACCTGTCTCTCCCCGACTACTCTCTCTGTCCCTCCCCCTCCGACTGATATACCACACCCCTGTACTCCTTCTTGGAAAACATTCAAAGCCGGAGACCGCCTTCACCTGTCCATACTTAACTCCTGTTCAGCCGACAAACACTCTGCTGACATCTGCCTCCTTCTTGAAGACGATGACATCACATTCTCGCTCTCACCGAGATGTGGTTCAATGCCAGCACAGTCATTGCTTTTGACTCCCTTCTCCCCGATAACTACAATATCTTCTCCAAGCCACAACCTAACCGTGCTGGGGGCAGGGTTGCCTTAATCTTCGCTGAGTGGGTTTCTGCCTCCCTCATACCCACTCAGCCTTACTCTTCTTTGAGAGACTGGTCTGCAATTTGGTCATCTCTCCCTCCTCCTCTCTGACCATTGCTACTATCTACAGGCACCCTGGCACTACCACCCTGTTCCTCTCTGAATGGGCTAACTTCTGTTCCTCTTTCCTCACTACAACCTCCAAACTCCTTCTCTTGGGGGACTTCAACATCCATTTGGACTCTTCTATCACAGCATCCACCCTTTTCCTTGACCTTTGCACCTCGCTCTCCTTCTCCATTCTTCCATCTGGTCGAATCCACTTCGGAGGACACACTCTTGATGCCCTCATACACTTTGGCATTTCATTCTCCCCCCTCTGATCACACCTCTCTCATGTTCAGACAACTCTCTCCTCTCTTCTTACTTGGGTCCCCTCGGCCCTATGACTGGACCTCCTCCAGCCCTTTTTTGCAACACACAAAAACAGGTTTTGGAGAACTATCTAATACACACCAGTTTGAGCAAGAGTTAATCTTGAAACCACTATCATGGGGCGCTGTTCCTAGGATGACAGTGATGTGCCGCCTATCTAAAAGGAACGAGGGAGAAATCTGTGCCTACTTCACAGTACACAATCAATCTGATGTTGTAATTTGTCACCTGAAAACCGCCTTATTGGTAACCCATGCAGGAGACAGAGCATCACTCTCTCAACCTTTTCATATACTGAACATTACTGAGGGGAATTGCCTATGGTGCTTTTAAAGCCCTTGTTTATTAGCCAACAAAGCAATATGTTATTGGAACATTTGTATTGGGTTACAGTGGATATCTAAAATATTCTTGTGGTATGCATGAAAAGAGCATAATTTATAGTGCTCAGAACACCTGTTTACAGACCAGGTTTTGATTTCTACAAAACCTGTATCCTGTTTACTTGCGAGGATATCATAAAAAGGAAAGGGGTCGACCAGTTTTGATGGCCATAGCCATTAATGTCATCGTCTTCAGAACCAGATCATTGTAGTATGGGTATTATTCAGTTGGATCCAAGTCTCAGGATCGGGCCCCATCTCGTGACCTAGGGAGGAAGGTGGTGATAGAAGAATACGCTGAGTAAGCTATATCTTCTAAGGGGATAACTTGTGTAACTAATAACCAATCACTGAAGATGCAGTGTATTTCAGAGAGAAATATGCCATAATTCAAGGCTTTCAAAATGACTCCATCTGGATGTATAAAGATCCCTCCATGAGACACTCCCATTTGTTATGTCACAATTATTATCATTGTTTCAATACATTTCAAGGTGTTGCAGCGAGCTCAATACACTTGTACATCAGTTCCGTGTAATGGTACACTGAAGGTGGAATTGTGAGGACTGAAATGTCATGTGCTTGCCTAGATACCAGTCGCCATGCATTTGCGTTTTCTCTGCAAAAATCAATGGACATGTCAATGGATCAAAATCCGTCTACTTGCACCAAGCGGATCCATTTTTGATCTTTTAACAGAAAGCCGGCACATCTGTTTAGTAACCCGGCCGATTGCTAAGAAAGGCAATGTCGGTATGGCATCTTACGGTTCTGTGACCCTTCTTGCTTGCTCAGTATGGATACTTTCGCTGTGTTGGCGGTACGCTATGCACATATACCTAAACGCCGGCAATATTGTTCCGGTGGCCTAGGCGGGGCCCAAAGTCACTGTACAGACTGCCTTTTGAAGGGCGGCCATCTTGGAATCGAGCACCAAAGCAAGCTATATGTGGTATAGAGAGCCATAAAAAGTGTGATCTGCCACCTCAATGTAGTACTGCCAAGTCGTGCCACTGAATGGCTTTGTTCAGACCATCAATGGATGTATTGAGCCGAAAGATCCATTGTTGCTCTTTTTTTTAGGAGCATATTTGTGAAGGACCCACCCCGACGTGGGGGATGTAGCTTTTCTAAAACTGTCAACTGAAAATCTTCTGGTACTAGTGGGCTGTAAGTTTAACAGTTCTTATACATGATTTATGCTCGATCGGTCTCTTCCTGACCGGCCGTATTGTCATCCCCACATAGAGTTAGTTGCAAGGGCATGTAATAAGGTATATTACTCCTGAGCTATTACAGCATCGACCACATGGTGCATGATCGACTGGGGGCCTGCTTGACCAGAGGTTTTGCTGCCTGTTTCGCTCATTATCCTGTCGGATGTCGCGGGGGAGAGTTTGCACAAGTCTATCCCTGATGTTTTTGCCTCTGTTTAAGGGTGAAGTAAGGAGGAGGCAGGGGACATGACCCTGTGCACAGAAGGGACCACAGCTTCTTTATTTCTCATTTCATCCTACTAAATAGGGGAGATTAACTAAAAACTGCTGTTATATTTTTTCTGGCTGGAGGCATAGGATGTTGTTGAAGAGTGATAACCCTTGGAATTTTTCTGGCCCTTTTGCATGTGGAATTGAAATTCTCTTTGAACCAATTGGTTTTTCAAGGTTCTGGCCTGCATCACATAATGCTCCGGTTGGGTACAGGTACGTCTGTATCTCAAGAACTGGTCGGACGGTAGCTTGTCCCGCAGGGCTCATGGATGATAACTGGAGTATGACAGTAGGGAATGACCTGTGCTCTTTTTGTATACCTTTCATGTTAGTTAACCCCATACTGGCAAAATATGGCGATCAAGAAAGTGTATTTCATGTTCTCTAAGTTCAAGACTGAACTTAAGATGTTGATTTAGTCCATTGATCCAGTTGTGGAAGGCTTCCAGATCCTGTTCTGAGCCTTCAAATATCATAATGATGTCATTGATGTAGTGTCGCCAAATCCCTATTTGTTGTTTAAAAGGGTTGGTCAATGGGTATATTTGCTCCTGTTCAAATTGGTGCACATAGAGGTTGGTCAGGCTGAGAGCAAAAGGGACCCCATTGCTATCCCCAAGATCTGTTGGTAAAAAGTCTCCTCATATAGAAAAAAGTTTTTTGTTAGTGCAATCTTTGCCAAATGTGTTATCAGGCTTGCCAGCACATTATGTAATCTGATGCCTGAGTCCAGATGTTTTTTCAGCCAAGGTATCTCTTGAGGAATTTTGGTATAGAGTGACTCGATATCCACGGTTATCAGTCACTGTGTTTCTGAACTGAATTCCAAGGTGTACAGGACGTTTAGCATAGTGGTGAAGTCTTTTATATAGGATTCCATCTTTGAGATCTCATCCTTGATGAAGAAATCGACGAATTGGGAAAGTAGTTCAAGTATTGAGTTTATACCTTACATGATGGGTCGTCTAGGCATGGGATTCAGCACCTTTATGAATTTTAGGGAGGGCGTAGAATGCAGGCAGCCAGCGGTGTATAGGACACAGAAAAGCTGCTTCCTTTGGGCTAATATGTCCTTCAGATTCTGCTTCTTTAATTATCGGGCCTATCAAGGCCCTTAGATTCATTGTTGGATCTTTGGGGAGTCTCTGATAACTGCCATCATCCTGAAGTAAGTTTGGGACCATATTGTTGTAGTCATATTGTTGTCCTCCTGCAGCCCTGCCAACCTCGTTCTCAAATATCTTTCCAATGAAACGAGTGTCAGCTGCTGCCTTCTAATCTGTCATCACCCCCCCTCTCCCCTCACCCATGACTATACCTCTAACTCTGCTCTCACCAACCTCCATCTGACCATTACTAACAATTTAGATATTCTTGCCCTAGTCATGAGGATCCACCTGAAACCTGCCTCTAGGGGTAACACCTGGTATGACTCTGAACTTGCAGCTCTGAAACACAAGTGCTGAGCTGTGGAATGGAAGTGGCAAGCCTCAGGCCCACCCTCTGACAAACTGACCTGTTGCCTGCTTCCAAGGCAATACAGACTCTACATTCATGCCAAGAAAAGGGCCCACATCCAGGCCCAGATATCTGGTGCATCCAACAGCACAACTAAACTCTTTAAAATCTGCAGGGAGCTAGCCAACCCTTCTGCAGTCTCCTCCTCCCCTCTTCCTTCCCAGGCCCTCTGAAACACACTGGCCACACACTTCACCACATAAACTCTGGACATTCGGAACACCCTTGCTACTCAACCCCAACCCACCCCTCCCCACTGCATCACCTTCTGTGGCCTCCCACCCTCCTTTTTCATCTCTCCTCCTTCTCCCCTTTCACACCTGATGAGGTAACCAGAAATGTCTGCTCTATGAAGGTCTCCTCCAAACAGGTTTACCCTTGCTCCTCCAGAACCATCAAGGACAACATTGGCTCTCTTGCCCCCACTCTAGCTGATTTCTGCAACCAATCTTTTGCTACTGGATCTTTCTCCTCCTCCCTCAAGCCCTACCTGTCCTGCTAACTACCACCCTATTTCTATCACCCCCGTCCTTGAGAAACTCTGGGAGAAGTTGGCCTGCCCCCAACTTACCTTACACACTGAACTTGTTGGCAGACTCCACGAAAATCGATCTGGATTCCGAGCATCCAGAGGCATGGAAACTGCTCTTCTGAACACCCATGAAGAACTACTTGAATCTCTCGATTCTAACTCTCCAGCTGTCCTCATTCTACTCTATTTCTCTTCTGCCTTTAACACAGTGAACCACTCCATCCTCATAAAAGGGCTCCATGATACCTTGGGTATCTCGGAGCGGGCACTGTGAAAGGGGCCCCTAGGGGACCCTGACGTCTATGGAAACAAGGCGAGTCACCACACACGATAGATATGCCAGACACAAGGTTGTATTCCCAAAGCTAGGGTTTATTGCAAAGCAAAAGTCTCAGTTGGCCAACTCGGTCTCACGCCCCGCGACGTGTATCTCTACACCTCGAGGGACGCAAGAGAGTGACTTACGTACATCAGTTACATATATACAAAATGCATATTAAACAATCAGCTATGACATGTTTAACACCCCCCTTTTATTGGGTTTCTTTGAACTTGGTGTGATGATGGACATCTCCGACAACTATGACACCTTCAAACATCTATTCAAGTAACAATTTGCAATTTGTGAGTGCGAAGGCATCTTTCAGTTGTTGAATAGAACGCAGCGCTTCTGTTCTTGGAAGCGAGCTTCATACAGGGGGAAGAGTTGCATTCTGGACCTTGCTATCTATTAGGTGCTATTCGTGTCCTGGGAGCCGACACGCTCTAGCGGGCTCAGCAAAGGGGGGCCGTAAGAAGAGCATAATTCAAGCCTTTAGCTGTATTATTCTAACATATTCTACCATATAACGAGACTGGCTGGCAGCTGCGAAATGATTAAATGCCCTGCAGCTCTGCTTCAAGGCTATATTCGGGAGGGAGCCGGGCATTCTTCCTGGCGCTGCCTACGTTTGTGTTTCAACAAACTCTTGTTATCATCCCGGCCCTGCGGCCTTGTCCTTTTTACATACAGACAATGTTTTACAGTCGAGCAGTGTAAGCGGAAAATATACTGCGAAGCAATAGGATAGAAAGCAATCAGCAATGGTTAGAAAACAAAATGGCGATTCTTGTTACATCAAAATGGCCGTTCGTTGGCAAACTCGAAAACCTATATTCTGTCATATCGTGCATGAGACGGTTGGCCCACGGCCACCAAAATACGTTTTCGGTCACAAAGTAGAGGTATCCATTTTTCTAGACTGACAAACCCTCCTTTGGCCGTATGCCAAACGTCTCATCTATTTCTTGAAACCTCTTCTAGTGATGATGAGTCTGAAGTACTTATGTCTGAATTTTAAATCCTATCCTAAACATCTTCGTCTTCATCAATATCTATTGCCATCAACTCTTTTACTGCTCTCATCTCATTTGGGTCTTGGTCAGTTCGACCATGAGGTTGTTTTTTCTTTGTCATCATATGCATACATCCTTCCGTGCATCCCTCAGTTACCTCAGCGCAAACTATGGGTAGACAATGTATACAACAACAGCACGTTAGGAATATTCCAAACACCACTACTAATATTGAGATCAACTTCCTTTCCCAGGAACGTAATATTCCCCAAAATCAAGATCCTATTCCCCAGCTTCCTTCTTCAGTAGGGAGTTCAGAGCTTAGGACGTGCATTTTCTTTATTGCTTCAAAGATCGTGGGGGAATAGTCATCGACATAAACGCAACACGCTGATCCCACTATTTTGCAAATTCCCCCACGATCAACCAGGATCATATTGAGAGCCATTCTATTTTGCAGTGTCATTAACCTGATTCCTCTTTCTTCCAACGTCATGATAAATAGTATATCTGTTGTTGTATTTATTGTATTTTTTAGGATTCTGGACAGTTGCCTTATATTATAGGAGTTCACTATCTGCCCTAAGAATGGAATGAATGTTTTTTCTACATCAGTTGCTATTAAAACACCCTTGTCAGTCCTTTTGACTCTAGTTCTGGATAATCTGGCCATGGCTGGGAACAGTAGACCTTGGTAACATGTACCTCCCCAGTTTCTGGGCAACTAAGGATATGCTTTCTCTCCACATATAAAATAAACTGGATCACCTACATATACTGGTTCTATTTCCTATTTTAATACCACTTTATTCATGCATCCAGTATATGTTCCGACTGAAAAAGAGCCTTTCTTTTTTAGACAAAAAGGGACAGTTCTTGGGCTATAATTCACTGTGTAAGATGGGGGAATTGCATCTTTGTCCCCTTCTGTTCTTACACGAAACGTCATTACAGATGTTTTTTCTGGTGGGGACAATCTATCTCGTCTATTTTGTCGTGTTATCTTTCTTGTATTTTTCCTCGTGGGCTCTGGGGCTATTACTTGTGCTTTATGGAAAATGGAACAACCCACAGGCTTCATTATGATCTCCTCAAACTCATTCATGTTGGTTCGGTCTAATTGACCCGTACCACTCTCATTCCATTTCCCATAGAACATTGCACCTAAAGATGCACTACATGCAGAACTTAATGGTAGTGGCTGTACATACCACCCTATTCCTTTCCCAGCATGCTGTGGTGAATGGGCACATACCCAGCAATTTGTTTTCTTCAGAATTGCATGTGTCATGTTCATGATTAATAGCAAGGTATTATTTCCCAAACCTTCCCTGTGCCTTTCTTCCATTGGGGGCAGGGTATAAGTGATCACCTGAACCGGGCTTTTGGTAGTGGATATATTAATTATTGGTAAAAATATTTCTAATGGGTGTGTTGCTTCCACATACCATAATATTAGGGCTGTCTATATTGGTGCTACCACGCTCATAAAGTACATTTTTATTGTCAGTATCAGCATACAATTTGTTTTACCATGCATTTTTTTTAAGCTTACAGTCTTTATAATTGACTCATTCTCAGTGGTGGTGGTGCAGGAGGAGGCTGGAACCGGTCCCGGCATGTTTCTCGTCGTCCTTCTTCTTTCTTATCACAGTTTGTTGTGGATATCTCTCTTTGTCGCGCTTGCTCTGATGTCAATAAGTTCAACGGAATTGTCACAGTTCAGTTCTGCCTGTACATTTTAGCCTGGATTTGTTTATTCGTTTTTAGGCAAGATCACTTGTCCTTTCTTATACTGCTCAGAGGACCTTTGATCAGTTATCTTATCGCCTTAGTATCATGTGCGCCCAGCTTGTCCGCTCTGGTTCCTGACACATGTACTTTTAATCAGTTATCTCATTTGCCATAGTACCATGTGCGCTCAGCTTGTCCGCTCTGGTTCCTGACACATGTACTTTTATGATCGCACCGAAGAGGCGCGAGTCTTGAATTGTCCGACTTGCACAATTCTCACGCTTCTCTCTTTTACACCTCTAATCCCTTCTCGGTCCATGAGCTGAACCAGAGGTTGACATAAACACCAAAAAGAACTGCAGGTCACTTTGTCTTCCGAGGCCGCAAGTTGTATCGCCTTACACCTGGTATCGTATGATCCGTGAACAGTGCCGGTGCACTTCCAGATTCAGGCTCAGTCAGCCTATGGCACTACTGCAGGTGCTGGTGTGCGCCACGCCAATGATGCAGATCCATTCTTTGGCGTGCTGGCAAGTGCTGGTGGGCGCCAAAGGGGTACATGATTTGTTTCTGCTGGTATTTGCAAGGCAGATTTCGTGTCGGCCAGCAGTGATGTTGCATCTGCTGGGCAACTTTGGGGCACTCTTTGCCCTTCCCCCTCTTTGGCAATCGTCTCAGGCTTTGTTTCGAGTTTCACTTCTTGTTTTGGCAGATTAGGTGGCTGCTTACTGGCAACAGTTTCTTTCGATTCTGGGACCGCTGTCTCTTTCCGGTCATCATTGTCAGGCAAGTCTTTCAGTGCAGTTGGAATCTTCTTGGCATGGGTGGCATGGATCCACGACTTCCTTCCATCCACCCGTAGTGCCGTCTGTGTCGCCAAGAGTACTTGATAGGGCCGGCGCCACCTGGGTGCTAATGATGACTTTCTTTCAAAATGGTTAAGCAGCACCCAGTCGCCTGGCTCCAGCGCGTGCCCCGGACCGGTGTATCTCACTGGTAATGCCTCCTCCACTGCTGATGAATCTAACGCAATTTCTGCATTAAAAGGCCACAATAAGTACTAAGCACAGGATGTTCTACCTCGCTCAGTCGTTTTGGCTGAGGTGCGCACCAAACATTTGCCGGCCTCCCCATTACGATTTCGTACGGGGAGAGCCCAGTTTTAGCCTGTACAGACGTACACATACATAATAGTGCTATTGGTAATGCATCCACCCAACTCAACTTGCTTCCCGCACAAATCTTGCTAATCTTTGATTTAAGAATCCCGTTGTGCCTCTCCACAAGACCGGCAGAACTCAGATGCCTTGAACTATGGAATCTCTTATCAATCTGAAGACCAGCACATATCTGTAATACCACTGCGCCCACAAAATGAGGTCCATTATCAGACCCTAGGACACGGGGCAAGCCAAATCTGGAAAAGCACTCCTTCAACATTACTTTTGCTGTGCTCATTGCTGTGCAGTCCTTCAAGGGATATGCCTCCACCCACTTACTGAATGCACAGATCACCACCAAGACGTATTTTAAGTTTTGGCACCTGTCCATCTCTATGAAATCAAAATGGATCACCTCAAATGGCATAGAGGGCGGGCCAAAACTGCCTGTTGGAGTCACTGTTCCCTTCCCTACATTGTGTTGCAAACACGTGATACAGTTCTGCACCAACCTCTCTGCATTCTTTTTTATGTTTACATTCTGCCAAACTGTAGAAAGGTGCTGTATTATCTTCTTCGCACAGATGTGCGTAGGGCTGTGGGCCATTGCAGGCACGTACGAATTTGGCAACATCCAGTTTCTAGTTCCCTTGTCCACCCAACAACCCTCCAGATTCAACTCAGCAGATTCCTCTGCCCACCCCTGTATTTCATCAGCAGTAGCTTCGGCCTGCATTTCTTTGACAGTGGCAACTCCATTTTCTATCATACAGGGTACTTCCTCAGTCTGAACCTTCATCATTTTGGTATTCAAATCAGTGGCAGTTTGTTTCGCAATTCTATCTGCAAACGCGTTTCCCTCTCCTACTTTGCATGTTACTTTTTTATGTGCCTCACATTTCACTATTGCTTAGCTCGTTGGAAATGTGAGTGCAGATAGCAATCGTACAATCAAAGGGCCATGTTGAATTCTGGTGCCATGTGATGTCAAAAATCCTCTCAGCCCAGAGTCGACCAAAATTATGAACCACTCCAAAAGCATACTGACTATCAGTATATATATTCAAATTCAAATTTTCAGAAATCTTGCAGGCTCTGGTTAATGCTATTATCTCTGCGGCCTGTGCTGAATTATAGGGAATTCTTTTGCTTTCTACAACGCTCTGTAGGGTAGTGATAGCATATGCGGCAGTTGTCGTGCCATCTGGTAATTTAAAACATGAGCCGTCACAAAATAACTCTCCATCTGGCTCTTTCTGTGGGATATCACTTAAATCAACTCTCCCCTTGGTTTCTTCCTCAGTGACCATTAAGCAATCGTGGGGGGGTGATTCATCCTTCCCAATTTCTTTTATGGTTTGTGGCATTAATTCTGCAGGATTCAAAGCGCTACACCTCATAATTGGATATGGGGCGCGAACAAGATAATCTCATATCTTGTCAATCTAGCAGAGGTGAGGTGTTGCGTCTGTGTCCTATTTAATAGAACGTCTATGGCATGTGGCACCATCAAAATTAAAGTGTGCCCCAATACCATCCCTTCCGTTTGTTTCACTGACGCAGCAGCCGCCGCGACAGATCGCAAACATCGTGGGAGTGCGCGCGCTACAGGGTCCAGCACAGAAGAAAAATAGCTGCACGGCCTCTTTCTTACACCTTGTTCCTGTGTCAAAACCGCCAATGCACATCCTTCACTTTCACACACAAATAGTCTAAAAATGTTCTCATAATTCGGCGTACCCAAAACTGGAGCCGAGCATAATGCAGTTTTCAATCCATCAAATGCTTTCTGACATTCCTCATCCCACTGCAAAGGCATAACCCATCCTTTCTAGTCAATTCACCAACAGTTTCACAATTAACGCAAAATTACCAATCCATTGTCGGCAATATGAAGCCATGCCTATTATGGCTCTGACTCCTTTTTGTGTCTTTGGAATAGGCATACAAGAAATACTTTCTATGCGTTCTGGCGTTAGTCTTCTCCCTCCTTTCGAAAGTAGGTAGCCCAAATAGGCCACCTCCTTTCGATTATATTGAAATTTCTTCAAACTAGCTTTATGGCCATGTGCCGCTAGGTGTGACAGTAGTAATACAGTGCTTTCTTTACAAATCTCCTCTGTGTCTGCAGCTAGCAATAGATCGTCTATGTATTGCAAGAGTACACAACCCACGGGTAATTCCAGCATGTCTGGCTGCTCTTTCAATGCTCTACTGTAAATACTTGGACCTTCCGTGTAACCTTGCGGAATCCGTGTAAATGTAAATGATCGTCCTCCTAATGTGAATGCGAACAAATATCTGCTGTCCTTGTCCACTGGAATACTGAAGAACGCGTTTTTCAAATCTTCTACACTAAAATATTCTGCTGAAACAGGTATCATTGTCAATATTGTAGTGACATCTGGCACTAGAGGAAATTGTGGATCTACTACCTTGTTCAATGCGTGTAAATCAATTATAAAACAGTATGGTACCTCATTGCCTCCTTTTTTATAAACCGGAAGAACCGGGCTGTTGCATGTACTGTCTGTAATTTCCCCAATTACCCCTAATTTCACCAAATCTGTAACAATACTTTTCAATCCTTTCTCACTATCAGCCGAAATTCTGCATTGGGGTATTCGCGGTAGGGTAACACCTTCTTTGAAGATGATCTTTACTGGCTCTATCTTTAAACATCCTACATCATTGTCATACATTGCCCATATACAGGTTGGTACTTTACTTAGTTCCCCTCGTAACGCTTCAGACATGAATTCTGAAACAGGGGCATCGTGTGGCCAAATCGTTAGAAACACTCCGTCCGCCATGCAATGTATAACGGAGCCTAGTTTTTTCAACAAATTTAATCCCAACAAATTCTCCCCACAATTTTCTGTTAAATGGAAAGGACAATGTTCAGTAAATGGTCCTATTGTAACTGGGACTGGTTTGGACACTGGGTTTATGACTGGTGTACCTGCGAACCCTACGGAAACATTATTTTGCCCTGACAGTGGTATATCCGGAACCAAGTGGTGGTCTATTGAACACTTCTGTGCTCCCGTATCTACAAGAAAGCGGTGTTCCTCATTCCCGACTCTCATTTCTACGTAGAGTCCTCTCTGATTCACGGGAATAGACACTGGTTCCGACCCCTGTCCTGGGCTGTCCTATTGGGGAAATAACACATCGTCCGATGTGTAATCATTACTATTACTGTGATACGTGTTTGGCTGTGTATCGAAAACGTTCCCACTCCTTCCTCTATTTTCTATTTCCCCCACTCTGGTTTCCGTATTGTTGATATTGCTGTCCCTGACTCTGGTTTGGGTCATTTTGGTTTTGGCCTTGGTTTTGATTACCTCTGTTATTGTGATGCTGCTGCATACTATTCCTATTTGGTCCATTCGCTCCTGGGTGTCCTCTATGCTGTTTCCTCTGACCAAACCCATTTCTATTCAGTAGATGCGGACATTGCGCTCGCCAATGTCCTTCCTCCTTAATATACGCACACTGATTCGGTCCCACTGTTCCCCCATGCATATTCGAATTACTCCTTCCTTGTGCGTTCCCTTGCCCTACATTATGTCCTGCTACTTGCTGCAATAGTACCTGTGTTCTCAATAGACATTCTTTCAAGTCTGCCCCCACCTGTTTTAGCAATGATAATTCGTTCACCATCTCCTTCTGTCCCGGTGACGGTACCTGCTGCTGTTTATTATGCGACCCACTTTTCCCCCTTCCCAGGTCTCCCGATATCCCTACTCCTGTACGCAGGTGTAGTAAACATTTTGACAGGTGTAGTAAACATTTCGACATAATCATTATCTAATTCATCTCTAAGCTCAAAAAGTCTATATACATGTTCTCTCACTTCTTCATCCCTCTCCCTACAGCGTGCTAATGCATTCAAATCTAACAATCGCTGCAGTGGTAATTTCCCAATTAACTGTTTCCATTTCTCCACCAAATATTCACCCATGCATTCCAACACTAGCTGTCTTTCGTTGCTCCTTCGGAAGTCATACATCGAAGCCAATGCTGTCGTCCCATCATTCCCGTCTATATACATCTCTGCCTGTCTTTGCTGATTGCACTGCAAGTTACCCTCGTGCATCCCCGTTGGTCAGTCCCGCCTCTTGCCCCTGTGGTTTCAATTTCGACCCCAGGAGGAACAGACGGTACCGAGTCTGTGTCTGAGGCGGGAGGTGCGGATGGGACAATGGGAACAGGGAGTGTCTGTTGTGGGCCTGGTTGGCTAATAGGAAGTGTTACGCGCGTGGTCTGTGGCTGTGGGAGGGCTTGAGCTACCGGAGGGGGAGCTTGGGCTACCGCGGGGTCTGGGCAATAGTTACTGACGTGTCTGGTCTTACTTCTGATCTTGGGCCTTGTTTTGTATGGGTCAATATATTTTATATTAATTCATCTGCTATGTGTAATTCCCGTTGTGGATATATTTTTTCTATATTCAACTGGCTTGCCTACCTGCCCTTCTTAGACTCTCAGTCTACTCCTCCTCTTCTTTCTCTTCCGCTACTTCACCTTTCGATTTGTGCCTGCGCGCATGCTTCGCTCTACTTTTAAATTGGAGCATTGCTTCCTTTCTCCAGTCTTTAATAGTCTCAAATGCTGCAGGACGCGCTTTCTTTCTTATCAACACCCTTTCCAGGTTGTCTATCCTTGCTATCTCAAAACTACCATTAATCGGCCACTGATGGTCTTGTTGCTTTCTGGTTTGCCTATGCCAAGTCTCACAGAATATTATCGCACCCACTCCATACTTCACATACATCTCATACGCAGGCGTTCCCCCAGGTAGTACAATTTGGCCATCTTCCAAAGATTGTCTACCACAGCGGAAAAACCCTGCTAAGGTGGACAATACCACAGGCATGTTTCAACCTTCTCCCTGGTTAATCAACCTTACCTAGGGTGTTTGATTGTGCAAAGTCAACTCTCAACCAATATCAGGATTACTTTGAATTGGGGAATGACTCACCTAATAAATCAAGCCGTCTGTATACTGACGCACCAAAGGACGTCGTGTCTGCGTTTCTTGGCTTCCGCCTCGTTTCGGGACCCTCACCTCCTTCTTCTCTTGCCAGGCACGTCGATCAGGGATCAGATGTGTGCAGATCTGCAAAGGAGTCTCATCACTTTTACAGGGCGCGCCAAACATCTCTTGATCCCGGCTCGATTGTCCCGTCCTTGCCGTTCTCTGCCTTACTCAATTACAAAGTTCTGCGATGGAACAAGTGGGGGAGGGTCCCTATTCGGGCGCCATCTTGAAAGGGGCCCCTAGGGGACCCTGACATCTATGGAAACAAGGCGAGTTACCACACAAGATAGATATGCCAGACACGAGGTTGTATTCCCAAAGCTAGGGTTTATTGCAAAGCAAAAGTCTCAGTTGGCCAACTCAGTCTCACGCCCCGCGACGTGTATCTCTAGACCTCTAGGGACGCAAGAGAGTGAATTACGTACATCAGTTACATATATACAAAATGCATATCAAACAATCAGCTATGACATGTTTAACACCCCCCTTTTATTGGGTTTCTTTGAACTTGGTGTGATGATGGACATCTCTGACAACTATGACACCTTCAAACATCTATTCTAGTAACAATTTGCAATTTGTGAGTGCAAAGGCATCTTTCAGTTGTTGAATAGAACACACGCTTCTGTTCTTGGAAGCAAGCTTCATACGGGCGGGGGAAGAGTTGCATTCTGGACCTTGCTATCTATTAGGTGCTATTCGTGTCCTGGGAGCCGACACGCTCTAGCGGGCTCAGCAAAGGGGGGGCGTAAGAAGAGCATAATTCAAGCCTTTAGCTGTATTAATCTAACATATTCTACCATATAACGAGACTGGCTGGCAGCTGCGAAATGATTAAATGCCCTGCAGCTCTGCTTCAAGGCTATATTCGGGAGGGAGCCAGGCATTCTTCCTGGCGCTGCCTACGTTTGTGTTTCAACAAACTCTTGTTATCCTCCCGGCCCTACGGCCTTGTCCTTTTTACATGCAGACAACAATGTTTTGCAGTCGAGCAGTGTAAGCGCTAAATATACTGCGAAGCAATAGGACAGAAAGCAATGAGCAATGGTTAGAAAACAAAATGGCGATTCTTGTTACATCAAAATGGCCGTTCATTGGCAAACTCGAAAACCTATATTCTGTCATATCATGCATGAGACGGTTGGCCCACGGCCACTAAAATACGTTTGCGGTCACAAAGTAGAGGTATCCATTTTTCTAGACTGACAACTGGTCTGGCTGACCTCCTTCCTAACTGACCATCTGTCCCAGGTTATTTGGGGCACCTTCTCTTCGCCTACCTCCTTCACCACCTGTGGTGTTCCTCAGGGCTCCAACCTCTCACCTTGGCTCTTTAACACTTACCTTGCTCCGCTGGCACGCATCATTTCCTCCTCCTCCCCCAACTTCCAGTGCTACGCAGATGACACTCGACTCTTCAAATTTCCTGCTGACCCTCTTGCTTCTTCCATCATCCCGGACTGCCTATCTGCTATCTAGTCCTGGTGCACATCAAATGATCTCTGCCTCATTGCCAGCAAGACTAAGATCCTTCCTGTTGGGATCCCTGCCCCTTCTTTCTCCCCCTCACTCTGGCCATCCTCTATGGGCTCTCCCCATGCCCCCTCTCCCTCATCTGAATCCCAAAAACTTGGAGTCATCTTTGACTGCTCTCTCTTCTTCCTCCCTGACATTTGGGACATTGCCAAAAAGTCCAACTTTCAGCTCTTCCTTCTCAAAGGAATTCTCCCTTTTCCCACTTCCCCCCAGAAGCTCAATGTTAACCGAGTTCTGTTTCTCTCTAGGCTTGACTACAGCTACAGCCTACTCTTGAATCTATCGTTTTCCTCTCTAGGTCCCTCCAGCTAATCCAGAGTAGGGCAGCAAGACGTATCCTTGGCCTCAAGCCCAGCGACCGCATCTCTCCCGCCTAAAAACTCTTTATTGATTCCCAGTTGCTGCACGGATTACATTTAAATCCCTCTCCATCATCCACAAGGCTGTCTGGGGCCATGGACCACGTTATCTGCAACTTGCCATCACTAAATATTCTCCCTCTAGACTGCTGCATTCCTCTGGTACCAACTCTCTGTTTATGAAACAGTTCACTAAACAGAGGGCCTGAGGCCCATCTATTGCTTCAGCAGGCTCCCTCCTGTGGAACAGCCTCCCCTTTCCTCTTCATCTTGAGCCGGACCTCCTCAAATTCCAGAAGCTCCTCAAGATTTTCCTTTTCACTTCCTCCTTCCCTTCTACCCTCCTCTGCTAACTTTGCAGTTGCTGTGATTGGTGACAAGGGCACTTATGTATCCTCGGGGCCCTGGCCTCCCACATATAATTGCCTCAGCTTCTGCCTACACACAGCACTTGTCTACCCTACTGTAGGCCTGCACTTACCCACTTACTGAAGCTCAACGCTCCCTAGCACTTACTGTACCTGGCACTTACATCTGCTGCTCACCCATGAGCATGGACATTCCAATACTTTTCCCCCACTGCCTCCTGCCCTCTTCTCTCTCTGCGCTTGCACATTCTGAATACTCACAAGGCCTAGTAGGTTTGTCTTTATCCTCCATTGTGTATATTGTTTCAATCACATGTTCCATCCCTGTTGCGAGGTGAGCGCTTTGAAACACAATTTACTTGTTGTAGAAGTATCTAACAGATGCACAATAAATAAAACAAAATAAATAAATACGGTTGTACTCAGTCACGGAAAACCCGGCCTGTACTCCTACAGGACCACCTCCATCTAGCACCAGATCCAACCACTCGGATGCTCTGAGACAGGTGATACCTTTCTCAGGGAAAAGTAGGTTGATGTCCTCTACCCCATCTTCCTCAACCAATCCTGTCACCACAAACGATACTCCTTTGGGACAGAGGATCCCAGCTGCTACTTCATAGACAATACAGGATGCTGTTGACCCTTACCTTTTGAGGGTCACAGTGCTATGTTTGTACTGCGAAGCACCGATCTGTAGGGGGAGAAGTTTCATAGTGCTTTTTAGGCTGCCGTCAAAGAGCATGACTAACACTGCCCCACCTTAAATTTAAGGCCCGCCCAACAGCTTCCTAGGTCCACCTGCCCCACTGTCTCTGTGTTTGGTGCCCCTTTCCCTTCCTTCAGTCCCCCAGCTTACCTTGCCTCTCCTTCCTTCTCAAAGCTCTTCCTTCTCAAAGGAATTCTCCCTTTTCCCACTTTCCCCCAGAAGCTCAATGTTAACAGTTATGTTTCTCTCTAGGCTTGACTACAGCAACAGCCTACTCTTGAATCTATTGTTTTCCTCTCTAGGTCCCTACAGCTAATCCAGAATAGGGCAGCAAGACGTATCCTTGGCCTCAAGCCCAGCGACCGCATCTCTCCCGCCTAAAAACTCTTCATTTGTTCCCAGTTGCTGCACGGAGTACATTTAAATCCCTCTCCACCATCCACAAGGCAGTCTGGGGCCATGGACCACGCTATCTGCAACTTGCCATCACTAAATATTCTCCCTCTAGGCCGCTGCATTCCTCTGGTACCAACTCTCTGTTTATGAAACAGTTCACTAACCAGAGGGCCGGAGGCCCATCTCTTGCTTCAGCAGGATCCCTCCTGTGGAACAGCCTCCCCTTTCCTCTTCATCTTGAGCTGGACCTCCTCAAATTCCAGAAGCTCCTCAAGACTTTCCTTTTCACTTCCTCCTTCCCTTCATCCCTCCTCTGCTAACTTCGCAGTTGCTGTGATTGGTGACCAGGGCACTTATGTATCCTTGGGGCCCTGGCCTCCCACATATAATTGCCTCAGCTTCTGCCTACACACAGCACTTGTGTACCCTACTATAGGCCTGCACTTACCCACTTACTGCAGCTCAACACTCCCTAGCACTTACTGTACCTGGCACTTACATCTGCTGCTCACCCATGAGCACGGACATTCCAACACTTTCCCCCACTGCCTCCTGCCCTCTTCTCTCTCTGCACTTGCACATTCTGAATACACACAAGGCCTAGTAGGTTTGTCTTTATCCTCCTTGTATATATTGTTTCAATCACATGTTCCATCCCTGTTGTGAGGTGAGTGCTTTGAAACACAATTTACTTGTTGTAGAAGCGCCTAACAGATGCACAATAAATAAAACAAAATAAATAAATAAGGTTGTACTCAGTCACACAAAACCTGGCCTGTACTCCTACGGGACCACTTCCATCTAGCACCAGATCCAACCACCCGGATGCTCTGAGACAGGTGATATCTCTCTCAGGGAAAAGTAGGTTGATGTCCTCTACCCCATCTTCCTTAACCACTCCTGTCACCACAAAGGATACTCCTTTGGGACAGAGGATCCCAGCTGCCACTTCACAGACAATACAGGATGCTGTTGACCCATACCTTTTGAGGGTCACAATGCTATGTTTGTACTGCAAAGCACCGATCTGTAGGGGGAGCAGTTTCATAGTGCTTTTGAGGCCGCCGTCAAAGAGCATGACTAACGCTGCTCCACCTTAAATGTAAGGCCCGCCCAACAGCTTCCTAGGTCCACCTGCCCCACTGTCTCTGTGTTTGGTGCCCCTTTCCCTTCCTTCAGTCCCCCAGTTTACCCTGCCTCTCCTGAAAAAACAAATCAAAAAGCTGAATAAAATAAAAAAACACAAAAAAGATTCCTTTAGGAGCCACCTTTGACAGTTAAAAATAGAACTGAAAAAAGTCATCACAGGACCCTTTGCAGCCTGCCTAGTCCACAAACAGTGTGGTAGTCCGCTTACACCTGGAAAACTCCAGGTGTGGGGTGGGAGAATTGAAATCATTTTTATTATTTTTCATTCAAAAATGGTGACTCTTAAAAAAAAAAAAAATTATGTTTTTGGCTTAAATTTTTGGTTTTATAAACTCAACTAACAAATATTCAACTGAACTATATTATATGTTCTAACTTTCACAAACACTGCTTCAAAGCAGTGAGATGCATTCCATCTCTTTGAAAAATGTTCACAATATCAAATTTTAGATTTTCATTATGGAAAGATGTCATCCCAACATTATGCTAAAAAAGCACAAACAACTTGGCCCTCATTAGGACCCAGGCGTTAAGGGGTTTACGGCGCCGTAAACGGCGCCGACCCTTAACGCCTGATTCCAAGGTCCCTTTGCAGGATGGTGATTTTAACGCCTGCTTTTTGCAGGCGTTAAAACCCATGCCGCAAAGGGACCTTGGTGCTAATTACGCCACCGTAATTTACGGTGGCGTAATTAGCGCCTTTCCCCATTCCCATTATGCCCTATGGGGCAAAAATGGGAATGGGGAAGGGTAAAATGGGAAATGGGGATTTACCGCCCCACTCACCTTGGAATGGGGCGGTAAATCCGCCATCCACCATGGTGTAAACGTAGTTTACACCACGGTGGTAAGGGTACGACCCAGGCGGTAACTTACCGCCTGGGTCGTAATGAGGGCCATTGTACCTTGCTTTCTCAATTTGTGGAGAGTAAATTTGTAATATTTTTTGAATGCGGAAACAGTTCCATCAACTTTCCAAATGTTTCCTTCACTGCAAATTGTAATGAAATTCCAGTAACGTACCGCAAACTGTTTCCTCCACATTGAACAACAATGATGTCCGGATGTTTCAAGTGTACTATATTCTCACAAAATGGGAGGAGGTTCACCCACTTCATTCCTCATACTCCATACCATGACACTTGAAATTCATGGAATCCAAGATTTTCAGACAATCCATAGTGCTCAGAACAGTCCTTCAGCCAATGTATCCAATGGTCCCCCAAAATCCCTACACGCTGCCTCAAAGACATAGTCATAGCCATCTTCAGTGTTCTCACCATACAAAACTCCTGCTACCCTCTATTCCTGTACACCACACCCAGGAAACCTGATTGGCTGATCCCCTGATGTCTGCGGACATCCACGACTATCTGCGGTCTCTGCAGTCCCCTTTCCATGCCAGGCATCCTCAAAAGACCCGGATATGGCACATGCCCTCAGTGGACTACCACGGTGTCCGTGGACAGGATGTTGAATTGAACGGATGGGGAAGCTCACACTTAATTTAAACAATGTATTGTACAATGGTGGCTCTTAAAAGAGCCTTTATTTAATTTTTCATTTTTGAATTTATTTTGCTTTTCTGATTTTAATTTCCTAGAACTTCTTATAAATGTTTTACGTTTTCATGTAAACTTTCTCAGTGCATTTTGAATATTTACAAGAAACATCTGATTTCCAAAATCTGTAACATTCACTCCATCACTCTGAAAATTGTTTGCACCATTCAACTTGATGTTTTCATTTTCAAAAGATGCCATGCCTACAGCATTCAAAAAAGCACATACACCTTTATTTACATGGTGCCTTCCTTCATCTAGTACACACAACACATATGGGCATCTCCATAATTCCCTTACATTGGTGAAAAAAAAATCTTTTCACATGGAAAGAGTTCCATTAAGCCTCGAACATATCCTTTAATGCAACCTGCAAAGATAGTGGAGTAAAACTTGTTCTAAATTAAAAATAAAAAATAAAAAAATATATTGGAGTAACGTAGCCAAAACTATTTTCTACACAATGCACACCAATAATATCTGGACATTAAAAGTGAACCATAGTCTTATAAAATGATAGTAAAGTCACCCAGTTTATCCCAGACACTGTATACCACCAAACCTCAACTCCTGCAATCCAATAGTACCAGAGATGCCACACAATTCAGTGTACCCTTTCAAATTATTCATCCAAAAATCTCCCAACATCCACACAGTGAGCTTTTTTGTAATAATAGCCACATCCATCTTCCCTACACATAATAATCCAAACACCTGTTACACTCTCTTCCTGTAAGCCACAAGCAGAACACCTCATCGGCTAATCCTCTATCGTCTCCTTTCCATGCCAGGCATCCTTGAAAGACTTGGATGTGGCACATGGACCGCGTAGCACAGGGGCAGCCTTTCTACCCTCTCCACTTTCATGTTTGTAACACTCCCTCATGGGCTGCTTTCAAACAGTCAAACATCCATCCACCAATCACATCCAAATTCTCTACACTTAACCCTGGCATCTCAGTTCAACACTTCAAATGTACACTTGAACACTGAGTACATACCTGCCGTTAATCACAGCCACCTGCATCAAAAAAAAACTGTATTTTCAGATTCAACATCTGCATCTAACAATAAATAGTACAGGTATGCTTATATTTTGAAAAGTATTTTCTGCAACTCTTTTACAAATATATATATATAGAGGATTCATGCTACATATCTTGTAATAAGCTTCTCAATAAGCATATTCTCTTTTTTAACTACTCTAGCAAATGCCATGCATTGCAGCATTCAGCACCTGCTCACCTCAATGCTCTGCATTTAGAAAAGTTTATTTTCAGGACCAATTTGATCGAAGTACAAAAAACCACATGCCCATTTATAGAAGCACTGTGTGTAACTTTTTCTAACAGAAGGAAAAAGCAGATGCAAAATATTTGTAGAAGATTCTTAAGTGGCAGGAGGTGTGTGCAAGTTTAATATGTTGACAGCACATGCATACCTGACAACATTACTCATTCCAATCTGTAGGTGCTTAACAAGTTTCAATTTCTTTCCTTCATTCTGTGACTTGTAATTCCATTCCTCCCATTATAAAACTCAAACTACAAGTCTCACAATGCAACTAAAAAAACAGGACTGGAATGGAATATTCGAAAGTCTGGCATTTATATTGAATGAAAAATATAAAATTCTGTGCGTTTAAACATGTTTCTTTTTAGGAGCATTTTCATGTAAGTTAAAAAATGCATATGTGCATTTATAGCAGCACTATGTGTAACCTTTTCCTAAAAGAAAGAAAAAGCAGACGTAAAACAACATTTCTCAGTGACACTTGGTACGTGAAAGTATACTATGTTGGCTGTATATGCATACTTGCAAACATAAACCATTCCAATCTGTAGGTGCCTATCCAGATCTGTTTTTTCTGTGAAATCTGGAACTTGTTGTCCAAGTTTTATAATGGGAAAAGTGGGAACTATAAATCCCAAAACGCAAACAAAAAAATAAGGTCTACATAAGCACCTACTGATTAGAATAGATTATGTTGGCAAGTATGCATGTACTGCCAACATATTAAACTTACACACACCAAGTGCTACAATTCTTTTCCATCTGCTTTTATTTTATTTTACAAAGAATTTGCACACAGAGCTCCTATAAATGCACATATACATTTCTTAACTTTTAATGAAAATACTCCTAAGAAGAAACATTTTTAAACAACTAACATTTTCAATGTTTCATTCAATGGACATGTCACACTTTCCATTACATCCCTTACACTACCATCATTCTCCATCTGCTCACAAATATCTGTACACTGCCAAAGTATCTATGTACAACACTTCGCCTTACATATAAAGTACTCTTCTTTCTCAATCTGTAGTATAAAATATCAAACACTGCTGCAACAACAATCCGCCATTGCATTACCATTAGGCCACAGTTTCCCTATGCTTTAAACACACTGAAAAACAATACAAATACATTACACCAAAAAGAGAGCACTTCTTTTACTAAAACCAGCAGCACAAAAATAACCTAGATAAGCAGCTTTTCCTTACGATGCACATGTTTGCCCTGTCCCTTCCAAGGTCCAAAGCACAACTACTTACACTCCAATTCTGCTAACAACATAGTTAACTCACTTTAGTACACCATTCATGACACAACTGCATTAACTCTTGTTCCCAAGAACTCCTCCTACCTTCATAAAAAAACAACCTGGCTTACTAAAAGTAATTCGCCATTACCACATATACCCACTAACTTACTTTTACAATTACAGGAAGGAAGAAGATTGCCAAAACCAGGCGCCGAAAAAAGAATACCCTTCACATCCTACAAAGTAAGTAAATTAATGTACCATGTATATTTCTGTGCTTGTAACAATACACTTCCACCATATATTAACCCAGAGCATTCTTTTCCAATCAACATTTATTTCACTCTAACTTATTATATTACACCATTCACACTCTTTCTATTCCCATCTCAACACCACCATTACAGCACCCACTGTTTTCCTCAAAATATCACAATGTCCCTAGTTATTCAATCAAACCACCACTCCCTTCCTCACTAACCCAAACCCATCACACCTCTACAGACTCTTTCCCTTCTAATTTCCCCACCCACACCTATTATGCCACTTCACAATCAAACAGCACTCTGTTCCATCTCTAAAATCACACCCACACACCATACCACAACTTTCAAACCCAAACTTTATTTTTTCCTAACAGACATAACAAAATGCCTACTAAAAAGCAACTCTGTAGAAAAGAAAGAAAAAATAGAGCAGATAAAAATAAAGCAAGCCATAGGGCCTCATTACAAGTGTGGCAGCCACGGAATGAATGGTGCAGGTGAGGGACTGGCACCGTTCATTCCGGGGCACCACATTACGAGGTCTGCAGCAGGCCCCGCTCTGCACATCTGGTCAGACCAGACGGGCAGAGCGGCACCCGCTAGCAGACCAGGATGCTAACAACGGGCCCGTCATTAATGGGCCTGTTGTTAGCATCCTCCCCATTCCCATTGAGCCCTATGGGGGCTCAAATGGGAATGGGGATGTACCAGGTGGGGTCCCGCGAAAGGGAATTACCGGGCCCTCCAAGGTCGGAATGGCCCGGTAATTCCCCTTTTGCGGGATCCAGACCCGAGTTTGGAAGTAGCCATGCCGCTAAAAATGGCATGGTTACCTCCAAACTCGTAATGAGGCCCATAGAGTCATCCACCTTTAAAACAATGTATGGAAAAAATTAAAACAAAAGAGCTGGTAACCTCACTCAACAGAACTAAACCAGCCATGTCAAAAAAAGATTAGGTTCCTCTTCCAGAAACTAAAAGTAAAAAAACATGTACAAAGAAAAACAAATCTTCTAATGAACCTAACACTATGGGCCTCATTACAGGCCTCATTACAGGTCGGGCGGTCCAGAATTAACAGTGGCAGTAAACCCGCCGCCACTGTTAATTCCGGACAGCCCAATCCGAGTCCTGCAGGCGGGGGTGATCTTCCCGCCAGGTCTGACCTGGTGGGTTGAACACCTCCTGCCTGCAGGCAGACGTGGAAACACCAGCAGACGGTGCCGGTGGTGTTTCCACTTCCCCATTCCCATGGTCTGTAATGCCCTGGTAATTCCGGGAGTCACGGAGGCAGAATGGTAATACGAGTCCAGAGGTAACCAGGCAGTTTTACCATCGCGGTTACTGCCAGACTCGTAATGAGGCCCTATATCTACCAGTGTTAACTTAGCCACTATAAAGCAATCCCAAGAAATAATGTTACAATAAATGTTCCATCATAGAGTTCTTCACAATCTTATAACAAAAGCTGAAAAGTCACCATCTACACTTAAAAAACTATAACAGGATATTAAACCTCAAATCTCTAATTAACAGTGCATTTCTACTAAATAGAAAATTGCCATAGACAGTGATGGCTGAGGGTATGACATGGTAGAAGATACGATTATGGCAAAATTACCCTTATAGGAAAAACATCCCCAATACAATTTCAACCAAACTTTCCTTTCACCCAAACAAACCATCCAGTGTACAAATGGACATGCAGCTCAATGTGTAAAGTATGCCAACAATTCTTTAAATCTTTACAATTAATTCCTCAATCACTATGTGAAACTAACAGACAAAAGTCAAATGAAACATTTACAAACCATGGACTCTTGTCCAGTGCGCACCCACACTGGACTTCAAGGACATTCATTAGCCTGCATTTTAGGAACTGCTGGGAAAAACACCTTCCACCACATCAAAATGTTAGTAACATTCCATTCCACTATACGGAATCTTGTGCATAGACTATACTATGCAAAAAATCCTCCTCTAGAACTACAAAATTTAAATAATATTCTCCTACATGGAACAGCCAAAGAACTCCTTCAAAAAATAGAGCACATCCAAAGTACATACTTTGGAAATGAAGTTGACTTTGAAAATTCAGTAACTTCAGAAAACATTACCAAAAACCTCACTAACACCAACCTCCTAACAAACACATACAAAAAAGAAATAGCTAAGTTTCAAAACTTATCTGCTGAAATACCAGAGCAAGTATGTTTCTGTTGTTGTAGAGCTTTTTATAAAAAGAGCACAAAAATAGTAGATATGACCTACAAAATAGAGGACAATGAGGAATCTCAATGGTTCCAATTAGCTTTATTTGTGTCAGTACCAAAAGTGATGAAAATAATTGAAAGCCTTAAACCGTCAAGATCTCAGGGAGACACTTGCCCAGCCACCTTTATCTAAGATGTGGCAGCAGATATTGCTCCCTTCATCACTGCTCTAATAAATACTTCCTTTGAAACTAGTACAGTCCCCACCAACCTTAAAGATGCCTGGGTCACCCCCTTTTAAAGAAACCCTTACTAGACCCAAACACACCCACTAATTATTGACCCACAATCATGGTACCATTCCTTCTCAAAATCTTGGATCGGGCTGCGTATATCCAAATTCAAAATTATCTCAATCAGTAACCTCCTTGACCTGCGCCAATCAAGTTTTAGACCAGGCCATGACACCAAAACAGCTCTCATCGACCTCAAAACCCAAATGGATGAGTTAATGGAAAAAGGGAACATAGTGCGCCTCCTCCTGTTAGACCTCTCTGTGACCTTTGACCTGGTCAATCATACAGTACTATGCAAGCACTTGACATCAGCCGTACACTTCTCAATTAAAGCCACTGCATGGATACAATCCTTCCTCTCAAATCAGACTATGAGAGTCTTCCCACCCTCCGCAACTGCCGACCCGGCACCGGTTCTATGCCGAGTGCCCCAAGGCTCCTGTGTTTCCCCCACTTTGTACAATATCTTTACAAAGCCCCTCTTCGACCTTTTAGATAGTTTGGGTGTCGCCTACACTAATTATGAAGATAACACCCAAATACTCATCCCCCTCTCAGGCTCCTACAATACGCATTCTAAACTCCTGAGCAAAATATACCAAATCATTCAGGCATGGATGTCCACCCACGGTCTCTGTCTTAATGACGATAAAACTGAGCTGCTACATATTGGCTCATAAAACAGACTAAATAACTTGTCTAATCAATGTCAATCATTTATCATCGATAACAACACCATACAAGTAGCTAAAGTATAAACGCTTGGAATATACCTGGACTCCAACCTTGCCCTAACTTAACACATCAATGCCTCAGCATCCTCAGTGACCTATACAGCTAAACTAATTACCGCGTGCAGACCATTCCTGACACCAGACAGCTGTATCATCTTAGCACAAGCCCTTATTCTATCCAAACTTGACTACTGCAACGCATTATATGTGGGCACTATCCAACGTCCCAAAACAAATTACAAGTACTACAGAATAATGCTCTTAGAGCTACCCTTAACACACCTAAAGCTAACCACATCACAGCCGCCAGACAAAAGGTCCAGTGGCTCCCAGTGAAGAATACAATAATCTACGAAACATTATCTCTTACTCACAAGTGCCTAGCAAACAAAGCTCCTAAATATTTAAATTCACCAAAAACGTTCTGCCAGACCCACTAGATCCGCCCAGATCAAGCAATTTATGATACCAAGATATCTGGCGGTAAGAGCTTTCCAGTATTGCCTCCAAATTGTGGAATGCTTTACCTACTGATTTCAGAACTGAGACAGCTTATTGGTTGTTTAAAATAAAAGTAAAAACATGGCTAGTCTCACAAGAATAACTGTTCCTCATGAATCAGCTTGCTGTCTTGATAGGTCTAACTAATGTACCCAGCCCGGTTAACTCCTATATGTCTCATACCATCCACCTATAATCACTCTGTTATCATGGTATTATCTTCTAATCCAACTTCTGTTATTCACACTGTAATGAGAGGTTTCCCTTGATGAACTATAACACTGTAGCCTATAGCCTTTTTGTCCTATGCACTTTGTACACTACTACCAAATTGTACTGGTAAATATGTACTATTCCATCTCTCTTATATATGTACTTGTTAATGTTAATGTGAACTCTTGTAACTGTCTAAATGTAATGAAAAATACCTGTATGTCACCTGTATCATGTAAACGTGCGCCTAGATACCTTTGTGGTAATGAGCGCTATATAAATAAAACAAACAAACAAACAAACACATTGTTAGATATTTATTCTATAATTAACATTAGTCAAAATTCATATAGGATTGAAGTTATTGTTTTACTGGCCAATATTACCAGATAGAAAATGCTGCAATTCTTTGGGGAATAGTGGATCCATTGCCTATGTGTATTAACAACAACACTCCAATATAATGTTTTGTTAAGATAAGTACATTGTTAATACATTAAATAGTTCATGATAGATCTCCCAATCACCCCTGACATGTTGTTACCAACATTATAAAATACTTTTCATCAAAATGAATTTCATATGTAATGTCATCAGTGATGTCATCAATGACAATTGTGATGCCATCTTTGATGTCCTGGGTGTTAGTCTTAGCAGTGCACGGTGGTGGCACAAGTTATGGTTGCTTATCTTACCATAACTGGCAAATGTCTGGGGTTTTTCGGTTTTCCTTGTAACTATAACGTCCCTTTAACAAAGTTTTTTTCTATTAATTTCATACGTTTTTATCAGGACAACTTAACTATAACATCCCTTTAACAAAGTATTTTCAATGAATTTCATAGGTTTCTACCAGTACACCCTAATATGCCACAACTTCCTAATATAATACTTACCCCAATAAACCAGCATTTTCAGGCAATCTAGAAAGTTTAAAGTACAATCTGTGCCATTGCCCACCTCCTAGCAACATTTTTTAACACTTCTATAAACTTTTGGCAACTTTTTAGCACTGTGTCCTGTTCGCCGATGTTCGCAGATGTTTGATGTCATTGCAGACTTTATGGAGAGTGTCACGTGACCAAGTACACGTGGCATGATGACGTGTCCGTGAACAGTTTGAAACTGCATTTTTAGCTGATATAAGAAGTTTCAAGTTGAAAATGTACCCTTGCACATCTCCTAGACCTATTATTACTGATTTGCAGTTTTCAATCCAGGAGAGAGCACATGCAAGGAACAATATTAGCACAAATGCTATTTAACTTCAAAAATGGCATCAGCCATGGTCATCCATCCTTCCCAGGTGCCACCACCACCACCACCACAACGTGGAGGGCCTACACAATGGAAATAGTGCAATGATGAAGAAAAAAATCAAAATCAGATAGCGGAAATGCCTACCTCCAGAACTCAGAGAGAATCATGGGTGTGGCAGTTATTTAAGACCGTACGAAGAGTACCAAAGGCTTGTGCTACCCATGTTGAATGCATTGAGTTTCGGAATCATTCTCAGTCATGGACAACATGGGCAGTACTCCTAAGGGACCACCTCCATGCGACACCACACCAAATCCAACCACCTGGATGCTCTGAGCAAGGCAGTAGGCTGTCTTCCTCATCTTCCTCAACCAATACTGCCACCACAAAGGCTACTCCTGTGGGGTAGAAAATCCCACCATCTACCTTGCAAGCCATAAAAGAGGCTGTTGAGCCATATCTTTCCAAGATAACAGTACTCTGTATATACTGCAACACACCAATCTGCAGGGGGGAGCAGTTTTGAAGAGCTTTCGATGCTGCATACAAGGAGCATGAGAAACACTGCCCCTTACCTTATATTTAAGGCACACATAACACATTTCCCTGTCCACCTCACCCTGTATCTTTTACTGGTGCCCCTTCTCTCACTTCCCTCCCCCATCATACTTCCTGGCATGTCCTACAAAAAAAATATACAAAATCAAAAAACACCAAAAAAAGGTTACTTTAGAAACCACCTTTCACAGTTAAAAAATATAACTAAAACAAATAATCTTATAGACTCTATCTACTTTACATTTCTCAGTAAAATAGTTAGACTCAATAAGATTCTCCAACATTTCCATTAGCATTTAATTATGTTAATGGGAATAATGGACAATAGTATACTAGAGAAAAACATAAACCCAAATACTTTTCTCTAGCATACAATACAGATCATAACCCATGCACCTTTATAACTATCTGCGTTCTCGGCAGTCCCCTTTCCAGGTCATGCATCATTAAAAGACCAGGATGGCATGTGCACACCATCGCACAGGACAGCCCTTCTACCCTTTTAGTTTTATATTTGTAACACTCCCTCATTCCCTGCTTCACATCCATCCACCAATCACTTCCAAAAACTCTACATATAACCCTATCAGCATAATAAACGTTGGCACACCAACTGCCACTTAACAATGTTCTACACATTTTTTGCATCTGCATTGCCCTTATAGAAAAATAATTTACACAGTGCTCCTATCTGAAGATTTAATGAAAAATCTCTCACCTGGGCTACACTAGAGGTCACTTGCACTATCCTCTGGTTGTCCATTGTCTCTGTACCATGGTCCACCCCCATTTTTACCAGCTGTGAGGCACCTTTCTGGCCCAGATCGTAAAGAGCACTCCTTTTTCCTTCCCACATTACTAGTCCTGGTTTTCTCCTCACTGCAGTCCTTTTACGCTCCTCTTCATTTCTACCTAATATTGTCAATTTCAGGGCAGTGTGAAGGTCAAGCATACGGTGTCAGTGTCAGTGCCAGTGATACCTTCAGGGTACTTTGGAACAATGTCAATTTTAGGTGAAAGTCAGTCCATTAAGTCTGCCATGAGTCTAGAACAAATGCGGAATTGGGAGTTGTAAGGCCCAAGAGAAGAATTTGAGGCAGTTTGCCATATGGGCTCTCATTCATATTTACCTATGGAAGATACGCATCGTAGAGCTTTCGATGAGCACCATCAGACTCTTTTGGCTGGCTGTTCAGGGTACTTTTAGATTTTAGATCACCTCCAAAGAAGTGTGCGTTGGTAATCTATGCATTCTGACACAGTTAGCTATGTGGCTCCTGTGAAATGTGTGTGTGTGGGTAAAGTGTGACAGGACCACACCATCTGCCTTTTTGCTACAACTACCACCAGTACCACCAGTAGCATCTAGACCATGAAATACTATTTCAGTGGACCGCATAATAGACCTTTCCCATGATAAGGGGCATTGAGTTTACCAGTACAGTTAATTATGGCTAGTGCTTTCATTCCAGTAAAGGGGGAGGGCTATTTGTCCAGTTCTGGTGCAACTATACTTTCAGCATGTGGTATTGTCTACATAACTTTCATAGTTTGATACAGCACCATAACATGCCTTGTTCTTTTGGCAGGCTTTAGGCAGGAGATTAGGGATTAAGACATCATTGTCCTGTGCTTATCGGCTGGAGAAAAGGGTCAGGACTTGTGAACTAACAGTTTAAGATGCAGTTACATTGCTAATTGGTGGTGAGTTGGATTTACTCTGGATGGGAGATTGAATCTACAATAAAAGTTAAAAAGCTCCCCCTGAGTCATTAAAGATCTAAAATATTCTCCATGTATTTAGGTATGGAATTCATAAAGCAACAGTGAACTATATATAAGCAATGCACCCAGGGGGTTACAAGCAGGGTGCAGGGGTAGAGCTAGGGTGGGTAGGAGGAGCATGGAACATTACAACATACATATATGTCTCCTCCTCCAGAGATCCTCTGGAGGAGGAGACGTATATGTATGTTGTAATGTTAGTTTAGTGGTCATGCAGGAACAAAGGTATTTAACCTGCCACTATCCTTTCAGTGGGTGATGAAGGAGTTTGTGGTTGAAGTGATCCTAAAGGCTGAGATAGTACAAGGGAAGTCAAACAACCTCATCAATTGAAAAGGATATGGATTGAATGGTATCTATTGGCTGCTTGCTAGTAATTTTATTGCTCCTGATTTCACTCATAGTTTTGATTCCCATAATCTATCAATATCCGACCACGGGCCAGGACCTTGAAGGAGAAGATGTGATGTTGAGGGAGGTAACTAGCACCTTTACTTTACCATGGTATGGGTTTAATTTAGGCATGAGCAAGCTAGGTAGACCCAGTTGTTAGGGTCATAATGGCGGGCGGGAGGGTTTATTATCATCTGGCCCATGTTGTTGCCCCTGCTTTTATCAATTTAACACTAAATTATGTGTTGTAGTTTTTACCTTGTAGTCCAACTTCACAGGATGTAATTGTTATGTTTGTGGAGTGTGTAGCGAGTGTGTTGCCGTGTGAGGAGAATCGTTGTTTACTGCCTCCTCTGAATATAATGTCATCACCCAATTACTGCTCCTCATATACAGTATCCCTACATCTCCAGTATCTCTCCTACATCTTCTCCCTTATTTTTTCGACTGCTGGGACCCCCTGGGACATCATTGCAGTAGAAACAAAAATAAGCTTCTCAAAATGTGTGCATCACAGGACATCTTTCCTTCCCCATTGTCATCAAAATCAGAACCAACATCTTCATCTTAATGGTGAGAACAATCAGCTATCCCACAATGAATACAATCGGAACTGCCAGAATTACCAAACTTCTCTCAAACCAGGTCCTCCAATTGAATGTATTTCCTTCCACCAAATGCTGGCTGCTCACAGTGGTATTATCCTTTTTTAAATTCATCCTCATGGTATGCGCCTTTTTTTAATACAAATTCTACATCCGGATTAATGGGGAATGTATTTTGGTGGAAGAACTCAATATTCTCCACCTTTCCCTCTCATAGACCATCATCAGCATAAAATAGCTTCAATCCCCCTATGGATCCACCGGTATCCTTTGGAACAGTTATGTAGAACACGCTATGCTTCAATTGTTTCACAATGAAGGACCCATGGTTAAGATGAATGACTGTGTAATTTTTCAGAGAAGTGCTCACCAACCATGTATTCTTAATCAACTTAGTTTGGGCTAGTTCCCCAATCCTGGGATTACTAATGGTCGCTTCACATCTCCAAGATACCCGGGATCTGGTTTCAACCCGCAAATAGCATCTGCCGCATCAGGATCAAATGGCTTGCCCGGAACATGTAATTCTGCTCTTTAAATTTTACACATGTATCCAAATTTGGAATCATATAAACATCAGTTTCCCAGGATTGAAACACTATCATCTCCAGAGTCTTTATCCTAATATACGTCCCATCCTGCCAAAACCCCACATTGTGAACTAATTTGGTCTGGTATATTATCTCAGGAGCAATGTATGGGATGCATAATAAGAACCCTATTTCCAGTCTTTCCATATTAATATACAGAGACATGACGATCCCCATTTCGAAAGCGATCTTCACCTGCACCATTTCCACTTCCCTTTGTGTGATACATGCTATAATTTGATGGATGATATCAGATGACACAAAGTACAAAGGTATATGCCCTTGAATGAATTGAGAAATCGAATTTTGAACTTCCCGCAGGTAATTCCCGAGCATTCTTTCAATTGGGTTCATCACATTTACAAGATCATTCAGTAATTTATCATGTTTAACAACAACATTTGTCCTGTGATCTAAGACCTTGACCTGCTCATTATAATAGTTTCATTTACATATTTGAGTTGCTCATTTAGTCTGTCTCTGATTCCATCTAATGTTTGCTGTATTGTTTTCAAATTGTGTGTTAACCCCTGTGCCTTAGCACTTAAAGTACCCACAGACACTGCATTGGCGGCTGTAGACATTATTGTGCCCACCACAGCCCCAATAATAGTCATTACAATGGAGGCCACGAGTAAACCTGCTACCCATTTCCCCCTTCTTCACTTCATAACAGATGAACTTATAAAAGTTTTTTGTAACTGCACAACAATATCTCTGGTTGATTTCTGAGCTTCCTCCTTCCACAGTTGCACCCAGTCTCTCACCTGATCCGATGCAATGACTGTTTTGTTTACACATTTTTCAATGATGGGACCAGGAGTTAGGCTAATATACATATTCTGATACATCAATCTCCTATTTCCCAGGATGAATCCCTGTGCCTCCTCCACCACAATCCCGGATGCCGGTCTGGGTTCTATCACAACTTGTGCTTTTATAACCCTGGTACTTGACATGCTCAGCACTAGCAGCATGATGAGTGACCAGTCCTCATATCTGGACATTATCTTCCTGCCTCCTGAAGATTTTGCTTTCACCCCCTTCCTTCTGTCCGTGGGGCTTTCCCAGGGCCTCCGATCCCGTGGCATCCTCCAAAGGTCCAGCGCTCAAAGGATCCGGCTCTGCCGGGACAAGGAATTAGTCATCTAAAGTAAAAAGAAACAAAAACAAATTAACTACCTTGCACAACACATTTTTCATCCCTATTCTGCTTCAATGTCTAAAAATAAAATTGGATTGTCGTTATTATTATGGTGACTCCATGGGGTTTAACTTTCCACTCTGGAACACCTGAAAATAAGTTTATCATCATACAATTCAAAACATACATCTCACATCACACAATTAAACCAATTTCCGAAATGTACCATAAACATATCATATTCCTTTATACCAGAACTGCTTATCATTTCCTATTTACATCAATGGTTACCTTGACTCTTCGGTTAGCCCAATTCTCGGTCCATACTCATTATTATCTCACCTAGCCTCAACTTTTTCAAGCCTCCTCACCTCATGCTTCGGGTGGAAAGGCTTGATTTGATTTACATGTACAAACTGTTCCACTGTCATTTCAACCTCCTTTTTAACTATGCTGTATACCACAGGGGAGATTGTGTCTATTATTCTAAATGGACCTTGCCATGCTGCAAGAATCTTATAGTTTTTATGCTTACTTTTCCCAAAATAGAATTTATATACTTGATCCCCCACCTTGTATTCCCTTATAGATGTCTTCCTATCATAATAGGTTTTTTTCACTATCAGCAGCCCTCTACAAATTCTGTTGCACAAATGCAAATGCATGTTGTAAGTGCTTTTTCAACTCTTTAACATATTCGTGAATCGTGGAGGCATTTACAAGTGTTTGCTCATGAGTCCTATACAATAAGTGTTGTGGCAACACCATCTTTCTCCCTGTTAGTATTTAATGAGGACTGAGGTTTGTTTATTTAGCGGGGGTCAAATGGCCATCAATACTAAGGGCAGCTGAAGGTCCCAACTAGAACCTGCCTCAGCTACAAATTTCTTTAATATGTCAACCATTGACCTTTTGTTTCTTTCCACCCCACCTGAAGAAGAAGGCCGATATGAGATGTGCAGTTTCCTTTTCACACTCAATATTTGCCAAACTTTTGTCATCAATGCACTATTTTTTGGGGTAACCCAAATCTTGAAAAAATATGATTTACCAATAGCGTGGCTGCTTTTCGCACACTGCAATCCGGTGCGTGAATGCATTCTACCAGTTTGGACATTGAACAAACCACCGTTAACAATATGTATTTCCTCTGGCTGACTTTTTTACAGGCCTGACATGGTCGATTTGCAAATCAGACCATGGAAGGGTCACACCTCTTTTCATTAATGAAGCACTATGCATAGGTGAAGCTGGTTGAAATTATTGTGCACATGCAAGACACCCTCTGGTGTATAGTTCAACATCTTGGGACATATGTGGCCAATAGGGGTAAACTTTTAAAATGTCCAAGTTTTTTTGTGAACCCCTGTGTCCTGCAGTTATGTGCATGATGTAACATCAATCCCCAAAATGAGAAGGGCACCACTCATTGTATTTGACCTGTTACAGATTCTCTAATCATTAATCAATCTTGTAACCTAATTCTCTTTTTGTTCTTTAACAGTACCCTCAACTCTTCTTTCCCTTTACAATCATTTTCAGACAGAGGATTTTGTTCTGCATCTACTAAGTGATCATAAAATATGCCTAAAATTGGGTCTTCTTTTTGCGCTTTGATCAGGTCTTGATCTGGGGTATCATAACTCCATTGCACTACAGGCTGTTCAAATTCTTTCGGAGATTTGGAGCGTGTAATCGCATCTACCTGTATTTCACCAAGTAGGTGTTCAATGGGAAACAATTCTCCCATTACAGCTCCAATTTTGGCTAACTGATCTGCTTTGCCATTCCCCTCCTTGTCCTCACCTGGCATCTTTAAATGGCCTCAGATTTTTCTCCAGAGTATTATTAAATCATTTTCTGACATGTTTATGAGGTTATTTGTGATATGTGAGCATAGCTTTTGCTTTCCAGCCAGGCAAATATTCCACAAAGCTATTTCGTGCATAATCAAAATCAGTCACTAAAACTATATCTTTGAATTTATGTTCAACTGCGGTAGCAATTGCTTTATAAATGGCAGCTAACTCTGCTACTTGATTACTCCTGAATCCAATCCTCATGCTCACCCTTGGAATGTTGTCACATTTAAACCAGATATTTCCTATTCCTGCTACCAGTTATTTTTCTGTTATTTCCACATGGTATGCACACCCATCTACATAGACTGTTGGCAAATCCCTACATACATCCTCATTGAAAGCTTTGTGAGGAGATTGTTCAAATTCATTAAAATTGGATTCTATTTCTGTTTCATTGGGTTACATTCAGCAGCACAATCATGTAGATCCGCTATCCCTTGGGCAATTGGGCTCTTGGAAATGTTGCTATGCCCAAACAGTGGTTAGGAGTGCTTTTTCACATTCACTGAACTTAGTTTCAACCTGAGATACCGTCTTGCTCGCATAAGCAATAGTTTTGTTATTTAAATCATGCCTCTGAAATAACACAGCTGGTATACACTGATGAGTGGACCCTATTTCTATAAAGAAATCCTGGTTCTTTATAGGATATGCCAAACATGGCATGTTCATGAGGTATTCGTTCAGCCTAGCCACCGCTTGACACTGCTCCTTTTCCCACTTCCAGGGTACACCCTGCTTTAATAATCTAGTTAAAGGTTGTGTAATCTCTGTGTAATTCTGAATATATTTCCTGTTATAGCCTGTCATCCCTAATAAGCTTTTAAATCTTTTCAAATTAGTAGGATCTTTCAATTTCTGTATCACCTCCACCTTTTTCTTTTGTGGATTCAACCCATTCTCAGTCACCTCATGACCTAAGAAGTTCACTTTCTTTTTACAACACTGTGCCCTGCAACAATACCTTGGTTCCTGTCTTTTGTAACTGGCCATGCACATATCTAATCTCATTGAAATGACTTTTCAGATTCTCATTTTTAATTAGTACATCATCCACATAAACTATTGTCCCCTCTCTGCTGCCTCTGGGAGCACCCTCCTCAAAAATATTCTGAATTCACTACCACTATTGACATACCCGAAAGGTGTTCAGGACCATGCATATTGGGATTTGTCAAAAGAAAATGCAAACAAATTTTGTATGTCTTCAGCCGGTGGCACACACCGGTGTCCAGCTGTAAAATCCAATGTGGTAAACACCTTTGGCACGTGGACCTGTGTGAGGCCTTGATCAATAAATGGAAGTGGTCACCTGGAAACAGGCCCTCTCTTGTTTAACTCTTGTAGGTCTGCACACAAACGCCATTGGCCATTAGGTTTTAGCACGCCCAAAATGGGAGTATTTGATGTGCTATGAATGGGCCTAATGGTCCCTCTAGATTCAAGATTTTTTTTAATCTCAGCTAATGACTCCAAACATGCCAGTGGTAATTGATATTGATGCACAAATACTGGTTCCCTACCATATTCCTCCTGTAATGTGGCCACATACAGATTGGTTAGGCCACAATCATACGCGTCTTTGGCAAAAACCTCTTTAAACTCCATAAATATTTTTCTCAACTGATCCTTTTCTTCATTTGTGCATGCATCTGCAGCCTGAACCTGCTCTTCTATCATTTTTGAAAATTCTGGGATATGCTCTAATGGAGGAATCTCTGTGCTCTCCTCTAACCGTGTGGCTGTATCTCTTTGGAGAGTTGGCACATTTAAACATTTTGAAATATTGACTTTCATTTAAATATGCTGCTGTTCTGTTTTATTTTCCTTTACATCAAATAGGATGCAATTATCTTGGTGACACTGTCTCACTGGATTGATAAGGATACACAGACTGAATTCTAAGTATTCCTTTAGGTTGAGAATCCAAAGACTCTGGAAACTCACCCTGCACATTCACATATCTCTCAGGTATATTCCCAATCACTGCATTATTGAAATATGCAGTATAATGAGATTTTTGTATTGCCATTCCTAATGATGAATTCTCTTCTAAATGAATATCCTGGCATCCTTTATTATCCACCATGATTTTAATGGGGCCATCCCAAATCTCTACCAGTGGTGTATATTCACATTCTAGCCCTTGTTGCCTCACAGATTCATTTAGGCACACAGATGCATCAGAATCCCTCATTTGTTGTCCCTTTCTGTGTTTTAGCATTATTGTAACTTGCCTGATAAATGCAGGAATTGTAACATCCTTTTCACCTGTAATTCAATCGCATATGGTACCATCTGTGCGCAATGATAAGCTTGTCTCTTGTCTTCAAATTCAGGTGCAGGTCCCCCCAATCTGGACCACACTTTGTGATTAAAGAAGTCTAGCACCATATACAATCTGTGCACAATGTCATTTCCCAATTAAAAGTTATTCTGTGCCCACTCACTATCCACACATTGTGACAGATAGTTTCAGGACCAATGGTGGAGTACGGATCATCCAACCAAAAATGTGTTGGTTTTCTTTTCTGAATTTCAGAATCTCCTTCCTGTCAATTATTCGCTGGAGTATTTTCTCATTAATGAAACTTCCTTCCTGCTCAAAAACTAAAGTGGCTTCTATCACTTCAGAATGACCATTTACACGGATAGGGATCCATGGCTGCCCATCTCCCATGTGTATTTCAGAAAGTGTTGTAATGTGTTTTCCCGTGTTTATCTCTGAAGAAACATTTGGCTTGCATTTCTCTTTGTTTAAGTAAAAACGCAATGTGGTTTCACCTATTTCTGTTTGCCATTTTTTTCAGGTCTAAGTAAATCTCCAGAGACTGCTTCTCTTTTTCACCTCGCATTTCACCCTGACACATTAGAATGACAGTGACACTAGGTACACAGCCATTCTGAAGATACACTTCCAATGCATTATCTGACTTAGCCACTCTATGGCATTATATTATACTGTTGTTCTGTGACCTCACCTTCTTAGGCCTCAATGGCTTTTTGGCTAGTGATAATAATACCCCATTTAACCCATCAATGAGGGGCAACAACCTCTTCAGGCAGCCTGTTCCCATCAGAAATGGTATTTCACTGATAGATGCAATCAATACTTCCTGTCTAATCCAGTGTTTCCTTATCTTTTTGCCAACCTCAGTGACACCTTCGATCAGTATTTCCTCACCATTACAATTGCGCACCGGGCCTTCATTTTGTTTCACTTTGATATAATTTTGTGGGGATCTCCGTTCATTGATACTTTTTACCAACTCTTTGGACATGATTGTGGCCTGTGCACCCTTATGAATCATTGCAAATGCATTGCATTTTTCTTCCACAGTGATAGGAGCATAATATCTTTCCTCACTTTCCTCTAACACACACAAAAAGTGTGATTTTTTGCTGATTCCAGAGCTCACCTTTCTTAGTCTCTTTTCACTTCTTGCCAAACACATGGGCAAGTGAAATGATACATTTCCCTCCTTCTTGCCCGTTTCATTTTGGGAATTTTGGTCTATTTTTCCATGTTCAGCACCCATTTGGAGTGTAGCCTTTTTCCGCCCCTCTGACCTGGGACCATCAGTGTTTACACTGCAGTTCTTTGACTGAATATTCTCACAAAGATCAGTCATTTTCTGGCTCAGAACATCTATTCGCATGTTGCATGGTGCCTGTCTTTTCGGTCTCCTGAAATATGTGTGGCTCAAAATACTCCTCAGGGGACTGGTCTGCACCCGCCTTTTGAGCACTCACTTTTCCTGTCTGGACTTCATCAGGATCCTGACTATCAAGGGAGGATATTTTAACCACTAACCTTACCTCTTCATCAGCTGTTTTATCTTCACATAAAATGTCCTTTTTAACTTTATCTCTCTGTTCTTTAGGCTTCTCTTGTTTATTTTCCCCTTTTTGTTCTTCATCTGTACACACTTCGATAGTCTGGTTCAACTCTAAATTGAACCACACTCCCTTTTTGTGTGTGTGAGTACCACTTGTTTCAATTTCACTGGTGGGTATTTTCATTTTTAAATCAGCAAGCAATTCCAGACTGTTACATAAAACCGGTTCATGGGCTTCTGTATTTTTATCATTGCAGGGGCTATTACATAGTCACTGGTTGTCAGAATGCACATGATCACTTCTATGACATTATTCAGCTTCACTTGGCTGCTGCTTTTGGACTGCACAGAGTTTTCCTATTTGCTCAGACAACATTTTAACTTGGGCCTCCAGACATTGAAATCGGTCCATGTCCCTAGATTCCTCTCTTTCCAGCCTGTGCCAGTATTGATTAAACTCACCCTGATTGGATTTATTTTGGTATCTCTTAGGAGAATGGATTCTATTTGAGTTATTTCTGAATTCATGTGCCATAGGAGGTGGAGAGCGTGGTGTGACCATTCTTTGGTTGTGGTCGACTGGTGGTGACTGATTATAATGGCGAGGGACATAATTCCTGTTTTATCTTTCATTTGGTGGGAACTGTGCCCTATGCTGATTTCCATTTTCAATGAACCTATCCACATATCGGGGCATATACCATGGCATTAGGGTCAAATCTGCTCTGCGTCCCCAGTGTCTGGTATGGACCATTGTTCCTTTGATTTTGATTGTTATTCATGCCTGACATATTGGGCCGGTATCCTACTCTAGGTCTGTCACCCAAATATCTAGGACTAATGTAATTTTCTCTATTGCTCGGGTCATGTGATTGAAATACAGGGCCTTGGGGTGGCGTTCTCTCTGGTGGCGTGCCCCTTTAATTATGTGTCATATTGTTCCCTGCCTGCGTTTGGGCTGATTCAAGTGGCATTTTTGCAGATTTTATCTCCATTACCTTTGGTGTGGAATCTTTAGATTTCGATTTTACTTCCCTCATCTTAGATCCTTCCTCTCTTTGACAATAGATTACCTCATACAATTTAGTCTCCTGTTCAACAATCCACTCTAAGGATTTTTCTCAGTAAAATTCTCAAATTAACTGTGATATAATGTCTTTTTGGAGACCATAAAAGTATGCAGTCTTAAATTCTGCTCAATTAGGACTAAAAGATACCTCAAATCGGGAAAATGCTTTTTAATTGTTAGAGGAACTGGCGAGGGGACGTATCTGGCTTCGCTGTCATGGTATATGCTGCTTTCTTGGCGTCTTGCATTGACTGCTAAGTTGAGAAATGATGTCTATCCTCTTTTTCAAAATCTGCCCATGACAGGTTTTCTTGTTCATTAAGGCCTCTAATGACACTAGCAGTTGCAGAATTAAGTGTTAGGTGAAAGTATTATCTAAACTGTTCCCTAGGTATCAGAAGAGCTTTAAATATATAATGCACTGTTTCTAAGTGGTCTTCTATACAGCAATCACCTCCTTTTCTGAATGGTTTAATCAAAGTTTTGATGGACTTCATTATTTTGATGGGGCTACTTGGCACATTCCGGGGCAGATTATTCAGCCTCTCATTCCTTTTCTCTGATGGGTAACGACTGATGATAACCACTGGTGGGTCAATCAAATCCCCCAATGCACTACAACCAGATCCGGCCACATGTATAGCCACTGATACATTATATCCTCAGGTGGGACTAATCTCAACTCCATTAAACATAGTGCCTTGTTGTTTTTCTTGAGATTTGAAACTAAATATTTGCTGTTCCAAATCTTTGCACCTTTTATGAAGTCGGTCTGCCTCCTGACAAAGATTAGAATTCTCACCACTAATCTTATTAATAACGGGCTTGCATTTCATTTATTTGCATTTGGCACTGATCAAACTCTCTGTCCTTGTCATTCTCTTCTAACATTTTACCCATGTCTTGCTCTATAGCATGAAATTCGTTTTCTCTCTCCATGTTATTCTTTTGAAGCGTTTGCCTGATTGCGTCTATGACCCCTTTTAATTGCATCAGTTCCTGTTTACTCTCCCCAAACTGCCTTTTTTTCTAAGACAGCTGTTCGTCCAACTCACTGCATTTAGACTGCATCCCTGTGTTAAATTGCTCTAATTCCAATTTTAAACACTTTATTTTCTCACTTGCCTCATCCAAACTGATCTGTAATTTAATAATCACTTCAGAAGCATTCTCCTGCAGTCTTAAAGACCGATTTAAAAGAAACCAAAGCTTCGCACACAACCTTATTATGCAATCTTTTTCTACATTTTTGTGTGACGCTCTGAAAAGTCTTAATAGGCAAACCTGTATGATGCTGCCTTCTTCAAAAATGTCATGCAATGACTCTTTTTGCACCTCCCCATATGCGATCTCGCCATAAAATGTAATTTTCTGATGACCACACCCCATGGGCAAATATCTTTGCCTCCAGGTAGTTCACCAGCTCAGAAGAATGTGCTTCAATTTGGGACATAATGACACAGCGCGCAGTGCCACACTATCTCTTCACAGAATTAATTCCCTTTTAAGTGCACCAAATGGCTGTGCTGAACACACTTGCCATGCCCAGTAACTGCTTTAAAAATCCTTCCCACAGGCCAATGCACCAAAATATGTTAGGGATTTTGTCAGAGGGCAATACCTAGTTTGGTGGTATTTTATTATCGTGGTAAAATGGTAGTAAAATGGAATGGCGTTATTATGATATTGCCCTATATGGTTTGACAAGACTCCCCTCTAATACATGTATTCTACTAAGGGTCAACTCTAAATGCAGATCATCAGGCCTAGCACACTTAGAATCTTGACAGTGTCACTACAGCCACTTATTAACAAGGCTAAACTACTGTCTTTGACAGATCTGTTCATAAAACATTTTCCATTGTGAATGATTCACCAGTCAGACATGCATCATATGCTTTTAAACTTGCTTGCTAGGAACACCAAAATTTACCTCCTGTTTTACCACCTGTGGTAAAATGTATTACCTCCTTTGGCACACTGGGGCTCTTCCCTGTAACTTCAGATCCTCTTTGTCATTGAATACATTTAGACACAGAAAACGCAACCCTGCTGTTTCAGTTTTAAAAATGTTTGTTTTTATATACACTATTATTTGAGAACATGTTGTGCGGTACAAGCATTAATACAAAATAGAACCTCTACATTAGATTGCATGACCAGTCTGTATTCATGAATAAACATCCACTGTTCTTATCTTACCACAGACCTTGGGCCCCGACACAATTGGCAGAAGACACAGTCTAAGAGAGAAAGAAAAAAAACAAAAACAACAGTCGGCCAACTTTCTTTTTTCTCGTTTTACACTTTCAATTTTGTATCTCCTTCAAATTCTAAAATGGCATTAATCATAAAATGGCCAGTTGATGCTGACCGACTATAAAAATAAACCCAAATATCCATACGTACTCCTCATTTGACAAATATTCATCTTTCAGTCCAGTGATTCCTGCACTGTTATCTTCAGACCCCTCTGAACTGGGTTATTAGCACACAGGAATCACAAATTCTGCAAAGCCCAGCCACACACATGAAGGACGCAGCTCGTCTGCCAAGGCCTCAGCTTCCCTCAGTGTTTACCGCCCATTAGCTCAGTCTCCAGAGAGCCTCTGCTGTTCTGCCAGGAGCCTTGCTCATCTGTCGGCTGACTATTCACACCCCTTCTGTCTCTTGAATTTATCCCTGTCAATCTCACTAAAAACCTGTCTCTAACATGACGTGTATCATCACCCAATTTGGTTTTTCTGGAAGCATACCTTTATGAATAGATTTGTAACAATTATTTCCTCTGGTTACAAAAGCTGTTTCTCCAGAGTGCATATTTTCCTTTCAGTTTGTGCAATGAAATCACAGTCAGCAAACGTGTGCCTGCATGTTTAACTCCACTGCAAAAAGCACCTCCTTTTGACGTGTCATCTGAAGCATTTTGTACTGCTTTGTTAAACATTAATGGGAAGGTGTTAGTTGGTTAGTTTGGTTTAATATGTACATAATGCAAACTGGGCAGATAACCTGTTCACCCTGAAGTGGATCATTTTAAAACGTGCTTACCACCAGAATGTGTATTTCCATTTGTAATGTATGTCTGTTTACTGCCTCCTCTGAATATGATGTCATGGCCCACTTACTGCCACTCATATGCAGTATCCATACATCTCCAGTATCTCTCCTACAATGCTCAGTCAAGATCTGCTCTAAACATATAGCTAGCCTATTTCACGCGGACAACCATGTCTTGTTGGACCGCACTATAAGAGCTGTGAAAAACAAATTCAAGATATTGTCAGAATATGCCAAAAAGAAAAACCTGGATATTAACCTGGGTAAGACCAAAATGATGGTGGTCTCAGGAAGTAAGATAGCTAAGGTCAGCCTGCAAATGGACTCACACAAGCTGGAATATGTCGATGGCTACCTATACCTGAGAATTGAGTTATCAGCAGAGTGGGACCACAGAGCCATAGTTCACAGCAAAAAGGGAAAGGCTAGACAACTAACATGTCTGATTACCAAATTTGCAAAGCAAACAGCGGGGTAATCGCTTGAAGGAATCCTAAAGAGTCAGGTTTCCCTTGCATGTCTCAACTGTTAGGAGGTTTGGTGTATGGCACTAGGGTCAGGGTTCTAGGGAACAATGCAATTATTTTCTTGTATTTTGTTAAGTTGTTAGACATCTGATCCTGTCCCTATCCAAGATGGTGTTTCAGCTGTACAGCAGTGCTTGGCCACAGAGCTTTGTGAGGTAGTTTGGAAACTGTGGAGGGGCTCTAAGCTGCCTTTCATTCTAGCTATGCACCAGAGATGTCACACAAGTAGGAAGCGCCAAAGGAAATTACTAAGAAATCAAAGTATGCAGTCAAGTCCAGTAACCAGGAAGCCAAGTTACAGAGTAAAGCAAGTTTCAGATCAGTGCCAGGATAAATACTTTGTAAAGATAATGTTTGCAATGATTTGCTAGTCACATTAAAAAAACGCTGAAAGTAAATGTTTGTGCAACTGTGTTTGAGTAGGAAAGAACTGTTTTGTGAAAACAGGACTACCAGATTATTTTTAGTCATGTTAAAAGAGTCGGCAGAGTCTTTTGACAGAAAAGGAAGCTGTCAATTCAAGGGAGAGCAGCAGAAACCTGTAAATAAAGAAGTTTAGTTTAAAAGCAATTTAAGATCTGCAATCTCTCACGTTGAACTTATCTACGCCAAACTCACGCTATCCCCCACCTGTACTATCAATATCCTAATCACATACAGACCACCCGGCACAGCCCCTGACTACCAAAGGCACCTCCTACAAATTCTTGAAAACAATCTTAAAAGCTCCACAAAAACCCTCCTAATCGGAGATCTCAATCTAGGCCTTCATGACCCTAAGGACAAATCAGCCACATCATTTTCCAAAGATCTCTCTGACCTTGGGTTCTCCCATAAAGTCTCAGTGCCTACTCACTGCAAAGGCCACTCCATTGATTGGATCGCTGACCACAACTGCTCAGCTGCCATCACCAAGATTTCAGCTCTCCCCTGGACGGACCACCAGTACATACAATTTACTATTCCAACCAAACCCACCACCAAAGCACTATGGTACACCCCACCAGCCAAAGTTAGAAGCTCCAAAAAACGTACCAAAGTCAACCTCCTCCCCTTTCTTGAAATTCCCGAATTCAAACCACCCTTTGCCAACAACCCTACGGTACTTGCTAACATCTACTCCCTCAACCTCACCAAAGCCATTGAAACCATAGCTCCCTTGGAGGATAAGAAAAATAAAAAATCCATGCACACCAACTCCTGGTTCACAGAAGAGCTAGCAGTCTTACACATCAACAAACGCCTTGCCCTTGCTACGTGGCAATCCTCGCCCAACCCCTAAACCTTTAAAGAATTAAAAACCAGCTCATCAACATACAAAAAAGCGATTTTTCAAGCTAAATCTGAATCATTTAAGCTCAGAATATCTAATGCCAACTTCAAAACCAAGGAAATGTTCGCAATCTTCAAGGATCTCATCACCCCACCCATCAAATCAGACGAAATATCCAAAGATGAAGTTTGGTGCACTAGCATTCAAGCTGCCCTCCTTAACAGAATTAAGCGTCTCCAAGAAAAAATCCAATCTCAACGCAAAGCTCTACCCAACCGGGACAACTTGCCCCTGCCCACCCCCACGCTCATCCCGACCCCCCACTCTTCTCATTCAAAGATGTTACAGAAAAGGAAGTCATAGATCTCCTTCAACACATCAAACCCTCCACCTGCAAAGGAGACATCTGCCCACCTGCTATCATCAAAGAGTGCACCGACACACTGACTCCTATTATCACTGCGTTCATCAATGCATCCTTTTCCTCAGGAATCATACCTCAGAGCCTAAAAGAAGCCTGGGTCCACCCCCTCACAAAAAAACTCCCTTGATCCCACATGCCCCAACAACTACCGCCCCATCACAACAGTCCCATTCCTCCTAAAAATTCTTGACAAAGCCGCCCACACCCAAATCCAACACTACCTGGAATATAATGCCATCCTAGGTAACAGGCAATCAGGCTTCTGCAAAGGTCACGGCACAGAAACCGCCCTACTATAGCTCAAAACCCAAATCATCAATATAATGGACAAGGGCAGACCAGCCCTACTGCTTCTCCTAGATCTCTCGGCCGTGTTTGATCTTGTAATCACAACATCCTCACCTCTCACCTCACCAACGCAGCCCACTTCTCAAATGAAGCAACTTCATGGATAACATCATTCCTAGAAGGTGGTAGAGCCATGAAGGTCTATTCTGACCAGGCCAACACAACCCCTGACACCATTCATTGCCGAGTGCCCCAAGGATCATGTACTGCACCCACTCTCTACAACCTATTTACTAATCCACTATTTGGCATACTGTATTCGCTCGGCATAGCATACACAAACTATGCCGATGACACACAAGTACTTCTCCCCCTCACTGGTGACTATGACCAGGACGCAGCAGCCCTCCTCCAAATCTACACCACCATCCAAACTTGGATGGCTATCAATGGTCTCTGCCTAAACAGGGACAAAACTGAGATCATGCTCCTTGGTCCCAAAGAAATCCTACCCAAACTTAACAAAAAGTACGACAACTTTATTATCGACAACACCAACATTCCCGTTTCCACCTCCGTAAAAACCCTGGGAGTCTACTTTGACTCGACCCTCTCTATGACACGGCAGGTTAGCGCAATTACTTCAGCCTCAGTCCACACCACCAAACTCATAAATGCCATTAAACCTTTTTTAACCACCCAAAACTGCCTATCCATCGTCCGTGCCACGATTGGAGCCAAGTTGGACTACTGCAACGCTCTCCTTGCAGGCACCTCAGCCAAAAATCTTAACATGCTCCAAATAGTGCAGAACAACGTGCTCCGTACAGCTCTCAGCATTCCCAACAGAGCGCACATCACTCAAGCCAGGCAAGCTGCTCATTGGCTTCCCGTCAAGGAACGGATGAACTTCAAAATCCTAACCATCACGCCAAATTCTTGAGTCACACAGCACCATCCTATCTATCAGAAACCATCAACAGAGTCATCTCTACCCGTCCCAAAAGAAGTCACCTTGCCAACCAACTGCAAGTCCCTCACATCAAAAGAGTGAATGCCGGAGGTTTGGGCTTCCCCCACATAGGCCCCAAATTATGGAACGCATTACCCAGCGAACTCAGAGCGGAACCCTCCCTCTCCATCTTTCGCAAAACCCTCAAAATCACTTTGGTCAACTAGCTCCTCCTGCTCACCAAAATAAACTGTCACTAGTCCCTGCTGCCTCCCATGTAACCACCAAGCTAAGCATGTAATTAACTTTTTATTGTTTCCCATGTATCCACTATGCATATTATGTCCTTGCAAATGCTTAGCTTATAACCATGTGCTTTCTGCTACCTATGTAAGCACTAAGTACTCCACTTACCCTGTAACCAGCAAATCTCTCTGTAACAGCGCCACGATGCCTAAGGGCTGCTGTGCGCTTTTTATAAATGCTAATAAAAATAAATAAAAATAAAATAAAAGGAATCAACCTATTTGTCAACTGCTGCAACTCATGGGCCCAATGTACGAAAGGGGAAGCCATCAACCCTATGTTGCCCTAAATGAGGCATGCTTCACAAATATAAATTGTTTCCCAGACTTTGAGCGGGCACAAGCCAAGAGGTCCTAAAAACAAGGTGAAACAGTGGAACTGGCTTGGAAATTATACGCACTTGCAAAAATGACATAACTTTAAATATGTACCAGGCATTAGTAACTGCTATTTTAAGAAACAACGTTATCTTCTGAAGTGCCCCACTCTGGCGGTCCGGAACTTTATGTTGAAACTGCAGACAAACTAGTTGCCATTGCTTGCTTTGCAGGACTAAAGAAGGAACAGCAAGTTTGTCATATGTGCAGGCTAGAAGAACATAAGGAAACACCAATTGTGTCCAAGAAAGGGATCCACGTATAGGACAAAGTTGGGTCCGTTTGTTGGAAGCTATGATGCAATTAAAAGCGACACATTTTGGTGTTATTGTTTAAAACAGGCTTGTCCAACCTTTTTGAATGTGGGGCCGAAGCATTAACTTTTTGTCACCCGGTGGGCCGGCGAGCCAAAAGAGAACGCCCTCACCCAAAGCAGTATATTCAAAAGCAATGGTGTGTGACCTTTGACACAATAGCATCACAGGCATAGCCATGCAGTTCCAAAAATAGCTTTTGGTGTCAGGGGCAGTGATCAAAGGTTAGTTTCTTGTGATTTCTTCCAGTATGTATGTATTGATATTTCTATGAAATAGTGGGAGCGACCGGGCGGAGCCAGGGAGCTATAATGATCTAGGGAGGGTTTGGGGGCCCTGCCAAGATTTGTTTTCCAAATATGGGCTGAAATTGTGCATTTTACAGCAGGAAAAGTGACCAAAAAGCCATAAGTTTACAATCAGTTCCAAAGGGGAACATGTACATTCAATGTCACCAACAGCAGACAAGAACATTGTAGAACACAACACATTTTAATGATCAATGTGTCCACAGTGTAAGACAGCACTGTCACTGATGTAACACATTGGCATGCTGGTTGTGCCCAGAATATGCCTCTGTAGCAACATGTCTATGCTGGCTGTTCCCAATTTAGGCCAGCATTGTCCTCTACAAAGCATGATTGATGCTGCCTGAGCATGTGCAGTGTGCTCAATGCATATGCCAGCTTATCTCTGTAATACAAATTCATTACTTCTGTGGTAATGAAAGAAGCATAATCCAATTCCAGGGGGCACCTGAGGCAGTAAAAGTCCTCCGCCACGGTCCGATTTATTGGTCGGACCCAACACTGCAGAAATAAATAAATTAATCATGTCCATGGACCCGACAAACATTGAACAAATAAATAAACCGGGCAAGAGAGCCGAATTTCCCGAGGGGTGCCCAAATATAGGAAGTGACATCATAGGGCAGTTATATGACCGCATTTGCACGTAGTCACCAACTGGGTGCGAGGCGGACGGGAGTTGCAGAACAGTGGAAACATTGGCTAGCATGTACTGCATATACTAAAGTCAAGTAAGAAAGAGGTTTAAGCCTTCCAGTTGCATTCCAGCAGGCCAATACTGCCCCTACTCTACCCCTCTATAATCATCCAGGTTGTACTAGCCCTCAAAAGGCAGAGCAGCACAACTTGGATGGGAGAACGAAATGCCATCCCATCCTGTTAGTGTGTCAAACCTCAGAGCAAATACTGTGCGCGTGCCTCCTACCTTGGAGCACAATCTCACTAATTTGGTGCAAATCCCGCAAGTGGGTGCATGAGAATCCCATGCGTGTGTGTGGGCTGCTGACCCCGGATCACTTGCTCACTTCTTCAGTGTGAAACTCTGGCCAAGGCAGTACTATCTCAACTGTGAGAAGTGTCGTATTTTCACATTAACTATGCTTAAGCACTTTGGGTTATTGAATAGTGCTGCTACATTCTGAGTAATTCCATCCCTTTAAATATATTAGCTCTTGTATAACCACAACAGTGTTGAGTTATTCTGATGATGATGAAGATGATGTTAGACTTGCTCAATATTTCTGCTTCTGTATCATTAAATGTACTTCAGATCTTCAGAGTCACGGGAGGATAGCTTAGGGGCAACGTGCTCGCCGTGGAAGCAAGACAACATGGAGCAACACAGGTTCAATCCCTCTGGGTATATTATGCGCATTATAAATAACCAATACAAATAAATAAATGCTAGGGCCTTGTCAATAAGAGTGTAGCAGCTCAACTGAGAAGTGCTGATGCTGTCCCATCAAAAGTATAGCAGCCCCACTAAGATGAACTAGCATTGCCTCACCAAAAGCATAGTATTACAATTACAGAAGCGCTGTTTAGCAAGCTAACTGAGGAGTACCAGCATTGCCCCATTTCAAATATGGCAGCTCTAGTAGAAAATAGATTACACAGCCCTGCTGAGAAGCGCTGTTACTGTCTCTTTCAAAATATAGAAGCCCATTAGCTCTGCACTATTAGGCCCTGCAAGTACTGTCCCATTGTATGCTATTACACTGAACAAGGCCAACAGTATGGCAAGGTCCATACTGGGTTTTATGTTATAATTCTGCAGTTTGAAGAACAAATACAAAAAAGACTGATTTATTTTGACCGATTTGTGTGGTCAAAAGGCCGAATTATCACATTCTACTGCCCACCCAGCCCGCTAAACCCCCCACGAAGATGATCCCACCTCACCCCACACTCCCACCCTCTCCCACGCTGTTACCTTCCTTAGAATTCAGGGGGTTACCTCCCTCAACGCCTACCATTCCCCGTCCATAGCATAGCATTCACACTCACCACACACACACTCAGAAACATGCAAACAGTCTCATTTGCCCTCTCCCTGCCACCTCCCTCCGCAGATGCAATGCAAGAGGGGTGCACAGATGTACAAATACATCCAACCCAAAAAGATTTTTAGAAATTGAGGGATAGGCTTGCTTTGCATCTGTGCCTCCAATTCAAAAAATCGTTTTGGGTTGGATGTACCTCTACATCTACGCACCCCTCTTACAAAGAGGGGTGCACAGATGTACAAATACACCCAACCCAAAAAGATTTTTAGAAATTGAGGGACAGACTTGCTTTGCATCTGTGCCTCCGTTTCTAAAAATCGTTTTGGGTTGGGTGTATCTCTACATCTGTGCACCCCTCGTGCCAAGAGGTGTGCACAGATGTACAAATACAACCCAAAACGATTTTTAGAAATCGGGGGACAGACTTGCTTTTCATCTGTGCCTCGATTTCTAAAAATGGTTTTGGGTTGGGTGTATCTCTACATCTGTGCTCCCCTCTTATGAGGGGGGGGGTGCACAGATGTACAAATACAGCCAACCCAAAATGATTTTTAGAAATTGAGGGACAGACTTGCTTTGCATCTGTGACTCCATTACTAAAAAAATCGTTTTGAGTTAGGTGTACTTCTACATCCGTGCACACAGATGTAGAAGTATACCCAAAACATAAACGGTTTTTAGAGATTGAGGGACAGATGCAAAACAAGAGCATCTTGCTTTGCATCCGTCCCTCAATTTTTAAACATTGTTTTTTACCCGGCTTTTACCTGGGCCACTAGGGAGAGACACAGTATGGATGGAACAAAGGGCCATTCGTACTGCGTCTCTTCTCTCTGGCCTGGGGGGGAGGGAAGGGGGCTCAGCCCCAACTTCATTCTGCTGGCGGGTGCCCGGGCCCGGACCCGGCAAACATTGAACCGGGGTGTGGCCTGTAACTGCCTCTGGTGCCCCCTTGAAGGCGGCACCAGAGGCAGTAACAGTCCTCCACCACGGCCCGGTTTATTTATTTATTTGTTCAATGTAAACGGTAAACGCCACTTCGCTTTTAAATTGAACTGCCTAGACTCTGGAAAAGGCTTTGTTACCACAAGCTACTTATTGCCACTCTCGTGCACTCAGGCCTTATTGCATGCTGTATCTGTGCCCAAAGTTGCTGCCATTTCCAGTACATAGGTGCTTAGTCGTATTTAGACTACTGTGTCGCTAATCATCCCTGTCACATATAACTGCACTGTGCCTCACTGCTGCTCGGCTACCCTATGCAATTCTAGCTGCCATTTTTAACCGCATTGTGACCATCTGCTCTGTTCTGCTGATCCGCTCACCAACTGCCTCTAGATCTGTTGACCTGCAGCCCAATGTGTCCCCGCTCAACATACTTTTATAGCCACTAAACTCAATGTTGTGCTTAATCTGCTCTATGTGCTATTCTGAAGTTAGGGGTTATTCTGATTCTAGGTGTTATCTTGAACTAAGTGTTACTCTGAACCTAGGTGCTATTCCCATTCCAGGCGCTATTCTGAATACATGCTACTCTGATCCAAGATGTTAATTGGTACACTGGCGCAATTCTAAACCTAATGCTCTGCTAATTGACAAACGCTTACTATGACCACTTTGCTTACCTGTACCTGAGTCAGATGCCAATCTGCAACCTTGCACTACATGGATTAGGTAGTATTCGGCTACTCCAAGCAGGCCGCACTGTCCACTGCTAGATTTCGACCCTAGACAGGACACACACTGCACCTTACCCCCCTCACACAATGTTCCTCCCGGGCCTTTACTCTATACTACTGAGAACCATTCTCCACATCACCAATTCCGCATGCCTGCCCAGCTCACCCCTTAACTTGACCAGCCTAGGCACCGCATCACCCACCCTCACAGAGCCCAGCACCACAATCATGCTTAGCCTACTCGCTCCCCCATGCCTTTCGGACAGGCTGACCAGATTACGATCCAGACTTCCAAAAATACACGAGCCTAGAGCCAGGGACTCCACACAATCCATACTCACACACCGAACCTCCATCAGCTCCTGCGCTAACCTTACGCTAAAAAAACCCGAACCTAAACCCGTCAACTCCACTACAACCAACAATAGAGCGCTCATCACAGCTACCACCCCCACCCCTGCCAAAGCCAAAACCCTACCTATAAAAGGTGCCCTCATCAACGCACGCTCCATGATTGCCCATGCCACGGACATCGCTGATCTCATTTTAGCTGAAGATCTAGACTTCCTAGCCATAACAGAGTCCTGGCTTCATGCAGCCGCAGGCCCAGCCCTTTCGCTAGCCATCCCCAATGACTACACCATCATCCGAGCGGACAGAACTGAAGCTAAAGGCGGTGGTTTGGCCATCATTGCCAAGACCCACCTTAACATCAGACTCAACTCCGCCACACACCACCCATCATGTGAATCACTTACAGCCAAACTACCCATCGCTAACTCCCAAACAATATCCATTCACTTACTATACAGACCGCCCGGACCCCCGGGATCTTTCGAGGAAGACCTCAATGCCATCCTTACCGACAACCTAAAAAACTCCTCACAATGCCTTCTCTTAGGAGACTTCAATTTAGGCTACAAAGACCCCAAAGACAATCAAGCCACTCTCATCAGCAACACCCTGTCTGAACTAGGCTTCACACAAAAAGTAACCAGCCCCACCCATAACAAAGGGAGAACCCTTGATTGGATAGCAGACTATAACTGTGCCGTATCGATCACTAACAACACTCCCCAATCCTGGACCGACCACCACCTCCTCTCCTTCTCACTTGAGGCCTCAAGCCCTACAACCAACATGGCACTAGCCCCAGCCATCCACACGAGAAGCAAAAAAAAATATCACAGTAGAAAAACTGATCCCACTCATTCTTCCTACACTAAGCCAACTCCAAGACTCTAATCCCTATGACCTCGTAGAAGGCTATAACAACACCATGCGCATAGCCTTAGACGCCATTGCACCATTGAAACTTAGAAAATCCAAACCAAAAAAGCACCTCAACCAATGGTTCTCCAGCCATCTTAAAACCCTTAGATTGGAAAAGAGTAAACTGGAACAAGTCTGGAGACAATCTCCGACTGACCACAACAAACTATTGCTTAACAAAATAACGGCCAACTATAAAAAAGAAATCATAGCGGCCAAACAAGAATCCTATAACCTGAGAATCTCCCAATCCAACTCCAGCTCCAGAGAATTATTTACTATCCTGAAAGAATTGGAAACCCCGGTAACAATCCCAGATACTTGCGTTAAAAACAAACAATGGTGCACCAGTGTCCAAAATGCACTAAACAACAAAGTCACTGGCCTTCAAACAAAAATTAAAAATAAGAAAGACTCCCTCACCAATCTTACCAACCCCATCAACGCCCACTCGAGCCCTCCACCCTCACACCACACACCTAACTCTGCTTGCTTCAGCTTTTCCAAAGTCTCTTCCCTCGAAGTAGAAAAAATAATTCTTGGCCTTAAACCCTCCAACTGCAAAGGTGACCTCTGCCCCCCACAAATCATTAAAGACGCGGCACGAGACCTCTCGCCATTCATCACCAGACTCATCAATGCCTCTTTTTCCTCAGGAACAGTCCCCAGTAACCTTAAAGAGTCCTGGGTCCTCCCTCTCCTCAAAAAACCCTCCCTTGACCCGTCCATCCCAACCAACTACAGACCGATTAGCACCGTCCCATTCCTGCTCAAGATACTAGACAAGACAGCATACCAACAAATTCAAAAGTATCTTGAAACAAACCTCCTTCTAGGAATAAGACAATCCGGCTTCAGACCCCAACATGGAACTGAAACAGCCCTGATAGATCTGAAAGCCCAAATAGACGACCTTAGAGATAACGGGAAAACTGCATTACTACTCCTGCTAGACCTCTCTGCGGCGTTTGACCTAGTTGACCATAAAATCCTATGTAATCATTTAGACTCAGCTGCCCACTTTTCACAAGAAGCCATCAGTTGGATTGAGTCATTCCTCAACAACAGATCCATGCGAGTCTTCTCCTCCTCTGCCGCCGCCGAACCCATCCCCATTACATGTGGAGTCCCACAGGGCTCGTGCATCTCCCCCACTCTGTACAACGTGTTCACAAAGCCCCTGTTTGATGATCTAGACGGCCTGGGTATCACCTACACTAACTACGCCGATGATACACAGATCCTCATCCCGTTGACGGGAGATTACAACCAGGATTTGGCCTTGGTGAACAGGGTGTATCTCATCATCCAGGCATGGATGGCTTCGCACAGTCTATGCCTGAATGATGACAAAACTGAAATCATCATCCTTGGTTCTACATCCAACCTAACCAAACTCGACCACAATTATGCCAACTTCATCATAGATGGGAACCTAATCAAGGTTTCGAAAGAAGTAAAAACCCTAGGAATATACCTCGACTCCTCCCTAACCTTCCACAAACAGGTTAGCTCGATGGCATCCTCTACGGCCTACACATGTAAGCTCATAAGAGCAGCCAAACCCTTCCTCTCCACCCACAGCTGCACTACACTTGCCAGAGCATTGGTATTATCCAAACTGGACTATTGTAACGCCCTCTACATAGGAGCCACCAAACAAATCACCAACAAAATTCAGACGCTACAAAACAACGCCCTTAGGGCAGCACTCAATATTCCCAGGAGGGAACACATTTCCAATATCAGGAAATCCCATAACTGGCTCAGCACAACAGACAAAATCCTGCTTAAAGTAGCATCGCTCACCCACAAATGCCTGGCAGACAGAATATGCAAACACAGCCCCATCAGACCCACCAGAACCTCCAATGCTAATCTGCTCACCGTCCCCAGGTTTAAACGCACTAAAATGGGTGGCAACAGCTTCCAGGTGAAAGCACCCCAACACTGGAACTCCCTACCACCATCGCTCAGAACTCCCCAACCTTACTCACTTTTTAGACGCAACTACTTCCATTGGTTAAAGAACACGAACCACTAACACCTCTAACACCACACGGCTGCTCTCCGCGTTGCATGCTTTAAGAGAATCTGTAAATTTGTAATACTAAACTTGTATATATTAGTAATTCTTTAAATACATCTACTGCATTATCTCCTGCCAAACTGTACATCGTCACACTGTAATTATGTAATGTAATGTATAATTATGTAATGTAAAGTATAAGCATCCTGTAACCAAGCTTTGAATCACCTTGCTGCTCATGCGCCCTCATACCCTCGGGTCTGGTGCGCAATACAAATGAATAAACTAAACTAAACTAAACTAAACTAAACTAAACTAAACTAATGTTTTCTGTACAGTCTCGCGGGCCACATGAAATGGCTTGGAGGGCTGCATTGTGGCCCACGGGCCGTATGTTGGGAAAACCTTGGTTTAAATACAGACTTGGAATCCGTGCACATGGCACTATATTCAGTTTGAAAGGTTATTTTAGTATGTTTAAATAAGTAGCACTAGTAATACAAAGGTATGACTTGGTAACACTATTGGCTCTTTGTATTCAGTTGACTCCTAGTACTGTGGGGACCAGTTAAGTGGCAGACAATAATACCAAAACTGAAAGGGCAAGGTACAGATTAATGAATTGAGGACAATTTTAACATGTATTAGAATATGTACTTTATGTGAATTTAATCATGAATTTCTCTAACATGAATTTTATCATGAATTTGTTATGGATTTTACGAGTAGATGAAATCACATGCATTTTATTATGAACTTGTAGTGGATTTTATGAGTACATGAACTGATAGGGTATGAATCTGAGTACTTTTTAAATGCACCAGAGTAGGATCTGTAAGTAGCTAAATTATTTGAAGTTTTAACGATGGGGTCTGAAATGGTTCTGATGGTGTATTTTGTACAGGTTCTTTATGAAACAAAACAGATATAATACAATAAAAATATGTTTGTGTATACATTGTGTTCCTTAACTGCATCGGCAGCATTTTGTTCCTAGCTAACCAGGTGGCCCACAGTGCCTGCTGGAAGAATGAGGCGGACCATGAGCCTGGTGAAATGTGAACTCTTCACGCATCAATCGCCTTTTGTGGCTAGAGGTCTTTTCTGTTCCTAAAGCCCTGTGTTAGCATTGAAGCCCGAGGCCATATGCAGATTTGCTGATGGGGTCACTGTGCATCCTCCAAGAGAAGGCACTGTTTTAGTAATTTCAAGAAAGTGTCTTAGCACCTAACAGAAGTGCTCAGAAGGAGCCAAGATTACTGGCCCAGTATAGAGATCTGTGAGATGGAATGTTTGCTTAAGGCACTACATCACAATTACCTAGAAGCATAAGGCCTGAAAACTACTGAAAAAAAATACAATCCCAAGGATCAAAGAAGGTCCCAAATCTACTGGTGGCTGAGAGGACACAAGTGCCCCCATGGAAGTAGTCATGCATGGGGATCCAAGTGCATCTGTAAACAATTGAAACTCTGCTGTTTTTGCTCCTGTCAGACATTTCAGATATTGTATATCTAATGAATGGCATCAAGTTGATGCCAAGCAGGCATTTCCTGAAGCTATTAACAAAACTGAGTTCTATTGCTCCCCGCATGGTGTTTTGGTGTAGAGCACGTGCAACCTGTGGCTTCAGAAGGATGTTGTGAAAAGGCAATGACTTCAATTGATTTGGTCTTAAAGGCTATTAATACATAGTAAAATCTATAAAAAGGCATCTGAAATGCATTTTATAAATAGAAATGTTGCAACAAAGCTATTCCAATCTAGTTTAATCATGGCTTTCTTGCTAGTTTCTCAGAATTTGGCCACAAATAAATGTACATTTATGGTAAACTGAACATTGCCCCATAAAAAGGCTTCTGTTTTGTTGGATCATCTGTCAATTGCTGCAATGTGTGTAATTGGAAGCTCATAGAGCTGGATTCTTGCACATCAAGCCAAGATCCATTTTCACCTTAAAAACAACTGCTCCTTATAATGATGTGGTAAGCATATCTGTAGCCCTTTAAACAATTTCAAAGGGAAATAAATCACCTTTTTAAGCTCTCCACTGTGTTACTTTGCACAGCCATTGGCCTGTCTGAAGACATACCCAAGACAAAAGAATGCCTGCTTCTTTCAATGTTCTCGTAAATACATACTGAATGGAAGCAGAGTGATTTCTGTCTGTTTGTGTAAAAAACATTTTTAACGGAAATCTGGGTGATCTATATAAAACCACCAAAGTCTTGGGATTTGGAGTATTTAATGACTACAGGAGTGTTGATACCTCTGCCACTGGGAAATGGAGATTTCACTAGTTGTAATTGCTGAGTAATTTGTGAAGGACAAAAGAAACTGGCATTATGCAGTATATCTTTAATAGCCACTCGAACAGCAGCAATTCAAAATGAATAATAGTAGAAACTGCAACGCAGCTAAGCCACAAAAGCAGTGCAGAGTAGGAATAGTCTGAGCAAAACAGGGAATTGACTTGCAAAGAACCTAAAGAAAATACAAAGGACAGTGAGACCATTTCTCAATCAGAATGCAAGGAGAAAATGCAACCAGGCTACTGCAATTACAATGAAATAGAAGTTGAAATAACAAACAAAGGACAGAGAGACCATTTCTCAATCACAGTACAAGGAAAACATGCAACCAGGGAACTGAAATTACAAGGAAATAGAAGTTGAAATAATAAACAACGAAAAGATCAAATGTCAAACGGTGAAAATAATTTTTCAAATCAACTGTAGAATAGGCAGGGTGTTTGAAAATTCAAAAGAAGCAGCAAGCTGAAGTAGTTTCTTCTCACAATTAAAATGGGGTGGGGAGAGGTGGAGTCCAGGCACATTCCAAGTGCAAGGAAAAAACATTTGGATAAACAAGGAACTAAAGACAAGCTAAAAAAACAGACAATGGGAAATCAACATAAAAACAGAAGGCAAACAAAATGTTGGAACTAAAATCAAAATAAGCATGTAGTTCCAGCAGCATAATTTCCTTGTATGGTGCAGACATGCACTGGCAAACACATGCACAGTGCCACTGATGTTGCAGCACTGAAGGGCACAAAAGGAGGATTGGGGGTCTGCAACAGTAGCCTTCCATCTTATAACGGCAAAGAAAAAGAAGCAGAGCAACATCCTGTAAAGTAATAAAACAGGTTGGAAGGGAGGAGCCCATGCATACTTCAATTACAAGGAAAGAAAAATATGGTAGAAACAGGACCAAAAATTCCAAATACAGGGAAATAAATACAAGTTAAAAACAAACGGTGAGACATTGACATAATTAGGATATGGAAAATCAAACAGAAAACAGCAATAAATCTGCTGCCTGAAGAGTTTCATTGTGTACAAAAGAATTATGGAACAGGAGGAAAATGGAGTCCAGGCAACCTCCAAGTAAAAGGAACAAAATAAGAGAGTACACATAAAAGGAAACAAAAAAGTAAAATAGAATATGAAAAATGAGAACCAAACTCAAATGTTTTTAATAAAGAATACAGTTACAGCATTTGCTTCATTATATGGGCACATAAAGGGCAGATCAGACACCTCAAGGCAGAAACTGCAACATTGTTCACTAGTCCACCATCTTAGAATGACACAGGCTGCAAGCCAAAAGCAGAAAAATAGAGCGTCATAAAACAAACATAAAGTAGAGAGAGCAGTTCATAAAAACGACCAAGTCTTAAGAAACAAACATTACTGAGGAACTGGAGTTGCCATTATCAAATACAAGTACAAATGCAGGCAAAATAACAGATAGGAAATGTAAATAAATTAACTAGAAGAACAAACCAATGAAAAAAAGCAAATTGAAAACCTAGGAACTGAACAAATTTAAAGTTGGAAAGAATAAAAATAACGATGCTGCATTGTCGAAAGCACATCAGCGGCACAAAAAAGATCTATGAGGATGTCAAAAAAACATGACTACCGAAAAGAAAGGGAACTTTGAGAATTCTCAGCTGACTACCACATTAGAATGGAAAATAATTTTGCAAAAGAGCAAACATAAATTATACATGTTGGGGAATAAGGAGTCCAGACAACATGGGGTCCTCTGCTTTATGATTTGAAACCCTGGAGCACCTCTAGGTCTTCATGGCCCAGGACAGCTCAGTCAGAGTTAGGCCTATGGTATCAGAGGCTTCTAAAATAAATAATAACCTGTGCTGAATGTCAGAAGTGGCTGGAGACAACTATGGAAGCACGATAAAAACCAAAGATTAACTACATGTTGTAAAAGTAGGAGTAGGAGTGAGGTCCTTTTACACACTCAGGGACTTGGGATTAAAGAGAAATAAATCCTCATTTAGCAAAAACTAGAAAAGGCAAAATAGAAAAGTACTTAGTTGTCTCAAGATCCGCAGCCATAGAGGGATATTCTGGCCACAAATGTGTTTGTCCGGTTTAAGACTTTGAGGGAATGTGCTCTTTGTGACATGAAGCCATTGGATACTGCTTAATGCCAGTCTGATTTACTCACATAATTATCTGATTAGTGCTAGTCCCTTTTCCTTAAAATCCACACTTGTACAATAGGGAATCGAATACCATAAAAATAGATTATCCTGGGCCTCTGCATAATGAATTGGCTTTAGCTCAGTGTTGTGGTCACATTGAACATTCAATCTTCCTCTTCAATGATTGAAATTCATGCTTTCATACAGGGCTGACATTTAAACAATGTGCTATATCAGTACATTTGAATATCCTACACGTTTTAGGAAAGTATTGTTTTGGGCTTGGGATTTTGCAGCTAAGAATTGTGAATGGGTCAGGATTTGCCATCAGGGCCAAGAGGAGACGAATGCCCTCACAGGAAGAAGTTACCATGTAAATAGTCCAATAGTCCATTAGATGATCTAGGATTTCAGAGCACGCTTATTTCGCAGTGAAGGGTTAATTGTTTTTTTTTAAAGAATCATAAGAACTCACAAGGCAAGATTTGTGAAATATCCAAATATTTTTGTCAGCCCCTGTTTGTATCAGGGAAATGCATAACATATTACAATTGTACCCTTAAATCTTGCCAACTAAACACGCTCAATCCACTACCAATAGCGATATATTCAGAGTTATGAAAAGTATGAGGTTTCCGTGGGAAAGCTTTAGCCCTTCCATCGCCATCTAAATGTCACAGCAAATCTTGATTGGCACAAAGATGGAGTCCTTGGTCCTGTCACTTCGAAAGTGGAACTGCAGTTAAGCCCAACCACCACGACAAGGTAACTCCCGAGGTTGGGAAAAACCAAAGTACACATTTTAGTTTAAAACAGGGTTACTTTATTTAATTCATGTTTAACATTCCAAATTCGTTTGTATACATGACCGTGCCAACAAAGACAAGCTCCTTACCTTAAATGAAGTTTAGTTCTGATTCACCACTTTAAAGATACTTATGTTTACTGGTCAACACAGCTCCTAAATGAAAGGCATATTCTGTCATTGCAGCCCTTCTATTGATGAATTGAAGTGCTCTTCTTGGTTGGCACCAATTACTGACTGCTGTTTGTTTTAATGTTTCTGTTTGGCAGTGTTACAAAGGCTAATTTACAATATTCCCATATCAAATTTATATTCTGTGATGGCTGTAGTGTTTACAACTCAACACAAATTCTATTTTCAGTTGTATTCTTGATACGCCTCTTGGGCAGACGAAGCAAAAAAGTATCAGGGTTTTATAATTTGGCTCTTTAGAAACATAGGGCCTCAGTACGGGTCTGCCAATGGGTCTGCCAATAAGGGTTACCAGCAGACTCACCCAACTGTTACCGGTGCCCGATATCCTGGTTTCACTGGAATTTTACAGGTGCCAACAACGGTGGTAAGTTCCCATTCCATGTAGTCCAATAGACTGTTTTTTAACAATGCCAGTACTTCAGTGATTACTCTGCCAGTAGGGGCCTGAACTACTGGTAGACAGGGAGTATGCTAGTCTGGGAAAAATGCCTGAGCCAAAAGTACCAGACATTTTACCAGCATTTTTCGCAGACCGGTTTACTCCTAATGAGACCTATAGTCTTCAATACTTCCATCTTTTTCTGGGTCAGGGGCTTCTCTCTGATTGATGCACACACTTTACAGTCTCTGGGATTTGAATACAGTCCAGAGACCTCCTTTCTTGGCCATGGTCTGTCTTTGCTAATACAGACACTATCAGGTTACCATATTGGTCCTCCTATATACTGCTACCAGGTAACCCCATGTCAGTACTTTCCTCCCATTTCTCCTCCCTCCAGTTCTCTTCTGCCTCTTCCTTCCTGCTCTTAACTATTAGATCAAGGGCGTCTCTCGCCCGGGCGTCCTAAGCGAAGGGCAGATGAAGAAAAGGGGAATTCCTGTTTGGACCTGGAGGACCCAGGGAGCACCATGACCGTTTTGGCTGCCTATTCAGGGTGCGTTTAGATTGTAGACCACCTTCAAAGAAGTGTGCGTTGGGAAACTGAACATTCTGACAAACTGAGCTATGTGGCTGCTATAAAGAGTGTGCAATGGCAGTCAGACAGGAACACAGCATCTGCCCCTTTGCTACATCTACCACCAGTACCATCTAGACCATGAAATACTATTTCAGTGGACCTCATAGTGTACCTTCCCCATGTAAGGGACATTCAGTTATACTGGTCACAATTAATTAAGGCTAGTGCTTTCATTCCAGACAAGGGGATGGATAGTTTGCAAATTCTGGTGTAACTATTCTTTCAGCATGTGGTAATGTATACATAACTTTCAGAGTATCTAAAGGGCCATAGCTTGCCTTGTTTTTTTGGACAGGTTTTCAGCAGATTAGGGATTCAGATGTCATTGTCCTACCACCATGCTGGAAAAATTGTCAGATGGAACTATTGAACTAAGAATTAAAGAAGCACATACATTGCTAATGGAAGGTATGGTGGTTTTAATCTGTGTTGAAGTTTACATCCACAATAAAAGCTAAAAAGACTCCATAAAGATAACCCATTTCACTGCAATGTGGGTTACTACCCCTATTTTCTAAGAGAAATCAGTACTGAGGAGATTGGAAATGTTGATGCCGAAGTCCATCTGTTGCCCACAAAAGATAGTGTACATTATGCTATTCAGGGCTTGCAGAAAAGAAAGGTGTGCAAAATGGTGGCTGATCTGGAAAGGAGGATTGCACACACTGAGGTATAATATCACACAAGGTTTTCTACAAACGCTTGAGATTGTGTTGACTAAGTTCTCTCCTTCTTTTATTGGGCCATTATCCATTTAGAAAATTGTGAATCCAATGCAGTTGGATTGACACTCCCCTGTAATCATACAATATCCAAGAGGTTTTTCCATGTATGTAGGTATGGGATTCATAAATCAAAATTCCACTGTACATAAGGAACACAGTCATGGGGTTATCAGCAGGGTTCAGGGATAGAGGAGGAGCTGAGATGAGTAGGAGGGTCAGGGGATGAGTCAAGCTCCAGAGGGGAAAAACTATGTATGCAATGTTAGTTTAGTGAAACCTGTTCATGCAGGAACAAAGTTTACTTACGCCAACACTACCCTTTGCAGTGGGTTATGAAGGAGTTTGTGGTTGAAGTGATACTAAAGTCTGGGATAGTGCAAGGGAGTTAAAAAACCTGGGGTGTACTCGATTGGCACACTGATGCAACTATATCAGTCTAAGATCACTTTGTTGGTACTGTACCCTGCTGAAGTCTGGGCGCCCTCCATGCTGGAAGAGCTGGGCAAATTGGAAAGAAGCCTGCTAAAAAGTTTATTGTGTCTTCCATCGCGCACATTGATCGAGATGGTCCATTTGGAATTTCACATCTCCCCCTTATCATCTGGGGTAATAATGTAATAATGTGATCTTCAATGACTTTGTGGAAACTCAACAAAGCACCTGCAGATAACCTATTGGCTCTGACAGCTGATCCCCTTTCTTCACGTACAACCTTGATAAAAACTAGCAAAGTGGGAAGAATTTACAATCTGGCTAAGAAGTGGTTAACATGGTCAGCAGAGCATACATTACATATGCCTCTTCCACTATTTAAAAAGCCCATCAAGAGCACACTAGCAAGGCATGACCTGGCACAAGCCATGGTAAATCTGTACACAAAAAAACACTGCTAAAGAATTTGTAATGTTTATATCCATCAGAGGGGAAACGCCCACTTATGTTGACCAATTCATTGGAAATTACTTAATATGGCAATACCTGCATCTAAAATTCAATACGGCCACAACTGGGGAAATTCAGGGTGCCTAGCATCAGTCTTCTAGGGCTAATAGGGACTGTCAACTATGTGGGACATATGAACTTGAAATGGTCAGACATGTGCTCTGTGAATGCAGTTCTCTGAAGGGTGGAAGTGAGGCGTGCATCTGGGATGGTGGATGGCATTTCGGGAAACACATTGTTGAGTGAATTTATGAGTGGTAACAACCACGCTTGCATTATTTATTTAACCTTGTTATGCAGAAAAGTAGAGAAGATGTTTTAAATGTTAATGTGACAGACACACTGCTTTTTGTGGAAATGCATGTGGAAATGTACATAATTTTCTATTGTGTAAAGTTGAAAAAACAATCAAAAAATAAAATAACTAGAAAAGGAAATATGGATTGAAGGGTATGTTATTGGCTGCTTGCTGGTAATCTGCTTGATCGGGATTTCACTCATAGTTTTGATTCCCATAATCTATCAATATCCAACCATGGGCCAGGACCTTGAAGGAGAAGATGTGATGTTGAGGGAGGTGGCTAGCACCTTGAGTTTTCCATTGTATGGGGTTAGTTTTGGGCATAAGCAAGTTAGGTAGACCCAGTTGTTAGGGTCATAATGGCAGGGTGGGCGGGTTTATTGTCATCTGGCCCATGTTCTTGCCCCTGCTTTTATCAATTTAACACTACATTATTTGTTGTGGTTTTTACCTTGTAGTCCAACTTCACAGAATGTAATTGATATGTCTGTTTATGCATTGTGTTCCTTAACTGCATGGGCAGCATTTTGCTCCTAGCTAACAAAGTGGCCCACACTGCCTGCTGGAAGAATGAGGCGGCGCTTGAGCCTGGTGTAATGTGAACTCTTCAGGCACTGTCAATCGCCTTATGAGAGAAGTTCTCACATTGAGAAGATAGGGGCAACCTCTATTGTCGCACATATACTGGTTCCCTACCATGTCCCTCTGGTAATGTGGCAACATGCAAATCTGTTAACCCACAATCATATGCATCTTTGGCAAAAACCTCTTTGAATTCCATATATATTTTTCTCAATTGGTATATGTTTCTTCTTCATTTGCGCATGCATCTGCAACCTGAATCTGCTCTTCTACCATTTTAGAGAACTCTGGGAAGTCCTTAAATGGAGAACCTCAGTACTTTCCTCTAACCATGTGGCTGTGTCCTGTTGGAGAGTCAACACATTTAAATATTTTGGAACATTGACTTCCATTTCATATGCTGCTTTTCTGTTTTGGCGTCATTTAACTCGAATAGGATGCAATCATCTTGATAACAGCACACTATTTCACTTGACTCCTAAGGATACATAGGTGGTCATTACGACCTTGGAGGTAACCATGCCGCAATTTGCGGCATGGCTACCTCCATTCCGGGTACCGGGTTCCCTGAATGGGGAAGTACCGGGCCATTCCAACCTTGGAGGGCCCAGTATTTCCCCATTCAGGGAACCCGGACCCAGTCCATCCCCATTCCCATTTGAGCCCCCATAGAGCTCAATGGGAATGGGGAGGGTGCTAACAACGGTTGTAGCATCCTGGTCTGCTACCGGGACCCGCTAAGGGTGCCTGGTTTTACCAGGTGCCCTTTGCGGGTCCCGCAAGCAGACTCGTAATAGGGTGGTAAGGGGTTGACAGCTCCGACACCTTTACCGGCGCTGATAACCCCTTACCGCCAACCTCAGAATGAGGCGGATAGACTGAACTTTGAAGATCCCTTTAGGTTGAGATTCCGAGAATTCTGGAAACTCACCCTGCGCAGTCACACATCTTCCAGGGATGTTCCCAATCACTGAATTACTGAAATCTGCAGTATAATAAGATTTTTGTATTGCCATTTCTATCATTGAATTCCCTTCTAAATGAATGTCATGGCATCCTTTAGTCCACCAGAATTGTAATGGATCCATCCCCAATCTCTATCAGTGGTATATGTTTGCATTCTAGCCCTTGCTGCCTCGTGGATTTATTTAGGCATGCAAACACATCAGAATCTTTTAAAATGCTATTACACCTTTTCTGGTGAATGCAGGAATGGTAACATCCTTTCTCACCTGCAATTCAACGGCATATGGTGCCATCTGTGCGCAATGATAAGCTTGTCTTTTGTCCTCAAATTCAGGTGCAGGCCCCTCCTTATTTGGACCATACTTTTTGACTTAGGAATTCTAACACCATACACATTCTGTGCATGATGTCATTTCCTAAATAAAATGCATTTTGTGTCCCACTTATGATCCACACATTGTCAAAGGTACTCTTAGGAACAATTGTACTCTTTAACATGCATCTACCTACAATCCTTTGCCCTGACTCCAGATCATCCAAACCAAAGATGTGTTGGTTCTTTATTCTGCATTTTGGGATCTCCTCCCTGTCAATGATCTGCTGGAGTACTTTCTCATTAATGAAACTTCTTTCATGTTCGAGTACTAAAGTGGCTTCTATTATTTCAGAATGTCCATTTACACGGATAGGGATCCATGGCTGCCCATCTCCCATGTGTATGGTTCTCATTTATACTTGCCTGTGGAAGACAAGCATCCTAAAGATTTCAGGGAGCACCATGACTCTTTTGGCTGGCTATTCAGGGTGTCTTTAGATTGTAGACGACCTTGAAAGAAGTGTGCATGGGGAAACTATGCATTCTGACATAGTGAGCTATGTGGCTCGTATGAGGTGTGTGCTAGGACAGTCAGACAGAATCACACCATCTGCCTATTTGCTACATCTACCACCAGTACCATCTAGACCATGAACTACTATTTCAGTGGACCTCATAGTAGTCCTTCCCCATGATAAGGGACATTCAGTTATTCTGGTCACAATTAATTAAGGCTAGTGCTTTCATTCCAGACAAGGAAAGGGCTAGTTTGCCAATTCTAGCGCAACTATTCTTTCAGCATGTGGTATTGTCTACATAACTTTAAGACTGTCACAGGGGACTTTAACTTGTCTTGGTTTTGGGCAGGTTTTCTGCAGGACATTTGGGATTCAGGTGTCATTGTCCTGTCATCATGGGCACTAGTCTCAGGAGGATAGCTCAGGGGCAACGCACTCATCTTGGAAGCAAGATGATTCAGAGCGACACAAGTTTGATCCCCGGGTCCGTGCTTAGAAACCTCTGGGTATTAAGCGTGTTATAAACAACCAATTATAAGGATAACTTTAAGATTGTCAGAGGGGACCATAACTTGCCTCATTTTTTGGGCAGGTTTTCAGCAGGAGATTATGGATTCAGGTGTCATTGTCTTGTCATCATGCTGGAAACATGGTCAGATGGAACTAGTGAACTAAGAATTGAAGAGGCACATAGATTGCTAATTGAAGGTAGGGTGGATTTACACTGGGTGGAAGATTGAATCGACAATAAAAGCAAACAATACTTCATAAAAAATATCCCATTCCAGTGCAATGTGGTTTATTACCCCTATTTTCTAAGACAAATCAGCACTGAGGAGTTTGAAAATGTTGATGTCGAAGTCCATCTGAGGCACACAAATGAAATTTGACAATGTGCTATTCAGGGCTTTCAGAAAAGAGTGTGCAGAATGGTGGCTGATCTGAAAAGGAGGATAGCACACAATGAGGTGTACTATCACATGTGGTTATCCAACAATGCTTGAGATTGCATTGACTCAGTTCTCTCCTTGTTTCATTGGGCCATTATCCATTTAGAAGATTGTGAATTCAATCCAGTTGTAATAACTCTCTCCCAGAGTCATAAGATCCAAGAGGTTTTTCCATTTATGTAGGTACGGTATTCAGAAAGCTACAGTACAATGCACATAAGGAATGCACCCATGGGGATATAAGCGTGGTGCAGGAGTTTCAGAGAAAAGTGGTGCACCAAAGTGGGAACACTATGTATGTAATGTTAATGTTAGTGTAGTGAGAACTGTTCATGCAGGAACAAAGTCACTTATACCACCGATACCCATTGCAGGGGGTGATCAAGTAGTTTGTGGTTGAAATGATCCTAAAGTCTGGGATAGTGCAAGGTAAATTACAAAACCTCATCAATTGAAACGCCTATGGATTGAAGGGTATGTATTGGATGCTTGAAGTAATCTGCTTGCTCCTGATTTCACACATAGTTTTGATTCCGATAATCTATCAATAGCCGACCATGGGCCAGGACCTTGAAGTAGAAGATGTGATGTCGAGTGAGGCGGCCAGCACCTTCAGTTTTCCATGGTATGGGGTCATTTTGGACATGCGTGAGTTAGGTGGACCCAGTTGATAACTCATACTTGCGGGGTGGGAGGGTTTTTTATCATCTGGCCCCTGCTTTTATCAAATTAACACCCCACCATGTGTTTTGGTTTTTAACTTGTAGTCAGATTTCACAGAATGTAATTTATATGTTTATGAATGCATTGATGCATTGATTGATATTTTATTTCTATCGCTCTCGTATACAAGTGTTTCAGAGCACGATAAGGCAAGGGAGGGGAACAGGGGAGAACAAAACAGCGATCTTACTAGGCCCAGTGACATTGGGAACGCGCAAGTGCATGGGAGAGTGGGAGGGGTGGGAGGGGAAAAGTGCATGGAAGGGGGAGAGGTGAAAAGTGCGAAGCAGAGGAGAAACAGATAAATAACAATAAATAAATAATAAAGGCAACAAACAGTGGTAATGCAGCCAGCAATTTGCAAGTGCTAGGTTTAAGGCAGCAGACAGGATAGGTCTGATAAGTGCAGGAAGAAAAAGGGGGGGCTGTATGGGTACAGATACAGTCCCCAGTGCAAGGGGTGGCCCGGAGGCAGTGCGGGAAGGTGGCAGGATGAGCAGGTACCTGGGCCCTAAAGACAGAGGGTGGCCAGGTGCACGGTGCCAAGAGAGAACAGATCAGCAGGGGAGAGGGGGAGCGAAGGCAGAAGAAAAGAGGAAGGTCTTGAGGTGCTTCCGGAACCGGAGATGGTTCTCCTCACGTTTTAGAGTGGCAGGGAGGCTGTTCCAGAGGGTGGCCCCAGCCGGAGACAGAGATCTACCCCCAGCTCGTTTCTTAGAAAAACGACTGACCCTGAGTGAGTTGGAGGTAGAGCAGCGAAGAGCTCGAGAGGGGAGGTATTTGCGGAGGGATAGGTGAAAGTATTTTGGACCCAGCCCCAGAAAGCCTTGTGGACAATGCAGAGGGTTTTGAATTTAATCCTTGCATCCACTGGGAGCCAGTGGAGAGATTTCAGAGCTGGAGAGATACGATCCCAGGGCTTGAGGCCAAGGACAAGTCTCGCAGTCCTGTTCTGGATTAGTTGCAGAGGGCAGAGAGTAGAGGCAGGTAGATTTAGATAGAGGCTGTTACAATAGTCCAAGCTAGAGAGAACCAGAGCTTGAGATACCATGAGATTCTGTGGGAAGGAGAGGAAAGGCAGAGTACCTCTGAGGAGGTGCAGTCGGAAATTTGACTTTTTAGAGACCTCAGAGATGTGGGAGGAGAAGGAAAGGGTGGAGTCAAAGATGACCCCGAGGTTCTTAGCCTCGCAGGTGGGGGTAGGAGGAGGGGCAAGGGAGGCCGCCCAGAGAGTGAGGGGAAAGGATGGTGAAGGTGTGCCGATGAGGAGGATCTCTGTCTTGCTGGCATTCAGACAAAGATCATTGGCGGCACACCAATCTTAAATGGCAGTTAGGCAATCAGAGATGAGAGAGGGAGAGGAGGTGGCAGAGGGCAGCCTGAAAATGAGTTGAGTGTCGTCATCGTAGCACTGGAAATTTGAGCAGAAAATGGCAATGCAGTGGGCGAGAGTTGCCAGGTATTGGTTGAAAAGCCAGGGCGAGAGGTTAGACCCCTGGGGAACACCACAGGTAGAGAGGAACATAAATGAAAGGAAGGACCCAAGTTGGACCTGGGAGGGTCGATCTGAGAGGAAAGAGGTCAGCCAGGCCAGAGCCTAATCATTGATACCCAGGTTTTCATAGAGACGGTTGAGTGGGATGGTATGGTTGACCGTGTTGAAGGCAGAAGAGAGATCGAGGAGGATGAGGACAGAGGAAATGTTAGAGTCAAGGTTGGTGAGCAGATCTTCACAGATGTTTAGGAGAGCAGTTTCCGTGCTTCTGGCAGCTCTGAAGCCAGACTGGTGGTCATGGAGACAGCCAACAGAATTGGAATGAAGGTTAAGCTGAGAGATGGCCAACTTTTCCAGGAGTTTGCCAAGAAAGGGAGCAATGGAAATTGGGCAATAGTTAGCTGGACAAGAAGGATCAGCTGTGGGTTTCTTGAGAAGAGGATGCACAAAAGAGTGCTTCAGAGGGGAGGGGAAGGATCCAGAGGCAAAGGAGTGGTTGCAAAAATCAGCAAGGGCTGGAGCGAGGGTGTCAATGTGGTCCTTGATGGTTTTAGAGGAACAGGGATGAACCTGTTTTGAAGAGGCTTTCATAGATCGGACTTGTCTAGCAACCCCGTCAGTGGTGAAAAGAGGAAAGGACGAGAAGGATGGTAGCAGGGTGGCTAAGGAGGGTCAGCAAGCACAGATGGAGAGGGAAGAGGAGGAGTGTGGGTGGAGAGGGTGGACAGGATGTCTTGGGTTTTTTAAATGAAATGAGAGGCAAGGGCATTGCAAAGAGCCTGGGAGGCAACAGGAGAGGTAGGGACTGCAGCAGGGTGAGCCAGCTCCTTGCAGATTTTAAAGAGTTCAGTCGAGTTGTTAGATTCCGCAGAGACACGAGCTTGAATATGGACTCTCATTGTGTTCCTTAACTGCATGGCAGCATTTTGCTCCAAGCTAACAAGGTGGCCCACAGTGCCCGCTGGGACAATGAGCCGGAAAATGAGCCTGGTGTAATGCGAACTCTTCAGGCATCAATCGCCTTATGACAGAAGTCCTCACATTGAGCAGATATCCCACTCTGTTCCTCCACAGGAGTTGAATTACAAGACTAGAATTCTTTGGTGGCTAGATGTATTTTCCGTTCCTAAAGCCCTGTGTTAGCATGGAATCCCAAGGCCATATGCAGAGTTTCTGGTGGGGTCACTGGGCATCTTCCAACTGAAGGCACTGTCGTAGTAATTTCAAGTAAGCGTCTCAGCACCTAACAGAAGTGCTCAGAAGCAGAGATTACTGACCCAGTTTACAGATCTGTGAGATTGAATGTGTGCTTAAGGCACAATCTCACAATTACCCAGAAGCATAAGACCAGACATCTACTGAAAGAACAGAATCCCAAGGATCTAAGTCCCAAATCTACTGGTGGCTGAGAGGACAAACGTGCCCCTATCGAAGTTCTCTTGCATGGGCGCCCAAGTGCCTCTGTAAACAATTGAAACTCTGCTGTTTTTGATCCTGTCAGACATTTCAGATATTGCATATCTAATGAATGACATCAAATTGATCCTAAGCAGGCATTTCTTGAAGCTATTAACAAAGCTGAGTTCTATTGCTCCCCGCATGGTGCTTTGGTATAGAGCACGCTCAATCAGTGGCTTCAGAAGGATGTTGTGAAAAGGCAATGACTTCAATCGATTTGGTCTTAAAGGCTAGTAATACGTAATATCATCTATAAAAATGCATCTGAAATGCATTTTATAAATAGAAATGTTGCAAAGCTATTCCAATCCACTTTAACCATTGCTTGCTTGCTAGTTTCTGAGAATTTGGCCACAAATAGATGTACATTTTATGGCAAACTGAAAATTGCCCTATAAAATGGCTGCTATTTGATTGGCTCATCTATCAATTGCTGCAATGTTTGGGATGGGAAAGTTCATAGAGCTGGATTATTGCACATCAAGCCAAGATCCATGTTCACCTTAGACCTTTAAACAATGTCAAAGGGTAATACACCACCTTTTTATCCTCTCCACTGTGTTACTTTGCACAGCCATTGGCCTCTAATGCTTAATTGATACTCTGAAGACATACCCAAGTCATAGACATTTCTGCTTTCCATTTCCTCACACATACAGTAGAGTGATTTCTGTCTGTATGTGTAAAAATCATTTTAAGCAGAAATCTGGGCGAGCTATATAAAACCACCAAAGTCTTGGGATTTGGTGGAGTATTTAATGACTAGAGGAGTGGCATTACTTCTGGAACTGGAAAATAGAGATTTCACTAGCTGTAACGCCTGAGTAATTTGTGAAGGACAACAGAAGCTGGCATTATGCAGTATATCTTTAAATGCCACTCCAACATCAGCAATTCAAATTGAATAAAAGTGGAAACTGCAACGCAGCTAAGCCGCAAGACCAGTGCAGAATAGGATTAGTCTGAGCAAAACAGGAAATTGACTTTCAAAGAACCTAAAGAAAATACAAAGGACAGTGGGACCATTTCTCAATGCGAGTACAAGGAAAAAATGCAACCAGGCAACTGCAAATACAAGGAAATAGAAGTAATTCCAAACCCACGAAACGATCAAAAGACAAACTGTATAAAAAAACCTTCAAATCAACTGTAGAATAGGCAGGGTGTTTGAACATGAAAATGAAGCAGCCAGCTGAAGTAGTTTCTTCTCAAAATTAAATGGGGTGGGGAGAGGTGGATTCCTGGCACCCTTCAAGTACAAGGAAAAAAACATTTGGGTAAACGAGGGCCCAGGCACTCCCAAATACAAGGAAATAAAGACAACCTAAAATGACGGACAATGGAAAATGAACATATAAAAACTAATAAAGATCAAACATAAGGCAATTGAAATGTAGGAACTAAAATACAAATAAGCATGTCGTTTCAGCTGCTTGATTTCCTTGAATGGTGCAGGCATGCACGGCCAAAACACATGTTTATTGCCATTGATGATGTATCACTGAAGGGCACAAAAGGAGGACTGGGGCTCTGCAACGGCTGAGGCCAAGAAAAAGAAGCAGAGCAACATACTGTAAAGTAATAAAACATGTTGGAAGGGAGGAGTCCTGGCATACTCCAAGTATAAGGAAAGAAAAATATGGTATAAACAGGACCGGGCATTGACAAATACAAGAAAATAAATACAAGTTTAAAAAACAAATGGTGAGAAATTGAAGTAATTTGGATATGGAAAATCAAATGGAAAACGACAATGAAGCAGCTGGCTGCAGAATTTCATTGTGCCAAAAAAGTGATAGAACAGGAGGAAAATGGAGTCCAGGCATCCTCTATGTACAAGGAACAAAACAAGAGAGTACAAATAAAAGGAAACAAAAAAGGTCAAATAGAATATGAAAAATTACAACCAAACTCAAAGGTTTTTAATAAAGAATCCAGTAGCAGAATTTGCTTCTGTAGTAATGACGCTCATTATATGGGCACATAATGGGCAGATCAGACACCTCAAGGCACAAAAATCAACATTGTTTACTAGACCACCATCTTAGATTGACAAAGGCTGCAAGCCAACAGTAAAAAATAGGGCACTATAAAACAAACATACTGCAGAGAAGTTCCTAAAAATTACTGAGTCTTAGGAAACAAACATTACTAAAGAACTGGAGTTGCCAATATTAAATACAGGTACAAATGCAGGCCAAAAAACAAATAGGAAATGTACATAAATTAACTAGAAGAATAAGCCAATAAAAGAAAAGCAAAATGAAAACCTAGGAACTGAAGAAATGGAAAGTTGGAAAGAATAAACATAGTTATGCTGCAATGTTGAATGCACAGCAGGGGCACACGAAAGATCTATGGGGATGTCAAAAAAACATGACCACCGAAAAACACAAAGGGAACTTTGAGAATTTTCAGCAGCCTGCCATGTTACAATGAAAAAGAATGTCGCAAAAGAGCAAACATAAATTATACATGTTGGGGAATAAGGAGTCCAAACAACATGGGGTCCTCTGCTGTATGATTGGAAACCCTGGAGCACCTCTAGGTCTTTATGACCAGGACAGCTCAGCCAGAGTTAGGCCTATGGTATCAGAGGCTTCTAAAATAAATAACCTGCGCTTAAGGTCAGAAGTGGCTGGAGACAACTATGGAAGCATTATAAGCAGTAAGAAACACGATAAAAACTGAAAATTAACTACATGTAAAAGGAGTGAGGTATTTTTACAAACTAAGGGACTTGGGAAAAAGAGAAATAAATCCTCATTTAGCAAAAACTTGAAAAGGCAAAATAGAAAAGTACTTAGTTGTCTCAAGATCTGCAGCCATAGAGGGATATTCTGGCCACAAATGTGTTTGTCCGTTTTAAAACTTTGAGGGAAAGTGCTCTTTGTGACATGATGCCATTGGATACTGCTTAACGCCAGTCTGATTTACTCACAAAATTATCTGATCAATGCTATTCCCTTTTTCCTTAAAATCAATACTTTTACAATATGGAATCAAATGCCATAAATATAGATTATCCTGGGCCATTGTATAAGGAAATGACTTTAAATCAGTGTTCTGGTAACATTGAACATTCAACCTTCCTCTTCAATGATTGAAATTCATGCTTTCATTCAGGGCTGACATTTAAACAAGCACCTTTATGTGCCATTTCTGTAAATTGGAACATCCTACACATTTTAGGAAAGTATTGTTTTGGGCTTGGGATTTTGCAGCTAAGAATTGTGATAGGGTCAGGATTTGCAATCAGGGCCAAGAGAGGAGGAATACCCTCATAGGAAGAAGTTAGCATGTAAATAGTCCATATGAGGATCTATGATTTCAGACAAGATCACGCTTATAGACATTTCATAGTGAAGGGTCACTAGTTTTTCATATGAATCATAAGAATATACAAGGGAAAAGATTTGTGAAACAGCATAGTATTTTTGTCAGCCCCTGTATTATATCTGGGAAATCCATAACATATTACAATAGGACCCTTACATCTTGCCAGCTAAGCATGCTCAATCCACTACCAATAGCAACATATTGAGAGTTATGAAAGGCATGAGATTTCCATGGGAAAGCGTCAGACCTTCCATCACCATCAAACGGTCACTGCAAATCCTCTGATCGTTACAAAGAGGGAGTTTTTGGTCCTGCCGCTTCAAAAGTGAAACCACAGTTAAGCCCAACCACCACGACAAGGTAACTCCCGAGGTTGGAAAAACCACACTACACATTTTAGTTTAAAACAGGGTTCCTTTATTTAATTTAAGTTTGACATTCCAAATACATTTGCATACATGCGCATGCTAACAAAGACCAGCTACTTACCTTAAATGAAGTTTAGTTCTGATTCACCATTTTACAGACACTTATGTTTATTGGTCAACGCAGAACTTAAATGAAAGGCAAATTCTGTCATTGCAGCCCTTCTATTGCTGAATTGATTTGGTATTCTGGGTTGGCACCAATTACTGACTGCTGTTTGTTTTTAATGCTTCTGATTGGCAGTGTTACACAGGCTACTTTACAATATTCCCATCTCAAATGTATTTCATGTGATGGCTGTAGTGTTTAGAGACAACTCTAAATGAATTCTATTTTCAGTTTCATTCTTGAGACGGCAGTGGTGAAGACTGAGCACAAAGCATCAGGGTTTTATAATTTTGATGTCTAGGAACATAAGACATCATTATGGGTCTGCCGATAAGGTTTACCGGCAATCTCACCTTAGCGTTACCGGTGGCCGACATCCTGGTGTTACTGAGAAATTATGGGTGCCGGCAACAGCGGTAAGTTCCGATTCCATGGAGTAGTACTCCATGGGACGTGATTTACTGAAGCACCAGCACCGTTTTTAATGGTGCCGGTACTTAAATGATTACTCTGACGGTAGGGGCCTCCACTCCTTGCAGGTCGTGCCGGCCGGTAGTTCACTGCCCCTCCCGGCAGACTTGAGAGTTTGCTGGTCTGAGAATAATGCCATATCCAGTAGTACCAGACATTTTACTGGCATTTTTCCCAGACCGACTTACTCCTAATGAGGCCTATAGCCTTCAATACTTCCATCTTTCTGCGTCAGGGGCTCTCTCTGATTGATCCACACAATTACAGTCCTGAGACCTCTGTAGTATAATTTATAGTGCTTCGAAGTATAGCGCCTTGAGGTTTATAGCACCTCACTGAATGTGATAGCATTCTGTCGCCAGCAATAATGTGGCACACACATATAGTCATCTTTATGTTGCCAGTATAACAGGTGAATATATGGCTGGGGGCATGCAAGGTTTGGAATTCATAATGCAGCCAAAACCCAATATAAATCTACAGAGAGTAAATGTGCATCATTTTTTTCTTTCTACACAGAGTAAAAGTGCATCATTTTTTTTTCTTTTTCTGGATTCCCTCATGCATAGAGGACTACATTATTGAATATTATTTATATAACTGACTGATTTAATTAACAAGTACTAATCAATAATGCTAACTCATTAACATTATAATGTAGTCCCATGTACAAAATGAGGTGAAAATACATATTTTGAAATTCGTTTTAAATATGCACTGGATTTTTCTCTCCTCTTTTCTCTTGCTGTGTTGAATGCAGAAAGCAGGAAGGCAGCAGGAAATCGAAAAAAGATACAGTTATTATAATCTGAAGCTACCATTGTTTGGGACAGGAGGGTGCTAACAGAATACATTTTCTGCTAATATGATTGGAAGGAAGTATATCTGCAGATATGCCACGTAGGCAGAATGGGATGGGACAGAATTATGCTGTGGAAAGAATGACAGAGGGAAAATCAGATCGCTTTTGCTGGGCTCCAGAGACGGATGATCTTGGTGTCTTAACATTGGCTTGAGAACCCTATGTTCTCGCCACACACACTTTAGACACTGAGATTACGAAGGCAACCCCTCCTGACCAGGCCGCTCTTCTGAGGGAAATCGCCTGGGGGAGAAAACCACAAATCTTTTGGTAAGCAGCCAAGTTCAAGTGAGGTTATTTTTTTTATGCGATTGCTTGGCGAATGTGTTCTAAAAAATGCTAGGCAGTTAGGATAGCAAAGCAAAAGAAATCCCATGCATTTAATTTATCATATGATAATGTTGCAAAGTGAATGTTGCTCTGTATTTGAATTGTTTCTTTTCTTGTTTTTTATTACAGAGAACAACACGCTGTGATTGGTAAGATGTTATTTTGAATTGCAATTGTTTCTAATACACACAATATAAAAGCAGAACGTGTATAGAGTTTTGTTTTTCTCTCTGCTTGGTGCCTTTGGAATAATATTTTATGACACGGGGAAGATTCTTTTTTAGGTAGTACATTTGTCATGTTTCCCATGCAGATGGAATAGATAGACTTAGCAGTGATAAATAGTTGTATTCGTGTGTTCACCCAGTGCATGGTGTCTGGCCGAAATCTAATACAAAATATAGATTACTGGGGGTCCATGAACCAGTAATGAATCAGTAGTGAGGCCTATGGAAGTATAGTTCACTGATGTATATAAATCAGTGATAACACCACAGGTTATTGATAATGCTCTATGTGAAATTGTGGTGTTTCTGAATGTAGGTCCAAGGCTCTCTAGATCACAAGAACATTATAAGAATAAGGAAGGTTTTGTGTATGTTGGGGCCATGAATAGAACAGGAAAGTTATGCTCACCACTAGAAATTACCAACAATACGGTATACTACTAAATTATCACATATAGTGTAATAAGACATGGTCACTGAAAGGAGGTAAGGCCAAACCCAATCTAAATGCAAGGATAAGTCATCAACAAATTACCACTCTTCTTTGACGGTAAGAAAATACCGCCAGACCCCAAATCTACACAAAATATTCCACACCTCCTTTCTTGGTCCGGGTCTGTCTTTGCTGATGCAGTAATTATCAGGTTACTACATTGGTCATCCCAGATACTCCTATCGGATAACACCATGTCAGTACCGTTAGGCCGCCTGATAGGGGTCTGCAATCCACAGTGTAGAAACTGCTAGATTCTAGAAGCATCAACATTCCCCTTCTGTGAAGAATTTCATGAAAGTTCTCTAGCTTGGGCTACGCTAGAGGTCCCCTCTGCTATCCTTCTGCGGTCCATTTTCTCTGTACTATGGTCGGCTACCACATTTACTGGCTTAGAGGTATCTGTCTTGCCCTCCTTTATCCTTCCTCCATTTCTCCGCCTGGTTTTCTCCTCCCCAACTTCTCTTCTACTCCTCTTCATTTCTACCTCTACCCTTTTGTCATTTCATTTGCCACTCTTTAGGTGCACTTCATCTCTAACCATGATCTCTTTTTTCTCTTCATCCACGCTAGTTGTTTTTCTTCCTCTTCCTCTGCTTCCTCTCTAGGTATTGAATAGCCTCTCTGTATGCTTTAGGTGTTTCTCCACCACCTCCTCACCTCTCTCTCGCCACATTCACACCCTTGCTTTCCCTTGCACCAGGAGCAGTCAGTTTATTACTGTATTCAGCAACCATTTTTTGTCCAATTAGATGCCTCCACGTTGGCCTTATATGCCGCTTTCTGCATAGGAATCAAGTCAGTTGAATATTGCTGTTTCCTTTTACAAATGTTAACTGGAATAGAGACTAATTATAGCATTTTGGACAAGTAGCTCCGGACCATCGAGGTTGCATTTCAGGAATGGAGAGTATCTTCTAGGAGCTTTGCATCCTCTGCCCATATTTACTGATTACCGTAATTTCCACTTTAAGTATTGAAAGTACAAGGCCCCCAGGCCTGCTGGTAAATTGCCAAACAGAGTCAATAAGGGTATATCCCAGGAGGGAATAAGACAAAGATCAAGTGAGAGTGATATCAAATGCTTTTTATCTAAAGTTAGGGCAAACAGAATCTACTCTGCTCACGCCGTTACATTTCATTTTTATACACATGGTTAGTCGTCAGCAAAGGGGAGGCCTAAGTGGCACATGTTTGATCGGGATTGGTCACTAAGAGGAGGCACCTATGGGTGCTATATGGTCAGCGATGGCATTCGTTCAATATTGACAAGGGGAAGGTTGGGGTATATGGTTACCATGACTAAATTACAAAAAATACATTTCATCTCTTTTGATGGGCTTCAGTGACTAGGTTTCCAAACAACATAACTCTTCGTGAGTCCATGGTGATCAGGGATGGGCTGAGGCCTCCCTTCCAAGGCTTTGGGTCTCACACAACATGATGGCTGGAGCCTTTATAGTTGCACATAACAGGCTACCGTCTCATATACATTTAGCTGGTTTATTATTTAAGTGAAATACACTTGCAACATCTTTTAACTCCATAGAATTTGGGCAGTGTCATAACGCTAGGGCAAGATGAGAGAGAAATTGCTTACCAGCTAATCACAGAATACGGGACGTCGTGAGTGGCTAATGATTATATGAGAGTATCTAATGGCATGCATACAATTACGTTCTGTGTTATCAATAATGAGGTAGCGTTGTGTGAGCTTACGCAGGTCTAGAGTTCATTGCATGTTATGAGATATTTATGTACACATTTCACATTATAAATCAACAGATATTCTACCGTCAATATAACATATTGGTGTGGGAACCTCCAGCAGCACATGAATGTGTATTTGCATTGTTTACTCATTAGCCTTTTCAAGGTATCAACAGATTTGTCTGACCTTACACCCACACTGAAAAGACATCTTTTTGCTTCTTGTAGATTAGGAAGAAAAACACGTTCACTGATTTAAGGGTCTCTTTTGGTTGTTGATTTTGCTCTTAGGTACACAGAGATTAAGTTTCTATGGCCCAGGTCTGTGCGGTGCAAGGCAGGTTTACAGAGACAGATAGCCCTGACCCTCGTCTTCTCCCCCTGAGCTGCCTCTGAATCAATGGAGGGAGTTTGGATGGCAAGTGATACAGTGTGGATTTTGTTGCATTTCTGCTGCCAGCCTTCTCATGGGAACCAGGCAGTTATGTGGACGGCAGAGAGGAGATGGCAGGGGAGGTTTATGCTGGCTGTGCGCTTACCAGAGATGGCTGCAGGCTAGGGTGAAATCTGAATGGCCTCTCGCTTTGGCATCTGTATGTTACAAAATGGAGTCCTGAGTTAACTATACAAGGGTATGCATGGAAATTTGGCAGCACCCATGGATGTATTTGTACGAAAGGGGTGATGGTTCCCAGGGGTGTTCCCGCATGAGTGCCTCATGTCCGGGGCCCTGGACCTGAAGAAACCATGAATGGGCCCACCCGGGAAGCATAGGAATAAGGGAGGGGGTCTTAAGCATCCCCTCCCTCCACTCATTTCCCCCCTTTCGTTACTTAAGTAACGAATAATGCAGCTGTCCCAGCCTTTTACGCTCTTCCTCCTCTGCCACTGCCTCGTCCCATGCAGGGGTCCCTTCTATTGGCATACATGCTCTGCATACTGCTCGGAGGCTGTGTCCCCTTCTAGCATACTCATCAGGGGTGCAGCTCATGTATACACACCCTCTGTCACCTTATAAGCCCACCCACACTTCCTTGTACCAACATAACTCGCGGGGTTGTTTTATAGTTGTGTGCTATAGGCTATCAACTATATGCCCTGTGTTAATATATTGCAATCATTCTATATTTGGGACATGGGGCATCGCCTGTTTGTGCTTCTGCCTCATGTTTTATTTGTGCCACACCATTTACACGTCCCATTGTCACCATCATTAGCGCGCCGTTCGGTACTGCATTTGCACAGCATCAAAGTCTTAATTGACACACACAAAATATTAGGAGTAAAAAGACGATGAGAGGCATAAGGAGTTTCACAGTCATTCCAAGCCATGAGGGCACCCCAGAGAACAGATTGTCGAACCATGCACTGGGTTCTGCTCCTCCTTCGTTCTTCATTCGCTCACCAAGGTCGTGTACTGCAGCTATTACGTGTGAGAGGGAGCCATTCTCGGCGCCTGCAGAAGGTAAATGTGCAACATGTACTCCTGATTTTTCGGCAAACACCTCCATCGATTGCTGTCAATAAATCCAATATGTATCGATTCTGCATCGTCATCAATCGCAAGGCCCGGAGTTCTACTTTGATAACATTGAACCCCTCTTCAGTGTTGTTGGCCAGCTGGATTAGCTCCCACTTTCCACTTGGCATTTGCTCTCGCCTGGATGCTGGGAACAAGGGATGCGAAAAATGTCTCCACTGAGTGGAGCAGCAGGTCGGATGACTTGGAGGAAATGTAGTTGGACGATGTAGTTTGATGACTTTCTCCTCCTCCTGTATGTGCCTGGCACCCCTTCCCCGCTTAAGGCGCCTGCAGGCACCGTCTTGAGTGGGGTTGGGGAAGGTGCATCTTCACTTGCTGCTAGTTTACGCTTCCTGTTAATGTGGCTCTCTGGGATTACCATTTGTGCGGAGTGCAATGTTGCCAGAGAGCATGTTCCCTCTCAGGACTGCAGGAGATGCAGGTAAACCATGCTGCTGCAAACCCAGTATGTGTCCATCAAAGCTGCAGTGCCTTCCTTCATGTCAGGGATTATGAGTGACGTGCTGCAGTTTTCGTTTCTCCCCATGTCCCTTTTCCCTTCTCCATGGAAGCACAGTTCATAAGAAATGTTTTTCTGTAACTTGAAGGGCTTGAAATGGTCACCCATGTGATTATGCTTATGTGTTCAGTCCATGTGGGTGTGCATGTTCTCTGTACCCATAAAAGATTATCCTCGGTGAGGCCCCAGAGTGCTTCCGCCTTGCACAGGATCTCCTCCTTCTGCCACTTATAGTCCGCATGCAACGTGCCTTTTATCACCGAAAAAGGTTCCTTTATGCAGATTACTCCTTGTGGCTGGGAGTAGCATGTGTGTTCATTCTGTAATAGTTCAAAGGAGACTGTATGTGCTTGAAATGTATTTTTGATTCGGCACAGCATAAGATGTACAAGACATTGGGCCTCTGCAACTGGTTTTTCTTGTGGCAATAACACCTTAGGGGTGCCCGAGGCGTGAGGGATGAGGGAGCAGACATAGAAGCTCTCATTATTTGTTTGCTGGGCTGTGTGGCTCATGTCGGCATACCATTTGTTTGTTTGATGGTGGTGTTGCGGGTTATCAACTGTATCTAAGCCAAATTTATATTCTTCCCAACCGTCTATCCCTCCGTCCCTCTGTTTTCTCTTTAATTTTTTCCCTTCAGCACACCACCCTTGTCCCTTTTTCGCAACAGCATGAAAGTTGTCATCACTACTTGGCATCGTTCTGTCTTCATTATCCCCTCCTCCTGTGGTTGGGCGGGGGTGTCTGTCTATTTCTTGTATCGCCACAGTGGTGGGATATGGATGGTTCTGCACCCATGTGAGTTCTGAAGGTGTTTTATCGTTCATTGTATGTATGCTAAAATGAGAATCATTTACCTTTTGGGGTGATGTTGTGTTATGCGCTGCATTGGTACTAATTGTATTCTTCTCCTCATGTTCCGGGGTCCAATGCCCCCATATTAACCTTGCCCCATCCCAAATCAGGTGGGTCCCTTTCTTTATTGTCTCCATGCCCTTGCCCCCCTGGCCAGCATCAATTGAAATATACACTGTGATCCAATACAAGAATAAACCAAATAATACTGAAAAGAACACCACTGTACATAGAAACAATAGACATTCATACGAATAGCTAGGATATGCCTCTCTTCTCCATCTACCCCTATTTACACTACTGCTAGTTGTTGTTGGAGGCTCGTCCATGCTCAGTGATATTCCTAATAAATGAGATACAAGCACTAGTTAATCATGCATGGCATTTTTATACGTTATTCACAATCATAAATTGGCCATTCTGAGTCCAGTCTCTTTATGTCATAACTTTACGCATAACAAAATCACAATTGCATTTTATACTTTTATTGTTCATACCGCATCCGTCCGTCCGTCTCTCCTCCCCACAGCATACATCTGGGGAGGGGAAAGTGAGGGATGTGCACGGTGTGTTTGTGTCATTCTATTACTCAAAGAAAAGAAAGTGTTGATTATGCATCATTATTTTACACTATAATCAAGGCCACAAGTTGTGTAAGGAGGCCATTTTCATTACCCTTTCCTCGTTGCCTGAAAAGAGAAATTGTTAACACACTTGCACATATATTTACATATTTTGTCATCCCTAAGGTTCCCGTATTATTCAATGTGATACCAGTTTCTTAACCCATTCAAGTATTATGTCTGAGTGATACCCTCTCTTACACTTTCTTGGCCGTCCTGATTGTTTATGTTTCCATGGGACCTGCGCACATCCGTCAAATGCACCCAATACCGCAGCCCCTCTACTTTAACGGCTGTGGGTGTACAAAAGATCACTTTATATGGACCATGGACTCTTGGCCCGTTCCATCTCCTCATGAAACCTCTAACGTATACCATGTCACCTGTCATCAGCTGGCAGTCTGTGTTCTCTGTGGTAGGGGTCGCTGTGTCTGCTGACGTGTCCTGTGTGAATGGGGGTGCTAGTTGTTTTGCTATTGCACGTGCTGCTTTTGTCAGATTTCTGAGGTATTCATGGAATTCTTAACCTAGAACAGTGGCGCTCTGATGGGCGTCTGACTGTCTGCGCAAGGGTGAATGGGCTATATGCATTCTCCTCCCTGTCACAATCTCATGCGATGGCAGGTGTGGTCCTTGATGGGTTGGTTCCTCATTTCATAAAGCGCCAGGAGTAAGCAATACACCCAGTTCTTCTTGAGTGTGTGGCATAGCTTAGACAGTCTACTCTTGTGCAATCCATTCATTTTTTCTAAAACGCTGTTCGATTGCAGGTGATAAATCGTGCAGAGCTTGTGGGTTATGCCCAGCATGGCTGTAATGTGTCTAAAAAATGAGTTCCATTGTCAGAATTTATGACATCACAAATGCCCCAGTGGGGAAATACCTCTCTCACTAGGAACCTAGCCACACATCGTGCGTCTGGATGGGCACAGGGGCCCGCTTCCACCCACCGGGAAAATGGGCACATGACAACGATCAAATATCTGGCCCCATTACACCGCTCTCCCATGTCGGCATAATCTATGTGCAGCTCTCTAAAAGGCCCTTCAGGCCTTGGTAATGTTCCTCTGAGCATCCGTAGTGTCATACCAGAATTATATGTTTGACAGGTAATACATTCTACTATTAGCTTGGTGACGTGTTCCTGTAGCCCAGGGGCGAACCAATTTTCCTGGATATCTGCAATGATATGCTGCTTTGCATTGTGGGCTGGAAAATGCAGCTGCTGAAATGCTACTTCTAGCAGTTTTGTTGGCATCACTACTTTGCCTGTGATGTTCTGTCTCCATAGTAAATCAGTGGGTGACTGACTACATCCCCTTTTTACCCATATTTCCTTTTCCCCGCCAGATGCATCATGTTGGAGCTCAATTATTTGGGAAACTGACAATGAGTTAAAGCCCTCAGGCTGTTTCTCTTCTACTACCTTTTGCAATATGTACTCAGCTGTCAGGCTTTTAGGTAGATAGGAGGCTTTGTTGGCAACGTCCGCTGCTGCATTCCCTAATGAGATGACGTCATCACCTCGAGTATGGGCCTGACATTTCACTACTGCGACTAGTGTGGGTTCCTTGAAGGCGTCGCTCAAGTCTCCTAGCAATGCTGCATGTTGTACTGGGGACCCATCAGTTCTCCGGAACCCCCTTCTCCCCCACCGCGCTAGTCCTCCGTGTACCGTGGTTGCCATGTATGCGGAATCTGTGTAAATAGTGACCATACATCCTTTTGCTGTGTGGAGTGCTTCTATCAGTCCTACTAGTTCAGCTGCTTGCGCTGAAAAATGTGGGGGCAACCTTTTTTGCACTATTGTTTCAAACTCCCCATCTTCTACCCGCACTACAGCTGCTCCTACATGCTTTTCTCCTGTTCCACAATCTATGGAGGCAGACCCATCCACGAAGTAAACTTCTCCCTCTGACAATGCGGTTTTGTGTGCCTTTTAGGTGTCCTTGTCATCCCCAGTGTATGTGGTGCAATCATGCTGCTGCATGTCTTCTACCGTGCATGCCTCTGTAATGAACGTGGCGGGTTTCACACTTTTACACCGCACTATGTGAATATTGATGCTGGAAATGATCAGTTTGTATGCTGTGGCTCTTTGGGTGGTCAACATACGTTTTGATCTTTGAAGTATAGCGAACAGGGAGTGTTCTACATACAACATGATGGAGCATCCCATCACTATAGTAGAGCTCTTTTCTATTGCAAACGCGGCGGCTGAGAGAGCCTGTTTGCAAGCAAAGTATCCTTGTATCACTGCGTCAAGTGTTCCACTATAGAATGTCAAAGGCTTGTGGCCCAGAGATGTCTTTTGTGTCAGCACGGCTGTCATGAGTGTGCCGTTGCAGTGTGAAAAAAGATAAAATTCTTGTTCATAATTTGGGGTCGCGAGAACTGGTGCAGTGGATATCAGTTCTTTGAGGGTACTAAAAGCTGTGTGCATTTCTTGTGTCCACTGTAACTTAGTGTTCTCCCTCTGTGCTTCTTTGAGTGCCTGTAGAAGGGGCCTTGTGTAGGACGCATAGTATAGTATCCATGCACGGCAGTAGTTACGCATGCCAAGGAACTTTTGCATTTCCTTTGCCGTACTGGGCTCTTTTACTGCTTTTATTGCTGCTGCTCTATCTGGAATGATACTTTTACCAACTTTGGAAATCAGTTGTCCTAGATACAGGCCTTCTGTCAGACAATACTGTAGCTTATGTCTGTCTACCTTGTACCCCTTTTGTGCTAGATGTGTCAGCAGGGTGATTGCATCTTCTCTACATTCGTTCTCATTTCTCCCGCAGACCAACAAATCGTCTACGTACTGAATCACAGGGCTCGCGGTATGTATGTTCCCGAGGTCTTCATGTAGTATTCTGTTAAAAATACTAGGGCTCTCGCAATATCCTTGGGGAAGCCTACAATGTTCATGCCTTTTTCTTCCTAACGTGAATGCTGTTAGGTACCTAGAACCTCGATCAAGTGGAATTGAAAAGAATGCATTCTTTAGTTCCACCACTGTAAAGTGGGTGGCTTCCGCTGGAATTCTGCACAGTATTGAAGCAGGATTTAGAACCAGAGGGAACTCTTTTTGTACTAAGTCATTGAGGGGGCCTAGATCTTGGATCATCCTCCATGCCCCTCCCTTGGGTTTTTTAATCGGGTAAATGTAGGTGTTACACAGTGAGTTTGAAGAGACTAGTATGCCCTGTACTATTAGGGCATAAATCATATCTTTGATTCCTTCTTCAGCTTCTCTGGATATGGGGTATTGTTTTGCCCGGGGTAGAATAGCCCCAGGTTTGAGTTTGATCTTTACTGGCGTCACTTCACGTAGTAGGCCTACATCGTGTGGGCCTGTGGTCCACAGTTATTGGGGCACTAAGGACATGTCTTCTTCAAAGTAAGCTGGTGGGGCTTTGATTGCTGCTACAAGGGGCAACGGTACCTCTTGTCTCTGAATCATGATGTCACAAGGGATTGCAATCTCCATTACTATTTCCCCAGCATCTCTGTATCACTAAAAAGTTCGTCATCAGTTAAATCTCGCAGGGATTTATTGGCGTCGATGCACAGTACTTTTCTCCACTGGCATCCCTGCATGTCCATTGCTATCACTGCAATCCTCTGGGCCGATACCTGCACGGTGTGTATATCTAGGGATATGATGGATCCTGGCACTATTTCTGGGTCTGCTACTGGGCGGAAGATGAACTCTGAAGGCACTCTCCATTTGTTATTCTTCAATTCTGGCACTACTCTTGTTAGTATTCTCAGCTCCTGTATGCACATGTCAGGATTCACAGGTATGCCTCGTGTTTGTGGCTAGTCTGCCTGTGTGTGTATCACTAACATTGCACGAATTTCGCATATGCCTGGTGTGGAACACACTATCCCTCTGTCTGTAAATGAGATGGACATATAGAGTTTGCTGAGAAGATCTCTTCCCAGCAGGTTGATGGGTGAGTCCTCGTAATATAGTAGGGGGGCACGTACTGTCTTTCCCCCCACCTTTATGTCTAGTTCTTCAGTGTATGGAACCTCGACCACCGCCCCAGAGAACCCCTGGGTTTCCAAATTCCCACCTGGGAAACATAGGAATAAGGGAGGGGGGGTTTAAGCATCACCTCCCTCCACTCAGTATTCTGCCAAGAGATTGACCTCCAGGCATCTCTCAAGGCCATTTACATTCAATTCAGGGAGACAGAATGGCATAGTGGACACTTCATTGTGTCAATTTGAGGGCAGTGTGAAGGACGAGCAAATAGAGCCAGTGTCAGTGGTGCCCTCTGGGCACTTTGTGGAAAAAGGAATTTTTAGGTCAAAGTCCACTAAGGCTGCAATGAGACTAGAATAAATGTGGGAATGGGAGTTGTAAGAACCTGAGAGAAGAATTTGTGGTGGTTTGCCTTATGGTTTGTCATGTATACTTGCCTATGGAAGTCAAGCATCCTAAAGATTTCAGGGAGCACCATGACTCTTTTGGTTGGCTATTCAGGGTGCGTTTAGATTGTAGACTACCTTGAAAGAAGTGTGCGTTGAGAAACTAGGCATTCTGACATAGTGAGGTATGTGGCTCATATGAGGTGTGTGCTAGGGTAGTCAGACAGAACCACACCATCTGCCTATTTGCTACATCTACCACAAGTACCATCTAGACCATGAACTACTATTTCAGTGGACCTCATAGTAGTCCTTCCCCATGATAAGGGACATTCAGTTATTCTGGTCACAGTTAATTAAGGCTAGTGCTTTCATTCCAGACAAGGGGAGTGCTAGTTTACCAATTCTGGTGCAACTATTCTTCCAGCATGTGGTATTGTTGACATAACTTTCAGCCTGTCACAGGGGACCATAACTTATCTAGGTTTTCGGCAGGTTTTCAGCAGGACATTAGGGATTCAGGTGTCATTGTCCTGTCATCATGTTGGAAACATGGTCAGATGGAACTAGTGAGCTAAGAATTGAAGAAGTACACAGATTGCTAATTGGAGGTAGGGGGATTTACTCTGATTGGAAGATTGAATCTACAATAAAAGCTAAAATTACTTCATCAAAAAATCCCATTCCAGTGCAATGTGGGTTACTACCCCTATTTTCTAAGACAAATCAGCACTGAGGAGTTTGGACATGTTGATGCTGAAGTCCATCTGAGGCCCACGAAGGAAATTTGACAATGTTAGCTCCCTCCCAATTCCCATTGAGCCGTAGGGGGGCTCAAATGGGAATGAGGATGGGTAAATTGAATGAGGAATTACCAGGTCCTCCAAGGTTGGACCGGCCAGGTAATTCCTCATTCGAGGATCCCAGACCCAGTAGCCAATAAGGGGGTAGCCATGCCGCTAATAGCGGCATAGCTACCTCCAAACTTGTAATCACCCCCCATGTGTTTTGGTTTTTAACTTGTAGTCAAATTTCACAGAATGTAATTTATATTTTTATGTATGCATTGTGTTCCTTAACTGCATGGCAGCAAGCTAACAACGTGTCCCAGAGTGCCTGTTGGGACAATGAGGCGGAACATGAGCCTGGTGTAATGCAAACTCTTCAGGCATCAATCGTCTTATGAGAGAAGTCCTCACATTTGGCAGATGTCCCACTCCGTTCCTCCACAGGAGTTGAACTTCAAGACTAGAATTCTTTTGTGGCTAGAGGTATTTTCCGTTCCTAAAGCCCTGTATTAGCATTGAAGTCCGAGGCCATATGCAGAGTTGCTGGTGTGGTCACTGTGCATCTTCCAACTGAAGGCACTTTCGTATTAATTTCGAGTAAATGTGCCCCTATCGAAGTACTCAGGAATGGGCGCCCAAGTGCCTCTGTAAACAATTGAAACTCTGCTGTTTTTGCTCCTGTCAGACATTTCAGATATTGTATATCTAATGAATGGCATCAATTTGATGATAAGCAGGCATTTCTCGAAAATATTAACAAAACTGAGTTCTATTGCTCCCCGCATGGGGCTTTGGTGTAGAGCACGTGCAACTAGTGGCTTCAGAAGGATGTTGTGAAAAGGCAATGACTTCAATCGATTTGGTCTTAAAGGCTAGTAATGCGTAATTACATCTATAAAAATTCACCTGAAATACATTTTATAAATAGAAATGTCGCAGCAAAGCTATTCCAATCTACATTAACCATTGCTTGCTTGCTAGTTTCTGAGAATTTGGCCACAAATAAATGTACATTTTGTGGTAAACTGAAAAATGCCCTATACAATGGCTGCTATTTTGTTGGATCATCTATCAAGTGCTGCAATGCTTGTAATCGGAAAGTTCATAGAGCTGGATTCTTGCACACCAAGCCAAGTTCCATGTTCACCTTAAAAACAACTGCTCCTTATAATGATATGATAAACATCTATGTCGACATTTAAACAATTTCAAAGGGTAATACATCACCTTTTTAGCCTCTCCACTTTGTTAATTTGCACAGCCATTTGCCTCTAAGGCTTAATTGACGCTCTGAAGACATACCCAGGGCATAGGAATTTCTGCTTTCCATTTTCTCAGAGATACATACTGAATAGAAGCCGAGTGATTTCTATCTGTATGTGTAAAAATCATTTTAACCGGAAATCTGGGCCAGCTATAGAATAGACAGGTTGTTTGAAAATGAAAATGAAGCAGACAGCTGAAGTATTTTCTTCTCACAATCAAAGAGGGTGGGGAGAGGTGGAGTGTTTGGGGAGAGGCGGTGTGTTCCGCTCCACTGCACCATTCCTGTACCAGGTAAATGTTGTGTGAACCAAAGGGGGAGACATCTCCACCCCTCCTGTATTTATTTGCATCTCCCATTTGTGATAGAAGTGCATAAACGTCATGGTAAGGCCTATAGTCTACACTCCATTTTGTGTCTTTTCAAACACCATCTTTTTCTAGGCCCGCTGCTCATCTGCCCAAAATGTCTACTCTCCCTCTCCCAGCGCCATGCTCAACCAGCCCCCACCACTTCCATCCACTGCCAGCTCAGCGTGACTCTTGTTGTCACAGAAACGCAGCCATTCATTTGTTGCGACTAGCAAGTATCAAGTATGGACAAGATGCGCTCATCCCCAAACGTGAGACCAAGCCCTGCTCCTGTCCCAGCGCCCCATCCATCTTATTTGACTGACTCATGCCCTCTCCACCCCCTCCATGCCAAGCCACAGTCCATTGAACCCATGCCCCCTATTCGCTTTGAAGGCATCTGGTCACCAGACACTTCCCGTGGATCATACCATATACCTAATTCAGAGTGTTCATATATTCTTGTAACACAAACATCTGTCCCCAATGTGCTTTAAGGATGTGAGGCCCCAAAGACCACAAATCAGAGATGAAGAACAGAACAGGCCTCTACGTCTGAGCCCATCCATCTCCATTTCCCCGACTGTGCCCCTTAAACCGTACCCAGTCGCGTCTGGCCCCTCAAATCCTTTCATACAGATACCTATCTGGCCTGGCCTCACCCTGACCATACCAGAACCCCCGTCAAGTCCTACCGCTGTGTAACAATATATTTTCCAGAACCTACACATATCCCATGATACCTAGGCAATCCGATCTTTGGGTGGGCACCTAAATGCAAGACATGAATTCATCAAAAGCATTGTGGAAGATAAGGGTTGGAATGTTAATAAACTAGCCTGTGTGACCTAGGTACCCCCTTTCATACAAGATTTTATGTGCACCATCATTGTCATGTTAACAGTTTCTATTGTTTAGTTTAGTTAGATGTGTGTCTTGCTGTGCCCTGACCTTCACCGCAGAGATGAGCCCAGCCAACCCATCTGCTACAAGAACAGCTCCAGAGCAACAGCCAATCCAAGCCGGCCATCTTGTATGGAATTGATGGTATCTTTCTGTTTCTCCCATTATTATCCAGACTGGGGTATACATTACCTATAGCCCCTCATCACCAGAGACATATTTTCTCCTTATAATGTGCTGCTCATGTACCTTGTGGCAGAGTGTTCTCTGGCAGCAGAGTTCTTTGCTTGCATTTACTTTCTTATATACATTTTGGTTTCCTTGCACGCACTCTCCTGGTCTCATTCCCTACTGGAGTGTGTACTTTATTCTGTCTTTGGGACACGTGCATGGTAAGGTGCCAGCCTTCATTTGGTGACCCCTTATGCGTGATAGTTCAGGAGATACTTCCGTACCTGCAGCGAGATCTGGGGCTACCCATGGAGTTTCATTACTAACTCCTGAGCTGGGCCTGTGGGTCCCTGCTTTGGAAATACCCAACTGCTCGCCGGAGCTGGGAAGGGCCCGCCACGGGGAGGCCCCCTCGGGATACACCGCGACCGGAGGCTCTTGAAAGAACACCACACGTGAGTTCTAATTTCAAGGGAAGAACAAATAAGGGAATATGGTTGGGAGGTTGAATTATTTGGGAGGAGGAACACGCATGGTTGGAGTGAGAGTGCGTGAGATGAGTATTTGAGAATTTGTATTTTCTTTATATGGCCATTTCTTTTTTATATATGGAGAAATAAGTTGAAGAGAGGAGATACAGGAGCCTAGCGCTGAAAGGAGACAGAAGCCGGCGCCAGGTTAAACTGTCCAAACCAGTGTACAGATTAAAAGAGAACAAGAGAACAAAGTAGGAGCCTCATATATGGAGTAAGCTTGATAGTAAGCAATAGTGCTTGTTTTAGGTCTTATCTTTTTCTTAGTGTTTGTCATTGTGGAGGTCGGCCCGGGGGGGCACAGGTGGTGTGCCTGAAGAATGTGTGAAAGAGGGGTCAAGTGGGTCTGGGAAAGGATAAAAAGGGTGAGCTTTGTGTTTAATGTACTGTATTGTTGAAATATGTGTTGGTCATGTTTTGTTAAAAGGTCTTATGGGTCATTGTGTTTATGTGCAAACCAGATAATCAGTACGATAGGGGGTGGAGTAATCAGATATCCACTTCCATATCACCCCCAGAGTAGAAAAGGTTGACAGGGGGAAGAGAAAAGGTAGAAATTAGTTTTTACCAAGCATGGGGATAGACACCGCATTGTCCCACATTTGTAAAATTATGCCCTTATAACAAGAGAAAATTAAAAAATATCATAACGAATGGGTGGCGGAACTGAAGGGCGAGGGGGAGACCTGTGTTGGGCCAGAAGAGTGGTCTTTTGATAAGAGAGTATTAGATCATATTGCCACCCACTTAATGACCAAATATAAAGGAAAGAATCTCCAAAATAGAAGAGAGGTTTTAGACCTCTGGAAGATGTTCGAGGAAACACCCGTCGTACAAGGTAGAGGCAAAGGCGGGAGTGTAAAGGAGGAGGGGGACGGTAAGGGAGAACTGGAAAAAGAGAGTAAGGAGCCTAAGAAATTATCCCCCCTTACTCACGCGACCCACAGAGAGGTATGCAGATCCAGTATATGTTCCAGGGGGTAGCACACCCATGACTACAGTAGCGACCCAACCCCGTCCTTATGCCCAGCTAACAATACCTTCCACCCCCACAGGCCCGACAAATAGAGATCTAGAGAGGGTACTAACATCTAGTCAAGCTGAATTGGCTCAATTGCAAGCATAATGTGAAACACCTTTAGCTGGGCCAGGGGAAGTGCAGCCACCAGAACCACAATTGGGAGAAAGCCTGCCCCTGATAACAGAAGTCAATTGGAAGTCCGGTCACACCAATCAGAACTGTGCGAGTAGAAAGAGAAGGGGAGGCCAACAGTGTGAGTTACGATACTGTGGCTTCAGAGAGGGATGAAGTATGTTGGAGCGGTTAGGATGAGGACGAAGGAGGGGCTGCGGGTGGGATGCCACCTCAAGCACACTGGGCTACCCCACGGGTAACCAAAGAGGAAGCATGGGAGGCTAAGGAATAAGCTTGGGAGGATGGCATTGTCTAAAAAGAAAACGGTGAAAGCGGGTAAAAAGAAAGTCAGGTCAAAATTATACATGCCACTAATTCACAAAGGGGCGGGAAGGCTGCATTATGTGCCCTGGGCAATAATGGACAAAAACAATCTTCTCAAAGCTCTCCACTTTTGTGAAAATGGATTTATGCATTTGAAAATAATACAGCGGGGTTCCGCTAGCAGTTGGAGATATTAAAAGCCTCTTAGTAACAGCAGCGGGTGACCAGGCAGACTCAGTGTGGGTGAAAGCGGGGTTCCCGGGAGTGTCCTTGGCGAATTATATACATGAAGGTGTGTCCTTCAATAATGTACGAGTGCAAGTATGGGATGCCTTGCAGAGAACCTTCCCTGATACCCCCGATTTACACTCAATAATGCAATGCACTATGGGGGACGACGAACATGCTGCATAGTACATTCTTCGGGTGCAGGAGATGTGGTGGGCGGAGATGGGCATGGCTATTTTATCCAGGGCCTTTTATTTCATTATCAAAAGAGGCCTCCCTAAAGAAGTACAGAAGGCCCTCGATGAAATAGCTGGGATGGAAGCCAAGGGCTGGCCAGAAATGCAAAGCATCATAGTGCACCATTGCAGGATGATCCAAGAAAGGAAAAAAGAAACGATACAGCAGAGATTGGCAGGAGACAAAGCTGTTACAGAGCAAGTTAGTGAAGGTCGCGGCAGTAACAGCAACGCCACCCCCAGAGCAGCCAGTAGAGGAAAGGGAGGTGTCTGTAGCAATACAAGCTATGATGGCAGCAGCATGGGCAGACAATGGACAGAAACAGTGGAGTGGAGAGGAGAGGAACGTTACACAGGACCCCAGTGGCAAGGAAGGCCTGGCAGAGGAAGAGGTGGGTACAGAGGACAGCGGGGAGGAGGAGGAGGATATGGCGGACAAGGACCACGGGGGGTGCTCTGGGGTAGTGCTGGTCATGCACGAGGTAGGGATATTTTGCACAGGAATGTCAGAGCAGGCCCATGGGTAATTATTCAAGTAATCAAAGTTATGGGAATGAGCAACAGTATGGACACCTACACCCGGGAAGCCCGTATGGTCTACCCATGGGGAATAATGAATGTGATGGACGGCAAGAAAGGAGGCCACCGCCAGGGTATAGCACGTTCAGACATCCCCTGCATTGCATGAAAGCTGCCCCTCCCAGCAAAACCAAATAGCAAGCACACATGCAAACAGATTCACCACATGTGCCAATGGCGCACCTTCTCCATTCCAGTGAATGCGTGTACCCAGCGATAATCTCTTCGCATGCCCTGTGACAGACACCCACCCCAACTAGGACAGCCCACAGAGAACTCTTGCGTGTCCCGTACTATCAAATACCTTATGACCAGATGAGGAACCACTGGTGGGGGCAGAGACAGGGAATAAACAGTTCATCTTTATGGTGGACTCAGGGTGAAAAAATCATGTCTGCGTGAAGACAATTTTCCGCTATCTGGCAAAAATCTAGAGCTACAAGGTTTTTCAGGGGCAGTGGTCATGGTTCCATATACAGAAGATTTGGACATCAGAATAGGGGGTAAAACTGTGCGAGCACCCCTACTGTATCATGAGGATTCTCCCATAAACTTATTAGGGCGAGATCTCTTAAGTATGTTAAACATGACTATCGCCTTTACAGAGAGAGGAATAGTGTGCTCAACCCCGGGGATGTGTACTCTCCGAGCAATGTTATTGATACAGACACCAGCAAATGAAACAACAGTGCAAGGAATACCTACAAATGCAGACATGTTCATATATGGGATATACAAGTATTGGCCCGAGCAGTAACACGAAAAGAGTGGAAAGTACCCTCTGACTTTGTTTTCCGCCCCGTGGCCATACCTGAAATAATGCCAGGGACAGTCATTTACATCGATCTGCAGGGAATGCAAGTATCAGCAAAACAAATTGTGGTAATTGCCTTGGACACGCATGGGTGCGAGTTGAGGACAGTATTGTGTATTGATCCAAGCATTGCTTTGAGGAAATTAACAGATGAAGATCTGTTCACTGACAACAACACTGATGGGGAGATTATATTGGAGATTTGTATGCCATGTGACATAATGAATCAGAAAAGAGAAGTGGCAAACCCCCTCATGGCCGCTGCCAGTGCACCATCATCTTTTTGTGACGCAGACTTGCAACACGTGCCGCCATATTTGTGGACTAGCAATCCACATGATATAGGGCTGTTGAAAGAAGTGACCACAGTGAAAATACAACTGAAACCAGGTGCTGTCCTCCCAAGAGTAAAGCAATACCCCTTGTCCCGAGAAGCGGAGGAAGGAATACAAAGTACAATATACGCGCTACTACAGCAGGGCATCATTGTCCCTTCTAACTCCCCATGTAACACTGTGATCTATCCAATTAAAAAAGCGACAGGAGGGGTGTGGCGTATGATCCTGGACCTTCAACCTCAATTATATTGTCCATAAAGAGTTCCCTCTTGTCCCCAATTCACATTCAATTGTGTGCAGTATCGCAAAAGAGGCAACCACTTAACAGTGGTGGACTTGAAAAATGCCTTTTTCTCAGTACCCCTTGATCCAGAATCACAATACCTCACCACGTTTACCATAGGGGGAGGAGATACGAACACCGCAGATTGACCCAAGGGTTCTGTGAGAGCCCAAGCATATTTAACAGAATACTCCATGAGGACCTCGGCAACATTGAAGTACAAAGCACCATAATACAATATGTGGATGATTTGCTAGTGTGTAGTGAAGGAGAAGAAAGGCGTAGACAAGGCTCCATCGCCTTGCTGATTGGCCCACAAGGGATACAAGGTAGATAAAAGTAAATTGCAATACTGTCTAGCAGAAGTACTCTATTTGGGTCAGCTTATCTCCAAAGACGGTAAAAAGATAATACCAGATAGAGTAGCAAGAGTGCGTGCCGCAGGTACGCAGCATACTTTGAAAGACATGCAAACATTTCTTTGGTATCTGCAACTATTGCCAGGCTTTGATTTTAGATTATGTGGCATACACGAGGTTGCTACTCAATGGCCTGAAAGAAGCACAAAAGGAAAAGGTTCCAATAAAATGGATGCCAGAAATGCACACAACCTTCACCGCCTTGGAAGAACTCATAAGTACTGCCCCTGTCCTAGCCACCACCGACTATGATTGCAAATTTTACTTATTTTCACAGTCTAATGGTACACTCATGACTGCAGTGCTAACACAAAAAAAGTCACTAGGACAAAATATTCCCTGCATTACTGGATTCAGTAATGCAGGGAATATTTTGGTTGTGAAAAATCTCTCTTAGCAGCCACGTTTGCATTAGAGAAAAGTGCAACAATTGTAATGGGCTGCTCTGTCACATTGTACATTGAGCATTCACTTTTCACCATTCTTGAGCGATCAAAATCCACACTGACCACCCAGAGATCATCAGCATATGAAATAATTATCTCAAGCCCTAATGTCCATGTGATCCATTGTAAAACAGTCAATCCAACAACATTCATCACAGAGCCATGCACAGTGCAAAATATGCAGGAACATGATTGTGCTACATATGAAGGAAAAGGAGATGATATCCCTAAAGCGTGAGAAAATGCACTAGAAGAGGGAGAGGTATATTTTGTGGATGGGTAAGCATCAATTTGCCCAGAGACAGGTGAGAATCATGTTGGGGCTGCAGTAGTGCGATTAGAAGAAGGGGAATCCAAAATACTTGTACAAAAATGTATATATACCAATGCACTATTCCGCCCAAGCAGCAGAGCTAATTGCATTAATAGAAGCACTACATGCAGCAAAAGGGTGCACGGTAACAATTTATCCATACTCGGCCTATGTAACCACTATGGTACATGCTGGTCTATCACATTGGAGGAGAAGGGGGTTCAGGAGAGCAGATGGGTCCCTGGTACAACATTCAGCACTACTTAATGAATTAATAGAAGCGTTAGCAGAGCCCTTGGTAGTAGCGTTGGTAAAATACCAAGCACACACAAACAACAATGATGAGATATTACTCGGAAATGCAACAGCATATGCTGCTGCCAAACCAGCAGCATATTTCTGTCACGATGCCCGCTCCCGGGGAGCCGGCTCAGGCCCTGCATCCCCGAAAGCGGACATCAAGTCCCCGTGGAAGGTCCCAGCAACCCCTTATAGGGGCCCTTTGGACAGCGTCCTGGCGCCTATGGCACCAGGCTCATAGAAAACGTAAGTCCTGGCGCAATAGGCGCCAGGCTCATTATGAAAGTGTTTGGGTGCACTTACCTGATGCAGACCATGCTGCAGAACCCCGGCCTCCTTGAGGCCTGAAAGGAACTACTTTACCTGTGGGACTCATTTACCACCCGGGCGTGGTCGGGGAAGGATACATACCTGATTGGAGGAAGGACACATTCTAGGAACTTCTTCTAAGGCTATTTAAACCACACCCGATCAGCCACACGTGCTTCGGGTTGTTCTGCATCTAGCAGCTGGACGCTCACCGTGTCTGCTCCTGCATCTTGACTTCTGCCACACCTGCCAGCATCCTGAATCACCTGCAAAGGAAGGGAACAAGAGAACAGAAGAAGGAAAAGGCCTCACCTGCTAAATCTGCATCCCAGAGACATTTCGCCGACAATCCTGAAAAGGAAGACATTTATTTTTAAAAGCACATCGCATCGATCACTGCAGCGCCGCATTCTACTCACCTTTACAGGGCGCCTCCATGTTCAGCAGCGACCATCCGGATTCGCAGTCGCGCCCCCGCGCCTAGGGAGAAAAAGACAAGAACAAAGGTGAGAGAAATAAGGGAAAAGGGAAGCTAAAACTCCATGTCAAGACTTACCTGTTGGGTCATTCCCTTTTCATTTCGGGTCCGCGCCGCACCCAGGCATTTTCGGACCCCGGCCCCTAAGGGGAAAAAGACATCAGCGTTAATGAGTGAATGAAAAGACATTACCAAAACACTCATTAAAGACTTACCTGATTCCCACAAGGATTTCACCGCTCACCTCGGGTCGGTGCCTGTTCCCCGGCATTCCGTACCCCAGCCCGTATGGGGAAAAAGACACTAGCATTAGAACATTAATGCATGGACACAAGGGGAACCACTTATAGAAAAACTTACCTGGAAGCCAAGCAAGTTTGGTTCTCACCCATCCGAAAATCCAGTGACGTAACTGGATACCAACGCGCCCCTGCATCAGAAGCAGGATGGAGAGCTCGTCCTTCCAGACCCTAAGGTGAGACGCTACGGGGAAGCACAGAAGGGTTTTGAGGAGGGTGAGAGGGGTAAGTGGAAGGCCGATTGCATTACCCCGCAGACAGTTAACCCCCTATTCTCACCTACAGAAGGATACTTCTGCGAGTCAGACAAGCCAGATTTGGGGCCCGGTCCAGTCCGTCTTCCGAACCCTGTGCATCACCTTAGACGAGGTCACAGCAGCGCGAACCAGGCCAGCGCCCCCGTGGGAGTCAGGTGAGCGTTACAATTTCCAAAAACCACAAACGATTGAGTGTGTGCTAAAAGAAAAAGCACCAGAAATAACAGAAGAGGGATACAATGCCTTACCAATTGTGCAAATAATAGGGATCAAAAAAAGAGCACTGCCACAGGAGCAAGAATTATGCGTAAAAAGAGGGGGCACCCAGTGCAACACAGGGAAAGTAGTAATGCCTGTAGAATTGCTATCAACAGCATTCCAAGAACTGCATTCCCAGGCACACACATGTAAACAGCACATTGCTGCAGACATCCAGGAAGATTGGTTCGTATCAAACCTACAGGAATACCTCACTAGAATGTCCATTGAATGTACCACATGTCAAACTTTCAATTCTGGGATGACGCTCAGTACGATACGTGGCATATTGCCACATGCAGTGGGCCCATTCCTTGAGCTGCACATTGATTATGCAGACATGGGAGACGAAGTAATGGAGCAAGATACTTGACTGTGGTGGTCTGTCCCTTCTCGTGCTGGGTGGAAGCAGTACCCTGTGCCCACCCAGTCACAAAGTGCGTAGCAAAATTCCTGGTGAGGGAGGAGTTCTCGCGTTGGGGAACATGTGACATCATAATATCCGATAACGGAACACATTTTGTAAATTATCTCTTTAAAGAAATAACAAAATTGTTAGGAATAAAACAAATGTGCTCTATTTTTCACCTGCAAGCTAACGGACTGCAAAAGTAGATTGTCAAAACTATGCCACACATTGAAAAATAATTGGGTGTATTGTCTGCCTTTGGCCCTCTTTCAGTTGCGCAAACAACCCAGCAAAGACCCCCACCTGTCCCCCCATGAAATTGTGACGGTAGGAGAATGCAAACTCCACTGTCACCAGTGAGACGCATGTCAGATGCACATCGAAGAGCAACATTGGTAAGAGAGGAATTCAAGGAATACCTAACTCAATTGACAAGGGCAGGACGGTGCATTGCCAAACAAATAGCACCACCCTTTACAAGAGAAAACAAAACGGATACAACTACGGCCCCTGATAGCCCCACAAAACCACTCTTGCCGGCAAACTGGTGTATGTTTGTAGCTTTATAAGGTGATGGAACTCACCAAGAATCCATGGGCCATGTGAGGTGATCTACTGTACTCCCTTGGCAGTAAAATTAAAAGGGATGAAGTATTGGGTGCACCTGTCAGACATCAGGAAAGCACACAACAGCACAGCAGCAGACACATTACAGGAAAATGAAATAAATGTGGCAGTGCAAACAAATAGCAAAACCATAAACGTGAAAGGCAACAGTTAAAAAATGAGAATTAAAAAGATGTAGATAAAGAGGGAAAGGTAAAGTGACAACATAACATGAAATAGTATTTTTATTTTTGATGTGCCTTTTTTCTATGTCTTTTTTTATTTTTTGTCGGTTCATTAATCCCCAACCCCATTTTCGTTTTTGTTTTGTTTCTGCAGGTTACAGCATGGGGAAAACAACGCTTCTGGCACCTGGGATAAATGAGATAGATAGCAATAGGAGTAGAATAAGTGCAACAAGGGCCTACAGTTATGAATGTGGACTCTATTTTGTAACTATAACATTTAGTACTGTGATGTTAGGACTAATTATTTTTTCGGGGGGTTTCTTTTATTATGAATGATAAAAGCAAAGGGGGGCAAGGAGGAAACCTAATTCAAGAAGGGGGATATTTGTTATGGGATGGAATCAAGTTAATGTGGAACAATACAATGCTCCCCGATGTTGCTAAAAATATAACTGAAATAGCTTCAGAAACAGAAAGTAATGATGTGTTTTATGAATATGAGCAACTAGTGAACTTATCACAGCCCAGCTCACAACCGAACTATGCAACTACCTGATGGCTGGCCCAAATGTATAATGTGTTCCCTACAGCTACATATTATGATCTGTCAAATACTCCCTACTGGCAACAACCAACTGACCCCAGTGGTCTGGTAAAGTCGAAATTATTACCCCTGTGCTGCCCTATGTCGTTCAATGCATGAAAAACATTGTGTACCTCTAATAAATTGTGCAGAAGTTCTTTAGGTTGGAAGAACACCAAGAAATCAAACAGTAGATACAAAAGGGAATATAATATGATGCATACAATGGGTTGGGTCTGCATTAAATGGAAGACATTCGCCATCCAGGACAATCAAACAAATGGTACTGTGACATGAGGGCCACGGGGCGATAGGCAACAAATGGTAGTTATGTCTGCTCCCTGATACCTCACGCATCAGGGAGGCCTAAAGTTTTAGTACCTCAAGAAACTCCCATTGTGGAAGCACAATGTCTAATTCACATTCTACTATGTAGGATAAAGGGCACTTTCCAGGCACATACAATACGTATGAAGCTTCTCCCACTTGACTTCAGAATTTGAAAAAAAGGAATGCCACCTGCAAAATATTTCAAGGAACCTTTCCTGGCAATTGAAGGAACAAGATTCGCAGAAAACAAAGGGCTGTGTGGCCTTTCCAACAACAAAGAGAACTGGATGAATGACGCGTGTGCCCAAATTTGGACTGAACATGTTTCCAAACTAACGTGGGTTACCGCTCTGGAAAAGCCAATACAGATAAACTATGAACAGAAATATGAACTTTGCTTCCATGCAGATGGATATGTACCCATGGACTCTAACACACACTGCAACAGAACGTTTGTCATTGCTGATCTGAAAAAAGGAATGGCGGCTCTCATGGACCAATATTGGGTATGCAGCAAACAGGCATACATACATCTTCCCCCTTCATGGAACGGTGACTTTGCACTGGTAATGTTACACTCTGCACTGCTGGTGGTCACAGAGAAACATATAGCAGGGGACATGATACAACACGGACTGTCACAAGTGCCCAACCAGGAAGATGAAATATCACTGCGTTTGAATGTGCTGACAGAAAAAAGCTGCAAGAACAAGTGTCACGAAAAAAGAGAGCATCCAACTACATCTCTAAAGACTCTTCTGAGTTCCTGGCGCAGATTTCTGCAGAATACAAACTGTTCAACTCCTCTGAGACATTCCTTGTATCACTGATCCCCAGTATCCAGGCCCATGCAAATGCCAAATGGCTTCAAATAGTGCATTGGGAGCTCATACAATTGGCAAATGACACTGAAGAAGGGTTCGATATCATCAAGGTGGAGTTAAGAGCACTGAGACTAATGACAATGCAGAATTGATAAATGCTCGACCTGCTCACAGCCATGGAAGGAGGTGTCTGCCGAAAAATCGGGAGCGCATGTTGCACATTCAAACCTTCGTCTGATGCTGAAAATAGAACACTCTCACATGTCATGAAGGCAGTGAATGACCTGGGAGTACAGATGAAAAAATAAGGTGCTGTGCAACTAACAGACTAGTTCCCCTCTGCATTTGAGTGGGTTCCATCATGGCTTGGGACTGTGATGAAGATGCTGATCCCCATCATCATTTTCCTTTTGCAAATATTTTGTGTGTGCCAATTAGATATCCAGTGTTGTGCCAAAACGATTCCTAATAGTGCAATGTTGATGGTGACGATTGGCAGCCAGAAAAGGACTGACAGAGGTCTCCATGTTATGCAGGATGCACAAGTACAAACTGGGTAGGGCAATGATCCTAAATTCTGCATGGTGGCGATATACAATGCTGGGCATATAACTGACAACCTTTATCATGATACCACAAAAGAGCCACAAGATCTAGAAAATCACAGGGAGATGTGGGTGGATCTAGATGGGGATGAAGTGTGTATCTATATGTCCTGTACTCCTGAAGAATATGCTTGATGGAGGGAAAGCCTAAGAAATGTTTGTAGAGCATGGATACCAACAAAGGGTACCACAGCATGGGATGAATCTGAAAGGGTGGCAGAGGAACGTAGAAAGGATGGAACTAAATATGTGTTACTTTAGAAGTAACGAAAGGGGGGGGTGTTTGGGGAGAGGCAGTGTGTTCTGCCCCCTGCACCATTCCCATACCAGGTAAATGTTGTGTGAACCAAGGGGGGAGAGATATATCCACCCCTCCTGTACTTATTTGCATCTTCCATTTGTGATAGAAGTGCTAAACTCCATGGTAAGGCTTGTAATTTGCACTCCATTATGTGTCTTTTCAAACGCCATCTTTTTCTAGGCCCTCTGCCCCTTTGCCGAAATGTCTACTCTCCCTCTCCAGGCGCTGTGCACAACCAGCCCCCACCACCTCCATCCTCTGCCAGCTCAGCGCGACTCTTGTTCTCACAGAAACGCAGCTATTCATTTGTTGTCATTAGCAAGTATGAAGTACGGACAAGATGAGCTCATCCCCGAACGTGAGACCAAGCCCTGCTCCAGTCCCAGCACCCCATCATCTTTGTTGACCAGCTCATGCCCTCTCCACCCCCTCCATGCCAAGCCATGGTCCATTGAACCCATGCTGCCTATTTCCTTTGAAGGCATCTGGTGACCAGACCCTTCCCGTGGATCATACCATATACCTAATTCAGAGTGGTCATATATTCTGGTAACACAAACATCTATCCCCAATGTGGTTTAAGGACGTGAGGCCCCAAAGACCACAAATCAGAGATCAAGAGCAGAACAGGCTCTCCACCTGAGCCCATCCATCTCCATTACCCTGCCTGTGCCCATCGACCTTCACCCAGTCAGATCTGGCCCCTAAAATCCTTTCATACAGATATCTATCTGACCTGGCCTCACCCTGACCACACCAGAACCCCCTTCGAGTCCTAACCCTGTGTAACAATATATTTTCCAGAACCTACACATATCCCCTGATATCAGGAAGACAGATGGCCAATCCGATCTTTGGGAGGGCACCTAAATGCGGGACATGAAGTCATCAAAAGCATTGTGGAGGCTAAGGGTTGGAATGTCAATAAACTAGCCCGTCTGACCTAAGTAGCCCCTTTAATACAAGATTTTATGTGCACCATCATTCTCATATTAACAGTCCCTGCTGTTTAGTTTAGTTAGATAGATGTGTGTCATGTTGTGCCCTGACCTTCACTGCGAAGATGAGCCAAGCCGACCCACGTGCTATGAGAACAGCTCCAGAGCAACAGCCAATCCAAGCCGGCCCTCCTGTATGGAATTGATGGTATCTTTCTGTTTCTCCAATTATTATCCAGACTTGTGTACCTATTGCCCCTCATCACCAGTGACATATTTTTTCCTTATAATGTGCTGCTCATGTATCTTGTGGCAGAGCGCTCTCAGGCAGCAGAGTTCTTTGCTTGCATTTACGTTCTTATATACATTTTGGTTTCCTTGCAATTACTCTCCTGGTCTCATTCTCTAGTGGGGTGTGTACTTTATTCTGTCTGTGGGACATGTGCATGATAAGGTCCAAGCCTTAATTCGAGTCCAGCCACCCTCCAAGTACAAGGTAAAAACATTTGGGTAATTGAGGTCCCGGGTACTGCCAAATGCAAGGAAATAAACACAAGCTAAAAAAACAGACAATGGGATAACTGACATAAAAAACAAATAAAGATCAAACAGAAGGCAAATAAAATTTAGGACCTAAAATAAAAATAAGCATGTAGTTCCAGCTGGATGATTTCCCTGTGTATTGCAGACAAACACTGGCAAAATACATGCACAGTGCCATTGTTGATGCAGCACTGAAGGGCACAAAAGGAGCAATGGGGCTTTGCGACGGTAGCCTTCCATCTTATAGTGGAAAGGCCTGCAGCCAAGAAAAAGAAGCAGAGCAACATATTGTAAACTAATAAAACAGGTTGGAGGGGAGGAGTCCAGGCATACTTCAAGAACAAGGTAAGAAAAAATCTGGTATAAACAGGACCAGACAATCCCAAATACAAGGAAATAAATACAAGTTAAAAAAACAAATGGTGAGAAATTGAAATAATTAGGATATGTGAAGGGTCGCACCTCAGCATGCACGTGTCCAAACTGACAAAGTAAATGACGCACCCTGTTAAATCAGTTGTTATGGGTTCATGCAGGTTCACCAAGATGTGAAGTGGGATAAAGGCTTTAATGAAGTTCGTACAGGGAATAACAGATGTGCATGTGGTTTAAGGATGCAGGTATAAAGGTTGGCAGGAATGCATCCACCAGTCCACATCACAAGTTAAGCTTGCTCCAACTGACACAAACGGAATATCACAATCACACCACATATCAACATTCCATGCCAACATTCCAATAAAAGCAGCACTCCACACTCAATACCAAGTAACAGGAAAACCAGAACATAACACACCCCACTAGGGAATGAAACCAGGAGATTAATTGAAAGGGAACCAAATTTGATATAGGTAAAATAATTGTAAGCAAAGAACTCTGCTGTCTGAGAACGCTCTGCAGAGATTACATGAACAGTACATTATAAGCTCTGGAAACGCCACTAATGATGTTTCCCTATGGGTACATGAGGATACATTAGGATTGGTAGAAGATATGGATACATTATATGGATGTAGGGACTGGCTCCACAGGATTGGCTGGCAGCTTGGAGGTTCGTCAGGCATCACATGGGTCGGCTGGGTTCATCCTCGCAGGGTGAAGGTCAGTCGAGGTTGGCAGAGATGACGTACAGCTATCTAACTAAACTAAACACCAAACCTATCATCAAACATTTGTATGAAGGGGGTTGTCTGTAAGAAAACAAGACATTCTGAACCATGCTTTTATGGGGGGTATCAGTAAGGGGTCGCTCTTCCAGCTGCCTTATCAGAGGGGTCGATCTGGGATTTGCGGTTCCTGGGGTCTCATGACTTCAAACACATACGAGACAGCTGTTAGTGTTACCAGAATATATGACCGGTAGAGATTAGGTATATCGTGGGTGAATTGAAGGTGGTCTGAGGGAAGGGACTGGTGACCACATAGATTCAAAGGGAATAGGGGGCATGGGTTCAGTGGACCGAGGCCTGGCAGGGAGGGAGTGAAGAGGACATGAGTCAGTCAGCAGAGATGGATGGGGGGCTGGGGCAGGAACACGCCTTGCTCTCATGTTCTGGGATGAGCACATTCTGTCAGAGTTCAATACTTGTTAGTTGCAACAATGAAGGGACATTTTTCTGTGAGAACAGGAATTGTGCTGGGTTGACAGGGGGTGGAGGTGGTGGGGGCTAACTGTGCGCGGCACTGGGAGAGGGAGAGCTGGCATTTCAGCAGAGAGGCAGAGGGCCTAGACAAACATGGCATTTGGGGAGACACAAAATGGAGGTCAAAGTATACACCTATGCACTTGTTTACCTACTTATAATAACCACTAGAAGATGGGAATGTGCACATTAAGGGCAAAAATAGCTCCCCCCTTAGCTGGCCTAGGATTTACCTGGTGCAGGCATGGTGTAGGGGGTGGGATATACCACCTCTCTCCCAACATTCCCCCCTTTGGTTACTTCTAATGTAACAAATATGTTGTTCTGTTCCTTCTATGTTCTTCTACAACTCTCACTACCTCATCCCACTGCCTATATTACCACGCATTCTTTTGCTGCATGTAGTGCTTCTATTAGGGCAATTAACTCTGCTGCTTGGGTGGAGTAGTGCATTGGTAAACATTTTTGTACAAGTATCTCATATTCTCCTTCTAATCGCACTACTGCAGCCCCAACATGTTTTTCACCTTTCTCTGGGCAAATTGATGCTGACCCATCCACAAAATATATTTCTCACTCCTCTAGTGCATTTTCTCTTGCCTTAGGGATATCATCTCCTTCACCTTCATACATGGCACAATCATGTATTTGCATATCCTCCACCGTGCATGGCTCTGTGATAAATGTTGCAGGGTTTACTGTTTTACACCGAACCACATGAACGTTTGGGCTTGAGATGCTAATCGTGTATGCTGATGCTCTTTGGGTGGTCAGTGCATTGATCGTTCAAGGATTGCAAACAGTGAATGCTCAATGTACAATGTGACAGAGCAGCCCATTACAATTGTTGCACTTTTCTCTAATGCAAACGCGGCTGCTGAAAGAGATTGCTCGCACGCAAAAGGACCTTGCATTACTGAATCCAGTGTACTGCTGTGGTCTGCTAAGGGTTTGTGCCCTAGTGATGTCTCTTGTGTTAGCACCACAGTCCTGAGTGTACCATTACAATGCGAAAACAAGTCAAATGTGCAATCATAGTCGGGGGTATCTAGGACAGGGGCGGTGCTTATCAATTCTTTTAAGGTTGTGAAGACTGCGTGCATTTCAGGTGTCCATTTTATTGGAACTTTTTTCTTTTGTGCTTCTTTTAGGCCATTCAGTAGCGTCCTTGTGTACGCTGCAGAGTCCAAAATCCAATCACAGCAATAGTTGCAGATACCAAGACATTTTTGCATATCTTTTACAGTGTGCAGCACACATGCAGCATGCACTGCAAGTGCTCTGTCTGGAATTAATCTTTTATCATCTTTTGAGATGAGCTGACCTAGGTAAAGTACTTCCGTTAAACAGTACTGCAATTTATTTTTGTATCCCTTGTGGGCAAGACATGTCAACAAAGTGATGGAATCCTTTCTGCATCTTTCTTCTCCTTCACTACATACTAGGAGATCATCCACATACTGTATTATGGTGCTCTGTACTTCAATGTTGCCAACGTCTTCATGGAGTTTTGTATTGAGTTTTGTATTGAATATGCTTGGGCTCTCACAATATCCTTGTGTAGTCTGCAGTGTTCATATCTCCTCCCCCTATGGTAAATGCTGTCAGGTATTGTGACTCTGGATCAAGGAGTACTGAGAAAAGGGCATTTTTTAAATCCACCACTGTAAAGTGCGTCACCTCTTTAGGGATGCTACACAAGATAGATGCCGGATTTGGAACGAGAGGGAACTTCTTTTGGACTATGTCATTTAGGGGTTGAAGGTCCTGGACCATACGCCACGCCCCTCCTGTCACTTTTTTAATCAGATACATCGCTGTATTACATGGGGAGATAGAGGGGGCAATGCTGATGCCCTGCTGTAGTAATTCATGTATTGTAGTTTGTATTCCTTCCTCTGCTTCCTGGGACAAGGGGTAATGCTTTACTCTCGGGAGGACAGCACCTGGTTTCAGTTTTATTTTCACTGGGGTCACTTCTCTTCATAGCCCTACATCATGTGGGTTTGTTTCCACAAGTGTGCAGGCACGTTTTGCAAGTCGGTGTCACAAAAAAGATGGCAGCGCACTGACAGGGGCCATGAGGGGGTTTGCCACTTATCTTTTCTGAATCATTATATTGCATGGCATACAAATTTCCAATAGCATCTCCCTATCAGTGTTGTTGTTAGTGAACAGATCTTCATCCATTAATTCCCTTAATGTAATGGTTGGATCAATACATAGTACTGTCCTCCACTCGCACCCATGTGTATCTAAGCCAATGGCCACAATTTGTTTTGCTGATACTTTCACTCCCTCTAGGTCAAGTGAAATTACTGTCCCTGACATTATCTTAGGTGTGGCCACAGGGCGGAACACAAAGTCAGCGGGTACCTTCCACTCTTTTCATGTTATCTCGGGTACTGCTCTGGCCAATACTTGTATCCCATAGATAAACATTTCAGTATTTGTGGGTATCCCTTTCCACAAATGCCTCCCCTCTCTCGGGCTCTTCGCTCCTCTACCTCTAACTCCTTCAGGGTCAGTCGTTTTTCAAAGAAACAAGCTGGAGGTAGACCTCTGTCTTCAGGTGGGGCCTCCCTCTGGAACAGCCTCTGTGCCACTCTAAAACTTGAGGAGAACCATCTCCATTTCTGGAAGCACCTCAAGACCTTCCTCTTTGCTTCTGCCTTCGCTCCCCCTCTCCCTTGCTGATCTGTTCTCTCTTGGCACCGTGCACCTGGCGACCCTCTGTCCTCTGGACCCAGGTACCTGCTCACCCTGCCACCTTCCTGCACTGCTCCGGGCCACCCCTTGCACTAGGGTCTGGGTCTGTATCTGTACCTATACAGCCCCCCCCTTTTACTTCCTGCACTTATCAGACCTACCCTGTCTGCTGCCTTAAACCCAGCACTTGCCAATTGCTGGCTGCACTCCCACTGTTTGTTGCCCTCATTATTTATTTATTATTATTTATCTGTTTCTCCTTTGCTCCGCACTTTCCACTTCTCCCCCTTCATGCACTTTTCCCTTCCCCTTCTCCGATGCACTTGCGCATTCGCAATGTCACGGGGCCTAGTAAGATTCTTGTTTTGTTCTCCCCTGTTCCCCTCCCTTGCCTTGTCACACTCTGAAACACTTGTGTATGAGCGTGATAGAAATAAAATATCAATATTCCTGCTATTTTTGTCTCGCTTGTGATTATTTGTATCAATAACATTGCTCGCAGTGTACACATTCCCGGGGTAGAACACACTATTCCTCTCTCAATAAAGGCGATGGTCATGCTTAACTTACTTAAAAGAACTTGCCCTAATAGGTTTATAGGAGAATCCTCATGATAATACATGGGTGCTCGTACTGTTTTATCTCCTATTCTGACGTCCAAATCTTCTGTGTATGGAACCGTGACCACTGTCCCAGAGAAAAATTGTGTCTTGAGATTTTTGCCAGAGAGCAGAAAATTGCCTTTGAGCAAACATGATTTTTCCGCCCCTGAGTCCACCATAAAAATTAACTGTTTATTCCCTATCTCTGCCCCCACCAGTAGTTCCTCATTTGGTCGTAAGGAAGTTGATAGTACGGGCTGTGGGCTATCCTAGTTGGGATGAGTGGCTGTTCCAGGGCAGGTAAAGAGGTTATCACTGAGCACACATGTTCCCTGAAATGGGAATGGTGCGCCATTAGCACAAGTGGTGAATCTGTTTGCATGAGTTTGTGCTATTTGACTCTGCTGCCCTGAGCGGCTTTGCATGCAGTGTGGGGGATGTCTGAATGTGCTATACCTTTGTTGATTGGATGGCTACAAGACCAGCAGAAAGTTGGGCATGAATGTCAATGGAAAAGGAGAGAAAGAGCAGAGTATCATCAGCATAAAAGTGAAGGGAGAGCCCAGAAGAGGAGATAACTTCAGCCAAGGGTGATGTATAAAGAGAGAAAAGAAAAGGACCAAGGGCTGAGCCTTAAGGTACACTGTGAATGAGTTGGAGTGAGTCAGACAAAGCACCAGGCCAGAGACTGAGAATGTCCTTTGGGACAGATAAGATTGAAACCAAGAAAGAACTGATTCAGTAAAACCAAAGGAAGAAAGAGAAGATAGGAGAAGAGAGAGAGTGATCAACAGTGTCAAAAGCAGCAGATAAATCAAGAAGAATAAGAAGGGACAAGTGTTTAATATCAAGCCAATAAGAGAGAGTCAAGAACAGAAAGAAGTGCAGTTTTGGTAGAATGAAAAGAGCAAAAACCAGATTGAAAATGAAGGAGAATATCATTATCAGAGATGAAAGTAGAGACATGGGAATTAACAATATGCTCAAGTATTAAAGACAGATAAGGCAGCAAGGAAATGGGACAAAAATTTGAAGTCAAAGAAGGTTCAGCAGAGGATTTCTTCAAGAAAGGTATTGCAGTTGCATGTTTAAAGGAAATTGGAAACGTAGAGGATTGCAGAAAGATATTAAAGAAAGAAGTGAGATAAGAAACGGGAAGGATAGACTTTACGAATACGAGTAGAGGGTAAAGGAACAGACAGAGAACAAGTAGGTTGGACGCAAGCCAAAAGAAGGGAAGTTTCCTCGTTAAGCTAATAGAGGCCACTTTTGAAGTAAAGAATTGTAAAAAATTAGTGGCTGATTAGATCAAATTAATAGAGTGGTCAGGGGTGGGAGGAGAAAGAAGATGAGAGAGTTTTGAAAAGACACCTAGGATGAGTTGAATGAGTATAGGGAAGGTCAGACAAACAGGAACGTTTAGCAGAGAGAAGAGACTCATCATGAGGACCATGATAAGAAGAGTATGAGTTATAATTCTCTGCAGTCTTTGACTTAAGCCAGTGTCGCCAGGCCTCCAGATAAGGTGCGTACTAGGCCTTTTTACACATGAAAATCTTGCAAATACGACAGCTTTATTATTTTCCTGCGTACATTTACACACAGGTTTAGAGCAGAGGGCATTACAAAAGTCAGGTTACTTGACAGAAACCAGAAGGCTTCTTTTGATTTTTATCTACATGGATGTAAGGCTTTCCATACAGTTTGTGCATGCGTTGCTGGATGTCACATACATTTTACTCTCTTGCAAAGGAGAAAAGTCATTTTTACTCTCTTAAAATCACATTTACTCTCAAAGTTTAAAAACAGGGAGTAAAATACTCCCACCTCAAAATCTTATCTGGAGCACTGAGTATCACTCAAGACAACGAAGGGCACGACGCATGGCGCGAAGATGCGTGGAGAACCAAGATTGCAGAGGTTTACGGGAGGGGTAAAAGGTGGAAGCAGAATAGAGACTACCATGTGAGACAGAAAGCGAAGAGGAAAGAGTAGATGCAGTGTCATCAGCCGTCAGAGTAGCAAAATATGAATGGGAGGGAAGAACAGAAATACAGGAAGAAACTAAAAGAGGAGTGTTAAACTTGTGCATACCGTGACAGAGGTACGATGGAGAAGATGGGCTGTGAACCCTCTCGGGACAGTACAGATGGGGCAGCCTTTGGAAAGGGTACATATGGTACTCTATCTTCAGATAAAAATGTAAGCCTGCCAAGTGAGGGTAGAGCAGAGGGGGATTTTGGTCTGTTGAAGTATGTTGTCCATAGGAGTCTTGCGCTGCTCACAACAAGACCTGTTCCGGGTCGTAAACCCACATGTTGCCCTTTGTGTGCTGAAGGGTTTGTAGGTGCTTCTCTGGTGCCCTTCCTCAAAAAGGAGCTTACATAGTATCCTCTTCAGAGGCTGAAGAGGGCAAGAGAGAGATTGCCTTCTGAGGTGTTTCTTGTGCTCTTCCAGCAAGCAGGTCCACTGTGAACTTCATAATCTTGGTGAAAACCTGGTGCGGTGAGTTGCTGCATTCCTTTGCCTCATCTGCTCCTTCTTAATGTCTCCTGCGCATTTCTTCAAAGGTGGTCCTTCATGCACAAGAAGTGCCCACTAAGTGCCTCGATTCTCCCATGGCCTCCGGCACTCCACCGGGTTGGAATAAGTAAATCCCAGACTGGGTAAAGTAAACATATTATATGCTGTGCCCCAGGCACCCTCTTTTGCGTTTAGTAGTTTTTTCTGCAAGCCCTCTGCATCAGCCACAGTGTACAAATCCACCAAGTTTTCTCCTTATCTTAAGGTTCTGTGATTATGGGCTAGGAAGTGCCGGAATGTGTGGACGTCCTGGCTTCACCGACAGACTTGGCAGCTCTGCCGCTATTTAGGACTCCTATCGACAACCTGACTCAAAATTAGAGGGGAAAAAAAGAAGTCCCCATGGATGATCCTTGCTCCCTACTCATGCAAGGATATTCAATTAAAAACAAAAACTCTAAGTCTCGTCCCAGGGCAGTGGAGGGATCACAGAAGCAGGGTAGCTCCCTGGTGTCTCCAAATTGCCATAGGAAAGCATTGACGCTCAATCACATATCACGCCTGCAATTGGCATTATAAGTTAATGGATCTCAGTGGTACATTCCTGAGAAGCTAGCTTAATTGCCAAAAAAAACATATATGCTACCCCTAGAGCAAGTCACAGGGTGAAACCTTTGCACCCAACATAGCTCAAGGGAGACCATATTCAGTATTTACCCAGCCTAAAGCACATACAGCACCCCAGCCTGACACTCGAGCACATATAACACCAGCAATTGGCAGTATAAGTTAATGGATCTCAGTGGCACATTCCTGAAAAGCTAGCTTCATTACCAAAAAAACATTCATAATACCTAGAGCAAGCCACAAGGTAAAAGCTCACAGTTTCAGTCACTTATGCACCCAACATGGCTCAAGGGAGACCAAATTTAGCACTTCCCCAGCCTAGAGCACCAACAGCAGATAGCCTCCAAGGGGGACAATAGTATCCAAAAATAAACATAAGAATGAACCCCATATTAAGGGAGATGCACCAAGAGAGAGGATTACTTGGGGCAGCATAGGTATTTCCACTGACCCTGCTTAAGCCAGGAGTCTCTGGGTTACACCCCTCCTTAATGTCAGCCTCCTTGGAGTGTTATTACTGATGTGGATAGTAATAAGTCACTTTTCACCCATAGAACAAACAATTTGGAACAAAGGGAGACTGGACACAACACTTTGTCAATCTTATTTTCATGAGCAAAGACACAACGTATGCGCATGCTGGGTTGCATGACTTGCATGGGGTTGTGGTGTGACGATGTTTGAGTACTGAACAATTCCACTGCTCCAAACTAAAATGCTGAAGTAATTAGCTAAAGCTTATTCAACATGTAGGATCTGATCACTAGTTTAGAAATGTTCGATGCATCTTTTACAAATCAGAAATCACATTGAGCCATTTTACAACACATGAGTGCATTTTGGATACCAATTTCCCACAGCGCTATCACCAGCCCTACCAAATACATCATTATGCAATAGATTAGGATTTATAGCTGCTTCAGACATGTTGGATGTGGCTTTTAAAAATCAGAAATCACATTTAGCCATTTCGGAACACAGGTGTGCATTTTGGATACCAATTCCCCACAGCTCTAACAATCATGCTTATTGAATATATCATAATACAATACATTGTCCAGCATGGAGAATGGCCTACCATACAGCTTCTGTTCACTCTGCCAAAACTTGTATCTTCTCAAATGACTGTTCAGATATGTGTGACTGTTAGAAAAAAACAAGCTATTAGAAATCTCCACACATTGTTTTCAACCTGGGGTCGGTGGATACAAAATGTACAGGTCACCCATTTTTCCCATCCTGCACTGCCCTGAGCATTCTATTCATTAGGGTTGAAGTTGAAGTATGTCTCTGCCTCCCAACAATGCTCTTCGTCCTACTTTTCCTTCACCTACAACCCTGATGTATTTTTTATATGCTTGACTTATTCTTGATATCTTACAAATCGGCTTTACAGCCTACCCTGCCCGCTTCTTGATAGGTATCATATTTACATGCTTCAATTCGGAGCCCCAACCCCATAAAAAGCATTGTGGCTCTATTTGTAACAATTCTATGGGTTGACGCCCACAATTGACTAAATCGCAAACCCCAAATCATGCCCTTTTGTGCTCTAGCAATGAGTGGTAACTGGGAGTCCCTCAGCCTATGACCCTCAGTTACTGCACAATCCTAAAGATATTGGGCCTCATTATAAGTGAGCAGGTCTGGAAAAAATGTACTAGTAGCAAGATAACAGCACCTGTTACAGACCAATTCACTTCAGGCCCCTACTGGGCCTCTACCGGCGTGTTTTAAAGTGAGGCTCCGGCACTGTTAACGGGGCCCATGCTTCAGGGTTCGTATTTCCCATGAGTCCTATTGAACTCTATGGGAATGGGACCGAACCGCCACCACCTGTGATATCCCGATAGCACCGGGATGTGTAGGGAAAATGGGGTTCCGAATTTCAGCTGGGGGAGAATTTTAATGAACTCAGACTCTGACAACAAGAGTTGTGGGACTCTGGTGAGACTCTGATGTGAATCTGGTGTGAGTCAGTGCTGTGTGACAAAACAAAGCAAAAAGAACAATTTGAACCTAGCTTTGCATGGTAGCCATACCGTAGCATAGTATACCACATCATGGTTCACTATAGACTGAGTTGCAATGAAGACTAACAGTTACTAACCATTCATCTCTAAAAGCCCTAATTTACTAATTCTATCCCCACACTAATATCAAAGGCAGCTCAGTCCATAGCACATTAGTGCAAAACATTGGTGCAGATCATGGGGACAAAATGGCCCCATTCATGAGATGGCAAGCACAGGCTGTGCAATGTCGCTTGGAAAATGCAAGAAATAAATGTGCAGAATTAAAGCTGCTTTGCGGTCAAGACGTGACAAGTTGACGATGTGGAATGAGAAATTGCTAAGTTGCTCAAAGAAGCTCCATTGTTCAGGTTCTGCCACAGGAAGCCAGCATAGAGAAATGTAACCTTTGGCATCCATTTGCTGCCCTGAATCTCTGTGGTAGGCACAACATGTTTTCTCTGGAAGCTTCCAGGAGGTTTGACTATTATGAAGGGTTGTGAGTGCCATGTGACATTATAGCCGGAGGCAAGCAATCTTTTCTATAGGGGGAATTTACACTAAGGGGCAGGTTGAGGAAAGAGCCTTTAAAAAGGGATGTCCAGAGACAGAAAAAAGAGGCTGTCTCTCAGAGGGTCTGGATGTCTCTGCTGACTGTGGGCTGGTGACACTCTGAACTACAACGTGTTTACTGAGCTCTTCCTGCGAAGGAGGGAGAGAAGCAGATAAGAAAGGTTTTTTGTGCGAGTGCTGACCAGGCGATCTGGAGAAAGAGAGATTCCCAACAGTGGAGAAAGGAGGGTGCACTGAGGGGAGACAGCCGTGCTGAGACCAAGGGCAGACTGAACTGATGCTGTGCTGACTTTGCTGCTGTACATTTTTAGAGCATTCTTTAGTTGAGCATAAAGTACAAGTGGGGTATGTATAGCTGTACGATTAAAAACATAGCTATTTTCAGGTGTTTGCTGCTCCATCCAAGAAGCAAACTGCACATATTTAATCTCAAAGCTCAAGGCTCTGCTAAAGTGAACGATATGTTTCAAGGTCATTAGATAACAAAGTTTTGAACTGCAATACTCAAAGTGTGATTGAAGCTCATTATGGAAAAGCTAGAATCTGTTATCACTGTGAAAATATGAAATAGTGATGTGTGCTTTCATTTCTGTATAATGCCATAATAAACTATTGCTTATAAAGTGATTGAAAAGAATTAGATCAGCTTTGGTCTATTTATTGTTTGTTCTTATTACTTGTGATGGCATATAGACAGGCACAAAGCTAAGGAGGTATTTTTACTACCACTGACAGTAAAAAACAGGATTCACCAAATACTGTGAACTGGGGCAAATCATAAAGAGCTGATTCTCCATATTAGAGTCTTCAGGTGACCTGGTAAGTCTATGCTGAATTTCACACCACCAATAAAATAGAAGAATTGGGTCCTAATGCACTCCAGGTCTGGTTTTTCTCTTGCCGTTCATGATACCAATCCAATATAAGAATACCAACAGGTAGTCCTGTGTCTCTGGGGTCCACAAAATACCCCTACAGATGTCAGGTGGCGGTAATGGTAATACAAGCTTGTCGGCAACTTGCCAGTAGCACCAGCAGGTTACTGGTAACCTCGTTATGAGGCCCATTGTTTCGGTAGATGGCATATGTACAAAAACAACGTAAAATCTTAGGATTCTATATGTTCTTAGTTGCTGCATTACCTTTCCTTCCAGATACCTTTGGTTTGGGTCACTGCTGGCTTTACTGTGTTTATGTCAGCAACACTGGCATCAGCATTATCCAGAAAACACTGCATCACATGACTACACTCCCCTTGTGGCATCATACTCTGTTTACCTCTGGGTTGGAATGCACCAGACATACACATCCCTTTTTATCAGTAATCTCTGCCACTGCTCTCAACAAACTGCCCAGTACTCTCGGTTGGGTGGATTAGGTAAGATGATATTTTCCAAGGAGGCATGTCCATTAATTGGTAACTTAATGTTGTCTACGGTAAATAACAATATACCACTAGCCTCTGTGGATCATTGGCTTAAATTATTTTATGGCCTTGTGGACAATTAAGCAAGATACAAAATATACCATTCTAATTTCGTTCCATAGGGAATTCTTTTAATCTTAACAATGAGAAGTGGGATGGGACCCTTTCGGAAACAAAACATTAAGTCCAGAAAAATATTTAAGACATAAACACATTTAAACATTATAGGACTTCAGTCACACCCAAACCATTGATACATCTTAAAAGACATTTTACATTCAGAGTCACACCCAAATCTTTGATAAATCTTAAGAGACATTTTAAATGTAAGGTTGCACCCAAACCTTTAATACATCTTTAAAATACATTTTCTCACAGGCCAACAAACCCCAGTGGAATAGACCAAATTCTGTATGTGTTTTAGAGCTTTGTGGATAATAGGACTGCGGACTACTAAAGCAATGTGCCCCGAGCAGCGGGGGCATTACTGACTCAGGTAATGCCCCGGGGTCCATAGTTATAGGCCTGAGAGAAGCGACCCATACCCACCACTTGTGTGAGAAGGTAAAGCAGGAAATATAAAAACTGTTGCAAGGAGGCATCATTGAGAGAGTAGACAGCTCTGAATGGCTTTCACCAGTGGTAGTAGCGGCAAAGTCCAACGGTGAAATCAGACTATGTGTGGATCTAAGAGACTTAAACACAAACATTCTGGTTGAAAGGCACCCTCTCTCCAACATCGGAGAGAAGCTGACAACACTCGTGGGGGGCAGTATGTTTTCTCTGATAGACATATCCCAGGCATACCACCAGGTACCATTACTTGAAGAGAGCCAACAGTTGACAGCATTTGTAACCCCGCTGGGAACATTTAAGTACTGCAGAATGCTATTTGGGCTGGCGTCGGTGGCCGCAGTATTTCAAAGAATAATGGAGACTGTGTTGGAGGGGGTACAAAATGTAGTAATGTTCCAGGATGATATTTTAGTCCATGCTAACTCAGAAAATGAGCACAATGTGATTCTTTTGAAAGTGTTAAAAAGGTTGGATGAAGCTGGGTTGACTGTGAGAAGGAGCAAATGCAGAATAAAGGTGGAGAGTGTGGAGTTCTTGGGGCATGTTGTAGACAAAAATGGTGTGAAGCTTAAAGAAAGTTTGGTGGAGGCAATTAAGAATGCACCCCAACCAGACAAAGAACAAGTGAGATCATTCCTAGGACTAGCGGAATACTATCACAAATTCGTCAGAGATTTTGCTAGTCTGTCGACACCTTTCAGAGTACTACTGGGTAAGGTGGTGAAGTTTGTATGGAGCGCGGAATGTGAGCAGGCACTCAATAGAGTCAAGGAAGCAATAATGAGTGCACCCTCAATTGGAAAATTCATGGCTCATGACAAGTGCGTTCTTGCAGTGGATGCCAGTAGTATTGGATTGGGTGCAACCCTAGTACAGTACGACAAGAATAACATTGAAAGAGTAATTGCATTTGCTTTGCGTTCCCTGAGAGGTGCTGAAGCCAACTATTCCGTTATTGAGTTCACCTTTTAAACCCAGCAATCTGTTGTGAAATATTCCCTGGAAAACAAAATCCCAATATGAAACAGGTGCTTGTGGTCTGGTGGGGAAGCATCTGCTTTGGGAACATGGCAAACTGAGTAAAATCCTGGATCCAAATACATGCGCAAGCTTGCCAACCTCAAAAAGAACAAGGGGATGCATCTGCCCTCAGGAAAAAAAAAGTTACAGTGCCCACTGACATGTGTCCTTTACTTTTGCCCTGAAAAGCAGCCACAATCAGTGGAGAATAACTGCACCAGTGTCCAGGATTGCAAAATCTCTTGACACATTGTGGGAAAATACTCATGACTTACTTTCCTTCTCATCATATCCCCTCTTCTCCATATGCATGCCATTCAACAATACTCTGCTTTATAAAGATAACTTAAAAAGTACACATACCATAGTGCCACTCAAGTATATAAATCCTTATAGAACTATGTTAGCCAAAAAGTGAACAATTGCGACATTATTCCCCCCATCTTGACTGGTAGACTACAAATACCAGAATGCAATTCAGCGAAAGGCAAAAAAAATGATCTCTGAGTAAAATACTTTCAAGGACGGCCAGCAGCATGGTTAAAAAAATAAATTATGTGGATGCTGTGTGTTTTCTTAGTGTGGTATGAGATATTTAAAAGGAAGAAAACACATGGCATCCGAGAGTGTGGACTGTCTCCCATACATGCAGTAACCAGGGCAGACCCTGCTTAGCATCAAAGCAAGGAAGGATACAGCCCCCTCAGGCCATGTTGCTCTAATTGGTCTTGTAACTTGGGCTCACTTATTGGGCAACATGGCCTGAGTGGGCTGGCCCCTTCCTCACTTTAATACTAAGCAGGGTCGTCCAAGTTACTGTATGGATGAGAGACCGTATGGATGGGAGACCCGTGTCTATCTATTTTAGTGGTGTTACGGTATGAGTTTTATGACGGTACAATAACCTTCTTGCCGAATGACGGTATATCATGGTTATCGCAGTATAGCAGGTGGAGTTAACTAATCTTAACAAATATTTTCTAAAAGGTCATAAATTGTCAGATTTATCATCACAAACAAAACCATGCACCCAGGGCCAGAATTGGGCTTTTCAACATACTTTCCACTGAAATGCCACCCCTTGCTTGCACCAAACACAAACGCACGTGTGGAGAGGAGGGGGAGGTGGGGGCCCTGCTGCGTCTGGCAAAGCAAACTGAATAGCTTTTCTTAAGTGGTCATTTAGGCTTTTAGCTCCCCCACTGGCTACTGGTGAAGATGAACATGTTGCCATATTGATAATCTGCATGCCACAGATCAAGATCAATGGAGTCCGATGGTAGTATACGCTTGTGCGCATACACACACACACACACACACACACACACGCACACGCACTCTCTCTTTATGTTACAGCCTTTAGTTTACTTCTGGGCCAAAAGGTGTTCAGTAATCACGGACATGTTACCCTTTGGTATGGCAGCAGAGAATACCCACAGAGATGATTAAATTTCGCAGTGTGACTTATTATATGTAAATTCAATGATAGAACCAGGGAAATCCGCCATTGTCATATGTTTAGAAAACATTATCCATTATAAATATATAAACCCCAAAGCCGCCAACCCAAAGTCCCGGGCGGATAGCTCAGCGGCAACGTACGTGCCTTGAAAGCAAGACGACACAAAGCAACACAGGTTCGATCCCTGGGTCCTCGCTTAGAAACCTCTGGGTGTTTAAGCACGTTATAAATGTGCAACTAAGACAAAAACAATTATGCAACAAAATAAACAAAACCAATTTCTTTAACAGCGCCTCGATGCCCTGGGGCTGTGTGAGCGCTTTAAAAAAAAAATGTAAATAAAAAAAAGTAAACCCCTTTCCTTCTTGGCACTGTATTTATTCTTCCTATTGCTAACATGTTGGTTTTGTGTCAGGCACGTGTGGTTTATGGAATGGCATTAAAAACTGCTCAAACTGAAACTACTTGGGAGACGGCACATCCAACAGTGCAAGACCAAGACTGCGCAGAACTTGCTTACTGCAGCCTTTCCAAATCAGATTGAAAAGCACACTTAACGGTATGGACGGTATACCGGTATAAACAATGTGACGGTTATTATTGTTCAATTAAGTGCTTCACGGTATCTTTAACGGTATACCGTAATACCGTTACAACCCTAATCTATTTCTTTTTTATTATGTATAAAAGATTGCAGGCTTTGATAACTCACAATGTTTTTAGGCAACACACAGTGAGATTAAATCATTTTCCCAGGATCACACACTTTGTTTAAGCAGAGTGGTTCAAGCCCCTTGTTTTATCGCTAGTCCCTTCGTGAATGTTGTGATACATTGCACAACCCCAACTAACCACATTTAAGCAGCAAGGAAAAGGGACTCAAATGACTGGCTGCAAGAATAACATATGCTCAGGTACCTTTGCCCCATAGTGAAAATCAAAAGCTAGCACGCATGAATATTCAGAGAGTAAGTGAACATATATCTTAAAGTGAAATATACAAATGGAGTTCAATTGTCCTCCCCTTAGAAGAAAGTGTGCAAGACAAAATAGCATTGGCCTTTTAAAAAAAAGCAATGAACACCAGAAAAATAATCTGAGCGACGAAATGTTCCAATAAAACTGATGGCAAAGAGCTCATCTTTTAAACCCAGCAATCTGTTGTGAAATATTCCCTGGAAATCAAAATCCCAATACGAAACAAGTCCTTGTGGTATTGTGGGTAAGCAGCTGCAATGGGAACATGACAACCTTAGTAAAATCCTGGTAGCCAAATACTTGAGCAAGCTTGCCAACCTCAAAAAAAATCCAAGGGGTTGCTGTCCAGCTAGATATGTCCATTCTTTGTGCCCTGAAAAGCAGCCACAATAAGGGGAAAATAACTGCACCAGTGTCAAGGATTGCAACTCTCTTGTCAGATTGTGGGCAAATACTAATGACTTATTTGTCCTCTTCATTTCCCCTCCTCACCCCCATGTCTGGCTTTCAACAATACTCTACTTTATAAAGTTAACTTGAAAAGTACACATACATAGTGTCACTCGAAAAGTGTACAATTGTGACATTATTTCCCCCATCTTGACTGGGAAACTCCAAATACCAAAAGGCTAAACAATGGTCTCTAAGTGCAATACTTTCAAGGACTGACAGTAGCACGGTTTAATAAATAATAATGAGGATGGCATGTTTTTTCTTAGTGTGTTATGAGATAACACACTGCATCCAGGACTGTCTCACATCCATGCAGTAACTGTGACCAACCCTGCTTAGTTTCAAAGCAAAGAAGGGGCCTACCACCTAAGGCAATGATGCTGTAAGCGGCCTTGTCTCTTGCGCTCATTTATTTGGCAACATGTCCTGAGGGTGACGCCAGCAAATCTATGTGATCACTGCACCGCCCATACTTCCGCCGACGAAAATGTCGACGACCATTATGGGACGGTGCTTTGATCAGATTGATCACTGTGGCCCGTATCCCCCTACCCGGCTGCCCCCTGGCCACTTACCTTAACTGCAGCACACACAGAAGTGTGCTGCTGACTTCCCTCGATCCCTGCTGCATCAGTTCCCACTCACTTACATGGGTCAGCAATGACGCTGCAGGGTCCTTTTTGTTTGTTTCATTTTTTTCTCCTTAAAACATTCTTGTCTCCCGCTCTCCATTTAACGGAACCTCCGACCACCATTACCACGACTAAGAGGAACAGGAGACACCCCCGCAATCCCCGCTTCCCTTAGTCGCAGTAATGGTGATCAGCAGTTTCGTACCAAGCCACACAGTGTTGTCGCAGTAATGGTACGATTCCCCGGCAGTTACCTTAATTTGAAAGTAAGCAGGGTTGGTCCCGGTTACTGCATGGATGGGAGACCTGGATGCCGATCATGTCACTGTCCATGACTGAAGATTTTGCACCCCCAACATCACTGTAGCAGTAAAAAATATCTTTTTTTGATATCTTTTCTATAGCCGTGGGTACATAACTATGGATATCTTCGGCTATCTGTAGTCATTTTATGTATGGACTACAGATAGCTGTGGTTATCTGTAGTTTTTATAGCTTTAAATATCTGAAAGACAGGCTAAAATAATACTTTCTTGCCCCACAGTCCCTCACCAAGTGCCTCCCTCATATGTGCCCGCTCCCCCACTTCCCAGATAACCTCCTCACCTCCCCTGCCCTCTCCCATTCCCCCTTCACAACACACACAGGGCCCGATTCATGGAATAATCTGCACATAAAAAGGGGAACTTGCGCGCGAAAATGGGCGCAAGCGCGCATTTACCGATTTATGGAACACGTTGCACGTGGCTTACCTGATATGTGCGCGGAATCGACGCGGGCTCAACACGTCACAGCGACACCACGAACGCCTTGCGTGAGACACCCAGCGAAGGCGCATACCGCATAGCACAGTCACCTATACAGGGCGCGGCACACTTGGAATGGGGAACAACAAGCGTAAATGTGGGCGTTACGTGGGAAGTACCACAGTAAAATACTCGCAACGCCCACACACGCCCTAACAACACGTATTCATGGAATCGAACAGGGCTCACCGATGCACAGCAAAACACGGCCAAACCCGGAAACAGGTCTGCCACACGAAAGCTGGCATAAGCGTCACTGCGCACCAAAAACAATGCATAAAAGTGCATACGAAAAATGCATGTACAGCTACGATGAATGTACCATTTCTCGCACCAGTGATCGTGAGACACCGCAGGAGGAGGAGGAGGATAACCAGGGCCTGCATTTTTTGACCAAGGACCAGCCTTTTTGGGATGCCTGATGAGCAGATCTATTGCAGACATAGGTTTCCACCTCATATCATCTTAGACCTGGTCACTGAGTGGGAGGATGACCTTACATCACTCACCCTGAGCTCCCAAGCACTGAGCCCCTTGGAAAAGGTGCTCAATGTACAACATTTTTTGGCCACTGGGCCATTTCAGCGGACAACTGCCATAGTTGGGGGCGTTTCACAATCCCACGCAGTCACGCTGCCTACACCAGGTGTTGGCAATCATGACTGCATGCCCCTCTTTCCGCAGGCACATATACATGCCCACAACACCCGCAGAAAGGCAAGCCGTGGTCCAGGATGTTTATGGGGTGGCGCACTTCCCCAAAGTGCTTGATGCTATCGAATGCACCCATGTGGCCCTACGTCCACCTAGGGCCACAGAGCACATCTATCGCAATCGCAAGCACTGGCATTAAATCAACGTGCAGGTTGTATGTGATGCCAAGGGAATCATTACCTCTGTATGTGAAAACTATCCAGGGTCCATCCATGATAGTTTCATATTCAGATTGTCACCCCTACACCGGGAACTGGAAGCTGGGAGACATGGCAACACATGGCTCATTGGTGAGTACAAATGGCCATGCACATGCATGCATGTTAGACACAGACAAATAGACAAAGCCAACTAATGACAACCATTCTCACCTCCCCAGGGGACAGTGCCTACCCTCTGAGCATCTACTTGATGATGCCAATACGGAACCCCACCACAACACCCCAGGTAAGATACAAAGCAGCCCATTTTGCAACTAGGGCCATAGTGGAGCGCACATTCGGAGTGCTAAAGTCACGCTTCCGCTCCCTTGACCACTCTGGTAGACAGCTACTATATACACCACCAGGAGGGAGGAGGTGCAGGGTGCACCACAACAGCCACATGCCTGGATATTGAGATAAAAAATAAACCTCTATGGGTTAATGGCCTGCACGGCTAGCACAGAGTGGGAGAGGTGTCGATGCTGTCATCACCCTCTGGTGTAGCATTAGGAGGTGTGCGTGGTAAGGGAGGCTGACCACATATAGTCCTTGTCTGTTCCTCAATGGCATCGAGCATGCAGGCCTGATAGGTTTGATTCTGCAGCATGATGGTCCGGAGGTCGCCATGCACCACCTCACGGGATGCACGGAGTTCCGCTTGCAAGACCTCACGGGATGCACAGAGTTCCACTTGCAAGACCTCACAGGATGCACGGATCTCCGCTTGGAAGACCTCACGGGTTGCACGTAGTTCAACAAAGATGTTGTGCGCCAACTGCTCCATCTGCTGTTCTGCCCGTCTACTGTGGGATAACTCAAGTGCACCCAGAGTAGATCTGAGGGAGGTAGTCTCATGCTCAGGTCTGCCCTGTAGGCATCAGACTCAGCAGCTATAGCTGTCCGCAGAGCCCCCAGTTCAGCCTGTCGGCTCTTGTTGCTGGCCAACATGCCCAGCCTGTGTGAGCGGCATGTGGACTGCAATGCCTGCTGCTAGAGCTCCATCTGTCTTTCGGGGGAGAGCATGGAATTGGCCACCCTCTCTATACCCTGAGCCAACATCTCACATGATGGCCCCTGTTGTTGTGCAACAGCATACATGGATTGCTCCCACACAGTATTCCCGGCCGGCACACGGCCACCGCGTTGCCGGATCCCACACCTGCCGGACCCAAGGACACCTGGCCCTTGCTGAGCTGGCGCTGCCTGTGGATGCAGCACAGCATTCCTCCCTTGCTCAGCTGCCCCAGGAACAGGTGCCAATACTGTGGAGCGTGACCCTGCAGCTGTAAGCACCACAGGCAGACATTTAAACACTGACTGGCCCCGTGAGGGGTCTACCCCCCCTGCAGGTGTTTGGGACAGAACCGCACCCAGTGTAGAATCACTCACCTGCGACAGCAATGAGGCTTCAATGTCAGATTGAGCACCAGAGGCATAGGCTTCCGCAGAGGTGCACTCAGACACACCCCTGGCCTCCTCCATTGCATCCAGTGTCTCATCACCTGCACAAAATATAAAAAATGTAATGGATCTGAGTGATTTTTCTATCGCGGAAAAGTCAGCGACGGAAAAGTTTGCATGAGAAATGTGCGAACTACAAAAGGTTTGCACATTTCCCATGCAAACACGCATTCAAAACCCCTACATACCCACCCCTCCCCCCACACCCACACCCACAACATACCCACAACACTTCCCCACCCACACCCTCAGCACACCCCCACCCACACCCCCAACATAAACAACCTCTACTTACCTTTTTTACACGCTGAGTCCCTGCAGCGCCAGTTCCCTTTCACTTCTGTGATTGGGAACCGGCGCCGCAGAGTCCTTTTCTTTGCTTTTTTTTTTCGGGTGTGCTGCCACCCCCACAGCCCCCGTAGTTTTTTTTATACTTAACTACAAGGCTACCACCAAAGGTTTGAACTTTTGGTGTCCGAACCTTTGGCAGTAGCATTTGTCAGACTTTTTGTACGGTCTGACCTTTTTTTTTTGGTCCGATCGTACAATTCCAAAAAAACATGAGTACACATGTAAATAGCATTGGCCCCACACATAGGTATCACAATGTTGTCAGCCAATGCATAAACCTGCCATGTCACACATGGCACAAACTCAGGCACGCACAAAGTGAAGGGTAGCATGAAAGCAGAAATGGATGTGTGTCAAAGGGCATAATAACACATGTACTGCATGGTGTATAGCGCCTGCTTCACACACAAGCATGTGATTGGCATAGTCCTTCCACAAACTTGACTTAGGATAATGCAGAGATGGCACGTAGCATAGCCATGCCCGACTGTCAACCAGCCTGAGATGGAAGTAGAAGACTACTGTCCATGAGCCATGTACAATGCATGTTAGGTGACATTGCATGGAAATCACAATTTGGAAACACACATGTGTCACAGGCTGCAACAACGCTAGGGTGGTGTTATACAGTGAAGGCAGGCACACTGATTCCATAATGCTAGGTCAGATTGACATCACGCAAGTGAATAGGCATGTTGAAGGGGAGAACAGGGCTTAGAAGTGTGAGGGTGCAGTGCAGTACATGGGAACAGCCTCAACTATGAATAAAAACACAGAACCAGTAATGTCAATGCTGTGGCCTGATGGAAGTGTAAGGCAAGTGCAGTCATCATGTGTAAATTGTTGGCAGTGGGTTTTAGGGATACAGTAAACCCTCCCCCCCAAGTGCAGGGGATGTCTGGGAGGCAGTGCATGGGTTAAAATGGTGGCTCAGAGAACCGTGTTGTAGCTGACAGTGTGGGCAGGTGACAAGTGCATTCTCTCGGTCATCTGGGACTACAGCAGGGGAGAGAAGGACAGAAAGCGCAACACATGAGGAAGCATGAGAAGTGCCTCCAGACCCAGAGAAGCTACACCTCCAGGTACATAGAGGCAGGGAGGCTGTACCAGAGGGAGGCTCCAGCTCAACACAGATGATAACCACAAACTAATTGCCATGAGGAGCAACTGACCCTGAGGGAGTAGGAAAGGGATGATCAAAGACCATGAGAAGGAAATAAATGCTGGAGATGGAGTTAAAGGAATTGCATGTTCAGGACCCATAGGGCCTTGTTGAGAATGCACAGGGTTAGGAATAAACACTTGTAGTCACTGTGAGCCTGTGCCATCATCACAGTCGTAGGGAGATACCTGGCTCCAAGCCTAAAGGACTTTTCACACAGTCCAGGTCTGGCTGAGTTGCAGGGGGAAGACAGTAGAATCACAGAAATCTTGGTAAAAAAAGACGGTTGCAGTAGTCCACCATAGCAATAACCAGTCCTCTGGAGACAGTGAGCTGCTGGGGGAAGGAGAGGAAATGAAGAATGTCTCTAAGGAGGAGCAGCTGGCAGGGAGACCTCTCAGAGACATCAGACATGTGACGATAGAAGGCGAGTGTTGAGTGGAAGATCATCACAGGCTATTCGTCACCACAGGTTGGAGCAGGAATAGGGCCAAAAGAGGCTGGACAGAGAGTGTCATGGAAGGAGGGAGCAGGTGTGGTGATGAGGATTGTCTCTGTGTGCAGCACATGGTTTGTATGCAGTCCGCATGACAACAAGCATGTATCAGTCCAACATCACATGGTTCACACATGGCAGTTATGTCAATGTAGTCTGAACTGACAGACAATCAAAACACATCACCCAAGCAACATACACATGGCCTGGACACACACGCATCACCACTCACTTGACATTGCCGTATACATTGGCAGGTGTCTCCATTGCCTTGGATCCGCTCCACTGCAATGAAATCACTAGCAATCTCCTCATGTCCAGTGAGTTCATCGTCCTCTGGTGGTGACCCACTACCAGTCACCAGAGTAGAGGCAAACTTGGCAGCCAGCTTATCTTTAGCTCAGCGTCGGAGGTCATTCCAACGCTTCAGGACATCACCAGCTGTGCGCCTCTCATAGCCCAAGGCGCTAATACGGTCCTTGAGGCACTGCCAGTGAGCAGTACGCTGAGCAGGTGTATTTGTGCTCCCTGCCTGCACCAGCATGTCACGGCCATGTTCCAACATGTAGTTCACGAGCATGTCCAGTTTCTGATCACAGAAACTCCTCTTTCTCGCATGTCTGGGGTCTCAGCCTGTACCACTACAGCACGCTTCTGCTTCTTACGAGAGGCCCTGAGTGGCTTGTACCGCTCGGGTCAGTAGGGGCTGGAGTAGTGGTGGACTGGCCTACGGCATCAGCCACTAATGTAACAACAGAAGGTCTGCTTGCAGGTTTCAGTAACCGGGTGCTGTTGCCAGGACCCTGCGCCGCACATGTCTTGCCCTTAGTGACAAGGGAATTGGGCCCTGAGTCACTCTGGCCCTGGGCCTGGACCAATTCATTCCTGGCTGGGTGACCCTGAGCCAGGGTGGCGGTTGCTACAGCTGCCCCTGCAATTTCCTGACCCTGGCCAGTGTGTACAGCAGATGACACTGATGCTCCGCTCCGGTTCCCTGTGCGCTGGTGCCAGGACCTTGCACCACACGTGTCTTGTCCTTCCGGGACCAATACAGTCTGAGCTGGGTGACCCTGAGCCTCGGTTGTGGTAGCCGTAGCTGCCCCCGCAGCGTCCACACCCTGGCTGCCCTGGACAGCAGATGACATTGCTGGTGTGTGACACCAGCTGCTGGGGACGTGAGCATCAGCTGCATCTCCCCGACCCTGTTGGGTGGGGGGCATAGCTCTCCCTGCACAGGCCTGGACACCTCGGACACCTTGGCCACCTCGGCCACCTTGGTAACGTCTGCCAGGTCACCCACCTTTGCCTCCCTTCTCACTTGTTGCCCTCCCAGTCATGGCACTCATAGACTAGCGCATTGGGAGGTGCAGCAAACAATTGTCCTGGGTAATTGGAGTGAGGGGGCATGGTACGTGATGGAAAACATACCACTGTGCTCCAGCAAGGCTCTATGTAACCCCTGGTAAAAAAAGAATGGGTTGCGTAATGCTCAGGCACCCCAAAAACAAAAATCAACGTGCATGCGACCGCTCAGTAGCCCACGTGTGAAGAAAAATGTCCCGCAGTATGCTGTGGCACCCAGCAACACATAAAATGTGTACGTGAGGAACACGTAGGATACTATGACCTCGATAATGGAGTACACGACACACAGGGGCAACCACAGTATGAAAAATGCATGTGCCGTCTGCCTTGTCAAAAGAAATAAAATTACACGCGCATGTGCTCGTAGGCAACTCCCCCGCCAAAAGAAGAAGTATGCACTCGAACAGTAGTGAACAATTCGCTTGGGGACTCAAAATACTCAGAAGTCCACGCGTCCATCCGCCACGAAAAATGCACGTACATTGTAATGGTGTCCTACGCAAACCTTTATCCCGATCCTGAACGCCAACAGCCAACATTCAGCGTGTGTCATGTAACTTACGCACTTAGGGCCTTTCCTCTGATTCGACGCTAACGTTCTGTTTCCGCACGTGCTAACTCACTCTGTTTCCGGCTGGCCATGCGAGTAACACTGGAGACCCACACTCTTGCCTACCAGCCAACTTACCTGCCTCCAATTGCCCCGAGCTGCCTCCTACGAGCCATCTGCTGCTGCCAACCCACTCTGTGTGCCTGCTGCCCACGTGCCCTGCATTTTGGTGCCTGCTCTGAAGCCATTGCCAGTGATCCTGTCGTTGTGACCACCTATGCTGATCGTGAAGACTCTTGACTGCCATACCGCCGTTCCACAGCCCAGCCCCGGACCACCTTGCCCACCCACACATGCCTCGGGGGTTGCCATATCTGACACAACACCATCTGAGGCAAGTGACAACCCCACGGCAGAGAGGCAGAGGGCTGTCAGCTTCTCACCTAGGGAAGTTGGCATCCTGGTGGAGCAAGTCCTGGGGCATCATGATGCCCTCTTTCACGACCCATCTCAAGTCGGCAATGAAGGACGGAAGAAGATCTGGGCGGCCATCGTGGGTGCCATCAATGCGGAGGGGGCGGCACCCCATGACTACCATCATGTCCACAAGTGCTTGGAAGACTTAAATGCCAGGACCAAAAACAAGGCCCGGCGCCTCCTCAATGCTGGTGATGATCGAGCGAGGCACCAGGGCCGGTTGACCACTGACGAGATGAGGGTCCTGGTGCGCTTCTACCCAGCGCTGTAGCCCCAGGTCTTGGAGTTGGTGCTCCGTCTGGAATCAACTGGTAAATGTTCATGTGTTCTTGTCCACCATATTGCAATTGCATGTTGAGGTGTGGCTGGAATGTGCACCTTGGCCTTATGCCTGGCATGCCACCTGTACAGATGTCTGTGTGCATGTCCCTGACAGTGCTGCATGTGAGTCCATTTAAGCGTGTCCCACATCAATGGTGTTGCGCACCGACATGTATCGATGCGCACATGTTTGCATACCTGTGTCTGGACTCGAGCATGCGAGAGGTGTGACACATGGGTGCTTATGTCACCATCATGGACATGCATGGTGTACATGTGGTGTACATGTGCGTGTGTCTGAGTAGTAAACTTGTTCATTTACGTATCAGTTGTGTATTTGTGCTTTATTAGTGAGTGATATTGAGCTGCTCTTGCTAGTGTAATGTTTTCAAACCGACTGTGTAAACAAATGTATATTCTTTTACCAAGAAACCTTGAGTAAGTGTTTGTTTGAATCACTGTAATTATTGGTCCTTTGTGTAACTTGTTCTACTGCTCACTTTACTCTTGAGATAAGTCTGGCTGCTCAGCCATCGCTACCACTTTACTGTGTAGTACAGGCTTGTACCAAAGGTGAAATTGTACTTACACTTGTAGTCTTAACCCTTTAAGTGCCATGGGTATTTCTCCCCAGTGCCAGGGCCTTTTTTGGTGATTTCGGTATGTGGCCATTCAATGGCTTGTAACTTTTTTGTTACATGAGATATCTTGGCCAAATTTGCCTCCTTTTTTCACACATGTAGGCGGTCGTAACGACACCCAGGAATCCTAGGTTGCTGTAGGGTGGTGAGAGAAAATAACCAAAAAGGGGGAAAAAAGACTGTGTTTTTTTCCTTGTAAGAGCTAGGAACGAATGGTTTGCTGTGCTGAATTCCCCAATTTCCTGGCTTTCAAGAACAGGTTGAGTGGAAATGGAAAAAACTATTTTGATGTGGTTATCAACCGTTTTGTGAGAGGTAGGCGATTTTGGCCATTTTTGCGAATTGGACATGCATGAACGGAATGGAAGAAAAGGGTAGGAAAGCCGATTTGGAGGACGGAAAGGCATATATTTCTGAAAAGTAGACAAAATTCCAAGTTTAGGAAGGGGTGATTGCGTAGGTCAGGCAAGAACTAGGTAGGGAAAAAAGCGGGAAAATGACCGAAAAAAAGGTATATGTTGGACATGGTTGGCTTGGTACGGCAATGGCTTCTATGAATTTTGAGAAAAGCAATGCTCTGCTACATTCCCCCGACTCTTGCAGTTAGGAGAGCACACATTTTTTGTACTGTTTTACAAAACAAGCAATACCACAAGCCAAAAACTGAGCCATGGTACACAGGAGTTTTACGCTCACGGACTGAACAGACGCACTTAGCATTTGTAAATCGGGAAAACCAATGTGGTGAGGAACGGCAAGCATACATTTTTTGAAAGAGCACAGAAAGACCTTTTCAAGGGTAGGTGACTTGTCCAGGTTACAAAAGAGTATGGTGCCTAAAGCAGCGAGTAAATGTAGGTCACATTTGGGAAATGAAAGGGTTGTGTGACAAAGGGCACCAGCAAATGGGTCAAAACGTTATGAAAACCACACAAACACAATACATATCCTACCGTCCCGCATTCCCACAGGTGTCCCGATGAAAACGGTACCTCACATGTGTGGGTGCTTCTACCTGGCCACCAAGGGGAAAGCCTAAAACACAAGTAACCCTAAGTCGGTTTTCAGACCGGAATTTCAGACGCTCTGCCGACCGGCACAGCATACAGATATGGGCCTCGGTTGTCCAAGCCACCAAGGAAAACAGGGAACCCCATGCATTTCCGAAAACAAGACACCCGTGGGAATCCGCAGAGGTATGATTTGGGCAAATCGACCCAGAATTTATTACCTAGACACCCCCGCAAAGTCCGAAATGTGGGAAAAAAAACGCATTTTCTGCACATTTTGCTCGGCTCACCCACCGAAACACGCCCCCAACAACACATGGCCTACCGTCCCATGTTCCCATAGGTGTCACAATGAAAACGGTACCTCGCATGTGTGGGCGCACCTACCTGGCCGCCAAGGGAAAAGGCTAAAACACAAGTAACCCCAAGTCTCTTTTCAGACCGGAATTTCAGACGCTCTGCCAACCGGCACAACATACAGATATGGGCCTCAGGTGTCCAAGGCACCAAGGAAAACAGGGAACTCCATGCATTTCCGAAAAGAGGACACCCGTGGGAATCCGCAGAGGTATCATTTGGGCAAATCACCCCAGAATGTATTACCCAGACACCCCCCGAAGTCCGAAATGTGGGAAAAAAACGCATTTTCTGCCCATTTCGCTCGGCTCACCCATCGAAACACGCCCCCAACAAAGCATGGCTTACCGTTCACGTTCCCACAGGTGTCCCGATGAAGACGGTACCTCACATGTGTGGGTGCACCTACCTGGCTGCCAAGGGGAAAGCCTAAAACACTAGTAACCCCAAGTCTGTTTTCAGACCGGAATTTCAGACGCTCTGCCGCCTGTGAGCCCCCTGTAAATGTATTTACAGCCCCCTGTAAATGTATTTCATCATAAAGGGCTCACAGTTTATGAGCTCATGTGTCACTAACCAATCAGCAGGACCAATGCCTTGCCCCCAATTATGAAAACTGCATATGCATGAACATAGCTGTATGCAAAGAGCGGTGAGGGCACCGGCTGCCTGGGGAATATGAACTGAAAAGCAGATTAAGGAGCTTACGATGTGGAAGATACCAAGTAACATTATGCTCCCATACACCTCTTGGGGGGCCTCTATGACATGTACCCATTTTGGCCGCTAATTCATTGGCTCCTTTTCCTTTCTGCATCTAATTCAAGAATGAGCAAATGACAGCAGGGATGCTGACAAAACTGGGATTTTCTTTTTTGGCATCCCAACTATGCTCCCTTCTAGAGGCATAGTACACTGTCCACCCTTCCAACTCCTGTCCTCAAAGGTAAAAAATAACAATAATAAAAATAAATAATAATAATAATGTTAGCCTGGATGACCAGGTCTCCTTCATCCCACACACTAAACTCACAGCTCATCTGAGAAATGTCCCACTTCATGTCCTCAAGAAAATTAGACACTTTCTGAAAATGCCTCTGAAAGTTAAGTAGACTCAACCCTTTGACATGTCCCGAGTGGATTCCTTCAACACATGGGTCTCACCAAGGGCCTCACATATCAAGGGGAAGTGATTAAAAACAGAACTGCTAGAATGATCTACTGCCTGAAAACTCAGGATCCTATTTCACCTTTTAAGGCTCTCCACTGGCTCCTGATTGAAAAATGAATCTACCTCAAATCACTGTAAATCATTCAAAGAACATATCATCCTCAAGCCTATTATCCCCACACAAGCACCAAGCATGCTCACAGACTAAGCTTTGCTCATGCTCACAGACCACAGACAAACCTTTGCCCAGAACAACCCGCTAACATACCAGTTGCACAAAATGAGGAAAATAAAGGACAAATTAGAATTCTGTATCACTGAACTTGAACTGAAATGTTATCGGCCCATTGTGACCTATATGCTGTCAGGCCCTAAGCAACCTCTTGATTCATGGACAGCCTGGGAATCTTCTACATTGTTTCATGAGTGGCATCATTTGTAAAAAAACACACACCCTTTCATTTTCTTGGGAACACATACAGGTTTATTTTATCTGCTATTTTATTTTATTTGGTGGTTTTGTATAGCGTGAACAACACACCAAGAGCCTCAGCGGCGCTTAGTGAAAGAGAGCAAGGGAAAAGGGGAGACAAGGGAAGGGCATTAAAGGTAGACAATCCAAGGCATGTGCATTCATAGGAAAAAAAAAGAAAAATAATAAAACTCCATGCTCGCCCCATGCCCACTGTCCATTTTAAAACACTACCAGACCACTTGCCATGGCCTTAGGCCATAGCCGGTGGGCACGGCCTTTGGCTGTTCCCTCTGTCCATTTTAAAACACTACCAGACCACTAGCCATGGCCGGTGGGTGCAGCTTTGGCAGTGCTAACTGTCCATTTTAGAACACTGCCAAACCACTAGCCATGGCCTTTGGCCATGGCCGTTGGCACAGCCACTCTATATTTTAAAACACTTGCAACGCATCACTTAAAGACGTTCATCAATCACAAACTGATTTTGACCTGTTTTGACAGTGATATTGGTATGTATAAAAGATTAGAGGCTTTGAAACCTCACAATGTTTTTAGGCAATGAACAGTGAGATAAACATGATTTGCAATGTATCACACACTTTGGGTAAGCAGCGGGCTACAAGCCCCTTGTTTTATGCCTGGTCTCTTTGTGACTGTTGTGATACATCACACAACCCCAACTAACTGCTCTTAAGCAGCATTGAATAGTGAAAGAAATAACCAGCTGCAAGAATAACATTTGCCCAGGTACTTTTGCCACCATATCGAAACTCAAAAGTTGGCACCCATGAATATGCACAAAGTAAGTGAACATATGTCTTAAAGAGAAAAATACAAATGTAGTTCAATTGACATTCCCCTTAGAAGGAAGTGCGCAAGAGAAAATAGCATTGGGTTTTTAAAAACTAATGAGCACCTGAAAAATAATCTGAGAGAGGAAATATTCCAATTAATATGCTGGCAAGGTATAAAAGGTGTTCACCTTTTAAACCCAGCAATCTGTTGTGAAATATTCCCTGGAAAACAAAATCCCAATATGAAACAAGTGCTTGTGGTCTGGTGGGGAAGCATCTGCTTTGGGAACATGGCAAACTGAGTAAAATCCTGGTTCCAAATACATGCGCAAGCTTGCCAACCTCAAAAAGAACAAGGGGATGCATCTGCCCTCAGGAAAAAAAAGGTTACAGTGTCCACTGACATGTGTCCTTTACTTTTGCCCTGAAAAGCAGCCACAATCAGTGGAGAATAACTGCACCAGTGTCCAGGATTGCAAAATCTCTTGACACATTGTGGGAAAATACTCATGACTTACTTTCCTTCTCATCATATCCCCTCCTCTCCAAATCCATGCCATTCAACAATACTCTGCTTTATAAAGATAACTTAAAAAGTACACATACCATAGTGCCACTCAAGTATATAAATCCTTATAGAACTATGTTAGCCAAAAAGTGAACAATTGCGACATTATTTCCCCCATCTTGACTGGTAGACTACAAATACCAGAATGCAATTCAGCGAAAGGCGAAAAAAATGGTCTCTGAGTAAAATACTTTCAAGGACCGCCAGCAGCATGGTTAAAAAAAAAAAATTATGTGGATGCTGTGTGTTTTCTTAGTGTGGTATGAGATATTTAAAAGGAAGAAAACACATGGCATTCGAGAGTGTGGTATGTCTCCCATACATGCAGTAACCAGGGCAGATCTTGCTTAACATCAAAGCAAGGAAGGATACGGCCCCCTCAGGCCATGTTGCTCTAATTGGTCTTATAACTTGGGCTCACTTATTGGGCAACATGGCCTGAGTGGGCTGGCCCCTTCCTCACTTTAATACTAAGCAGGGTCGTCCAAGTTACTGTATGGATGAGAGACCGTATGGATGGGAGACCCGTGTCTATCTATTTTAGGGGTGTTACGGTATGAGTTTTATGACGGTACAATAACCTTCTTGCCAAATGATGGTATATCATGGTTATCGCGGTATAGCAGGTGGAGTTAACAAATCTTAACAAATATTTTCTAAAAGGTCTTACATTGTCAGATTTATCATCACAAACAAAACCATGCACCCAAGGCCAGAATTGGGCTTTTCAACATACTTTCCACTGAAATGCCACCCCTTGCTTGCACCAAACACAAACGCACGTGTGGAGAGGAGGGGGAGGTGGGGGCCCTGCTGCGTCTGGCAAAGAAAACTGAATAGCTTTTCTTAAGTGGTCATTTAGGCTTTTAGCTCCCCCACTGGCTACTGGTGAAGATGAACATGTTGCCATATTGATAATCTGCATGCCACAGATCAATGGAGTCCGATGGTAGTATACGCTTGTGCGCATACACACACACATACACACACACGTACACGCACTCTCTTTTTATGTTACAGCCTTTAGTTTACTTCTGGGCCAAAAGGTGTTCAGTAATCACGGACATGTTACCCTTTGGTATGGCAGCAGGGAATACCCACAGAGATGATTAAATTTCGCAGTGTGACTTATTATATGTAAATTCAATGATAGAACCAGGGAAATCCGCCATTGTCATATGTTTAGAAAACATTATCCATTATAAATATATAAAACCCAAAGCCGCCAACCCAAAGTCCCGGGCGGATAGCTCAGCGGCAACGTGCGTGCCTTGGATGCAAGACAACACAAAGCAACACAGGTTCGATCCCTGGGTCCGCGCTTAGAAACCTCTGGGTGTTTAAGCACGTTATAAATGCGCAACTAAGACAAAAACAATTATGCAACACAATAAACAAAACCAATTTCTTTAACAGCGCCTCGATGGCCTGGGGCTGTGTGAGCGCTTTAAAAAAAAATGTAAATAAAAAAAAGTAAACCCCTTTCCTTCTTGGCACTGTATTTATTCTTCCTATTGCTAACATGTTGATTTTGTGTCAGGCACGTGTGGTTTATGGAATGGCATTAAAAACTGCTCAAACTGAAACTACTTGGCAGACGGCACATCCAACAGTGCAAGACCAAGACTGCGCAGAACTTGCTTACTGCAGCCTTTCCAAATCAGATTGAAAAGCACACTTAACGGTATGAACGGTATACCGGTTTAAACAATGTGACGGTTATTATTGTTCAATTAAGTGCTTCACGGTATCTTTAACGGTATACCGTAATACCGTTACAACCCTAATCTATTTCTTTTTTATTATGTATAAAAGATTGCAGGCTTTGATAACTCACAATGTTTTTAGGCAACGCACAGTGAGATTAAATCATTTGCCCAGGATCACACACTTTGTTTAAGCAGAGTGCTTCAAGCCCCTTGTTTTATCGCTGGTCCCTTCATGAATGTTGTGATACATTGCACAACCCCAACTAACCACATTTAAGCAGCACGGAAAAGGGACTCAAATGACTGGCTGCAAGAATAACATATGCTCAGGTACCTTTGCCCCATAGTGAAAATCAAAAGCTAGCACGCATGAATATTTAGAGAGTAACTGAACATATATCTTAAAGTGAAATATACAAATGGAGTTCAATTGTCCTCCCCTTAGAAGAAAGTGCGCAAGACAAAATAGCATTGGCCTTTTAAAAAAAAGCAATGAACACCAGAAAAATAATCTGAGCGACGAAATGTTCCAAAAAACTGCTGGCAAAGTGCTCATCTTTTAAACCCAGCAATCTGTTGTGAAATATTCCCTGGAAATCAAAATCCCAATACGAAACAAGTCCTTGTGGTATTGTGGGTAAGCAGCTGCAATGGGAACATGACAACCTTAGTAAAATCCTGGTAGCCAAATACTTGAGCAAGCTTGCCAACCTCAAAAAAAATCCAAGGGGTTGCGTCTGTCCTCAGAAAACAAGTTAAACTGTCCAGCTAGATGTGTCCATTCTTTGTGCCCTGAAAAGCAGCCACAATATGGGGAAAATAACTGCACCAGTGTCAAGGATTGCAACTCTCTTGTCAGATTGTGGGCAAATACTAATGACTTATTTGTCCTCTTCATTTCCCCTCCTCACCCCCATGTCTGGCTTTCAACAATACTCTACTTTATAAAGTTAACTTGAAAAGTACACATACATAGTGTCACTCGAAAAGTGTACAATTGTGACATTATTTCCCCCATCTTGACTGGGAAACTCCAAATACCAAAAGGCTAAATAATGGTCTCTAAGTGCAATACTTTCAAGGACTGACAGTAGCACGGTTTAATAAATAATAATGAGGATGGCATGTTTTTTCTTAGTGTGTTATGAGATAACACACTGCATCCAGGACTGTCTCACATCCATGCAGTAACTGTGACCAACCCTGCTTAGTTTCAAAGCAAAGAAGGGGCCTACCACCTAAGGCAATGATGCTGTAAGTGGCCTTGTCTCTTGCGCTCATTTATTTGGCAACATGTCCTGAGGGTGACGCCAGCAAATCTATGTGATCACTGCACCGCCCATACTTCCGCCAACGAAAATGTTGACGACCATTATGGGACGGTGCTTTGATCAGATTGATCACTGTGGCCCGTATCCGCCTACCCGGCTGCCCCCCTGGCCACTTACCTTAACTGCAGCACACACAGAAGTGTGCTGCTGACTTCCCTCGATCCCTGCTGCATCAGTTCCCACTCACTTACATGGGTCAGCAATGACGCTGCAGGGTCCTTTTTGTTTGTTTCATTTTTTTCTTCTTAAAACATTCTTGTCTCCCACTCTCCATTTAACGGAACCTCCGACCCCCATTACCACGACTAAGAGGAACAGGAGACACCCCGCTTCCCTTAGTCGCAGTAATGGTGATCAGCAGTTTCGTACCAAGCCACACAGTGTTGTCGCAGTAATGGTACGATTCCCCGGCAGCTACCTTAATTTGAAAGTAAGCAGGGTTGGTCCCGGTTACTGCATGGGTGGGAGACCTGGATGCCGATCATGTCACTGTCCATGACTGAAGATTTTGCACCCCCAACATCACTGTAGCAGTAAAAAAAATCTTTTTTTGGTATCTTTTCTATAGCCGTGGGTACATAACTATGGATATCTTCGGCTATCTGTAGTCATTTTATGTATGGACTACAGATAGCTGTGGTTATCTGTAGTTTTTATAGCTTTAAATATCTGAAAGACAGGCTAAAATAATACTTTCTTGCCCCACAGTCCCTCACCAAGTGCCTCCCTCATATGTGCCCGCTCCCCCACTTCCCAGATAACCTCCTCACCTCCCCTGCCCTCTCCCATTCCCCCTCCACAACACACACAGGGCCCGATTCATGGAATAATCGCGCGCGTTTACCGATTCATGGAACACGTTGCACGTGGAGATGTGCGCGGAATCAACGCGGGCTCAACACGTCACAGCGACACCACGAACGCCTTGCGTGAGACACCCAGCGAAGGCGCATACCGCATAGCACAGTCACCTATACAGGGCGCGGCGCACGTGGAATGGGGAACAACAAGCGTAAATGTGGGCGTTACGTGGGAAGTACCACAGTAAAATACTCGCAACGCCCACACACGCCCTAACAACACGTATTCATGGAATCGAACAGGGCTCACCGATGCACAGCAAAACACGGCCAAACCCGGAAACAGGTCTGCCACACGAAAGCTGGCATAAGTGTCACTGCGCACCAAAAACAATGCATAAAAGTGCACACGAAAAATGCATGTACAGCTACGATGAATGTACCATTTCTTGCACCAGTGATCGTGAGACACCGCAGGAGGAGGAGGAGGATAACCAGGGCCTGCATTTTTTGACCCAGGACCAGCCTTTTTGGGATGCCTGATGAGCAGATCTATTGCAGACATAGGTTTCCACCTCATATCATCTTAGACCTGGTCACTGAGTGGGAGGATGACCTTACATCACTCACCCTGAGCTCCCAAGCACTGAGCCCCTTGGAAAAGGTTCTCAATGTACCGCATTTTTTGGCCACTGGGCCATTTCAGCGGACAACTGCCATAGTTGGGGGCGTTTCACAATCCCACGCAGTCACGCTGCCTACAACAGGTATTGGCAATCATGACTACATGCCCCTCTTTCCGCAGGCACATATACATGCCCAGAACACCCACAGAAAGGCAAGCCGTGGTCCAGGACTTTTATGGGGTGGCGCACTTCCCCAAAGTGCTTGATGCTATCGAATGCACCCATGTGGCCCTACGTCCACCAAGGGCCACAGAGCACATCTATCGCAATCGCAAGCACTGGCATTACATCAAAGTGCAGGTTGTATGTGATGCCAAGGGAATCATTACCTCTGTATGTGAAAACTATCCAGGGTCCATCCATGATAGTTTCATATTCAGATTGTCACCCCTACACCGGGAACTGGAAGCTGGGAGACATGGCAACACATGGCTCATTGGTGAGTACAAATGGCCATGCACATGCATGCATGTTAGACACAGACAAATAGACAAAGCCAACTAATGACAACCATTCTCACCTCCCCAGGGGACAGTGCCTTCCCTCTGAGCATCTACTTGATGATGCCAATACGGAACCCCACCACAACACCCCAGGTAAGATACAAAGCAGCCCATTTTGCAACTAGGGCCATAGTGGAGCGCACATTCGGAGTGCTAAAGTCACGCTTCCGCTCCCTTGACCACTCTGGTAGACAGCTACTATATACACCACCAGGAGGGAGGAGGTGCAGGGTGCACCACAACAGCCACATGCCTGGATATTGAGATAAAAAATAAACCTCTATGGGTTAATGGCCTGCACGGCTAGCACAGAGTGGGAGAGGTGTCGATGCTGTTGTCACCCTCTGGTGTAGCATTAGGAGGTGTGCGTGGTAAGGGAGGCTGACCACATATAGTCCTTGTCTGTTCCTCAATGGCATCGAGCATGCAGGCCTGATAGGTTTGATTCTGCAGCATGATGGTCCGGAGGTCGCCATGCACCACCTCACGGGATGCACGGAGTTCCGCTTGCAAGACCTCACGGGATGCACAGAGTTCCACTTGCAAGACCTCACAGGATGCACGGATCTCCGCTTGGAAGACCTCACGGGTTGCACGTAGTTCAACAAAGATGTTGTGCGCGAACTGCTCCATCTGCTGTTCTGCTCGTCTACTGTGGGATAACTCAAGTGCACCCAGAGTAGATCTGAGGGAGGTAGTCTCATGCTCAGGGCTGCCCTGTAGGCATCAGCCTCAGCAGCTATAGCTGTGCGCAGAGCCCCCAGTTTCAGCCTGTCGGCTCTTGTTGCTGGCCAACATGCCCAGCCTGTGTGAGCGGCATGTGGACTGCAATGCCTGCTGCTGGAGCTCCATCCGTCTTTCGGGGGAGAGCATGGAATTGGCCACCCTCTCTATACCCTGAGCCAACATCTCACATGATGGCCCCTGTTGTTGTGCAACAGCATACATGGATTGCTCCCACACAGTATTCCCGGCCGGCACACGGCCACCGCGTTGCCGGATCCCACACCTGCCGGACCCAAGGACACCTGGCCCTTGCTGAGCTGGCGCTGCCTCTGGATGCAGCACAGCATTCCTCCCTTGCTCAGCTGCCCCAGGAACAGGTGCCAATACTGTGGAGCGTGACCCTGCAGCTGTAAGCACCACAGGCAGACATTTAAACACTGACTGGCCCCGTGAGGGGTCTACCCCCCCTGCAGGTGTTTGGGACAGAACAGCACCCAGTGTAGAATCACTCACCTGAGACAGCAATGAGGCTTCAATGTCAGATTGAGCACCAGAGGCATAGGCTTCCGCAGAGGTGCACTCAGACACACCCCTGGCCTCCTCCACTGCATCCAGTGTCTCATCACCTGCACAAAATATAAAAAATGTAATGGATCTGAGTGATTTTTCTATCGCGGAAAAGTCAGCGACGGAAAAGTTTGCATGAGAAATGTGCGAACTACAAAAGGTTTGCACATTTCCTATGCGAACACGCATTCAAAACCCCTACATACCAACCCCTCCCCCCACACCCACAACATACCCACAACACTTCCCCACCCACACCCTCAGCACACCCCCACCCACACCCCCAACATAAACAACCTCTACTTAACTTTTTTACACGCTGAGTCCCTGCAGCGCCAGTTCCCTTTCACTTCTGTGATTGGGAACCGGCGCCGCAGAGTCCTTTTCTTTGCTTTTTTTTTTCGGGTGTGCTGCCACCCCCACAGCCCCCGCAGTTTTTTTTATACTTAACTACAAGGCTACCACCAAAGGTTCAAACTTTTGGTGTTCGAACCTTTGGCAGTAGCATTTGTCAGACTTTTTGTACGGTCTGACCTTTTTTTTTGGTCCGATCGTACAATTCCAAACAAACATGAGTACACATGTAAATAGCATTGGCCCCACACATAGGTATCACAATGTTGTCAGCCAATGCATAAACCTGCCATGTCACACATGGCACAAACTCAGGCACGCACAAAGTGAAGGGTAGCATGAAAGCAGACATGGATGTGTGTCAAAGGGCATAATAACACATGTACTGCATGGTGTATAGCACCTGCTTCACACACAAGCATGTGATTGGCATAGTCCTTCCACAAACTTGACTTAGGATAATGCAATGATGGCACGTAGCATAGCCATGCCCGAACTGTCAACCAGCCTGAGATGGAAGTAGAAGACTACTGTCCATGAGCCATGTACAATGCATGTCAGGTGACATTGCATGGAAATCACAATTTGGAAACACACATGTGTCACAGGCTGCAACAACGCTAGGGTGGTGTTATACAGTGAAGGCAGGCACACTGATTCCATAATGCTAGGTCAGATTGACATCACGCAAGTGAATAGGCATGTTGAAGGGGAGAACAGGGCTTAGAAGTGTGAGGGTGCAGTGCAGTACATGGGAACAGCCTCAACTATGAATAAAAACACAGAACCCGTAATGTCAATGCTGTGGCCTGATGGCAGTGTAAGGCAAGTGCAGTCATCATGTGTAAATTGTTGGCAGTGGGTTATAGGGATACAGTAAACCCTCCCCCCCAAGTGCAGGGGATGTCTGGGAGGCAGTGCATGGGTTAAAATGGTGGCTCAGAGAACCGTGTTGTAGCTGACAGTGTGGGCAGGTGACAAGTGCATTCCCTCAGTCATCTGGGACTACAGCAGGGGAGAGAAGGACAGAAAGCGCAACACACGAGGAAGCATGAGAAGTGCCTCCAGACCCAGAGAAGCTACACCTCCAGGTACATAGAGGCAGGGAGGCTGTACAAGAGGGAGGCTCCAGCTCAACACAGATGATAACCACAAACTAATTGCCATGAGGAGCAACTGACCCTGAGGGAGTAGGAAAGGGATGATCAAAGACCATGAGAAGGAAATAAATGCTGGAGATGGAGTTAAAGGAATTGCATGTTCAGGACCCATAGGGCCTTGCTGAGAATGCACAGGGTTAGGAATAAACACTTGTAGTCACTGTGAGCCTGTGCCATCATCACAGTCCTAGGGAGATACCTGGCTCCAAGCCTAAAGGACTTTTCACACAGTCCAGGTCTGGCTGAGTTGCAGGGGGAAGACAGTGGAATCACAGAAATCTTGGTAAATAAAGACGGTTGCAGTAGTCCACCATAGCAATAACCAGTCATCTGGAGACAGTGAGCTGCTGGGGGAAGGAGAGGAAATGAAGAATGTCTCTGAGGAGGAGCAGCTGGCAGGGAGACCTCTCAGAGACATCAGACATGTGACGATAGAAGGCGAGTGTTGAGTGGAAGATCATCACAGGCTATTCGTCACCACAGGTTGGAGCAGGAATAGGGCCAAGAGAGGCTGGACAGAGAGTGTCATGGAAGGAGGGAGCAGGTGTGGTGATGAGGATTGTCTCTGTGTGCAGCACATGGTTTGTATGCAGTCCGCGTGACAACAAGCAAGTATCAGTCCAACATCACATGGTTCACACATGGCAGTCATGTCAATGTAGTCTGAACTGGCAGACAATCAAAACACATCACCCAAGCAACATACACATGGCCTGGACACACACGCATCACCACTCACTGGACATTGCCGTATACATTGGCAGGTGTCTCCATTGCCTTGGATCCGCTCCACTGCAATGAAATCACTAGTAATCTCCTCATGTCCAGTGAGTTCATCGTCCTCTGGTGGTGACCCACTACCAGTCACCAGAGTAGAGGCAAACTTGGCAGCCAGTTTATCTTTAGCTCAGCGTCGGAGGTCATTCCAACGCTTCAAGACATCACCAGCTGTGCGCCTCTCATAGACCAAGGCGCTAATACGGTCCTTGAGGCACTGCCAGTGGGTTGTACGCTGAGCAGGTGTATTTGTGCTCCCTGCCTGCACCAGCATGTCACGGCCATGTTCCAACATGTAGTTCACGAGCATGTCCAGTTTCTGATCACAGAAACTCCTCTTTCTCGCATGTCTGGGGTCTCAGCCTGTACCACTACAGCACGCTTCTGCTTCTTACGAGAGGCCCTGAGTGGCTTGTACCGCTCGGGTCAGTAGGGGCTGGAGTAGTGGTGGACTGGCCTACGGCATCAGCCACTAATGTAACATCAGAAGGTCTGCTTGCAGGTATCAGTAGCCGGGTGCTGTTGCCAGGACCCTGCGCCGCACATGTCTTGCCCTTAGTGACAAGGGAATTGGGCCCTGAGTCACTCTGGCCCTGGGCCTGGACCAATTCATTCCTGGCTGGGTGACCCTGAGCCAGGGTGGCGGTTGCTACAGCTGCCCCTGCAATTTCCTGACCCTGGCCAGTGTGTACAGCAGATGACACTGATGCTCCGCTCCGGTTCCCTGTGCGCTGGTGCCAGGACCTTGCACCACATGTGTCTTGTCCTTCCGGACATGGTAATCGGCCATTGAGTCACTCTGGCCCTGGGCCGGGACCAATACAGTCTGAGCTGGGTGACCCTGAGCCTCGGTTGTGGTAGCCGTAGCTGCCCCCGCAGCTTCCACAACCTGGCTGCCCAAGACAGCAGATGACATTGGTGGTGTGTGACACCGGCTGCTGGGGACGTGAGCATCAGCTGCATCTCCCCGACCCTGTTGGGTGGGGGGCATAGCTCTCCCTGCACAGGCCTGGACACCTCGGACACCTTGGCCACCTCGTCCACCTCGGCCACCTTGGTAACGTCTGCCAGGACACCCACCTTTGCCTCCCTTCCCACTGGTTGCCCTCCCAGTCATGGCACTCATGGACTAGCGCATTGGGTGGTGCAGCAAACAATTGTCCTGGGTAATTGGAGTGAGGGGGCATGGTATGTGATGGAAAACCTACCACTGTGCTCCAGCAAGGCTCTATGTAACCCCTGGTAAAAAAAAGAATGGGTTGCGTAATGCTCAGGCACCCCAAAAACAAAAATCAACGTGCATGCGACCGCTCAGTAGCCCACGTGTGAAGAAAAATGTCCCGCATTATGCTGTGGCACCCAGCAACACATAAAATGTGTACGCGAGGAACACGTAGGATACTATGACCTCGATAATGGAGTACACGACACACAGGGGCAACCACAGTATGAAAAATGCATGTGCCGTCTGCCTTGTCAAAAGAAATAAAATTACACGCGCATGTGCTCGTAGGCAACTCCCCCGCCAAAAGAAGAAGTACGCACTCGAACAGTAGTGAACAATTCGCTTGGGGACTCAAAATACTCAGAAGTCCACGCGTCCATCCGCCACGAAAAATGCACGTACATTGTAATGGTGTCCTACGCAAACCTTTATCCCGATCCTGAACGCCAACAGCCAACATTCAGCGTGTGTCATGTAACTTACGCACTTAGGGCCTTCCTCTGATTCAACGCTAACGTTCTGTTTCCGCACGAGCTAAGTCACTCTGTTTCCGGCTGGCCATGCGAGTAACACTGGAGACCCACACTCTTGCCTACCAGCCAAATTACCTGCCTCCAACTGCCCCGAGCTGCCTCCTACGAGCCATCTGCTGCTGCCAACCCACTCTGTGTGCCTGCTGCCCACGTGCCCTGCATTTTGGTGCCTGCTCTGAAGCCATTGCCAGTGATCCTGTCGTTTTGACCACCTATGCTGATCGTGAAGACTCCCGACTGCCATACCACCGTTCCACAGCCCAGCCCCGGACCACCTTGCCCACCCACACATGCCTCGGGGGTTGCCATGTCTGACACAACACCATCTGAGGCAAGTGACAACCCCACGGCAGAGAGGCAGAGGGCTGTCAGCTACTCACCCAGGGAAGTTGGCATCCTGGTGGAGCAAGTCCTGGGGCATCATGATGCCCTCTTTCACGACCCATCTCAAGTCGGCAATGAAGGACGGAAGAAGATCTGGGCGGCCATCGTGGGTGCCATCAATGCGGAGGGGGCGGCACCCCATGACTACCATCATGTCCACAAGCGCTGGGAAGACTTCAAGTTCAGGACCCAAAACAAGGCCCGGCGCCTCCTCAAGGCTGGTGATGATCGAGCGAGGCACCAGGGCCGGTTGACCACTGACGAGATGAGGGTCCTGGAGCGCTTATACCCAGCGCTGTAGCCCCAGGTCTTGGAGTTGGTGCTCCGTCTGGAATCGACTGGTAAATGTTCATGTCTTCTTGTCCACCATATTGCATGTGCATGTTGAGGTGTGGCTGGAATGTGCACCTTGGCCTTATGTCTGGCATGCCACCTGTACAGATGTCTGTGTGCATGTCCCTGACAGTACTGCATGTGAGTCCATTTAAGCGTGTCCCACATCAATGGTGTCTGAGTGGCAATGCATGATGCGCACCGACATGTATCGATGCGCACATGTTTGCATACCTGTGTCTGGACTGGGGCATGCGAGAGGTGTGACACATGGGTGCTTATGTCACCATCATGGAAATGCATGGTGTACATGTGGTGTACATGTGCGTGTGTCTGAGTAGTAAACTTGTTCATTTACTTATCAGTTGTGTATTTGTGCTTTATTAGTGTGTGATATTGAGCTGCTCTTGCTAGTGTAATGTTTTCAAACTGACTGTGTAAACAAATGTATATTCTTTTATCAAGAAACCTTGAGTAAGTGTTTGTTTGAATCACTGTAATTATTGGTCCTTTGTGTAACTTGTTCTACTGCTCACTTTACTCTTGAGATAAGTCTGGCTGCTCAGCCATCTCTACCACTTTACTGTGTAGTACAGGCTTGTACCAAAGGTGAAATTGTACTTACACTTGTAGTCTTAACCCTTTAAGTGCCATGGGTATTTCTCCCCAGTGCCAGGGCCTTTTTTTTTTGATTTCGGTATGTGGCCATTCAATGGCTTGTAACTTTTTTCTTACATGAGATATCTTGGCCAAATTTGGCTCCTTTTTTCACACATGTAGGCGGTCGTAACGACACCCAGGAATCCTAGGTTGCTTTAGGGTGGTGAGAGAAAATAACCAAAAAGGGGGAAAAAAGACTGTGTTTTTTTCCTTGTAAGAGCTAGGAACGAATGGTTTGCTGTGCTGAATTCCCCAATTTCCTGGCTTTCAAGAACAGGTTGAGTGGAAATGGAAAAAACTATTTTGATGTGGTTATCAACCGTTTTGTGAGAGGTAGGCGATTTTGGCCATTTTTGCGAATTGGACATGCATGAACGGAATGGAAGAAAAGGGTAGGAAAGCCGATTTGGAGGACGGAAAGGCATATATTTCTGAAAAGTAGACAAAATTCCAAGTTTAGGAAGGGGTGATTGCGTAGGTCAGGCAACAACTAGGTAGGGAAAACTGCCATAGATTGGGGGAAAAGCGGGAAAATGACCGAAAAAAGGTATGTGTTGGACATGGTTGGCTTGGTATGGCAATGGCTTCTATGAATTTTGAGAAAAGCAATGCTCCGCTACATTCCCCCGACTCTTGCAGTTAGGAGAGCACACATTTTTTGTACTATTTTACAAAACAAGCAATACCACAAGCCAAACACTGAGCCATGGTACACAGGAGTTTTACGCTGACGGACTGAACAGACGCACTTAGCATTTGTAAATCGGGAAAACCAATGTGGTGAGGAACGGCAAGCATACATTTTTTGAAAGAGCACAGACAGACCTTTTCAAGGGTAGGTGACTTGTCCAGGTTACAAAAGAGTATGGTGCCTAAAGCAGTGAGTAAATGTAGGTCACATTTGGGAAATGAAAGGGTTGTGTGACAAAGGGCACCAGCAAATGGGCCAAAACGTTATGAAAACCACACAAACACAACACATATCCTACCGTCCCGCGTTCCCACAGGTTTCCCGATGAAAACAGTACCTCACATGTGTGAGTGCACCTACCTGGCCACCAAGGGGAAAGCCTAAAACACAAGTAACCCTAAGTCTGTTTTCAGACCGGAATTTCAGACGCTCTGCCGACCGGCACAGCATACAGATATGGGCCTCGGTTGTCCAAGCCACCAAGGAAAACAGGGAACCCCATGCATTTCCGAAAACAAGACACCCGTGGGAATCCGCAGAGGTATGATTTGGGCAAATCGGCCCAGAATGTATTACCTAGACACCCCCGCAAAGTCCGAAATGTGGGAAAAAAAACACATTTTCTGCACATTTTGCTCGGCTCACCCATCGAAACACGCCCCCAACAACACATGGCCTACCGTCCCATGTTCCCATAGGTGTCCCAATGAAAACGGTACCTTGCATGTGTGGGCGCACCTACCTGGCCGCCAAGGGGAAAGCCTAAAACACAAGTAACCCCAAGTCTGTTTTCAGACCGGAATTTCAGACGCTCTGCCGACCGGCACAACATACAGATATGGGCCTCAGGTGTCCAAGCCACCAAGGAAAACAGGGAACCCCATGCATTTCCATAAAGAGGACACCCGTGGGAATCCGCAGAGGTATCATTTGGGCAAATCACCCCAGAATGTATTACCCAGACACCCCCCGAAGTCCGAAATGTGGGAAAAAAACGCATTTTCTGCCCATTTCGCTCGGCTCACCCATCGAAACACGCCCCAACAACACATAACCTACAGGCCCGTGTTCCCATAGGTGTCCCAATGAAAATGGTACCTCACATGTGTGGGTGCACCAACCTGGCCGCCAAGGGGAAAGCCTAAAACACAAGTAACCCCAAGTCTGTTTTCAGACCGGAATTTCAGACGCTCTGCCGACCGGCACAACAGACAGATATGGCCCTTGGGTGTCCAAGCCACCAAGGAAAACAGTGAACCCCATGCATGTTCAAAAAGAGGACACCCGTGGGAATCCGCAGAGGTATGATTTGGGCAAAACGCCCCAGAATGTATTACCCAGACACCCCCGCAAATTCTGAAATATGGGGAAAAAAATGCACTTTCGGCACATTTCACTCGGCTCACCCATCGAAACACGCCCCCAACAACACATGGCCTACCGTCCCGCGTTCCCACAGGTGTCCCGATGAAAACGGTACCTCAAATGTGTGGGTGCACCTACCTGGCCGCCAAGGGGAAAGCCTAAAACACAAGTAACCCCAAGTCTGTTTTCAGACCGGAATTTCAGAAGCTCTGCCGACCGGCACAACATACAGATATGGGCCTCGGGTGTCCAAGCCACCAAGGAAAACAGGGAACCCCATGCATTTCCGAAAAGAGGACACCCGTGGGAATCCGCAGAGGTATGATTTGGGCAAATCACCCCAGAATGTATTACCCAGACACCCCTGCAAAGTCCGAAATGTGGGGAAAAAAAACGCATTTTCTGCCCATTTCGCTCGGCTCACCCATCGAAACACGACCCCAACAACACATGGCCTACAGTCCCGTGTTCCCATAGGTGTCCCAATGAAAATGCTACCTCACATGTGTGGGTGCACCTACCTGGCCGCCAAGGGGAAAGCCTAAAACACAAGTAACCCCAAGTCTGTTTTCAGACCGGAATTTCATACGCTCTGCCGACCGGCACAACATACAGATATGGGCCTCGGGTGTCCAAGCCACCAAGGAAAACAGGGAACCCCATGCATTTCTGAAAACAGGACACCCGTGGGAATCCGCAGAGGTATGATTTGGCCAAAACACCCCAGAATGTATTACCCAGACACCCCCGCAAATTCCGAAATATGGGGAAAAAAACACACTTTCCGCACATTTCACTCGGCTCACCCATGGAAACACGCCCCCAACAACACATGGCCTACCGCCCCGCATTCCCACAGGTGTCCCGATGAAAACGGTACCTCAAATGTTTGGGTGCACCTACCTGGCCACCAAGGGGAAAGCCTAAAACACAAGTAACCCCAAGTCTGTTTTCAGACCGGAATTTCAGAAGCTCTGCCGACCGGCACAACATACAGATATCGGCCTCGGGTGTCCAAGCCACCAAGGAAAACAGGGAACCCCATGCATTTCCAAAAAGAGGACACCTGTGGGAATCCACAGAGGTATGATTTGCACACATCGCCCCAGAATGTATTACCCAGACACCCCCGCAAAGTCCGAAATGTGGGAAAAAAATGCATTTTCCACACATTTCACTCGGCTCACCCATCGAAACACACCCTCAACAATGCATGGCCTACCGTCCCGCGTTCCCACAGGAGTCTCGATGAAAATGGTACCTCACATGTGTGGGTGCACCTACCTGGCCGCCAAGGGGAAAGCCTAAAACACAAGTAACCCCAAGTCTGTTTTCAGACCGGAATTTCAGACGCTCTGCCGACCGGCACAACATACAGATATGGGCCTCGGGTGTCCAAGCCACCAAGGAAAACAGGGAACCCCATGCATTTCTGAAAAGAGGACACCCGTGGGAATCCGCAGAGATATGATTTGGGCAAATCACCCCAGAATGTATTACCCAGACACCCCCGCAAAGTCCGAAATGTGGGAAAAAAACGCATTTTCTGCCCATTTCGCTCGGCTCACCCATCGAAACACGCCCCCAACAACACATGGCCTACAGTCCCGTGTTCCCATAGGTGTCCCAATGAAAACGGTACCTCACATGTGTGGGTGCACCTACCTGGCAGCCAAGGGGAAAGCCTAAAACACAAGTAACCCAAGTCTGTTTTCAGACCGGAATTTCAGACGCTCTGCCGACCGGCACAACAGACAGATATGGGCCTCAGGTGTCCAAGCCACCAAGGAAAACAGTGAACCCCATGCATTTCCGAAAAGAGGACACCCGTGGGAATCCGCAGAGGTATGATTTGGGCAAAACGCCTCAGAATGTATTACCCAGATACCCCCGCAAATTCCGAAATATGGGGAAAAAAACTCACTTTCTGCACATTTCACTCGGCTCACCCATCGAAACACTCCCCCAACAACACGTGGCCTACCGTCCCGCGTTCCCACAGGTGTCCCGATTAAAACGGTACCTCACATGTGTGGGTGCACCTACCTGGCCGCCAAGGGGAAAGCCTAAAACACAATTAACCCCAAGTCTGTTTTCAGACCGGAATTTCAGACGCTTTGCCGACCGGCCCAACATACAGATATGGGCCTCGGGTGTCCAAGCCACCAAGGAAAACAGGGAACCCCATGCATTTCTGAAAAGAGGATACCCGTGGGAATCCACAGAGGTATGATTTGGGCAAATAACCCCAGAATTTATTACCCAGACACCCCCGCATAGTCTGAAATGTGGGGAAAAAAACGCATTTTCGCACATTTCGCTCGGCTCACCCATCGAAACACGCCCCCAACAACACATGGCCTACCGCCCCGCGTTCCCACTTGTGTCCCGATGAAAACAGTACCTCAAATGTGTGGGTGCATCTACCTGGCCGCCAAGGGGAAAGCCTAAACCACAAGTAACCCCAAGTCAGTTTTCAGACCGGAATTTCAGACGCTCTGCCGACTGGCACAACATAAAGATATGGGCCTCGGGTGTCCAAGCCAACTAGGAAAACCCCATGCATTTCTGAAAAGAGGACACCCGTGGGAATCCACAGAGGTATGATTTGGACAAATCGCCCCAGAATTTATTACCCAGACACCCCCGCAAAGTCCGAAATGTGGGAAAAAAACGCATTTACCGCACATTTCGCTCGGCTCACCCATCGGAACACGCCCCCAACAACACATGGCCTACCGTCCTGCGTTCCCACAGGTGTCCCGATGAAAACGGTAACTCACATGTGTGGGTGCACCTACCTGGGTGTGAAGGAATAAGGCTAAACCACTGCTATCCCCCCCAAAGGGTTTGGGGAGCCAACCTACAGATTTAGGCCTTGGGTGTTGAAGCCACCAAGAAAAACAGGGACCCCCATGCATTTCTGAAAAGAAGACACCCGTGGGAATCCGCAGAGGTATGATTTGCGCAAATCGCCCGAGAATTTATTATCCAGACACCCCTGCAAAGTCTGAAATGTGGGAAAATAAACGCATTTTCCGCACATTTCGCTCGGCTCACCCATCGAAACACGCCCCCAACAACACATGGCCTACCGTCCTGCGTTCCCACAGTTGTCCCGATGAAAACGGTACATCACATGTGTGGGTGAACATACCTGGCCGCCAAGGGGAAACCCTAAAACACAAGTAACCTCAAGTCTGTTTTCAGAACGGAATTTCAGACACTGTGCCGACCGGCCCACCATACAGATATGGGCCTCGGGTGTCCAAGCCACCAAGGAAAAAAGGGAACCCCATGCATTTCCCAAAAGAGGACACCCGTGGGAATCCGCAGAGGTATGATTTGGGCAAATCGCCCCAGAATTTATTACCCAGACACCCCCGCAAAATCCGAAATGTGGGGAAAAAAACGCATTTTCCGCACATTTCGCTCGGCTCACCCATCGAAACACGCCCCCAACAAAGCATGGCTTACCGTTCACGTTCCCACAGGTGTCCCGATGAAGACGGTACCTCACATGTGTGGGTGCACCTACCTGGCCGCCAAGGGGAAAGCCTAAAACACAAGTAACCCCAAGTCTGTTTTCAGACCGGAATTTCAGACACTGTGCCGACCGGCCCACCATACAGATATGGGCCTCGGGTGTCCAAGCCACCAAGGAAAACAGGGACCCCCATGCATTTCCGAAAAGAGGACACCCATGGGAATCCGCAGAGGTATGATTTGCACAAATCGCCCCAGAATTAATTACCCAGACACCCCCGCAACATCCGAAATGTGGGAAAATAAACGCATTTTCCGCACATTTCTCTCGGCTCACCCATCGAACCACGCCCCCAACAACACATGGCCTACCGTTCCGCATTCCCACAGGTGTCCCGATGGAAACGGTACCTCACATGTGTGGGTGCACCTACCTGGGTGTGAAGGAATAAGGCTAAACCACTGCTATCCCCCCCCCCCAAAGGGTTTGGGGAGCCAACCTACCGATTTAGGCCTTGGGTGTTGCAGCCACCAAGAAAAACAGGGACCCCCATGCATTTCCGAAAAGAAGACACCCGTGGGAATCCGCAGAGGTATGATTTGCGCAAATCGCCCCAGAATTTATTATCCAGACACCCCTGCAAAGTCTGAAATGTGGGAAAATAAACGCATTTTCCGCACATTTCGCTCGGCTCACCCATCGAAACACGCCCCCAACAACACATGGCCTACCGTCCTGCGTTCCCATAGTTGTCCCGATGAAAACGGTACCTCACATGTGTGGGTGAACATACATGGCCGCCAAGGGGAAAGCCTAAAACACAAGTAACCTCAAGTCTGTTTTCAGAACGGAATTTCAGACACTGTGCCGACCGGCCACCATACAGATATGGGCCTCGGGTGTCCAAGCCACCAAGGAAAAAAGGGAACCCCATGCATTTCCCAAAAGAGGACACCCGTGGGAATCCGCAGAGGTATGATTTGGGCAAATCGCCCCAGAATTTATTACCCAGACACCCCCGCAACATCCGAAATGTGGGAAAAAAATGCATTTTCTGCACATTTTGCTCGGCTCACCCATCGAACCATGCTCCCAACAACACATGGCCTACCGTCCTGCGTTCCCACAGTTGTCCCGATGAAAACGGTACCTCACATGTGTGGGTGCACCTACCTGGCCGCCAAGGGGAAAGCCTAAAACACAAGTAACCCCAAGTCTGTTTTCAGATCGGAATTTCAGACGCTGTGCCGACCGGCCCACCATACAGATATGGGCCTCGGGTGTCCAAGCCGCCAAGGAAAACAGGGACCCCCATGCATTTCCGAAAAGAGGACACGCGTGGGAATCCGCAGAGGTATTATTTGCACAAATCGCCCTAGAATTAATTACCCAGACACCCCTGCAAAGTCTGAAATGTGGGAAAATAAAGGCATTTTCCGCACATTTTGATTGGTTCACCCATCGAAACACTCCCCCAACAACACATGGCCTACCATACTGCGTTCCCACAGTTGTCCCGATGAAAACGGTACTTCACATGTGTGGGTGCACATACCTGGCCGCCAAGGGGAAAGCCTAAAACACAAGTAACCTCAAGTCTGTTTTCAGAACGGAATTTCAGACACTGTGCCGACCGGCCCACCATACAGATATGGGCCTCGGGTGTCCAAGCCACCAAGGAAAACAGGGACCCCCATGCATTTCCGAAAAGAGGACACCCATGGGAATCCGCAGAGGTCTGATTTGCACAAATCGCCCCAGAATTAATTACCCAGACACCCCTGAAAAGTCCGAAATGTGGGAAAATAAACGCATTTTCCGCACATTTCGCTCGGCTCACCCATCGAACCACGCCCCCAACAACACATGGCCTACCGTCCCTCATTCCCACAGGTGTCCCAATGGAAACGGTACCTCACATGTGTGGGTGCACCTACCTGGGTGTGAAGGAATAAGGCTAAACCCTGCTATCCCCCCCAAAGGGTTTGGGGAGCCAACCTACAGATTTAGGCCTTGGGTGTTGCAGCCACCAAGAAAAACAGGGACCCCCATGCATTTCCGAAAAGAAGACACCCGTGGGAATCCGCAGAGGTATGATTTGCGCAAATCGCCCCAGAATTTATTACACAGACACCCCCACAAAATCTGAAATGTGGGAAAAAAAATGCATTTTCCGCACATTTCGCTCAGCTCACCCATCGAAACACGCCCCCAACAAAGCATGGCCTACCGTTCAGGTTCCCACCGGTGTCCCAATGAAGACGGTACCTCACATGTGTGGGTGCACCTACCTGGCCACCAAGGAGAAAGCCTAAAACACTAGTAACCCCAAGTCTGTTTTCAGACCGGAATTTCAGACGCTCTGCCGACCGGCACAACATACAGATATGGGCCTCGGGTGTCCAAGCCACCAAGGAAAAAAGGAACCCCATGCATTTCCCAAAAGAGGCAGAGGTATGATTTGGGCAAATCGCCCCAGAATTTATTACCCAGACACCCCCGCAACGTCCGAAATGTGGGAAAAAAAACGCATTTTCTGCATATTTCGCTCGGCTCACCCATCGAACCACGCCCCCAACAACAAATGGCCTACTGTCCTGCGTTCCCACAGTTGTCCCGATGAAAACGGTACCTCACATGTGTGGGTGCACCTACCTGGCCGCCAAGGGGAAAGCCTAAAACACAAGTAACCCCAAGTCTGTTTTCAGACCGGAATTTCAAACACTGTGCTGACCGGCCCACCATACAGATATGGGCCTCGGGTGTCCAAGCCACCAAGGAAAACAGGGACCCCCATGCATTTCCGAAAAGAGGACACCCGTGGGAATTCGTAGAAGTATGATTTGCGCAAATCGCCCCAGAATTCATTACCCAGACACCCCTGCAAAGTCCGAAATGTGGGAAAATAAACGCATTTTCCGCACATTTCGCTCGGCTCACCCATCGAACCACGCCCCCAACAACACATGGCCTACCGTCCCGTATTCCCACAGGTGTCCCGATGGAAACGGTACCTCACATGTGTGGGTGCACCTACCTGGGCGTGAAGCAATAAGGCTAAACCACTGCTATCCCCACCAAAGGGTTTGGGGAGCCAACCTACAGATTTAGGCCTTGGGTGTTGCAGCCACCAAGAAAAACAGGGACCCCCATGCATTTCCGAAAAGAAGACACCCGTGGGAATCCGCAGAGGTATGATTTGCGCAAATCGCCCCAGAATTTATTACCCAGACACCCCTGCAAAGTCTGAAATGTGGGAAAATAAACACATTTTCTGCACATTTCGCTCGGCTCACCCATCCAAACACGCCCCCAACAACACATGGCCTACCGTCCCGCGTTCCCACCTGTGTCCCGATGAAAATGGTACCTCACATGTGTGGGTGCGCCTACCGGGGGCGCAAAAGGAAAAGGGTAACCCACTTGTAACCTCAAGCCTTTTGCCACAGCCCATTTTGTTCATGTGGGCAACCTACAGATTTGGGCCTAGGGTGTCGAAGCCAGCAAGGAAAACAGTGAACCCCATGCATTTCCCAAAAGAGGACACCCGTGGGAATCCACAGAGGTCTGCCTTGCGCAAATTGCCCCAGTTTTTATTAGCCACAATCCCCGACAAAGTGTGATATTTGGTGGGAAAAAAACACAATGTTCACTTTGTCTGGGGTTCTGGGTAATAAATTCTGGGCCGCTTCGCGGAAGTCAGACCTCTGCGCGTTCCCAGGGTTGTCCTCTTTTGGGAAATGCATGGGGTTCCCTGTTTTCCTTGCTGGCTTTGACACCCTACGCCCAAATCTGTAGGTTGCCCACATGAACAAATTGTGCTGTGGCGAAAGGCTTAGGGTTACCAGCGGGTTACCCTTTTCCTTTTGCGCCCCCGGTAGGTGCACCCACACATGTGAGGTACCTTTTTTGTCGGGACACCTGTGGAAACGCGTGAAGGTATGACATCTGTTGTTGGCGACGTGTTTCGGTGAGTGGACACAGGGAAATATCCCTGAAATTGGCTGGAAATACAGACAATTCTCAGACATTTCGCTCTGGCCAATCACCGAAACATACCGCCAACAACACGTGGCCTACCTTCCCGCGTCCCCACATGTTTCCCGATGAAAACGGTACCTCACATATGTGGGTGCATCTACCGGGGGCGCAAAAGGAAAAGGGTAACCCACTGGTAAACCCAAGCCTTTCGCCACTGCCCATTTTGTTCATGTGGGCAACCTACCTATTTGGGCCTAGGGTGTCGAAGCCAGCAAGGAAAACAGAGAACCCCATGCATTTCTGATCATCTGCCACCAGGGGTCTCTGGCACTGTGGCCCCATGCTTTGGGGCCCCGGGGGCAAGGGGGGCTGCTTACCTAGTAAGCAGCTCCCCCTCCCCCCGCGTCACAAACAGATCTGTATTGATCTGGTAGCATTGCTGCCCGGAGATCGCGTACCCTGTGCCCGATCAGCGGTCAGCAATGCCACACAACGGGTATCGTTGTAAAGGGGAGTATCTCCCCTTTCCAACGATACCCGCCTCGATCTCCAGCTTGAAATACAGCCGGAGATCGAGGCGGAGCAAGAAGGTCTTTTACCTTCTCTCTTCACCGCAGCAGCCGAAAAATGGCTGCTGCAGTGATTTTACTTTCAGTTTCACGCCGACGTGCTTTACGCACGCCAACGTGAAACTGAAGGTAATCCAGCCCCCTGGCAGTGAGGGGGGACCTCGCCCTCACATAGCCCGGGGGTTGGATTACAGCTTTGCTCGATCCCTGCGTTGCAGGGATCGAGCAAAGCAGAGTGCCAAAACCGACGAGCCGGCTCGTCGGTGGCAACCTGGAGCGCTTTCCACTGACGAGTCGGCTCTTCGGTGGCACTTAAAAGGCTAATTGTGTGTAGTGTTTCCAAAGGCACATGATTCTGCCTAACACTGGTGTACAGTTGTGAGGATAAAGTATACTTGTTACATTTAGAGTGCTACTTTTACCTTTGTTCAAATAATCCTCACAAGGCTAAACAACACTAGAGAAACAATTGTTTTATCATGACTGATATGAAAGCTACAGACAGGAGACCCTAGTCACCTTAACAGTTGATCAATTGAGAGATATGTGTAAAGCTAGGAATCTCACTGTAAAAGGCAAAAAGGTTGAATTGATAGAAAAGCTGTTAAAATACCAAAGTCTGAGGAGTGGGTCTGAAACCCCCACCCCTGCAGCAAATGTGGAAAATGTTGATGAGGATGATAATGTTTCTGAGCCCAGCTCAAATATTATGGATGAGTTAGACGAGGCAGAAGAGTCTCACAATGTAGGCCCTGTTTTACCTCTATCTGCTCATAGGCCTCAATCTTTGACAACAGGGACCCCATAAGGTCCAACACTCAGTCCTGAATTTGTCTCTTTAGAAAGAATGAGACTGGAGTTAGAATTTAAAAGAATCCAAGCTCAAACTCAAAGCAAACATCAAGAACATAAACTCAGAGAAATGGAGTTGAACCATGCACTTGAAATTAAAAAGTTTTCTCTTGAAACTGGTTCTCTCCCAGAGTCTTCCAGGTCTTCCAGTCCTAAGAGGCCTTGCATGCCCAAAGATGCAGGAAGTATGTATGGGGTTAAGCTTGCTATTTTGGATTGGTTGGCTGCTTTTCAATATAACCATGGGATTCAAGACATTACAGGGAATCAGCTGATTTCCTGGCTTTTTTCTAGGCTACCCCCTGTTGCAACTGATGTGGTAATGGAGTTGGGGGTTAGAGACACAAAGGAGTATGAAACTGTGAAGCTAGCTTTGATAGCTAGATTTGGGAAGACCACTTATCAGTATGTTAAGAAGTTTAGAACCCTCAAAAAACATGATGGTACCCCTTGAGCTACCTGGGTAACTGAATGTTTGAAAAACTTAGATGGATGGGTTAAGGGTTACAGAGTGAACACTTATGAAGGTATGAGGAATCTGTTTATGTTGGAATATATTTATGATGCCTGCTCTCCTGAGCTGGTGGGACAGCACTTGGCTGACTGTAAGGAAATTGATCCAAAGAGGTTAGCAAGGGCTGCTGACTTGTAGGTTGCCAACAGGGCTACTCACAAGGATTCTGGGGTCACTCAGAAGAAGGATGAGGGGAAGCAGCACAAGAAAGATATCAAAGAGAATTCCAATACCTCCACTCCAAAAGAGGGCCCCACACATAACAAGGGTAAGCCACAAGGGAAACCAAATCAGGCTAGTGTACCTCCTGGTCCCAAACCAGAAGGAGGTCAGAACAAACCCCATTCATAAAGACATTTGGAAAATGTTATGCTTGTGGGTCAACTGACCATGTAAAAGGGGATCCCAGATGTAAGGGTAAACCTTCAGGGATCCACACTGTCTCCTTAGCCTTCTCCCCAGAGGATGAAGTACCAATGTGTTAGGCAGAATCCTGTGCAGTGCCCTAGGGACCACTACACACAATTAAGACTACAGGTGGCAAAACAAGTTTTACCTTTGGTACAAGCCTGTACTACTATGTTAAAGTGGTAGCAGTAGCAGAGCAGCCAGGCGTATCTCAAGAGTATATGAGCAGTAGCAGAGATTACACAAAGGGACCACAATTACTGTGACTCAAGCAAACACTGACTCAAGGTTTCAGGTAAAAAATATAAGTACATTTATTTTAAACCATTTCTTATAAACACAACACTTCTATTAATTCAAAAACCACACGTAAAATACACTATCACTAACCAATTCACTTTGTAGGTTATACTTCAAGGTAATTACCCTGTGTTTTAGCGGACTGGTGTTGCGAAACAAAAGACGTTACCGGGAATATACTTGCGATCACTTTTTGACAGCAATGACAGTTCGGTCTTACTAAAGAAAAGCGTATCCGCGGCAAGAAATGTTACCGGGGCAAAAACACACTTAGCACCTGAGATACCCAGAGAGAGTTGGCGGCAAAAATCATAGGCAATAATTTTGTCAAGGCAGACAGAACCAGAGAACACTCTTAGATAGAAATTCAAGAGTCAATAGGCCGGAGCCAGTGTTAAGTGGAACCGGGTTCCTGTTATCGAGGATCACACAGTCGGATAGTTCATGATTCAACGTAGCCAGGAGCACTTAGATATTGTCAACAGAGGAAGCAAAAGTTATAAGGAGGGAAGACAAGGGCAAGCCTTGGAGGCAAAGAAAAAGGTATTCACCCTAATTCCTCGAGCAGAACACAGTACCTTATCCAATGAAGAGATGGTGCCACAGCAATTGTTCCTTGTAGTTTCCTGCAGACCCTCGGTTCCTGGAGCTTCGATCCGAAGTAGGACATCTGGAGGGGTCTGGACCACACAAGGATGAAGCCGGCAGCAGCGAGGGTGAATAAAAGGTGCACTCCTTAAAAACAGGAGAGGCTCTTCAGATGGCTATCCGGACCACTACAGCAGCGTGCAGCGATTTCGACCACAAAGAGGGTCCTCTGGCTGTAGAAGTTGAGCTGGTTATCCCCACCAAGCTCAAGGGAAGAAGACTCCAGACTGGATCTTCTCTGGTCGTCGAAGGGTAGATAGCTCAGGACTGCAGCAGGGCTTCACGGGGACGGGATAGTTGCAGCAGTCAACTTCTTCTCTGCTTCTCTTCGGTTCCTTGTAGTTCCAGTGGCGACTCTGACTTCTAGCCCAAGAGACCTGCCTTTTATGTAAAAATCCCCCATTCACACAGCCTGGCTGTCAATCACGCAGCAGGGGGGTAGTCCGGCCCGGACAACCACCTCAGCCAATCATGGCAAAGTGTGACTTGGGTTTCCTAGGATACACTGTGCAGGAGGTGACTACACCCTTCCCTCACATTCAGCCCACCTAGACACCCAGGCGCCTAGAGGAGGGCTTCTTGGCAGAAGCCTGCCAAAAGACAGTGAACAAAGAAGGCAAAACTGGTTTGCCGTGCAAAGTAAAACACAAGAAGGACTTTAACAAAAAGAAATAAACCCGACCGGAGCCAAAAGAAAATGTATTTGGTCCAGCGGGTTTAAGTTCGGGGCTAATATAATAGCCTAAAACAATACCACGTTTATATAGTATAATCGCAGTAGAAAAGTTAGGGTAGATACCACTGCCACCAGCCAAGTCTAAATGTTAAAAGAGCGAAACAATGCTCTAGGAAGTACAGATAAAAAGGGCTAATGATTAACCCTTTCCAGTACTCCATGTAAGATGGGGGGTACTGGATCTGTGGTTAAATGACTAAGTAAAGTTAATGGCAACTTTACCCTTTTCTGGGGGACAGTAGTCCACCTCAGAAATGGGGTTGGTGGGAAGTCTAAAAGACAACCCTGTGTCACTGCACTGAAGGTGCTGTGTAACACACAAAAGAAGGGGGCTACTGAAGTGGTGTACACCAGAGTCCACAATCACAAAAACAGATGAAATACACATGGAAAAAGACAAGTAAGAGTGGGAAAAAAAGGGTACACTCTTACCAAGTGGAAAAATAAACTCCAGAAATCCAGCAAAGCTGCTGAGGGACTCACTAGGTAAGGGAAATTAGCCATTGAATGAGAATTCTCCCTAACACTGGCAAGTGGAAACTTTCACTTACTGGCTGAGGAACCCATGAAAGTCTCAGCCAGTGATTCTTTAGTATCCCTGGGTCTGTGGGAACAGCAAACCTTAGATGTTTACAATTCCATTGCAGATAATACTAAAGAGTATTACAAAGACAGTGTTCTTGTGAATGGTCAGGAGACCGCTGCCAACAGAGACACTGGGGCCAGCATAACTGTAGTTGATGAATCATTTTTCAAGGTAGAGCATGTTTCTAAGGCACGTAAATACCTAACTAAGCTTGCTGGAGGCCCTATCCAAATGCTTCCACAGTTACCAGCTCTCATCCAGTGCAATGACATGACTGTCAAGATACCTGTAAGTGTGCAGAGTGAAGTACCTGGGAGAGTCCTGTTGGGGAATGACTTAAAAGCTCTTGGAGTGGTATAAGGCACCCCCAGGCCTCCCAGCAAAAGGAAACAGGAGCAGACTAGGAAGGCCAGAGAGAGTACCTTAAAAGGCTCTCAAGAGGAGATTATAGAAGAAAATATAACTCCCATTCCACAGGATTTACTGACTGCAATTTCAAAAAAGAAGGAGGAAAAGCGGAAACCTAAAACCTCCAGGAAGAAACCAGCCAGCATTCCTGTGCTACCAACAAGGACATCCCCGAGAGGCCAGTCCAAGATCACACCTGTGATCCTCCACCAGCTGAGGCTGAGTGTGTGGAACAACCTTGTGTGGTTGAGTCAGCTGCTGAGGAATCAGAGCTAGAAGAGGACCTTGCTCCTGTTGGAGATCTGGATCCTGCAGACCATCCTGAGCTGCAGTCTTTAATTGTTATTGTTATTGTTATTTTGCACTTATATAGCGCCTTATATACCATTGGTATGGTCTGAAGGCGCTGGTAGGTTGAACGCCCTTGGGAACCGAAGTTCAGATCAGTAGAGAGAGTAGGGAGAGTCAAAAGGTGCGTGTGAGCACCGGATATGTGTGCAGCTTGTGCGGTACACGTGTAATAGCTGCTTCTTATCGGTAGGTGTGGTGGTTGAGAGATCAGGAGAATGTGTTCGTTCTGGCAGGATTTATCCGGAACGGATGTGGCAGCGTTAGGCCTGAGGAAAACGCCTGGCTGGGGGTGTGGGACCAGCAGTGTTTACATAGAATGATGTGGAGTAAGCGGTGGATGTTCGTATGAGAACAGTTATACCGAATGGTGTCATAGTATCTCTGTGTTCTAGTTGAGTGGTGATGTAAGGAGAGAGTAAGCGTGGGGTGTGGTGTGATGGGTTATATGGTCTTTCAGTGTGCAAGCTTCTAAATGCAACTTTCCCAGAGAGGGAACTGGGCGAACTTCTAAGTACAATTTTCCATACAGAGTCTAATGGGAACACTTCTAAATTCATTTCATCAGAGAAGGTATTGGACTCGTATCCGCAGTCATCCGCCCTCCGCAGTCATCCGTCCTCCGCAGTCATCCGCCCTTCGTAGCCATCCGCCCTCCACAGTCATCCGCCCTCGGCAGTCATCCTCCCTCCGCAGTCGTCCGCCCTCCACAGTCGTCCGCCCTCCGCAGTCGTCCGCCCTCCGCAGTCGCCCGCCCTCCGCAGTCGCCCGCCCTCCACAGTCATCCGCCCTCTACAGTCATCCGCCCTCTACAGTCATCCGCCCTCCATAGTCATCCGCCCTCCATAGTCATCCGCCTTCCACGGTCACCGCCATCCACACTCATCTTCCAAAGGTATCTGCCCTCCACAGTCGTCCGCCCTCCACAGTTATCCGCCCTCCACAGTCATCCGCCCTCCACAGACATCCGCCCTCCACTGACATCCGCCCTCCTCGGTCATCCGCCTTGCACAGTCATCCGCCCTCCAGGGTCATCCGCCCTCTGTGGTCATCCGCCTTCCACACTCATCTTCCACAGGCATCCGCCCTCCACACACATCTTCCCCAGGCAACCGCCCTCCACAGTCTTCCGCCATCCATACCCATTTTCCAAAGGCATTCGCCCTCCACAGTCGTCCGCCTTCCCCAGTTATCTGTCTTCCACGGTCGTCATCTGCCCTCCACAGTCATCTGCCCTCCACAGTCACCTGCCCTCCACAGTCATCTGCCCTCCACAGTCTTCCGCCCTCCACAGTCTTCCGCCCTCCACAGTCATCTGCCCTCCACCGTCATCCGCCCTCCACAGTCATCCGCCCTCCACCGTCATCCGCCCTCCACCGTCATCTGTTTTCCACCGTCATCCGCTCTCCACAGATTACCGCTTTCCAAACGGACATCCGCCCTCCACAGTCATCTTCCACAGGCATACACCCTCCACAGGCACACACCCTCCGCAGTCATCCGCCCTGCCCAGTCGTCCGCCCTGCCCAGTCATCCGCCCTCTACAGTCATTCGTCCTCCACAGTCAACCGCCCTCCACAGTCATCCGCCCTCCAGAGTCATCCGCCCTCCACAGTCATCCGCCCTCCACAGTCACCCGCCCTCCGTATTCATCCGCACTTCGTAATCATCCGCACTCCGTAATCATCCGCCCTCCGCAATCATTCGCCCTCCGCAGTCATTCGCCCTCCACAGTCATCCGCCCTCCACAGTCATCCGCCCTCTACCGTTATCCGCCTTCCACAGTCATCCGCCTTCCACAGTCATCCGCCTTCCACAGTCATCCGCCTTCCACAGTCATCGCCATTCCACAGTCATCCGCTCTCCGTAATCATCTGTCAGCCGCGTTCATCTTCCACGCGCATTCCACTCGTCGGTACTCAGTCGGTCTCCCACTTCCGGCCTCTCACCCTACACATTCCTTTGCTTTCGACATTCTTCCGCTCTTCCACACCCTGTCGCTCACCCATTCAGTCGCTGATACTTTTCTCTATTCATTACGCACATCTGCTCTAGACGTTCTTCTGCTCTGTATGCTCTCTTCGATCAGCAAGTTCCTTCGCTCTGCATGCTCTTCCAATTCTCCACCTTCCTCCACTTTCTACACATAGCCGCTCTTCATACTTGGACCGCTTTCTACAGTCAATTGGTTTACATACTCATCCGTCATCCCCATCGGTTTTGCTCGTATTATTTATCGGGTCTCCAGACCCAACCGTCTGCCAGACGCACCAGTCAACCGCTTTCATCCTCCACAATCATTTATACTTGTCTAGAATCATCTTTATTCATTCGCCCTTCTCAATCATCCGTTCACCACACTCATCGTCTTTCCAAGCTCGTCCATGCTCTATTTTTCTTTTATCCAGTGGTCAATTCGTGTTATTGACTTCACTGTTTACATCTACATTACTCGCTTTAATTTTTTTTTCTGAATATTTGATACAATCCGTATATTTTTTTTTTTTTTTTTTACATTTGGTTTTGCTTTGGGTGCTTCGCTGGGTCGGTGTTATTTTGATGATGCTAGAATGGAACCGGTTGGTTTTAGGGAAAGAGCCAGGTTTTCAGTAGTTTGCGGAAAGCTGTTAGCTCCTCGGTTAGCCTGATGTGGGGTGGGAGAGAGTTCCACAGGGTTGGGGCTAGGGCTGAGAATGATGCTCTGCCTAACCTGACTGAGTTTGTCTTAGGAATTACTAGGAGGCCGGCTGTGCTTGATCTGAGGGTGCGAGTGGGGTGATAAGCTATTAGTTTTTCTTGAAGATATTGTGGTCCAGTTTTATGTACTGCTCGATGGGTGAGGCATAAGGTTTTGAAAGCTACCCTACGGGCTACTGGAAGCCAGTGGAGTGTCTTGAGGGCTGGGGATACGTGGTCTCTTGGACCAAGCGCAAGTAGCACTTTGGCCGCCGCGTTTTGTGCTCTTTGAAGTTTGTTCATTTGGTAGGCATGGATTCCGAGGTATAGGGGGTTGCCGTAGTCCAGCCGTGAGATGACGATTGATTGTACCGCAGAGACTCTGTTGGGAAATGATAGGTATGGAAAGATGCGCCTAAGGTTTTTGAGGTGGTAGTGGCAGGACTTTGAGACATTGTTGACTTGGCGCGAGAGTGTTAGGTCAGAGTCTAGGGTGCATCCAAGATTTTTCACTGTGTTGGAGGGTTTCGGTGAGTTGCCCATGGCGGTTGGCCAGGGTAGAGGGTGCGGGAGAAGATCTGGGTTGCCGCACACCATGATTTCTGTTTTGGAGGGGTTTAACAGGAGGTGGTTTTGGGTCATCCAGCGTTCAATGTTAAGGAGGCAGGATGCCAGGTCAGGTCGTGAGTTAGGATTCGTGTTCAAGAATTTTAGAATTAGTTGTGTGTCATCGGCGTAATTGTAACATAGGATGTTGTGTGCACGAATTATCGGTGGGAGGGTGATCAGGTAGAGATTGAAGAGGAGGGCAGATAGACACGCTCCTTGTGGGACTCCTGTGTCGACTGGTCGGGCTTGGGAGGTAAAGTTGGAGAGTGTCGTTATTTGGTGCCTGTCCTTGAGGAATGAGGCTATCCATTTGAGGGCGGTTCCACGTATTCCTAGGGAGTGGAGGCGATCAAGGAGTATTGAGTGATTGATCGTGTCAAAGGCGGCTGATAGGTCGAGAAGGATTAGTGCGGCGCATCCCGCGGAGTCAGCAGTCATTTTAAGGTCGTCCCAGATAGAGGTTAGGGTGGTTTCAGTTCCGTGACAAGTTCTGAAGCCTGATTGGGCGGGGTCTAGGAGTTTGTTGGCTTCAACAAAGGCGTTAAGTTGAGAGTAGGCGGTTCGGTCAATGAGTTTGGCGAGGAACCTGGTGTTTGATATGGGGCGGTAGTTTTTGGGCTCACGCGGGTCGAGCGAGGGTTTTTTAATCAGGGGTTTGACGTGCGCCAATTTGAATGCGTCTGGAAAGGTACCGGAAGAGAGGGAAGCATTTATGATGGATCTTGCGTGTTCTCCTGCACAGGTGGAGGCAAAGATTTCTTTAATGGTAGTGGCAGGGCATGGGTTCAATGGTGATCCGGATGGTTTGCGGGCAGATAGGAGTTTGAGAAACTGTTCTGTTGTTAATGGACTGAAGGAGTCGAACGTTGGTTGCGTGGAGGTTGTAGCTGATGGGTTGGGTGGTAAGGGCTGAGGATTGTCTAGTGGCTGTAAGAGTGGTAGTTTGGAGGTTAGAGTATTTGTCCTTTCTATAGCAGTGGAGTAGAAGTGGAGGGAGAGTGAGTCACAGAGTGATTGCGATGCGGTCGGGATGGTTGTGTTACAAGCTGGGTTGGTGAATTCGGAGATAATTTTGTGGAGTTCTTTGCTCTGGTTTTTGCAGTTTAGGATTCGGGAGTTGTAGTGGGCCTTTTTTGTTTTCCGGATTTCGGCTTTGTACCGATACAGGTGTCGGGCTAAGGTGGTCCTGCTCTCATGGGTTTTCTCTTTATGCCATTTGCGTTCTAGGTGTTTGTATAGTCGTTTAGTGGTCTTCAGCTCGGGAGGGAACCATCTGGGGAAAGGGCCACGGCGGATTGATGGTTTGCAGGGGGGGTGAGGCGCATCAGAGATGCGCTAAGCCATGAATCAAGGGCCTCAGGGGTGAGATGGTTGTTGAGAGGGCAGGATGGTGGTGGAGACTGGAGGAGAACCTCGGCTAGGTCTGGGGTGATTATTAGTTTCTTCCAGCATTTGCCTATGTTCGGAGGTTCGGATACGAGTAGGGGGAGGGGATCGGGTGAGTGGATGGTGAAAGAGAGAATGTAATGATCAGACCAGATGATAGGGGTGGGCGGCATTAGCTGAATCAGGTTGTTGGAGCTAAAGATGGCATCGAGGGTGTGTCCTTTATAGTGGGTCGGTCCGTTTATGTGGGGTTGGAGGTTAATTGCATCTAATCCGTCAACCAGGGAGTATGTCATAGGGTTGGTGGGGATGTCGAGCCATATGTTGAAGTCTCCAAGGAGGGTGAGGTTGGGATGGTTTAGTTGGAGGGTGGCGATAGAGTCGCAAAGGTTATTTGCGAAGTGTCTATCGTAGCCTGGGGGCCTGTAGATTATTAGGAAGCTATGTGAGAGCGATGGTGAGAGGGATAGTTTAACAAGGAGAGATTCACAGGAAGGAATGGAGGGTTGGTTATTGATGATTGAGGCGCGGAAGAGAGATTTGAATGGCAGAAGGTGGACCCTGTAGGGCAAACGTCAGCAGAGGTCAAAGAGAGTGTCCTACTCTTGAAGGTCTTCGCCAACAGGCAGCTTCCCAGCTGGATGGGCAAGAGCCAGGGAAGCATAGATTGTACTGGGAAGATGGCCTCTTCTACAGTGTACCGACTGATTCTATCCCAGGGGACTAGAGAAGACTTGTAGTGACTCTTGAAAGCAGACTCCAGTTCCTACAGTTAGCCCACGAGATACCTTTGGCTGGTCAGTTCAGTTTTAAGAAGACCAAGGAAAGGCTCTTTTTATATTTCTACTGGCCTAAATTGGGGTCTGATGTAGATATGTTCTGTAGGAGCTGTCACACTTGCCAAACCTCTGGCAAGAGTGGAGCCAATAATGTGGCACCCTTAGTGCCTCTCCCAGTGGTGGGAGTCCCTTTTGAGAGGGTAGGAATCAACATTGTTGGTCCCTTAGACCCTCCAACATCTTCAGGAAACAGGTTTATCCCGGTTGTAGTAGACCATGCTACTAGGTATCCTGAAACCATACCAATGAGAACTGTTACAGCTCAGGCTGTGGCTGTGGCTAAGGCCCTACTATTTTTACCAAGGTAGGTTTTCCTAAGGAAGTTATCTCTGACAGGGGAAACAATTTTATGTCCCACTACATGCAGGCCATGTGGAGAAACTGTAGAGTAACTAACAAGTTCTCAACTGCCTACCATCCTCAGCAAATGGATTGGTAGAGAGGTTCAACTGTACAATGAAGAGCATGATAGGTGCTTTAGAGGAACCCCTTAGGAGAAAGTGGGACCTTCTACTACCATGCCTTCTATTTGCTTATCGAGAAGTCCCTCAGGAGGGAGTAGGATTTAGTCCTTTTGAACTTCTCTATGGCCATCCAGTTAGAGGCCCCTTGGCCTGATTAAGGAGGGGTTGGAGAGTGCTCCTTCCCCCAAACCAGTGAAAGTCACTGACTATGTGATAGGTCTACGGAGGAGAATGTCACACATGATGGCAGAAGCATCAGACCACTTGAAAGCAGGTCAGACTCAGGTAAAGCATTGGCATGACCAGAAGGCCAACATGGTTGAGTGTTCTCAAGACCAGCTTGTTCTAGTTATGGTACCTACAAGGCAAAGGGCCTTACAGGACAACTGGACAGGACCCTTTAAGGTTGTGGGTAAACTTGGAGAGGTCAACTATCTGATGGACTTAGGCAATCCTCATTAGGCTCCCAGAGTCCATCGGGACACCTGTGGGAATACGGGACGGTAGGCCATGTGTTGTTGGGGGCGTGGTTCGATGGGTGAGCCGAGCGAAATGTGCGGAAAATGCGTTTATTTTCCCACATTTCGGACTTTGCAGGGGTGTCTGGGTAATGAATTCTGGGGCGATTTGTGCAAATCATACTTCTACGAATTCCCATGTGTGTCCTCTTTTCGGAAATGCATGGGGGTCCCTGTTTTCCTTGGTGGCTTGGACACCCGAGGCCCATATCTGTATGGTGGGCCGGTCAGCACAGTGTTTGAAATTCCGGTCTGAAAACAGACTTGGGGTTACTTGTGTTTTAGGCTTTCCCCTTGGCGGCCAGGTAGGTGCACCCACACATGTGAGGTACCGTTTTCATCGGGACAACTGTGGGAACGCAGGACGGTAGGCCATTTGTTGTTGGGGGCGTGGTTCGATGGGTGAGCCGAGCAAAATGTGCAGAAAATGAGTTTTTTTCCCACATTTCGGACGTTGCGGGGGTGTCTGGGTAATAAATTCTGGGGCGATTTGCCCAAATCATACCTCTGCCTCTTTTGGGAAATGCATGGGGTTCCTTTTTTCCTTGGTGGCTTGGACACCCGAGGCCCATATCTGTATGTTGTGCCGGTCGGCAGAGCGTCTGAAATTCCGGTCTGAAAACAGACTTGGGGTTACTAGTGTTTTAGGCTTTCCCCTTGGCGGCCAGGTAGGTGCACCCACACATGTGAGGTACCGTCTTCATTGGGACACCGGTGGGAACGTGAACGGTAGGCCATGCTTTGTTGGGGGCGTGTTTCGATGGGTGAGCTGAGCGAAATGTGCGGAAAATGCATTTTTTTTCCCACATTTCAGATTTTGTGGGGTTGTCTGTGTAATAAATTCTGGGGCGATTTGCGCAAATCATACCTCTGCGGATTCCCACGGGTGTCTTCTTTTCGGAAATGCATGGGGGTCCCTGTTTTTCTTGCTGGCTTTGACACCCTACGCCCAAATCTGTAGGTTGCCCACATGAACAAATTGTGCTGTGGCGAAAGGCTTAGGGTTACCAGCGGGTTACCCTTTTCCTTTTGCGCCCCCGGTAGGTGCACCCACACATGTGAGGTACCTTTTTTGTCAGGACACCTGTGGAAACGCGTGAAGGTATGACATCTGTTGTTGGCGACGTGTTTCGGTGAGTGGACACAGGGAAATATCTCTGAAATTGGCTGGAAATACAGACAATTCTCAGACATTTCGCTCTAGCCAATCACCGAAACATACCGCCAACAACACATGGCCTACCTTCCTGCGTCCCCACATGTTTCCCGATGAAAACGGTACCTCACATATGTGGGTGCATCTACCGGGGGCGCAAAAGGAAAAGGGTAACCCACTGGTAACCCCAAGCCTTTCGCCACTGCCCATTTTGTTCATGTGGGCAACCTACCTATTTGGGCCTAGGGTGTCGAAGCCAGCAAGGAAAACAGAGAACCCCATGCATTTCTGATCATCTGCCACCAGGGGTCTCTGGCACTGTGGCCCCATGCTTTGGGGCCCCGGGGGCAAGGGGGGCTGCTTACCTAGTAAGCAGCTCCCCCTCCCCCCGCGTCACAAACAGATCTGTATTGATCTGGTAGCATTGCTGCCCGGAGATCGCGTACCCTGTGCCCGATCAGCGGTCAGCAATGCCACACAACGGGTATCGTTGTAAAGGGGAGTATCTCCCCTTTCCAACGATACCCGCCTCGATCTCCAGCTTGAAATACAGCCGGAGATCGAGGCGGAGCAAGAAGGTCTTTTACCTTCTCTCTTCACCGCAGCAGCCGAAAAATGGCTGCTGCAGTGATTTTACTTTCAGTTTCATGCCGACGTGCTTTACGCACGCCAACGTGAAACTGAAGGTAATCCAGCCCCCTGGCAGTGAGGGGGGACCTCGCCCTCACATAGCCCGGGGGTTGGATTAAAGCCTTGCTCGATCCCTGCGTTGCAGGGATCGAGCAAAGCAGAGTGCCAAAACCGACGAGCCGGCTCGTCGGTGGCAACCTGGAGCGCTTTCCACTGACGAGTCGGCTCTTCGGTGGCACTTAAAAGGCTAATTGTGTGTAGTGTTTCCAAAGGCACATGATTCTGCCTAACACTGGTGTACAGTTGTGAGGATAAAGTATACTTGTTACATTTAGAGTGCTACTTTTACCTTTGTTCAAATAATCCTCACAAGGCTAAACAACACTAGAGAAACAATTGTTTTATCATGACTGATATGGAAGCTACAGACAGGAGACCCTAGTCACTTTAACAGTTGATCAATTGAGAGATATGTGTAAAGCTAGGAATCTCACTGTAAAAGGCAAAAAGGTTGAATTGATAGAAAAGCTGTTAAAATACCAAAGTCTGAGGAGTGGGTCTGAAACCCCCACCCCTGCAGCAAATGTGGAAAATGTTGATGAGGATGATAATGTTTCTGAGCCCAGCTCAAATATTATGGATGAGTTAGACGACGCAGAAGAGTCTCACAATGTAGGCCCTGTTTTACCTCTATCTGCTCATAGGCCTCAATATTTGACAACAGGGACCCCATAAGGTCCAACACTCAGTCCTGAATTTGTCTCTTTAGAAAGAATGAGACTGGAGTTAGAATTTTAAAGAATCCAAGCTCAAACTCAAAGCAAACATCAAGAACATAAACTCAGAGAAATGGAGTTGAACCATGCACTTGAAATTAAAAAGTTTTCTCTTGAAACTGGTTCTCTCCCAGAGTCTTCCAGGTCTTCCAGTCCTAAGAGGCCTTGCATGCCCAAAGATGCAGGAAGTATGTATGGGGTTAAGCTTGCTATTTTGGATTGGTTGGCTGCTTTTCAATATAACCATGGGATTCAAGACATTACAGGGAATCAGCTGATTTCCTGGCTTTTTTCTAGGCTACCCCCTGTTGCAACTGATGTGGTAATGGAGTTGGGGGTTAGAGACACAAAGGAGTATGAAACTGTGAAGCTAGCTTTGATAGCTAGATTTGGGAAGACCCCTTATCAGTATTTTAAGAGGTTTAGAACCCTCAAAAAACATGATGGTACCCCTTGAGCTACCTGGGTAACTGAATGTTTGAAAAACTTAGATGGATGGGTTAAGGGTTACAGAGTGAACACTTATGAAGGTATGAGGAATCTGTTTATGTTGGAATATATTTATGATGCCTGCTCTCCTGAGCTGGTGGGACAGCACTTGGCTGACTGTAAGGAAATTGATCCAAAGAGGTTAGCAAGGGTTGCTGACTTGTAGGTTGCCAACAGGGCTACTCACAAGGATTCTGGGGTCACTCAGAAGAAGGATGAGGGGAAGCAGCACAAGAAAGATATCAAAGAGAATTCCAATACCTCCACTCCAAAAGAGGGCCCCACACATAACAAGGGTAAGCCACAAGGGAAACCAAATCAGGCTAGTGTACCTCCTGGTCCCAAACCAGAAGGAGGTCAGAACAAACCCCATTCATAAAGACATTTGGAAAATGTTATGCTTGTGGGTCAACTGACCATGTAAAAGGGGATCCCAGATGTAAGGGTAAACCTTCAGGGATCCACACTGTCTCCTTAGCCTTCTCCCCAGAGGATGAAGTACCAATGTGTTAGGCAGAATCCTGTGCAGTGCCCTAGGGACCACTACACACAATTAAGACTACAGGTGGCAAAACAAGTTTTACCTTTTTTTTTTTCATATAAAATTTATTTATTTGTTTTGGTAGCAAAAATTAATTTACACCTTTACAAATGTTACATATCACATAAAAACAAATAAACTCGTAAGCTCATAAAACTTGATTGACATTGATCAATACTTGAACAACTAAAACAACTAAAACACATGATCAAGACATGATCAAACACTTGAGCATATTTCAATACATCATTGGTAGAGAAAAGAGGAAAGGAATCGCAAGTGAAGATCTACAACATCAGGTAACATACCTAACATAACATAACAATGATAATGTAGCATCGCAGCCCTTCACCAACTGCAAATATTCCCATAGACAATTGACTAGTGCAATCCATCATAAGGGAGACGAAATCTCAGGCCCCCAAAATTACCCACTCCAAAACCTCCTATTGAGTGCCAACAATTGTTCCTCAATTATTGCAACAAGTCTGACCGTTGCTAATATGATGGAGTTTGAATTTCCCTGCATACATCTCAACCATACTAGGTGACATTCAAACCGGGAATAGGAGGTAAGATATGCATCTAAGCAACATTGCCTATGCTTGCAAAAAAAGTTACAGTACATGAAGAGATGTTCTAGTGTTTCGGGCTCAGTTGTATTTAGACAAAATCTGCATCCTTCCCATTTTGCCAAAACCTTATAACAGTCCCACTTCCTAATACGGGCACCTGTCTGAATAAGGTCTAGGCGAAAACGCATATAAGACCTTCTTGCTGCTTTGTCTGGGAAACATAAGATATATGGCAGCCGTGGTGTAAGTGCATGCCTAAAGCTGGCATAGGTGGTAAAGGAGGAGTAGCCTCCAATCTGATCGGAATTATGCGCCCAAGAATTTTTAAAAAAGCGCCTTTTGACTTTAGCAGGAGTATTAATCAAATCCTCCTGGGTCATATTCAATGAAGTTAAGATTGCGTGTGTCATCTCTTTCTCTTTAGAGAGTGAAATTGGACACTTTCCAGCAAGCATTTCCTGGAAATCCTCATAGAGTGAATTTGGCGGCGGAGAAATCATTCTAGAGAATGCATTAACAATCCGCCAACGATATTTGTCTTCTAGTGGATATAAACCCAATTCATGTATAATAATCGCGTTGGGTAGATATCCAGGAAGCCCCAGAATCTTCTTCCAAAGTTTACCTTGTAGGAGATTTAATAGGGGCCCCAGATTCAGAAGGCACATGTCAGTTACATACAGAAGGATGGGCTCTATTTTCATGGTATAGTATTGTATAAGAGGCAGCAGGGAGTAGCGACAGCATTTAATGAAAATAATTCTCATTTGAGCCAACAAAGGGTTAAACTTCGCGTTCAACACTGTCCGCCACTCGCTAAAGGACGTCCCATTCGATAGGTGATAGCCCAAATACGTAATCTCTTCCTTTCTCAGGATCGGTTGGGCATTGATTGTAAAGCCAAATCTCGATAGCTTTCTTTTAGCAGTGAAGACCATTATATGTGATTTGGCTGAATTAATGGTCATATTATTTAGTATACAATATTCACAAAACAGGTTTAATTTATTTTGGAGTCCGAACGGCACTCTATCGAATATTATGACGTCATCAGCAAATGCTAGCCAGTGGAGCCGCAAGGATCCCAGTATTGCTGGAAAATAATTCGAACCCTGCCAAATCTTGTCAATGTCGGCAAGATAAAGATTGAATAGGACCGCAGCCAAGTTGCAGCCCTGTTTGACCCCTATATACGTAGGTATGTTATCAGTTAATAGCCCTTCCGCGTTGATACGGACCCGATAAGATGTATTCTGATGTAGTGCAGCAATTAGCGCTACTAGTGAAGATGGTATCCCATAAGTCAACATCTTTTGCCAAAGCCGAGTGCGTAGTACATTGTCAAATGCTGCCGAAAGATCCAATGCTGCCATATATATGGTGCCATTTGACTTGGAATGTGCATTCCGAAGGAGATGGGCTAGAATTAAAGCGTTTAATTGAGTGCCCATAGATCTCCGAAAGCCGACCTGAGCTTTTGAAAGAATATTTAGGTCGTGTATATGGACTTCCAATTCTGACAGGATCAATCGTGAAAAGATTTTCCCAGCTGTGTCTATAAGGGCAATAGGCCTAAAGTTTAAAGGATTGCTCAAGGCACCCTTTTTATGTATTGGAATAATTATGGCCGTCAACCATGATTTCGGAATATTGCCAGTTTTATATATCAGCTGATAGCAGGGAAGAAGGTACCTGGTCCAGAAGTGAGGATCGTCTTTTAAGACGCAAGGGGGGAGCCCATCTGGGCCAGCTGCTTTGGAAAACTTCAATTGAGAAATTGCCCATATAATATCTTTTATGTCCCAAGGACAGACCTGCGGAAAAGGCAATTGCATAGTACTACTTTCTATTTCGGAATGTCTAGTTGGCAGAGCATATTTTTGGGAAAAAAACGTCTCCCATTCCGGTCCCGAGATGGTCGCCACCGAGCGGATATCCGCCTTACCTAACGGGTTTCTTAAAATGGCCCATATCCCTCGCGTTTTTTTTTTACAGAGCAGGCTAATCATACGTTGGTTGGCTAAGGCATAAGCAGCCTTACGCAGGAGCTTTATTTGCTGCTTAAAGCGCGTAATGATGTAATTTTTTTCACGACAATAGTTAGGAGGGCTAAGTGACTTTTTTCTTAATTGAGTCAATTCGCGATTTTTTTGCTTTTTTAAGGTTGCAATCTGATTCGAATTTAACTGGGCATCCTGAGGGATACCTTTACACAGGGTGTCCTTCACTAAGGATAGAAGGTGTGCCTGAATCATCTTGATGTTTATTTTATTAATTTTTTCGATATTTCCCAGCGATATGGAGGCATCATAACATGGTATGAGATCTCTATTCACTAGGAACACCAATTTCCTACACACGGCAGGATTCCAGTTGACAGAGATGGTATTTCTGTCGGGAACCGCCAAAGAGGCAGGAGCTAAAGGCATGTAGGCTTCACACCCCATATGGAGTTGCGAGCACAGCATATGATGGTCGCTCAGACCCAAGTCTAATATTAGGACTGGGTCAAGCAACCCAGAACACACTTTAGATGCAAGGACATAATCGATAAGGGATGAGGCATTGCCCCGAGACCATGAAGTATGTAGGGAATAAGATGCCAAGTGAATTGGATAAATGCCCCATTTTTCAAAAAAAATAACAATTGTCGCCCTCTTTGAGAAGCTTGTTGTGCATAACAGGAAAACGGAGTAGAAGAGCATAGTATATTAGAAGACTGAAGATATGAGTTTAAATCCCCTCCGATCACAATTTCATGATTGGGGCACGAGACAGAAGCATGGCCCAAAATCCTGTCCAAATCTTCCAATAGAAGAGTGAGGGAAACTGACTTAGGATTCCAGTACAATGACATTAGAAGCAAGGGCATGACCTTAGAGTGGGCAAACGACAACTCCACTAAGATGCATGAAGTCGAGGTATCCAGTATAGAGGCCACTGCTCTTAGACCATTTTTAATAAGAACCGCAATACCCCCGGAAGGTCGACCTGCCGCTATGCGGCATGCTGGAACAGAAAAGCTGGAGTAACCATCGATAGTAATCTCATTTAAGGTCATCGTTTCCTGAAGGAATAAGATGTCTGGTTTCTTATCAGGGACAACACGCTTATGCCATCCTACCAGATTAGCCAAGCCACAACAGTTCCAGGATGAGATAGTCAAACTGGCCAGTTATGAGCCCGGAATGGGCCCTTTAATGGCAGCAGCTGTTTTCATCAGTGGTTCCAGCCAAGCTAGCCCACTCAATGCTTGGGTTAGCGATGCTAGTTGGAGTGACAATTGGGTAACCTGGGAATCGGACGAGTCTATGCCTGCACCCACTGGACATACTGGCAAAGTGGGTGGCACCCAATCAAGATAAGCCCATGCGCTATCCATATCAGGAAAAAGGCACGGAGTGAAACCAATAGAACAGAAGTCGTCAGCAAACTCCAATAACATTTTAGTTATAATATGTGATTGGACTCTGCAGAGGGCTCTATGATTGTTGAAAGTTGCCAATTTGACCCAGTCAAGGTCCTTAGATGAAAGATTCCTAAGGGCTGGAATCTGGAAAAAACGAGTTCATCAAGAATGACCTATTTATGCGAGCGGGGCCATTTATCTCTGGATTACTAGTCCAACCAAGAATTAATTTCATGTCCTTTGGTGTATGCATGAAGGACAGGACGTCAGAAGTAGGTTTTCCAGCAAGTGTTTGCGGGGAGTGCACGACCTCCACAATAGGAGGCCGTACCAAAGATGCCACAATCTCAGGCGCTTCTGGTTGGGGAATAGGACAAACGTGATCTTCAACTACCACAGTGGAAGGTGGGGAAGGAATAGCAGCTACTACCCTATCATCCAAGGACGCTTCCACCTGTAAGGGGGCGCTACTTGGGCTCACAGCAGATGGCAGTATTGCATTAACTGAAATCGTGGTGTTCGCCTTTCTAGGCTGAATGATGGGAAAGAAGGAATGAAGCTGAGATTGCAGCTTGACCAAGGGAATTCCTTGAGGTCCACGAGGGGCGATCTGAATGTTACTATTTTTTAAAGCTGCAATCTGTAGATGTTTCCTGCTTTCCTCATCAAGGTCGCATAAAACCAAACCAAGGTCGTCATGGCTAATGCCAATACCCGGATTTGCTTTAGGTTCAGAGAACAACTGGGCGCCAACAGGAGTTTGTGTTTTAGAAAGAGCTTTCTTCTGGCTAGCCTTGGTAAGGTTTAAGCGTTTTTGGGCTCTTAGAAAGGATTTCCTTGCTTTACGCGAAACAAAATGTCGTCCTTCATGTACCACAGGTCCTTCCTCCAAGTCCGGGAATGAGTCCGCCACCGTTGATACCGGATTAGGCAGGTCCTCAATGATGTTGACCAAGGGAGAGGGACTGTCCGATGGAGCAACAAAACCTTGAGTAACTGCGGATCCCTCTCTTAGGGAGTCTATGGGATCCAATTGATGCTGGGTTACAGCCAGCTTATACAGAAGCTGTTCTACTTGTAATAGACGTTCATGCTGGAGGTTAAGAACCTCTACCAAGTCTATGGCCTCCGAGTTTGTATGCTCCAGCACGGCTGGCTGATCTCCTTTCACAACCTGAGAGCAAGAACTCTGAGGAGAAACTGTGAAGCAACAGCCCGAATCAGTTTGGGAGCCTTGAGTAGAAGTCAGAATAGTAGTAGGGAGCTGAATTGTTCTAGCTGGGACATTCTCCAGGATTTTTTCAAAATGGGCCAGATAAAAGGATCTGGAGTGTTCTTCTGCAAGAATAAAGCCTTCAAGTCTGACCATCTTATCTTTTATAAGAGATAAAGAAGACTGCATCTCCCTTATGGAGCAATGTGTGAGCTCATGCCCCTTGTCCAGCAAGTTGAGAATGCGTGAAAATACCGGAAAGTTGAAGGAGTCATTGCACTGCTTGTGAGAACAAAAATCCTCTGGGGTAGAAGCCGATCTAACGTCACCCTTTAGGGCTGCAAGGTCTATCTCTTCATTTACCAAAGAGAAAGGATCGACACCTCTTGAGAGAAAAGGCCCTACCGGCAGCTCTGCATCAGCCTGAATAATGTCGTAGGGAGAGTCGGCTCCCCCTTTCAGAACCCTGTTGTGGGAGGACGACGGAACAATCCCGTGACCACTGTCTTTTTCACTATTACTTTCTGAGGGGAGGTGAAAATGAACTTGTTCTCGGAAAGGAAAAGCAGACGACGCAGGAGACGAGGGGCCCAGAGAAAGCCGTACTCTTTTGCTTATTTCGCTGACAATAGTGGGTGCCAAGATAGAAGTGTCAGCGATACAGGGGAGGCCTCGAAGGCCTTGCATAGGAGAGCAAGCAGATTCGTGGCCATGACCAGTCACAACACCCTCATCCCCATCAATTTTCATTAGCTTCTTGTACTGAAAAGGTTGACACTGCCAAAGACTGGGGCAAACCATATAGAGATAAGGGGGTGGCTAATGGTGGTACAACCATTTTGACATTTTCATTACGCCCCTCTTGGCCCAACAGAGCCCCCCTCTCTAATAGTAAGGAGGACATCGATAAAGAAGATTTGTTTGCTGCCGGAGACTGTGGGGGGAGCGTGAGTGGAATGATGATGACCGACTCTAGGGCGGGTTCCGGCGGAGAGGAGCCAGTTTTGCAGCCACTTCTTAAGGTCGGGCTCATGCTCAACTGCTGTGCACACCCCAAAACCAAACAGTAAGACCACCCCTTTTAATCCAAGAACCGGGACTGTACCAAACAGCAAAGGGCCAGGTAATACAATAACACAGGCCCACACTTCAGGAATATCCTCTGTGAATACACTCAGAGATTTACCCACGGGTGTGCATAAACTCTAGACCCATGATGAAAAACATATTAGAGTTATGCCAGAGAGTGGTACACTTCTATCTACCCCTGGACACAGTGTAGAAGGCGCCCCGCACAAGGAAGCTCCCAAGGACCTAAGCCCCACTTCACAGACTAATATGCAACAAAATTCCAGTGCAGCAATTGGAAACAAGAAAGCAAATGAATTGCACCTTACTTATGGTAGAGGGAATACGTATAGACACGCCGCACTGAACCATGCAAGACGCAGCTGGAGGGTCAAAAGCCAGGCTCCGCGCTCCGCGCGAACCGCGAACAGCCAACAGTACTTAAAAGGTACTTGGCAGGTGCGCGGCGCGGGTGCGCGAGGAGGCTGGGTTTTAAGGAAACCTCCTGAGCGTCACACGGCGCAGGGGGCGGGACTTACTCCTAGACGAAGACCTAGGGGGAAGGAACGAGGAGAAAAAACATTAACCACAACTCCAAAGTAACGCTATTAACATACACAGTTAGAGCAGTAGAGCAACTAAAGAGCTATAACAAAGAAGGTTCCCTTCCCAGGGGACAAATCAAATGCGAAGAGACAGATCAAGTGGGCAGGAGCAAGTGGGCAGGGGCTAGTCAAGCTTTATGAGAACAGTCACCTCCTTTCCTCGTTCGAGGGCCAGGCAAACTGTGTGTCACACAGTAGGACGTCCTCCTGGCTTGCAAGGAGATCGAGCCGTCAACACGGCAACAAAAGAATGAAGTGCAGCGCGGCGCGGCACGGCGCTGCAGAAAAGGTCCAAATAGTCCAAAGACGGGGCAATCCAATCCAACAGCCAACAGTACTTAAAAGGTACTTGGCAGGTTTACCTTTGGTACAAGCCTGTACTACTATGTTAAAGTGGTAGCAGTAGCAGAGCAGCCAGGCGTATCTCAAGAGTATATGAGCAGTAGCAGAGATTACACAAAGGGACCACAATTACTGTGACTCAAGCAAACACTGACTCAAGGTTTCAGGTAAAAAATATAAGTACATTTATTTTAAACCATTTCTTATAAACACGACACTTCTATTAATTCAAAAACCACACGTAAAATACACTATCACTAACCAATTCACTTTGTAGGTTATACTTCAAGGTAATTACCCTGTGTTTTAGCGGACTGGTGTTGCGAAACAAAAGACGTTACCGGGAATATACTTGCGATCACTTTTTGACAGCAATGACAGTTCGGTCTTACTAAAGAAAAGCGTATCCGCGGCAAGAAATGTTACCGGGGCAAAAACACACTTAGCACCTGAGATACCCAGAGAGAGTTGGCGGCAAAAATCAAAGGCAATACTTTTGTCAAGGCAGACAGAACCAGAGAACACTCTTAGATAGAAATTCAAGAGTCAATAGGTCGGAGCCAGTGTTAAGTGGAACCGGGTTCCTGTTATCGAGGATCACACAGTCGGATAGTTCATGATTCAACGTAGCCAGGAGCACTTAGATATTGTCATCAGAGGAAGCAAAAGTTATAAGGAGGGAAGACAAGGGCAAGCCTTGGAGGCAAAGAAAAAGGTATTCAACCTAATTCCTCAAGCAGAACACAGTACCTTATCCAATGAAGAGATGGTGCCACAGCAATTGTTCCTTGTAGTTTCCTGCAGACCCTCGGTTCCTGGAGCTTCGATCCGAAGGAGGACATCTGGAGGGGTCTGGACCACACAAGGATGAAGCCGGCAGCAGCGAGGGTGAATAAAAGGTGCACTCCTTAAAAACAGGAGAGGCTCTTCAGATGGCTATCCGGACCACTACAGCAGCGTGCAGCGATTTCGACCACAAAGAGGGTCCTCTGGCTGTAGAAGTTGAGCTGGTTATCCCCACCAAGCTCAAGGGAAGAAGACTCCAGACTGGATCTTCTCTGGTCGTCGAAGGGTAGATAGCTCAGGACTGCAGCAGGGCTTCACGGGGACGGGATAGTTGCAGCAGTCAACTTCTTCTCTGCTTCTCTTCGGTTCCTTGTAGTTCCAGTGGCGACTCTGACTTCTAGCCCAAGAGACCTGCCTTTTATGTAAAAATCCCCCATTCACACAGCCTGGCTGTCAATCACGCAGCAGGGGGGTAGTCCGGCCCGGACAACCACCTCAGCCAATCATGGCAAAGTGTGACTTGGGTTTCCTAGGATACACTGTGCAGGGGGTGACTACACCCTTCCCTCACATTCAGCCCACCTAGACACCCAGGCGCCTAGAGGAGGGCTTCTTGGCAGAAGCCTGCCAAAAGACAGTGAACAAAGAAGGCAAAACTGGTTTGCCGTGCAAAGTAAAACACAAGAAGGACTTTAACAAAAAGAAATAAACCCGACCGGAGCCAAAAGAAAATGTATTTGGTCCAGCGGGTTTAAGTTGGGGGCTAATATAATAGCCTAAAACAATACCACGTTTATATAGTATAATCGCAGTAGAAAAGTTAGGGTAGATACCACTGCCACCAGCCAAGTCTAAATGTTAAAAGAGCGAAACGATGCTCTAGGAAGTACAGATAAACAGGGCTAATGATTAACCCTTTCCAGTACTCCATGTAAGATGGGGGGTACTGGATCTGTGGTTAAATGACTAAGTAAAGTTAATGGCAACTTTACCCTTTTCTGAGGGACAGTAGTCCACCTCAGAAATGGGGTTGGTGGGAAGTCTAAAAGACAACCCTGTGTCACTGCACTGAAGGTGCTGTGTAACACACAAAAGAAGGGGGCTACTGAAGTGGTGTACACCAGAGTCCACAATCACAAAAACAGATGAAATACACATGGCAAAAGACAAGTAAGAGTGGGAAAAAAAGGGTACACTCTTACCAAGTGGAAAAATAAACTCCAGAAATCCAGCAAAGCTGCTGAGGGACTCACTAGGTAAGGAAAATTAGCCATTGAATGAGAATTCTCCCTAACACTGGCAAGTGGAAACTTTCACTTACTGGCTGAGGAACCCATGAAAGTCTCAGCCAGTGATTCTTTAGTATCCCTGGGTCTGTGGGAACAGCAAACCTTAGATGTTTACAATTCCATTGGAGATAATACTAAAGAGTATTACAAAGACAGTGTTCTTGTGAATGGTCAGGAGACCGCTGCCAACAGAGACCCTGGGGCCAGCATAACTGTAGTTGATGAATCATTTTTCAAGGTAGAGCATGTTGCTAAGGCACGTAAATACCTAACTAAGCTTGCTGGAGGCCCTATCCAAATGCTTCCACAGTTACCAGCTCTCATCCAGTGCAATGACATGACTGTCAAGATACCTGTAAGTGTGCAGAGTGAAGTACCTGGGAGAGTCCTGTTGGGGAATGACTTAAAAGCTCTTGGAGTGGTATAAGGCACCCCCAGGCCTCCCAGCAAAAGGAAACAGGAGCAGACTAGGAAGGCCAGAGAGAGTACCTTAAAAGGCTCTCAAGAGGAGATTATAGAAGAAAATATAACTCCCATTCCACAGGATTTACTGACTGCAATTTCAAAAAAGAAGGAGGAAAAGCGGAAACCTAAAACCTCCAGGAAGAAACCAGCCAGCACTCCTGTGCTACCAACAAGGAAATCCCCGAGAGGCCAGTCCAAGATCACACCTGTGATCCTCCACCAGCTGAGGCTGAGTGTGTGGAACAACCTTGTGTGGTTGAGTCAGCTGCTGAGGAATCAGAGCTAGAAGAGGACCTTGCTCCTGTTGGAGATCTGGATCCTGCAGACCATCCTGAGCTGCAGTCTTTAATGGCAGAAGGTGGACCCTGTAGGGCAGACGTCAGCAGAGGTCAAAGAGAGTGTCCTACTCTTGAAGGTCTTCGCCAACAGGCAGCTTCCCAGCTGGATGGGCAAGAGCCAGGGAAGCATAGATTGTACTGGGAAGATGGCCTCTTCTACAGTGTACCGACTGATTCTATCCCAGGGGACTAGAGAAGACTTGTAGTGACTCTTGAAAGCAGACTCCAGTTCCTACAGTTAGCCCACGAGATACCTTTGGCTGGTCAGTTCAGTTTTAAGAAGACCAAGGAAAGGCTCTTTTTATATTTCTACTGGCCTAAATTGGGGTCTGATGTAGATATGTTCTGTAGGAGCTGTCACACTTGCCAAACCTCTGGCAAGAGTGGAGCCAATAATGTGGCACCCTTAGTGCCTCTCCCAGTGGTGGGAGTCCCTTTTGAGAGGGTAGGAATCAACATTGTTGGTCCCTTAGACCCTCCAACATCTTCAGGAAACAGGTTTATCCCGGTTGTAGTAGACCATGCTACTAGGTATCCTGAAACCATACCAATGAGAACTGTTACAGCTCAGGCTGTGGCTGTGGCTGTGGCTAAGGCCCTACTATTTTTACCAAGGTAGGTTTTCCTAAGGAAGTTATCTCTGACAGGGGAAACAATTTTATGTCCCACTACATGCAGGCCATGTGGAGAAACTGTAGAGTAACTAACAAGTTCTCAACTGCCTACCATCCTCAGACAAATGGATTGGTAGAGAGGTTCAACTGTACAATGAAGAGCATGATAGGTGCTTTAGAGGAACCCCTTAGGAGAAAGTGGGACCTTCTACTACCATGCCTTCTATTTGCTTATCGAGAAGTCCCTCAGGAGGGAGTAGGATTTAGTCCTTTTGAACTTCTCTATGGCCATCCAGTTAGAGGCCCCTTGGCCTGATTAAGGAGGGGTTGGAGAGTGCTCCTTCCCCCAAACCAGTGAAAGTGACACACTATGTGATAGGTCTACGGAGGAGAATGTCACACATGATGGCAGAAGCATCAGACCACTTGAAAGCAGGTCAGACTCAGGTAAAGCATTGGCATGACCAGAAGGCCAACATGGTTGAGTGTTCTCAAGACCAGCTTGTTCTAGTTATGGTACCTACAAGGCAAAGGGCCTTACAGGACAACTGGACAGGACCCTTTAAGGTTGTGGGTAAACTTGGAGAGGTCAACTATCTGATGGACTTAGGCAATCCTCATTAGGCTCCCAGAGTCTTTCACACCAACTGCCTAAAAGCTTATGTCTCAAGACCAGAAGTGGGAGCTTTGCTTCTAGCTTCAGCTCAAGAGGAGGAGGAGAGTGAACCTCTACCTGACCTACTCAGAGGCCAGCCTTTAGATGAGAACATAGAAGGAGTTCATCTCTCTTCTAATTTGACACCTGAACAACAGGATGAGTGCAGGTTTCTGTTAAATCAGTTTGCCTCCCTGTTTACACTATCACCAGGCTTGACCCCTTGGGACCAGCATGATATTCTCACTGGTGACTGTTTACCTGTTAAAAGCAGAGGTTACAGGATGTCAGATCATGTAAGATCCCACATAAAGGAGGAGGTCAACAAGATGCTTGATCTGGGGGTAATATAGCCCTCTACCAGCCCATGGTCTAGTCCTGTTGTTCTAGTACCAAAGGCAGGATCTAGGAAGTTGAGATTCTGTGTGGACTATAGAGCTCTTAATGCAGTCACCAAGACTGATCCCCACCCTTTACCAAGAACAGATGAATTGGTGGACAAACTTGGTTTAGCCAAGTACCTCAGTACATTTGATCTCACGTCAGGCTATTGGCAAATAGCACTGACAGACCATGCCAAGGAGAAAACTGCATTCTCAACCCCAGCCGGCCTCTACCAGTTTAAGGTAATGCCTTTTGTGACTAAAGAATGCACCTGCTACATTCCAAAGGATGGTTAATCAAGTTCTGAAAGGGATGGAGGACTTCTGCATGGCATACTTGGATGACATTGCAGTGTTCAGCCCTATTTGGAAAGAACATGTTGACCACATAGGATATGTTTTGCAGGCTCTTTGTCATGATCACTGCTTCCAAGGAGCCAGGACCAGCCCAACGTCCTTGGAAGCAGGCCCCTAATCCTAAGTCTAGGCACCAGCCGGTCCCTACTGGGACCTTTTGGACCTTGTCCTGGCGCCAGTGGCACCAGGCTCATCAAAGCCATCGGTCCTGGCACTGGAAGCGCCGGGCTCATAATATGTGTGAAGATGCTTGGGTGGACTTACCTGCAGCAGACCATGCTGCTTACTTACCAGCTACATAGGAATCCTCTGTAAGCCGGAACTATTTTCTTACCTGGGTGGGGCAAGCTCCACGCCCTGGATACAACACTGGAACTCTTATGGAACAGGAACTCTTTTCTTACCTAGGCGGGGCCGTGGAGGAAGACGCCTCATCACTCCTAGGCTATTTAAACCACACCCGATTGATGAAACGTGCTTCGCGTTATTCTGCATCTGCAGCAGAACGCTCACCGAGTCTGTTCCAGCTTTTCTTCCGATCCTGTACCTGCAAGAACAATACTTACCATTCCAGTATCCAGTCTTCAGCAGCGCCTGTAAAAGACAAGAAACAACAGGTTAGCACGACGACTTCACATGCAACGCATTCCTTACCTGGTCCATCGGCAGCGACCATTTCTTCACGCTGCACCTCCGCCTGTGGAGACAAAAGCATAGTTATTTCTTACCGGCAATCCGCGAATTCCGGATGTTTTCAATACTGCAACCCAGCATCTGAAAGACAAAAGAAGAGACATTAGACAGGTATTTACTTACGCCCATCGCGCTCTCCACAATAGAGCGCCTGCAACTACTCCGGCGTTTTCCATCATCTCTTCAGCACAAACTCACAGCTGTGAAGGAAAAAGACAGTTAAAGCGCTTGCATATACTCACGCATTTCCAAGCGCTTCCTTCCAAGGCTCTGGCTCCAGCTTTGAGCCCTGCAAAAAAAAAAAGAACAAAGCATTATTCCGAGCCCTGTTCAATACTTACGTGTCCACGCACCTAAAGACTATATGGACTAAAAGGTGTCCGGAAACTCACCGCTCGTGCTGTTAACGGCGGTTGCGATCCTCTGATGTTAAGAGGCCTACATTTCACCCAGTGAAGGAACTGGCAACGGCACCCTGCACCAGACGCAGATGGAGAGGCCAGCATTCACCTATCTAAGGTGAGCACGTTACCCTGGGGCTCTACGGAGAAGCTTAGACGAGAGAGAGAGAAAGAGAGAGAGAAGGACACTCAATTGCCCAGATCTTTAACCCCATATATTCTTTCATCTGCAGAAATCTCACCCTTCGAGTTCGACACACAGTGCGAAGAGGCTCCACCCCAGAAGCCAATCGAGTCCTGCACATCACTTTTCGAGTCACAGACTCCTTCCTGCCTAGACCAGCGCCTCCGTGGGAATCAGGTGAGCGTTACAGAACGCGAAGCCCACCACAAAACTCCTACCCAGGCGCAATGGAAACCTCGGACACAGACCAACTGGCCCGAATGCTTGGGGAACTAAGAGCAGAGGTACATGCAGTTCGTCAGGAAACAAACTCTTTGAGAAGAGAGCTGATAATATCCAAGGAGCGAACGGTGGACCTCGCTAGGCAATTACTACAAACACAGGCAGGACAGACTCCTTTGCCCGCTCCAGGAGTAAGTTACCCTTCAGCATCCTCAAATCCAGTGCAAATCAATCTACCCGGTAATGTGCCTTTGGCTCCACCCGAACGCTTTTCTGGTGACCCAAAGAAATTTGCAGTGTTTATCAACCAGTGCCGCCTACACTTCTTATGTCGCCCAGCTGCCTTTCCAACAGACCAGACCAAGGTGGCTTTCGTGCTTTCTTATCTCAGTGGCAGTGCCGCAGATTGGCCGATCCCTTTGGTCACTCAGGATGATCCGGTCCTTCACGATTTTCAGGCCTTCCGGTCCAGCATGGAGAAACTGTTCGCAAGACATGCCCAGGGGCAGGCCTTGGACAATGAACTCCTTTCGTTACGACAGGGTAATCAAGACCTCCTGACTTATATTGCCTCATTCAATAGACTTATAGTGGAAACTCAATGGCCGGAGGATAAAAGAATAACGCTTTTCTACAGAGGCCTGCGTGGAGAGCTCAAGGACGTGTTAGCTCAAATTGTGATTCCTCCACAAGAATGCTCAGACTATATTGACTTAGTTGTCCAATTAGACCACCGATTACAGAACAGGAAGGCTGACCGTTCCAAATTTGATACCCGAGTATTTTCTAAACCACAGACCTCTCCTAGGGGAGCCGACACCGTGGAACCCATGCAATTAGGGGGCATGAAAGGACCTTTAACTCAAAAGGAGCGGGAAAGAAGAAGACAGCTGCAATTATGCCTCTATTGCGGAAACTCGGGGCACTTTCTTCGAGACTGCCCAGTGAAACCAGCTAAGAAGGCTGTAGGAGCCGCAGATACCTTACCCAAAATTCTGAGCAGGGAAACGACCTAGCCCGACAAGTGTAGAGGTCCTCTTGCCGAGCGTTAAAATCTGTTCCGTGACCTCGCATTTCGTGGTGCCTATGGTCCTCATTAGCCCAGAACGTCCGGATCGTTTGCATGCAATTGAAGCTTACATCGACAGCGGAGCAATCGGTAATTATGTGGACCGTGAAATGGTATCAAGGATGAATCTACCTCTTGTCCCTAAGGCAGTAAAAGACGTCATTACTACAGTGGATGGCACGGAGATAGCCTCCGGACCAGTAACGCATGCCACCCAAGAAGTGACGTTAGTGAGCCAAGATGGACACCGAGAGAAAATCGTGTTCGATGTGATCAAGGCCCCTCAGTTCCAGATCATTCTGGGAGTTCCTTTGTTAGAGAAGCACAATCCTCAGATCGATTGGCGAGCAAAGACGGTTCAGTTTCCAGAATGTTTTACCACTTGTTATCCTCGGCCTGATGTTTCACTGGCAGCGATCTCTTCCGAGGTTCCCAAATTACCTCCCGAATACCAGGAATTCCAAGACGTCTTTCGGAAGGACCAAGCTAACACCCTGCCTCCTCATAGGTCCTACGACTGTCAAATAGACCTGATACCCGGAACAACTCCTCCTTGTAGTAGGATTTATGCCCTCACCGAGCCAGAGAATCTTCACCTCAGACAATATCTGGACCAATACCTAGCTAACGGGTTTATCCGTCCTTCAAAATCTCCAGCTTCCTCGGCTTTGTTCTTCGTTCTGAAAAAGGAAGGAGACCTTAGGACTTGCATAGATTACCGCGCCCTGAATCAAATCACCGTTAAAAACAGATACCCGTTACCTTTGATCCCTGAACTCCTGGACCAAGTCAAAGACGCATGTATTTATACAAAGTTGGATCTCAGAAGAGCCTACCACTTGGTACGAATAAAAGAGGGCGATGAATGGAAGACGGCATTCCGCACCAAGTATGGGCTGTTCGTATATCAAGTGATGCCCTTTGGACTTTGTAACGCTCCTGCCGCTTTTCAATATTTTATGAACGATGTCCTTAGAGAACTCATAGATGTGTGTGTTGTTGTCTACATTGATGACATCCTCGTCTATTCATCATCTGAAGAGGAACACCAGAGACACGTCAAAGAGGTTCTCAAGAGATTGCGTCAACATAACCTTTTTGCTAAGCTTGAAAAATGCATTTTCAACGTTACTGAAGTTGAGTTCCTGGGATTCATATTGTCACCTGACGGAGTCCATATGGATTCAAAGAAAGTCGATGCAATCATTAAGTGGCCATCACCAACCTCTGTAAAAGGAGTTCAAAGCATGTTAGGCTTCGCTAACTTTTACCGCAGATTCATTCCTGAATTCTCTCGGATAGTCCAGCCCATCACCGCTCTGTTAAAGAAGAACAAACATTTTGAGTGGTCTACTGAAGCAGAACAAGCTTTTCAGGACTTAAAAGCTAAATTCATTTCTGCACCTGTTCTAAAACATCCTCGCCCAGAACTCCCATACATCATGGAAACGGATGCTTCTAGTCTTGCTATGGGGGCCGTTTTATCACAAAGAGATCTGGTCACACACCAATTACATCCTGTAGCCTTTTGGTCCCGCAAATTCTCGGCTCCCGAGATCAACTATTCAATTACAGACAAGGAACTTTTAGCCATCAGATCGGCCTTTAAAGCCTGGCGGCATTATCTTTTGGGAGCCAGACACACAGTCACTGTAATGACTGATCACCGCAATTTACAATATCTGAAGACAGCCAAAGCGCAGTCTTCCAGACAGCTTCTCTGGGCTCTGTTTCTGGCTGAGTTTGACTTTATAATTACTTATTGACCAGGCAGTAAAAACGGAAAAGCAGATGCTCTCTCCCGGATGGGAGTAGATGAACATTTGACCAATCCAAAACCAATACCCATAATCCCAGAACAAAGGATTTTGGGTTTGGTCAGCGCTCAATCCTTTGAAGACATCAAGACTACAGTCAAATCACTCCTAAATCTGGCCAATTTGCAGGACTGGCAATTAAAGGGAAAAGAGTTCTCAGTGGATCAAGACCTACCATATTTCCGAGGACGATTGTACTTGCCCTGTGAGAAAATACAAAAACAAGTAATCTCCTGTTATCACGACTCTCTGATGGAGGGTCACCCTGGCATTACCAAAACCATGGAAAAGATCAAAAGACATTTCTGGTGGCCATCATGGAAGAAGGATATTAGAGACTTTGTAATCTCCTGCGGTGTGTGTGCCCAGAATAAAAGTCAGAAGGAGAAACCAGCCGGCCTATTACACCCATTAGACATCCCTCCCTGTCCATGGCATACCCTGTCCATGGATTTCATCACGGACTTACCTCCATGCTCAGGGTATAATACCATTTTAGTAGTCGTGGATCTATTCTCCAAGATGGCTCACTTTATTCCCCTGAAGGCCCTACCTTCAGCTTCAGTATTGGCCCGAGAATTCTTAGAAAACATCGTTCGGTTACACGGTTTTGGTCTCCGATAGGGGAAGTCAATTTATCTCCCACTTTCGGCGAAGTTGCTGTCGTCTAGCCCAAATTGATGTAAGACTTTCATCCAGTCACCATCCCCAAACTGACGGACAAACTGAGAGGACAAATCAGACGTTAGAGCAATATCTACGTTGCATGCTCCAACAAACTGAAAACCCTTGGAAGGATATTCTTTGGATCGCTGAATACGCTTACAACAATTCGACTCATTCTGGAACCGGGAAGACTCCCTTCTTCCTATTATACGGACACCATCCTAGAACCTCTAACCTGGATCCTCCCCAAGAATTCGAAACACCTGCTGTGGATTACTTGCACTCGGAGATCACTCGTGCTTTTAAGGAAGCCACTGCCCATCTGCAAAGAGCTAAAGCGCAATTCAAAAAAGGAGCAGATCGACACCGTAAAGAGGCCCCTCACTACGCAGTAGGAGACCAGGTCTGGTTATCCACTAAGCACCTGCCTCTAAAAGGACCCCGCACCTTCATCCCAAGATACCTTGGACCCTATCTCATCTCTGCCATAGTTAATCCGGTGGCTGTCAAATTGGAATTACCTGCGCGTATGAAAATACATCCAGTCTTTCATGTCTCCTTATTAAAACCAGTACAACCAGAAACCCGATTGACTAAACTCCCAGAACCTGTTTTGGTAGAAGGAGAACTTGTATTCGAAGTAAAGAACATCCTAGACTCCAAAATCGGCAAATCTAAATTATATTACCTGATTGATTGGAAAGGATACGGCCCTCAGGAAAGATCTTGGGAACCCTCAGAATATGTCCACGCACCTCGTCTGGTCAAGGAATTCCATCTGAATCACCCCGACAAGCCAAAACCCCCGGAGAAGACACGCTTAGGAGGGTCCTTGAGGGGGGGTACTGTCATGATCACTGCTTCCAAGGAGCCAGGACCAGCCCAACGTCCTTGGAAGCAGGCCCCTAATCCTAAGTCTAGGCACCAGCCGGTCCCTACTGGGACCTTTTGGACCTTGTCCTGGCGCCAGTGGCACCAGGCTCATCAAAGCCATCGGTCCCGGCACTGGAAGCGCCGGGCTCATAATATGTGTGAAGAGCGTTACACTCTTGAGCAGGCCCATCTGACCATAAAGGCAAGTAAATGTCAAATTGGTCAGAGTAACGTGGTCTACCTTTGACATGAGGTAGGAGAAAGTGAAATCAGGCCATTGCTTAGCAAAGTACAAGCTGTACAAAACTGGGCCACCCCTACTACTCAAACCCAAGTGAGAGCCTCCCTAGGTCTCACTGGATACGATAGGAACTTCATAGAGAACTATGGGACCATAGCATCTCCCTTGAATGTGGTCTCATCTCCCAAATTCCCTAAAAAGGTCAGGTGGAATGAGGAGTGAACGCAAGTATTTGAAGGCCTAAAGAAAGCCCTTTGTCAAGCTCTAGTCCTAAGAGCGCCTGACTATAACCAAACCTTCATTGTGCAGACAGACGCTTCAAATACAGGTATACGTGCAGTTCTGAGTCAGCTGGATGAGAAAGGTAGGGAGCACCCCATTTGCTTCATCAGCAGGAAGCTGAAGGAACCTGAGACAAGGTGGGCAATCATTGAAAGAGAATTTGTTGCTATTGTGTGGTTACTGAAGACGTTTAGACCATACTTGTATGGATCTACTTTTGTGATTCAGACTGACCACCAACCCTTGAGATGGTTGATGCAAATGAAAGGGAAAACCCTAAACTACTCAGATGGTCAATTGGCATGCAAGGGTTTGATTTTACCATTGAACACAGGTCTGGGTGTCACCACCAACATGCTGATGGTTTCTCCAGGATGTTTGACCGACTGGAATAAGGAGATTCATCCAGGAGTGGATTAAATCCTCCTGTCCCTTAGTCTGGGGGAGGGGACGCCTGTTAGGGAGAATTCTCAAAATGTGCTAATTTCCCTTACCTTTTGAGACCCCCAGCAACTTTGCTGGATTTCTAGGATTTGATTTTTTACCTGGGAAGAGTGTGAGCTTTTTTCCCACTCTTCCATGTATTTTCTGGTGTGTTTTACTTTGTGTTCTCTGGTTATGGAGTCTTAAAACAACTCCATAGGCATCATCTTTTTCTGGATGTCACACAGCACCTTCAGTGCAGTGACACAGGGTTGTCTTTCAGACTTCCCAAGGTTTAATTACCTTCTCTGAGACTGACTACTTTCTCCCAGAGCATGTAAAGTTAAATTGACTTTACTAGTCTCTTTAAATGTACAGACCCAGCACACACTATCTTACTATAGAGTGCTCGAGGGGTTGCATAGCTTCCCCTGAGTCAAAACACTCATGTAACAGTCAAATATTACCCTTTCCTACTTTAAATGGCTGGTGTCAGTGGTTTAGATCAAACTACCGTGTTTTTCCCGACCGCTAACAACGGTAGCTAAAAATCGAGTCAGGCATGGTTTTCAATAAGGCGCCCCAGACCTATCTGTAAAAAAAGACTCTGGTCGACTTTTTTTGCCATTTCTTTTATGAAAGGTCCTTCTTGTGTTTGTCTCTGCGTGCCAAACCAGGTTTGGTCACTTTGTTAGTTGGCCTTTGGTGGGCTTCTGTGCTGAAGCCCTCCTCTGGCGCCTGAGTGTCTTGGATGGACAGGATGTGAGGGAGTTGCCAGACACTCCCTGTGCTTAGTCTCCTAGGAGACCTGAATACACTCTGGCATGATTGGCCGGCTGCTGTCCAGCAAGCACAGCCACCCTACTGTGTGAGTGACAGCCAGGCTGGAATGAATGGGGGGAACACTGTTTAAAAGCAGGTCTTTGGGACTTGGAAAGCACAGTCGACCACTGGAACGAAAGAACCGAAGACGAGCTGAAGGAAGAGGACTGCTGCAACTCCTGGCCGACCGGTGAAGCCCTGCTGCAGGTCCGAATTGCCTGAAACTCCATCAACAGAGAAGCCCTTCAAGGTTAACTTCTTCCCTTGAGTTTGGTGGGAACAACCAACTCACACCATCCCCATATGTTCGAACTTTCTACTGAGTGCTGTTGAAAACCGGATAGCCAGAAGGAAGGAAACCAGCTCGTGGACGTTAAGGCACTCACACCTTAAACCAACATCTTGCTAAGCTTTTGGCCTCATCCCTGGGCAGTGCAGGAACCTCCCGACGTCCTCCTTCTTGTCCCCATGACTGAAAATCAGGAACAGCGAGATCTGCTCGAACTGCCAGGAACAACTGCCTCAGCTACAGCTCTTTTTCAATTTAAAGGTACTGTGCAAACGCGGTCCGGAAATCTTTTCGGCCATTGCGAAAGTTCGTTGAACTTTCCCAACTTCGAAGGCTTGTCCTTTCCTAAACATTCGTCAAACTTTTTGCCTAGCCACATTCTTCTAAAAATCGTGGCAAAGACTTAACTGTTTACTACCAGAACTGTGCTAACCAATACAAAGACTCTGAACCATTGATTTTGGCACAGGCCTATGAGATGAATTACTGGTTGTGGTTTACTGAAACCCTTTGCCCTGCCTATGAATGCATTTGTGCTGTTGATTCTTATAACCTTGTCTTTTTACCGCTTTTAAAAGTATCTGAAGTGCCATTTTGCTCCCACCTCAGGGGAGCTAAACTTGTTCATTTACTTATTGGTTGTGTATTTGTGCTTTATTAGTGTGTGATATTGAGCTGCTCTTGCTAGTGTAATGTTTTCAAACTGACTGTGTAAATAAATGTATATTCTTTTACCAAGAAACCTTGAGTAAGTGTTTGTTGAATCACTGTAATTGTTGGTCCTTTGTGTAACTTGTTCTACTGCTCACTTTACTGTTGAGATAAGTCTGGCTGCTCAGCCATCGCTACCACTTTACTGTGTAGTACAGGCTTGTACCAAAGGTGAAATTGTACTTACACTTGTAGTCTTAATTGAGTGGAGTGTTCCCAAAGGGTGCTGCACATGATTCTGCCTAAGAGTTTCCCTATCCACAGCGAAGATGGAAGAAAAGGGCGGAGAAGGCGCTGTGGAGCACTGCAGCAGAGATGCCTCCACCAGGCACAGACGCAGGGCCCAGTCATCCTCCCAGGTATTGTCATCTTCCGGGAGCGAGGAGACTGGTGCTGCATCCGCGACAACGGCCACAGCTGCTGAGGGGGGCCCAAGAGGGTGAAGTTGGTCGTGGGCTCCTCGACAGTTGGAGGGACAGGTGAGCCCACACAGGCACAATCCGATGCAGAAGACAGTGGGGAGTCATCCAGGTTGGTGGTGGTGGTTGAGGAGGAGGCCACATCAGCCCAGCACATGTGGCCCAGAGGGGGTGGTGAGGTAGGTGTGACTGGTGCAGTCCAGGGTCAGGGGCCGGAAGCAGTGCAGATCACTGTGGAGGGGCCTGTGACTGATCTTGTCCCTGGAACTGTGACTGCACCAGTATGCACCTGCGGGCATGCCTCAGGCCGGACCCATCCGCAGGTGGCGGATGTATCCATTCAAACGGATCTGCCACTACCTGCAGATGAAGCAATTTGTAACAGGGTGGAACCGTTGCTAGCCGGTATCGCGAGGCATACAAGCACCATTCGTGATGATGTGCAGGCTTCCAATCGGGGGCTTGCACATCATCACACTGAGGTCTGTCGCCTCATGAACTGGCTACCTCAGTTCTTGGTCACACATTTGTTATGTGTGCTGGCCACTGCTGTGACCCCCTCCTCCTCTTCCTCCCCTGTGCCCCAGTCATCCTCCCTGCCGTCTTCCAGCCCAGATACTACCAGGGCCCCCTGTGTACCTGTCCCAACCCCGGCGGACAGTCTGGTGGTGATCACATCCCTGCCACAGTCGGGAGTCGAAGGAGGTGGTCACAGCTGCAACAGGAGCAATGGCAATGGAGGAAGTGCAGGCACCAAGCAGCAGGGCATGTGATTGACGGCCCCGGGTGGTGTCATCATCCCGGAGGCTGTCCTTGTGGTGCAGGCACTGGGCATTTTGGCAGCAGCAGGCTCAGGGTAGGAGGCAACAGGACTCGGGCGTTCAACATCAGAGGGGCAGGTATCGGCCATCGGGCAGGAGGCAAACGTGGTCCTTACAACAAAGGATGTCTTCTGTGTTGGAGCATTTGGGCCAGCAAATCAGAGCAGAGCGGCAGCAGGCACACGAGGCGCGCCTCAGCATGGCCAGGGTGGAGAATTCACTGAGTCGGGCAGAGAGGCGGGCGGAGGACCTCGAGGAGACTTTCAGTGATTTTGAGAGGAGCATGAAGTAGTCCCTACAAGCCATCGAGGGGGAAGCGGAGGCCCGCCTAGTGGAAGTGGACGCTGTGTTCGATGATGCTCTGGCAGAGATCATGAGAGAGCATGGTGAGGAGCTGGACTAGCCCGCTGCCTTTGTACATAGTTCTTTAGGAGTAGGTTTCATTTTATTTTTTATTTTATTTTTTGAGTTCCTGGAGTTAGCTCCGCATCTTGTGTATAGTTATTTTTGGATTGGATCTTTTAGGATGTTTCTACATATTTTGGGACCATGGACCCTGGATCTTTGTAAATATTTGGATTTCAATTTGAAGAGTTTTTTTTCACCATGAGGGAATGGTTTTCTTATGATATGTGTTTTCATTTGTACATACGTTAATGGACATAGACCACATTTTTGAGTGTTTCATTTTTTTACATCACATTGATTTTGGTTTTCACTTTCTTTTGGTTTTTGATTTGGTTCATACAGGTTTAATTTGATGTTTTTACTATGTGTGACTTAGATACATGTTTTCTAATATATTTTACCCATTGAAATCTAAGTGGTGTCTGGTCTCAGTGGTTTAGTGCATGTTTAACTCCGCCATGACTCATTTGTGTGTCCCTGATGTTCACCAATGTTGTTCATGTGTGTGCACACATGCATGCATGTGTGATATTAGGATTCATATGCCATAGGGCATGTACTGGGGAGCATGACCAATGGATGGGTTTTGAGCTGCACTGGGGGGGGGGGGGTGCAGCGTGTGGTGGCATTTTAGTTGGCATGTGCTGCATGATTGTATGTTAGTCCAATGTGTTTTGGGGTGGGGTGGGGACATGTGGCCGGGCCTGCCTGCAGGTTGCCGTCACAGGTGGGGGGTGGGGACATGTGGCGGGGCCAGCCTGCAGGTTGCTGTCATAGGTGGGGGGTGAGGACATGTGGCAGGGCCTGCCTTTGGGGTATGATCACAGGTGATGGGGGGCCATGTGGTGTGGGCTGCCTGTGGGGTATGTTCACAGGTGATGTAGGGGTCCCATGTGGTGTGGGATGCCTGTGGGGTATGTTCACAGGTGATGGGGGGGCCGTGTGGTGTGGGCTGCCAGCAGGGTATGTTCACAGGTGATGGTGGGTGTCCCATGTTGTGTGGGCTGCATGCAGGGTATGATCACAGGTCATGGGGGGCCATGTGGTGTGGGCTTTCTGCGGGGTATGTTCACAGGTGATGGTGGGGGTCCCATGTGGTGTGGGCTGCCTGGGAGATATGTTCACAGGTGATGGTGGGGGTCCCATGTGGGGTGGGCTGCCTGCGGGGTATGCTCACAGGTGATGGGGGCATGTGGTGTGGGCTGCCTGTGGGTATGTTCACAGGTGATGGGGGGCCATGTGGGGTGGCTGCCTGCGGGGTATGTTCACAGGTGTCGGTGGGGGTCCCATGTGGTGTGGGCTGCCTGCAGTGTATGATCACACATGATCGGGGGGCCATGTGGTGTGGGCTGCCTGCGGGGTATGTTCACAGGTGATGGGGGTCCCATGTGGTGTGGGCTGCCTGCGGGGTATGATCACAGGTGATGGGGGCCACGTGGTGTGGGCTGCCTGCGGGGTATGTTCAGAGGTGATGGTGGGGGTCCCATGTGGTGTGGGCTGCCTGGAGGGTATGATCACAGGTGATGGGGTCCCATGTGGTGTGGGCTGCCTGTGGGGTATGTTCACAGGTGATGGGAGGGCCATGTGGTGTGGGTTGACTCTGGGGTATGTTCACAGGTGATGGTGGGGGTCCCATGTGGTGTGGGCTGCCTGCGGGGTATGATCACAGGTGATGGGGGCCACGTGGTGTGGGCTGCCTGCGGGGTATGTTCAGAGGTGATGGTGGGGGTCCCATGTGGTGTGGGCTGCCTGGAGGGTATGATCACAGGTGATGGGGTCCCATGTGGTGTGGGCTGCCTGTGGGGTATGTTCACAGGTGATGGGAGGGCCATGTGGTGTGGGTTGACTGTGGGGTATGTTCACAGGTGATGGTGGGGGTCCCATGTGGTGTGGGCTGCCTGCGGGGTTTGTAGAAAAGTGATGGTGGGGGTCCCAGGTGGTGTGGGCTGCCTGTGGGGTATGTTCACAGGTGATGGGGGGGCCATGTGGCGTGGGCTGCCTGCGGGGTACGTTGACAGGTTATGGTGGGGGTCCCATGTGGTGTGCGCTTCCTGCGGGGTATGTTCCACTGCTGGGGTCTGCCTGTCCCGTGAGGAGGCGTCTGCTTCCAGGCGAGTTGTGCATGTATTGCGGGCTACGCAATTTGGCTGGGGTGCGGATGGGGTATGCGCAGGCCTTCCCACGCGATTTGGCTATTGCGAGCAGAGTATGTGATTTCACTGGGGTGCAGACGGGGTACGCGTGGGCCTTCCCACGCGATTTGCTGGTGTGACTGGAGTATGCAATTTGGCTGGGGTGTGGACGGGGTACGCACAGCCCTTCCCATGCGATTTGGCTGGAGCGACCGGGGTACGTGATTTCGCTGGGGTGTGGATGGGGTACGCGTGGCCCTTCCCACGCAATTTGGCTGGTGCGACCAGGGTACGCGATTTCGCTGGAGTGAGGACGGGGTACCCGCAGCCCTTCACATGCGATTTTGTTGGTGCGAATGGCGTATGTGATTACGCTGGGGTGCGGACCTGAGTACATGCAGGCTTTCACACACGAATTGGTGGGTGCGACCGGGCTATGTGATTTTGCTGGGGTGCGAACTGGGTATGCGCAGCCCTTCCCATGCGATTTTGCTGAGGTGCAGACGGGGTACGCGTGGCCCTTCCCATGTGATTTGGCTGGTGCAAGCGGGGTACGCAATTACGCTGGGGTGCGGATGGGATACGCGTGGGCCTTCCCACGCCATTTGGCTGGTGCGAGCGGAGTACGTGATTTTGCTGGGATGCGGACGGGGTACACGTGGGCCTTCCCACGCTATTTGGCTGGTGAGAGCAGAGTATGCGATTTCGCTGGGGTGCAGACGGGGTACACGTGGGCCTTCCCACACAATTTGGCTGGTGCGAGCGGAGTACGTGATTTTGCTGGGATGCGGACGGGGTACACGTGGGCCTTCCCACGCTATTTGGCTGGTGAGAGCAGAGTATGCGATTTCGCTGGGGTGCAGACGGGGTACACGTGGGCCTTCACACGCAATTGGGCTGGTGCGACCAGGCTACACGATTTTGCTGGGGTGCGGACGGGGTATGGTGGCCCTTCCTGCGCGATTGGGCTGGTGCATCAGGGTACGCGATTTTGCTGGGGTGTGGACAGGGTACGCGTGGCCCTTCCCATGCAATTTGGCTGGTGCAAGCGGGGTATGCGATTATGCTGGGGTGCGGATGGGGTACATTCAAGCCTTCCCATGCAATTTGGCTGGTGCGAGTGGAGTATGCAATTTGGCTGGGGTGTGGACGGGGTACGTGCAGCCATTCCCACACAATTTGGCTGGTGCGACCCGGCTATGTGATTTTGCTGGGGTGCGGATGGGGTACGCGCGGCCCTTCCTACGCATTTTGGCTGGTGCAACTGGGGTACGTGATTTTGCTTAAGTGCGGACAGGGTACACGCAGCTCTTCACACGCGATTTCGCTGGTGCGAGCGGGCTACACGATTATGCTGGGGTGCGGACGGGGTACGCGCGGGCCTTCACACGCGATTTAGCTCGTGCAACCAGACTATGTGATTTTGCTGGGGTGCGGATGGGGTACGCGCGGCCCTTCCTACGCATTTTGGCTGGTGCAACTGGGGTACGCGATTTTGCTCGAGTGCGGACAGGGTACACGCAGCTCTTCACACGAGATTTCGCTGGTGCGTGCGGGGTACACAATTATGCTGGGGTGCGGACGGGGTACGCACGGGCCTTCACACGCGATTTAGCTGGTGCAACCAGAGTATGTGATTTCGCTGTGGTGCGGACGGGGTACACGTGACCCTTCCCACGCAATCTGGCTGGTGCAACCGGGTTACGCGATTTTGCTGGGCTGTGGATGGGGTATGCGTGGCCCATCCCATGCGATTTGGCTGGTGCAACCGGGGTACGCAATTTTGCTGTGTTGCGGACGGGGTACGCGCAGGCCTTCACACGCGATTGGGCTGGTGCAACCGGGCTACACGATTTTGCTGGGGTGTGCACACAGGAGAGACAGCTCATCCAATGCTATATTCCAGAGGGTCAGCAATGCTGTCTTCAGCTGGCGATTTGGCAATTTTATGGTTGCATGTTGTAGTTTGAAAAGCAATGAGATCTTCTAGGCCGTGCAGAGTAGATAGTGAAAATGTTCATACACACAGTTGCGATTGTTTCATGATTCTGAGGTGAAGTTACTCAAATAAGGGCTCTTGTGAAGTGTCGACTTTAATGGGCAATGAACAGCCTACCTCTTAAGTGCATACAGTGTTGAGTTGTCCGTTCTATTCTTATACTTCCCATATCTTTGTGGTTGCTCGTTATTATTGGCACCGCCATACTCATCACTCTCTGCTGGTTCCAAAACGTTGTCATCTAGTTTGATGTAAGGCACACGGAGTGGGTTTCATTGCTATTCGGATCAGTCCAGTAGCCCGTGGCTTGTGAACCAGTGGTCCTTGGCCAGTTGATGTGGATATGGATTTTATGAAAAAACCTTTAGGCAAACGAATAAGACACAAACTCAATTAAGGGTTGTACACGAAACTACAAAATTAACGTCATCACCTATATGTGTGTCTGCATTTATTGATTTGGGTAACGTGTGTTTTAAAAGACTTTCTTTTGAAAGTATACAGTTTGACATTGCACTTCTGGTCGACTCGACCAATTACATATAGATGTACATGTACATGTGTATGTGGGGTTGTGGGATTAGGGGGTTGCAATATAGGTAACATTCATAACCATTGCCTGTGAAGGGGAGAACGCATACATTTATAATTATATTCATCCAAATGCCCTGTGGTCAGAGAAACTGTATGCAATGAACCGGTCATCCTATAGTGTAGATGTTTTTATGTCACAACACTGTAAGCACATATTTGAATTTTCACTAACACGTGTCCGGTTTGTGTAATATTTGTGATTCCCTTTTGCCTATCAGAAACTGCCCCGACCTTGCTCTGAAAAGTGTCAACTACATCTCACTGACAAGGTTCAGCCAGGGGGAACGATATCTGTGATAGCTGAACATCTTTAAGAAGTATCCGTCTTAGCTGACAAGGACACGTTAAGATTGACACCACCGTTGAAATGTGACATTATTTGAGCATCCATTTGCAATCGTTGAAGCAGAAAATGGAGATTCTAGAGAGATTGTGTTTCTAGGCACGCCTCCCGCTGTCCTCGGATCGTAGCATGGTGTAAGGATTATCATAGAAAGCATTTCTAAGATGGTGCCTGTCCGTTCTGCTGGAGTGGGTGGTTTTCGGCGTCTAATGGCTGAGATAAGTCCATTTGGAGTCGAATGTGGCTGCAATCAAACAAAAATCTTAGCTATTAAACATCCCTTTGTTGATCCCTGTCTCGATTACCAGATCAATAATCATAGTTTTGCCTTCAGATAAAAATGCATCATAAAAGGGGGCAGGGGGAGATTATTGTGCCGAATTGAATGTACCCAATAATATTTATACATTTTAGCAGTTGTCAACCCCAAACATCTTCGAAGGTGGGACATATGTCTGATAGGTTATTTAATGCATTCCACTGGGCCTCCTTTAGTATATGGCACATATCGTGATGCTTTGGGTGAGTTACAGGAGTGCTTCCAAAAGGCTCATAAAATAGGGACACACACACCTTCTCCCAGAATACATTATAACGCATTGGCACGGAAAAAAAATACCTTAATGCTGACTCTGGAGCTACCCTACCAAATGAAAAAGGTCCAGTTCCAGGACATTCAATTAAGAATAATGTGGTTGGTGGACAATATTGGCATGTAGAGATTAGTATATTAACATGCTTGGATACCTAAACACCAGGAGGTCGAAGCATTGTAATATAGGGCTTTTTAATGTAACATAGTTCCTTATTGGGGAAATTATTGGCCATAACATTTTATTTTGTGTTTATCTGTTGTTTAAAATATTCACAGGGAGTGGTGGTAGCTTAGGGAAGACACCCATTTTGCTTGTGCTCATTGGAGCACCTCAAGAAGAGGGTGTTCTCTGGGTCCTGGGTAAGTAGGGCATCGGTGGGTAGGGGCGACTGAAAAGGGGGATGCCCTTATTTTCTTCATTTTTGGCAAGTGGAGATTAGCAGCTAAAAAAGAAATGTGTGAAAAATGTAAATGGCAAAAACCAAACAAAATCATAAATTGCTACCATGAAAGTTATGTGAGTGAAAGCTGGAGCGAAGGATACGATTGTTGCTGTCACGCTCAAAACAATGGGAGTGATTATTAAATGCCCTGCTAAGTGTGACAACTGTGCTGTTTTTAACAAGTGATACCTGGAACTGACGAATTGTGCGTGGACTTCAATGTGGCTTTCAAGCCATTCTGAGATCCTAATTCAACGTGCAAGCGTAAATGACTAACAGGGTCGTCACAAGTTGGGTGGTAACCCTTAAATGCGGCGGAAACACAGTTACCGCCGCATTTAAGGGTCTGCCAAATTACGGGTTTGACAGTATTCACCCCAGGAAAGCCACCGTGAATTTGCCAATTTTCAGCGCTATAACCGCACAGTAATCGTGCCGACGGTAATCGCGCTGAAAATTCCCCATTGCGTCCAATGGGGAATGGGGAATTCCTGAATGGGGCCAATGTGGAATGGGAAAGGACCGTTCTGCCAAACCCGTGATCCGGCACTAATAGCGCTGGACCGGGTGGCAGTAGCGATATTAGCACAGGGAGTATCCCGGCGGGAATACCGCTGGGATACCGCCCAACTCATGATGAGGCCCTCATTCATGAGGGATTGCAGGCTCACATACACTATCCTGGGACGGTTATTTCATGGAGGCCGGTATTACACTTTATATTCAATGCCACAGGATCATACCCCATGGAGTTCCCCATTTTTCATCTCATACATGCAACCTGGGTCCTATAACACAGATATGATATGATATGCTAAGTGATTTATAACACACCTGTACACAAGTGTTGCTAGGTGTGACAAGACAAGGAAGAGAAGACATAGGGAGGACAAAACAAACAATCTTACTAGTCTTTGTGTCAATTAGATCGTGCAAGTGCGATATGCAAATTGCAGGGTGGAGGGAGAGGGGATGTGCCAGGGGGAGGGAAAGGGGAAGTACAATCAGGGCAGCATTGCTCTAAGAAGTGCAGCCAGGGCAACGTGTCTTCGGGTAAGTGCAAGGAGGCAGGAGACTGTAGGGTTACAGATACAGCCCTTAAGTGTGCAGGAGGCCTGGAGGCAGTGGAGGGGCTGCTGGTCAAGGGGGGCCTGGTACCCATGAGACTCTGAGGGTAGCCAGGCAGCTAGTCAGCGCAGCATACAGGTTGGTCATCAGGGAGAGAGAGAGAGAGAGAGAGAAAGCAGAAGTGAAGAGGAAGGGAGGCACCTGCAGAGGAAAGAGATCTACCCCCTACTCTCTGCCTGGAGGACCGTCTGACCCTCAAAGATTTGGAGATGGCTGAGCGACCGGCTTGAGAAGGCAGGTGTTTAGGAAGAGAGAGTTGAATGTAGTGCGGGCACCGGCACAGAAAGCCTTGTGGACGATGCAGAGGGTCTTGAACTTGATCCTTGCAGCCCCCAGGAGCCAGTGGAGAGATTTCAGGGCTGGAGAGATACGGTCACTGGGCGTGAGGCCAATGACAAATCTTGCAGTCCTGTTTGGGATTAGTTGCAGAGCGCAGAGAGTAGAGGAAGGCAGATTGAGAAAGAGGCTGTTGCAGTAGTCCAGCCTTGAGAGGACCAGAGCGCTGGAGACAATGAGCTTTTGGGGGAAGTGAGGAAAGGAAGAATACCTCTGAGGAGGTGCAGCTGGTAGTGGGCCTTACTGGCAATGTCTGTGATGTGGGGAGAGAAGGAGAGAGTGGAGTTAAAGATGACACCAAGGTTTTTAGCCTCACAGGAAGGCAAAGGAAGAGGGCCCAAGGAGGACGGCCAGAGTGAGAGAGGGAAAGCAGGAGCAGGGGTCCCAATGAGAAGGGTCTCGATCTTACTGGCATTAAGGCAGATATCATTTGAGTCACACCAATCCTGAATTGCAAATAGAAAGTCAGGAATGTATGGTTGTAACATTCTCTTGTTCTGTGCAAAGAACTCATGGTGGCAACAAGTAAGACAGACATAAGTAACACACTTCAAGGGTGTTTATTAAACAATGAATGCTGTATGCAGGTTGGAAGAAAACTCCTAATCTAAACCTAAATCTAAGATGGGAGCAAGCGTCAACCATCAAATGGAAAATACGGCAGTACTAGTGGCATTGTGTCAAATAAAAAGTGCCTATACTAAGAAGCCTATTGCCAAACTTTACAACTAATACAAAACGGGGTATGGGATAGTTTTCAAGAAAGAAGTGTTCTCAAATAATATGTCAGGATGGCTGTAGCATGGGTCTCCTTTCCCTCACGTTTTGAGCTTGGGGTAAGATCTTGAAGCACAGCACATACTTAAGCTTTCCCAGCACGAGTTGACAGTTCTGTTCTAGCTTATCAGGAGCCTCGATGGCCAAGTCTCTTGCCTTCGAGGGCCGGAAAATAACAAACAAACGTTCCATTAGTCAAATGAAAGTTTGTTAGGGTGATAATGGTTCACCCCTGGGTCCCACTCTTCTGGGCGATGACCCTTCTAAATTCTTAACCATTGTTCACGTAGGGTGATGGCTTCACCCCTGGGTCCCCCTCTTCTGGGTGCTGACCCTTCACTTTTAGTATTCCTCAATTTATATATCAGTTATTTTTCTCTATGAAATTCAGATGATAGCTTCACCCCTGGATCTCCCTCGGTCAGGCTCGGACCCTTCTCAAATCTCTTCTCCTCACCAGGGGATTCAGTTACCTTGGTTCATCAATGTCTTTTCAAATGGTTCATAGTGGACATACCCCGGCCAGATTACCGTCTGTCGACACACTGTTTCTGGGGACTTTAGACTGTGCCCCTGTTCTCTGGCATCCCTCCTTCGGGTTCACTGCTGCCGTCTCTTTATTAGGGTAATAGTGTCTCACCCCTGGCTCCCCCTCTTCTGGGCACTGAAACTTCTTTATTTTAACAAAGCTCTTTTACACAGTTCAATGTTTGCGGGTTTCACTTCCCTTGTTTTCTCTCAGTTTGTAGATCAAGGTCTTTCAATTGAACAGGGATTTTGCTCGACCCTCAGTATGACCACTTTGACCTATTTCAGTGGCACTCCTATGGCCTCTTGGTTTCTGTAGTTTCACTCAGACGGGGATTGACCAGAGTCACTTGAGTTAGCATCCACGTGGTGCCGGTTTCCCTCTACAGCTGGTCTCCCCTTAACACTTTTCACAGTTCAATTAACAGTTCAAACTGGCCACTTTGCAATTCTCTTTGAACACAGCCCGGTTCTTATCAGTCCTCCCCTCGACTCACTGGCTATGACGAACTGCTTGGCTTTTCTCTTCTCTGGAGTCAAGACTGGTACCATGGTCGAAGGGAGCTTCCCTCGCTCCTGCTTACCGGCGTATGCTTGCCCCGTGTACCGTTGGCACTGCAAAACACTTGTGCTTTTGTTTGTGGTCTTAGGCTCTCTTCCAAAAGGTTCTGCAGGTCTGGGACTAAAAGGGCAATGCTACTTCTCTCCTTGTCACCTTCTTAATTCCTGCTGCCTTTCTCCTTCTATTGAACTGCTATGCCTGATTAGCCCTCTCGCTGTGCTCTCTGCCGTGCTCGTATTGTGCTCTCGTGATCCACCTTTTATCCCTGTGGCGAAAAGGAATGTCTGTCAGGTGTGTATGATTTGAGTCAATTGCCTGACTTTGCCTGACCCTCTGTTTCAGGACATATCAGGTAAAGAGTCTTATTACAAGTTGATTGTGCAAAGGTTTTTGTGTCAGAAAAAGAGAGCAGTAGATTTTCCAAACATCCTACAGGATCGGAAGGGGAAGAGGTGTTACATGGAGTTAGGACCCTAGGATTAGGGTTTGTGGTGATCTTGGAAGGGTAGATTTTGTAGGGTTTGTGAAATAAGCAGGAGGGTTTGTGGGAAGTGTAGTTCTTGGGTATATTGGAATGGGAATTTGAAAAATGATAATCAGAGGGATGGGACTGGTAGGGTGTGTGAAGCAAACAGGAGTAACCAGGATCATGAAATTAATGGAGCGGATTATGGGAACTGTAGTGTTTTGTCTGGGTAAACTGGGTGTTCAGATCCAAATAACTGAAGGAACGCGGAAAAGAATGTCTGGGGTTGTTTGGGTGGGATGCAGGAAAACAGGGATTCTGGGGTAGATAATCCTTGGACGCAATGGGTTTGAAATCTTAGAGCATTGGTTATATACAGAGGGGTCGGTGGATTTGGGTAAGAGATTCTATGGAAGGAAGGGGGACAGATGTGGCACAGCCCATAAAGGACTCAGAGATCTCGCTCTCCTCGTCTTTCTCCACGGTAACATACCACGTCTCCCTTTGGGCATTCTCCTGAGCATAACCCTGGGCTCCCCTAGCCATGTCATCTTTCCCCGCTCGTATGCCTTCCTGGTTGGGATAAGAGAGGGTCCGTCCTTTCTTGGCCACCTGAATAAGGGACTCTCGGGTTTGCTGCAGAGAATACCCTCAGGCTTCTCACAACTGTCCGATTAGATGTACTAGGTCTACAATCATCGAGAGTTAGCCTTTGTTGGGCATTTTACTGAAACCTCTGGCACCTAAGCAGATAATTGAGTAGAAAAAGGGGAATGAAAAGAAACACTTAGAATGTAATCAAGCTCCTGGGTTTTTGGGAAACATCTTTGAAATTAGGAAGGTCTTCTTTTGAGGGCACACATTGAGCAATACTATGCATCACCAAAACAAAACTGGCAGCAAGAACAGGCTTCTGGGCGATGGAGTCAGCATGAACTTCTGAGTGTCTGGGAAATATAAATTCAATCCTATTCATCCTGTCTTACATTCCAGCACATGATCTCCAATTGTGCTGTATTTTAGGTGGATTCCAGACTGAATACTCGGGAGAGGGGAATTGTAGGTGCTTTCTGTGAATATTTGTTCTGAGTGTAGAAGTTTTAATCTAACTGAGTGAAGAGGGATCATCTGCTGGGTGTCTCAATGCCTGCATGTTGATAAGAGTACTTGGAACATGTTAATGTTTGAATAATAATAATGTTGTCAGCTTTTCATACAACTGTCTGCAGTGTACTTTTGACTGGCTTGGACCTAACTTTGAACACTGGAAAG